>NC_136068.1:1071201719-1071844933 GCF_964261635.1 Lissotriton helveticus
TTACGGCTTATGCTCATTTTAGCTGGGGAGCTTACTATGGATCCCTGAAGTATTGCTCTACGACGGCTTGTCAATACATCATGTTCATGATCTGGGAATCAACTCAAAAATGTGGTATTTACTCAATATGTAATGGTTTCTGCTATTTTAGATACACTAAGTCAAACTTCACTAGGTTTTTTCACTGGTTGTATTTGATTTTCATCACTTTGGTTTCTTTGTACATTGGACATCGTCAGAGACATAATGACTGTTATGTGCTCGTAACAGATTGAATAGTTTTAAAATTAGAGGTGACTAGTATATCATTTCGATATGCATGAAAAGTCTTCATGCATGAGGACAACACTTTGCTCACTTCTGGTTACGGGTTCTAAGCGTGTCCTATGGGATAATTCAGGGACTACTGTGAACATTCTATGGACAAGATTTAATCTTGGTTCTTTTTATTGTAGAAAATAGCGCAACAACTTATTTGCTTCCTTTTGGACCTAATTTGGGAATTAGGAGTGTGAACTTTACTCTGAAGTAAGTGGAGAGACAATATTAGCACTATCACGCACATGTACTGGATAATTTCTGTCCGAAATAGGGGATATTATTTATGTATCTATTTACGTTCAATGTTTCCAAAGTTTTTGGAAGAGCGAAGTAGCTCCAGTTTATACGTATGGGCATTTGTGACTACTCAAACAACGCTAGAAGATTATTAGGGTCAAGAGGAGTTGGCCTAATGGCTAGGGCACTCGACCTCAGACCTGGGGATCTGGGTTCGAGTCTCGGTAACGACGCCAAAACCTCCTGTGATTCTTGGCAAATCACTTAATCTCCCCGTGCCTTAAATGAATGTGTGCCCTCATGTAACGTAACTGGTGCTATGTAAAGCGCTCTGATACCCGATTCGGTTCGGGTCTAGTTCGTGCTATATAAAACTGCAACAAAAAAAAACTACTGCATTGGTGGGTGTATAGTTGCACTATCACATCCATCACTTTTGGGTGTGGTTACCTTACAATTTCGGTCAATACTTTTGGTGAAGGCTTGACCTTAGAATGATGGATCTCTCAAACTAACTTCTAAATTATGGCATATCTTTTCCTTTTTCTCTCATCTTCCTTATATTTTCACTGCTATTCATCCAATTTTCTCTCTTTGCATCAAATTGGCACAAGAGTTTTAACTTTGTATGTTAAAATATGTAACAAACAGTAAACTGTACAGCAGTCACAATTTGTTTACAAACATCAACAATATGTACTATATCTGTATTTCCAGCCTTGAAAAAGTCTTAAAAGACGAAACACGTGTCGGCTGATCTTTCGCTGGAAGTGTTCTTGCACAGAATAAACCAACAGTGAAAATTCATTGAATCATTTTATTGGCGTCCGTGGAAAAAGTATCTGTTTGTCCCTTCAAAAGGACAGTTGAATTGGATGGAATATTGTGTTCGTATTAATGAATACCCATTACAGATGTGATTACAATATCCATGAGGGTGCTGGGGTTGCAGTTCTATAAATGTTGACCTGATGCATGGTACTTGGTAGGGCTATCATGCATAAATGAGCAATGGCTGCACTTTTTTTTACAGCTGTTTTAGGACGTGCCATGCCCGAGCATGTCTTCTGCGAGACTCCTGCAAGTAGCATGATGACATGATATTGAGGGACAGGAGGTCGGACTTCCCCACCCACACATATTCTTCACTTTGAAATCATATGGTTACTCTGGTGCTGCAACAACTTTCAAGTGGGGGACAGCAATATTACATCACTGAACTCACACGGATTGTGACAAATCCAAGCATCACGCAAAGAACAAGTGTAGCAAATAAGCCACGCCCTTTCACTAAGAGAGTGATAAGGGTGGGCATTTTGGAGCACACTATCACAAATGTATAACTAAAAAAATGGTATGAAATCACTGTTATTTACAGACAGCACATTCTCCATTTACATAGCCAAGACATGCAGTTTAACTGATAAAACTACATAGCACACAAATGATAAAGTGTCTTGATTTTTGTTGATCCTATTAAAATATTTGTTTACAAACAAGTGCTTCATTTGTGCTTTCCGAACTGCTGATATATATTTTTAATATTTGAACATATCACTGTACAGTTAAAAAATTTAAATTAAACACCACTTTCCATGTTAAAATAATAAGCAGCAATTTGTCATAAGATATAGCCTAACTTTTTACCTGTCTTTGAACACACAGCAAGTGTGACAAGATAAAACCAAAAGGTAAAGGCATCTTTGCTTTTCATTTATTGTTGGAACTCAAGCATGCTTATTTTGGGGGTGCTGAAGCGCCTCCACACCTCTACTTCTAGCACTAATGAGAGGTTATAAAAAGAAAGGAAGGCGAAATCTCTAAGATTGAACCCAAGTACCTGATCCCTCCAGAAATCCTGGAACATAGGAACAACTACGTCAACAGTGGGGCCTAAACAAACCATGTCCAGCCTAGGGAAGGCCCAAAAGCAGTAGAGTGCACCCTAGGGCCAGGACTTCCATACAGGGGACATGCGCAAAGGAGAGAGATAATTAATCAGGACTGGAGGGAGTAGCTGTAGGCAGAACAACTCAATCTTGTGTCCTTCATAAAGGGGGAAGCAGAAGTAGGTAGTGGAGCAGTAAGGGATTTGAGAGCGATGTCCTGACTGCTGCCCACCCTCTTCCCCGAGGAGAAAAATATCAGGCCCTGAATGAGACTGCACAGACTTACTATCAAGTGGTGAAGGAGTTGCCCAATAGTTCCGTCAGAACTAGAGCTTGTATAGACACACAAATATGAAGTAATAGCCACAAAGGGAAAAAGACTGTCATGTTGAAGGAAAAAAAAACGAACTTGATCTCCTCAGCCCTTGTATTTTCAAAACTCGCAGCAACTAGGTAGAGAAGCTGATTACACTAACACAAATTGTGTGGCTTCATCTAAGACTGCAGTTTGAGAAAGGTTCTGGGGTTTTGTGGATATATTGTAGTTTGTTTACAGCTAATTTAGTGAAGAATTTAGAAAAAAATACAGATTGGGCGGTGATCTCATCGTGTAGTGCAAGGTTGTTCTGGATTTGATTGAGGAAAGCTGATCTGGATCCATGTGCACCCATCTGTCTAATGCTTGGAGTCATAATCATGGCTATAGAATGCAGGGGGGTGAGTGTGTTCACAGCCATGCATATTATTGCATGGCAGGAGTGGGAGAAGATGAGGACATGAGGGAATTGGTCAATATGTGAGCAATAAGTAAGAGATTAAGGGTATTGCTGCATGTGCAGTAGTAATGTGGGTGTTGGTAAGAGCGTGATTGAAGAGTAGGTGGGGGAAAACTGTACATTTGTTTTGTTTTTAAAGCTGGGGTTTACATAGCTTAGGATTATATGCAGGCTGGTGGTAAATCAAGGATGGCATTGGAAACTTTGAAGAATGAGTAAGGGAATCCTGGAAGGGTAACAAAAGACCATGATATGGGAGTTGAAGGAAGCGATAACCGTAGCTATGCGGCGATATACTAAAAAGACAAGGAGATACCATGTTGGGGCAGGCATGTTAGCAAGAGCCTGGGTGGTGATGATGATGAAAAATTTACAGCTGTACATAAAGAGCAACCTGGTGCTGCTAAGCCCATCAAGAAACAGGGCCCCCTTTTAAGGAGGAAATTGATACCTTCACCTGTTTGAGTGGTCCTGGGAGTGTTGAAGAAGGCTTTTTACTCATTTTGAAGTGCTGCTCGAGCAGCTGTTTTGGGGAGGCGGCAAACGGTACTAGAGCGGATGTAAGTCAAAGTGGTTGGTACAGGGATAATGAATATTTTGTTGCATGTCCTACCACTCCTAAAGAAACCTATACTAGATTGCGATGAGGTTGCCAACCACTGGCCCATCACTCACCTACCATTCACTGGTGAGATAATTGAAAAAGCAGTCTGTGTTCAACTTCAAGATCGCATCAATGCTAGTCATCCCCTGCACGACTACCAGTCTGGCTTCAGAGACCACTATTGTACACGTCAAAGACGATGCCCTCTTGCCCACAATTGAAGATGTCTCCTGCCTCTTGATATAGCTGAACCTCGACATATTCAGCCATCCCACCCTCATAAACACCATGTAGTCTCAAATGTAATTCACATGCTACGTCATTTACTGGTTCCCCTCTTACCTTTTCAGCTGACACCAGTTTGTTCACGTGGGGACCGGCAGGTCACAAAAACGTTTTCAGCTCGACATGGATGGCACTAGTTAATCCTATGTGAAAAGATTTTGCTGCAAGAATGGCAAAGTACGTTGTCACTTTTATAGTGTGGAATGGATAGCACTATGTTAATCCTCTACTTAAAAACTCTGCTACAAAAGACATGTAGGCGGGCAGTTTTAGAGTGTTGGTGGTGTTGTAGAGTGTTCTATAAAAAGGAGCTGCTCTCCACCTAAACTTGAGAATGATACAGCATTCCCTACTTTCTTTTTTGTATAGTTTATGAGGCAGTCTAAGCTTGAAAGGATATTACTTTGATGTGTGTGTGTGTGTGCACGTGCGCGCGCATTGTAGGAGCTGGCTCTGTATATACTTTATCAAAATTAGGTTTAATGTGCACAGAGTCCAGGGAGTCCCCAGAGGTATAGCAGAGGCTAAATTAGGTAAGTACTAACAGCTCACTTTCTGGTAGTATGGGCGAGCAGTTAGGTTTATCCGGAGGGTGTGTTAAGCATTTATTATATTCACTCAATCAAGAACTGATTACACACACCCAGGGACAGATTCCGGACCAATTGGGTAAGTATAAAAAAAGGTTTACTTATATTTTATTTCTAGAACAAGCAGGACATGGCACAGGTATGTGAAATATACTCTCAAATGTAAGACTTTACAAGCAAATGCTGTTGTGGTTGAATTTACAATCGTTACCGGTTGATATGTGCTTCAAAAACAGTTTAAATTACACAGTATGTACTTTTAGAATACTTTTAGATTACTTTTTGACTACATCAACTACTCGGGTTGGTAATTAATTAATTAAATTAATTAATTATGTGCTTATATAGCGCTGGAATCACTCCCGAAGGGGTACCTCCGCGCTTCGACCGCTGCGAAACCCTTCCTGGCTTCCCTGAGAGATGGTCCCTTAATGGGTATCTCCAGGGTGAGACCAGGCATCCCCGGCGGTCTGGTGGGGCCGTTAGTGAAGATGAGGCAAGCTAGTGCCCAGAGTTGCCGAGTGTTTAATACTGATCAGAGTGGGCACCGAGGCGAGAGAATTATCGAGTCCGCTGACCCTGGTCCAGAAACCTGCCGCGTCGGGAATCGAACCCTGGTCCCGGGCCGTCCTCTGCTCTCGGGTCTGCCGCCTCTAACCAGTGAGCCACACTACTCCACTGCCTAGATAGCACACAATGGATCTCGCAATGCAAGGTAAGTAAGACTTTTTGAGGTTTGCAGTTTAGTTACTTTTTCTTTCATACAAAAGTACAACTCTACAACATTTTTAGGAACAAAACTTGTAACATTGGTTCCTATGGGAGAACAAGCATTGGCATAGCCAATATGTCTGGCCTTTGGGACCTTATAAGTGTTTAGCCATGCAACAGTTGATGTTGTTGCACCAAGGATATTGTGCTGCATAACTAAATACTTATAAGGTCCCAAAGGCGAGACCTATTGGCTATGCCAATGCTTGTTATCCGTGCTACTCTGATTATTTTTACCAATCTAATACGTACGCAGTAACACAAACTCAACAAAAACAGTACAAACTAATTCCATTGCCACAGACGTCTTGGTGCATGCATCCTTATTTCTTTTAGTATGCATATGCGTGTGCACTTAAAGAGCTTCCTTTATAAAGGTAGACTGTTGGAAACTGTTAGTTTTCTCGCCAATAAAATGCAGATTTTCAAAAAACACAAACTGCTTCCACTGTCACAGACTTCTTGGCGCACTCACCGCTGTGTTTTTTAGCACCTACATATCTGCACATTTCAAACAGCTTCTATTATAAGGATGGTCTGATGTAAACTGTTACTTTTCACGCCAATAAAATGCACATGTAAAGAAAAGCAAACTGCTCACACACGGCCAGAGACTGAGTGGTGCACGCGCCCTTTGTTGTTTTTTACCATCTATGTGCGTGCGGCCCTATTGGCTAACTAACCTTATTCCTAACAAAAAACTGCGAAGCTTTTAGCTTTCGGTGTATGCCACTTACACAGATATTAACAATTTTCACCACTGTTAAGCAGCACATGCGGAATAAAGCAACGGAACTGTGAATGGTTTTTCTAGAGGGAATGGTAGGCGGCCTGCACCTTTACAGTGGTTTCACTGTGTTTTTTGCCTTGTCCAAGGAGCGCAGGCTGAAGCTGCACGTCTTAAAGCACTCCTTGTGCATGGTGTGCGCCGGCACAGGCTTCTAAGCGCTGCGTGGAGGGAAAGCCTAGCATTGCTTGTGGGCAAGGCACAATACCATGCATGCCACCCTGTCCTTGCCACTTTGGGTGGAGCTAGGTAAACGATGTATGTTTAAAAAACAAGCTGCTAGTGCAGTTAGGTATATGTGCCACGAAATATAAATACGCGCTGCCAAGCCATTGAACTTGTATATTAAGATTGTGTACAAGTGGTAGAAAGCAGTGTTACCATAAACAAAGAATCACAACACTTGACTTGGAAACGCTTTAATTGGATCAAAAGGATTGTTCGCTTCTGCTGTCAAAAAGAGTAAATTGCAACAACGAAAAAGGAAAACACTACCGTCTTTTGGATAGATGCCGGAGGGTCTCTACTCGTAAAAAACACATTAATGCAAGCAACGCATAGTAGCATGTGCAGTCATATGAACCCACATACAGACACAAATGAAGGGCAAAACGAAAGGAAAACCCGTGAGATGGAAGGACTGGTGGATGCCGGGTGTGTGAATGGAGAAACAAGCATTAAAGAGGAGCAAAGTGACTGAGAAAGGGAGATCGCAATAACAGCAAGCGAAAACAAACGAAAGTGAAAGCGCCAGGATGTGTAGCCTCACGCTGTAAGTTAAAAAACAAGCTTGTGCAAGCGAGAGCGAGCACCAGGCCATATGTTTTTAATTACTGCGCCCGTTTGTGGGCATGACAATTCAAAACATTTGGTGGCCGTACGGGTAACCGTAAGCAATAGGCCACACATGCACATATGTGGTCAGCTTTTTGAAGCCCCCTTACAAGAAGTCTTGAAGACAGCGCATACGCGCTGCTCAGGCGAGACCTAAAACAGATTAACAGTTCTCAGGTAAGTAAACAAGTTATGAGTGGGAGTTTTCGGGGTTAGGACCAAGGTTCCCCAAGGTCTAGATGTATCCTCAAATTGCACCACCAATGGCACTGGGGCAGCCGGTTGCAGAGTGAAGGGGCCCAATGTTAGCCAATAGGCCTAAGGGGGCCTTCGTTCAGGGGTTGCTTACGAGCAGCCGACTCGGGTGAGGGAGCAAAGCTCCTGGGGTTAAGAGCAGCACTGCCAGGGCCAACAATCAGCACAGGAGCTGCCGGGTGGAGAGTGCCAAGGAGACGTCAGGGACCCTGTGGATACCAATGGAGATCTTTGGTTCGGTAAAGATGCTGCAGGCTCGGGCAGAGAGACTTCCTGAAGTGACCACTGGATGAAAAGTTGGGTTCTTGGGAAATGCCTGGGCACCATCATTTGGGCCACCCAAGGCTGTGTTGTGTCAGGTACAGGTGTGTCTTACCAGCTTTGGTCAGGGGGACCCTTTAGGTTAAGGTTGCAGGCATCGTCTTGAAGCTTGAGGGAGGTTGGGGATCACCAGATCCTACATCAGGATCACTGAGGAGACCTCCTCAGGTGTTAGGCCACTTGAACTCGGGCTGTGGGCATTGGGTGCGGAGTGGTGCAAAATCACAGAGCCGCCTGGATCCGGATTCTGTGGATAAGTCTTTGTTTGAGGAAATTCCGTGCTAAGATGATTGCAGGGCAGGTCCTATGGGCTCTGGGGGGCTGCTGGCTGCTGACATGCCTGGGTTTCGCTGTATGCAGTTTGGAGTTGGGACGAGCCGGTAGGGCTGAGGGCAAAGCAGTAGGTGTCCTCTTCTTCCTGGGTCAGAATGGCTCTTTGGTCTTTTTTTTCTTCCTCGAATCTGAGGAGGCAAGCGTCAGAGTTGCCCTTAAATACTAAATTTCGGGGTGTTACAGGGGTGTGCAAGTCAGGACCAATGAGTCCCTTCCTTGGGGTGAGTACACCCCCTAGTATGCCACCCTCAAGTGGTAGGGGACATGAGCATCTTTCTAATTGGCTTGGTTCCCTCATCTTCAAGATGGAGGGGACTGAGATTTGTGCTTCACCTCGCCATCCCCACTTGAGGGGTGGGGTAGCCAAAGGTGAGCACACCTCTCCTCCTAACTTGGTTTTCCCGACAATTCTCCCACACAAAGTGGGGGACAGAACCAATGGGAATCAGTTGCTGGGAGCAGCAAAAGGCAGGGACAGCTTACAAAGGCAGCAGACCTTTGAAGCTTTCCCTTTGTGGAACCAGCTCATCCTAGGTGTGGAGGCATAAAACCTCTGCTCAGGATGGACTTTGTTTCTAGACCCAAAGAGCGGAGGCTCTCTCCCCAGGGTTCCAGAAACCTATCTGGTGGTGGCAAATGGCAGGCAGCCATTCAGGAAACATACCAGGGCGGGTTCTTTTTCAGGGGGCATCTCTAAGATGCCCTCTGGGTACATCTGGCATTAAATCCCACACTGGCATCATTGAGGGTTTAAAGTGCTGAGAAGTTTGCTACCAAACTTCCCAGGTGTCAGTGACCAACTCCCAGGCCATATACTCTTTATGGCTTCACTGCACTTACAATGTCTAAGAATAGACTTAGGCACTGTAGGGGTACAGTGCTCAAGCAACCGTAACCCTCACCTGTGTACTAGTGCACCCTGTTAGAGGGCTTACTTACCTAGACCACAGGAAGTGGATTGCAGGCCTGGCACACGGATGTGTGCCAGGTCGACACTTCACTTTTCTTTGCACCAAAACACGCAGCCTGCAATGGCAGTGTGTGAGTGTTTAGGTACAGGGCCTCTAAGGGTGGCACAATAGGTGCTGCAGACATTAGAGACCATCTCTGGTCACAGGACCCTTGGTACCCATGGTACCTTTTACAAGGGGCTTACTTGTGGCCAGAGATGTGCCAATTGGGGGGTACAAAGGGAACACCAAGTCAAAGTGCATCATGTGTCAGGCACAAAGTGGGTGGTGAACATGCAAAAAGGGGCACTTTCCTACATGTATACACACACTCACTCAGATATTGATGACTGATAGAGGCCTCCAGGCCCATCAATGCTGCCTATTTTTGTCAGATGTAACACTGAGTACAATACCACGTCTCTTCTCTATCACCGTCTTAACTCTTGCACCATAACTACTCAGAGTGCATCCCAGGGTCTTTTCAAATATGGTTAAATAAGAAGGAACGTGCAGTCACGGGTAGAAATGAATTGTACAATTCTGATCTGCAAGTGACAGATTTGGATCTAAACAACAGGGACGATTCAGTATTTTACGATTCCGAGGCCACTACAATAAGTACTATTGAGTTCAATAATAAAAACACCCAATGCTTAAGCGCCAAAAGATAATTTAAGATATAGTATTTGTTATACAAATGATAATATTGATGATGGTTATTACTACACCGTGGCAGCTTTTGAAAGTTATTATCCTAAATTCTCTTCCTCTGCTTTGTAGATTAAGCTTGTCCCTACTGAATTTTCTCCGGTGCGATTAACATACAGTACTCTGTTCCAGCAGGCCATATTAATCAAAGGGTTTGTCTTTTTATCACTATTTCAAAAACCCTTTGATATGGGTTCATGGGTCTTTAGCGCCTGCTTCAAAGGCATAAGAAGTAAAAGGCCAGGCTGTGCTCGCTTGTCACTGCATACTCAGTGTACAAGTTCATTTAGATTCATATAAAGCTCATTGCTGCAGTTTCATGATGGATGGTGACACAATCTAAGATTTGGCCTGTGTAGATGACGTGATTGGCCAACAATCTTGCAACTTGTCAAGTGGTAAGTGGGCCAGACTTCAGGCCTCACATTAGTAAATTCTCAGTTGAGTGTTAGAATATTGTGCCACATGCAGGCCCTTTCTATGATCTAGTGCTCTTTAAACTGCAAGGTATTTCTATTCTGGGGTTTGCAATGTCAACAACAGAAACTATTCATGCGTCATGATAACAGCATCTGTTAGTACATTGCGATTTGTCAAGACCCCAAACCTTACAGAGCCCCTCAACACACATACACTTACCCAGGGGTGGGATGATGCTTGACTTCCATGCAACCGCAATCCTAAAACTCACTTATGATAGCTTCAGGTGTGAAAGAAGGTTACAGGGCCCATTCTTCGTATAGAGCTGCTGTCGATCCTACCCACAACTCATAGATTTGTGTAGTTACACACCACATGTAAATGGATTCAACAGTATGACTTGTACAAACTACCCACAATCCTTTTTCAAAACAAGCACCCATACTAGTTAGGTGCAAGCCTCTCCCTTCCATCCAAACCACATTGAAAGACTGCCCACTGGGAGTATCTAATAGGGAACGTGAGCTGGGTTTAGACCGTCGTGAGACAGGTTAGTTTTACCTTACTGATGATGTGTTGTTGTAATAGTAATTCTGCCACAACATACAAAGTGACAGAACTCAGCAATACTCGCCAGTGAACCTATGATCATTGCCTATGAGGTCTGCTCCAGAGCCAAGCCCACCACTTGCAGTTGACATCTACAGTTGAGGCCCCTAACTGCGCCATGGGGCCAAATAATGAGTGAATGCAAATCTATAAACTCACAGGACCCCTCACACATTTACTGCAGGGTTTCACTCAGAATCCGAGCAGAAACTATGGATTTACACTAGACTCCATTAAGAATTTCAAACAAAGGCGAAATCTCTAGGCCACATTCTTTTAATGGTGACTTTGACAGCCATTGAAAGGCACCTCTCCGTGTTGTTCAACAATCACAGGCACTTTTTACCCTGTTCTGAATACTTCAGTGTGAAGCAGTTGACAGAGTGCTAGATTTATAGCATGCTTGCTTGCTACTTAGATTCTGGGGAGAGCTCCCTTGGTAAGGAGTTGAATATTAGTCACAGCGTTGTTAGGCCAGTTGTCTGAGTCATTTGTGAGTCAAGGGTAATAGGTTTTCCTTTTGTCATTGGACAGAAAGAACGGGGTGCTACTATGAACCCAGTGTGTTGCGAAGTTCCTCTTAGGCTTTGACTTTCACAGGATAGTGAAGTTGAACAGTCCATGCTTATTCTTGCGAGGTAGGGTGGAATGGCACGAACAGTTCGGCAAACTCACTTATCATGTGCAGTCAGGGTTATTCTTTCAGAAAGAAATGACTGATTTCATTACAAGACCGGAGGCTACCAATATGCATATTTCTTTTAATTCTAACTCCAAGCAGCCAGTTAGAAGCAATACATCATAAAGTGAAACAGATCTAAAATAGAATCTTCCAGATGTACAATAGCCATGCACATAGGCTAGTCTGCCTCTTTTAAACGCTGCTCCAGGCAGATTAGTACATTTTCTCTTCACTTTCATGTATGACCTGTATCTTCTTGAATGGGCAACTACATGTGTATGTTTTCTCAACTTAATTTGTATACCTTTCTGAATAGACTTGGCCTTTTTCAACTTAATCTGTATACATTTCTGAGTAGACTTGTGCCTCTTTGACCTCAAACTCATCTTAAATCTCGGCTCACACCTAACTGATTTCCAGTTTACGGAAATCCTGCTCTCCCAAATTCACCCTCACCCCGTACCACACCCAGCGTTTCCACCCGATCTCGGGCTACCCCAAAATACAGACAAGCCGGGAAATCCAATAACAAAAACAATGGGAAAAAACTTTTACCCCTCTGGCTCTGGTTAAGCAAACAGCATTTAATCGGGTCTTCTCCCAGGGCCTCATCAATGTCGCTTTGGGAGGAAACCTGAGGAAAGTACCTTAGCAACGGCCCAACATGCTGCGCACGGAGAACTCTGCAGTCAAATCCAATGGAAGCAACACCTCCGGAAGCTGAGACAAGACACTCAGCAATTCCCTAATTTCACCCCTGACGTGGCCAGAGGAGATTACTACATAAAGGTGTCCCAGGAAGCGTCTCCATAACATAACTACCCCTGGGTGCTCATTAAAGAGTTTCCCAGGCAACCCCTTGTAGTTGAGTTGATGCCTGGGCAACGAAGTATATCAAAAGCTGATCACTCGCGAGCATATCCGATGTCAGGAAGTCTGGCAGTTGGACACTCCCGTTATCAGCTGCTGACTGTGACCACAAGTACCGAAAAACTATTTTTACACCAAAAACTTCACTTTACTGTAAAGGAGCATAAAATTTCAAAGACCTGATGTAACAAAGCCGTAATTTACATAAGCTCCTCTGAACTTTACTAATAAGTCAGGTTGCCTGCCGTCTAAGCTATCTAAATGTATATTACTAAGTACTACAGCCTGTAAAGGAGTGTAAAATCCAACATGTCTGGTATAGAATCATATGATCTTGAGGTACCTACCCCTAACATCACTAATGAAGAAATTAAAACGATTATTCAACAAGAGATACGCTCCTGCGTGCGCAAAACACTCAACCAGGTCATGTCAACCAAAAGACCCTTAATCAGAACCCCCAGGATATAGCGGCATGGATTAGCAAATTTAAATGGAAGTTTAGCGGCACAAATATGGAAATTTAGCAGCAATTTTGCGGCATTTTATTTGGCTATTTTTCGTACAACACACACAGATATTTTAGTTTTTTTAGTTATTTAACAACATGAAGCTATATATATTTGGTTTATTTACAATGTAGACACTTTGTTTCCCTCGAAAAGCAAAAGACTGCCCGCAAGATCGCAGACATCCGCAACAGCTTCAACGCCACGACCGCCCCAACAAACACTGAGACCTCTGCCCCCACGACCACCACCAGCATCAACGACGACGACACCATCACGATCATGAACACCATCCACTCCGGATCTCCGTCAGACCCATGCCCACACCACATCTTCAAGAAAGCCAGCACAGCCATCACACCCCATCTCCGGAAAGTCATCAACATCTCCTTCGCGACAGCAACCTTCCCGGAGAGCTGGAAGCACGCCGCGATCAACGCCTTGCTCAAGAAACCCAAGGCGGACCCCAAGGACCTCAAGAACTTCCGGCCCATCTCTCTGCTCCCGTTCCAGGTGAAGGTCATCGAGAAGACCGTCAACAAACAACTGACCTGCTACCTTGAGGAGAACAGCATCCTGGAACCTTCCCAGTCTGGGTTCCACAGCAAGCACAGCATCCAAACTGCCCTCATCGCCACCACCGATGACATCAGGACCCTACTAGACAACGGAGAAACAGCGGCCCTCATCCTCCTGGACCTGCCAGCCGCCTTCGACACGGTCTGCCACCGCACACTACGAACACGCCTCAACGACGCCGGGATCCTAGAGAAGGCTCTGGTGTGGACCTCCTCCACCCTCTCCGGCAGAACACAGAACGTCCGTCTTCCCCCCTTCCGCTCCGAAGCCACCAAGATCATCTGCGGCATACCCCGGGCTCATCCTTCAGCCCTACGCTGTTTAACATCTACATGGCACCACTCACCCACGTCGGCCGACTGCACGACCTCATCATCTCCAACGCCGATGACACCCAGCTGATCCTCTCCCTTGCCAAGGAACCCCACACAGCCAAAACCAACCTACACGAAGGAATGAAGGCCGTCACCGAATGGATGAGCAATAGCCGACTGCAGCTGAACAAGGACAAGACGGAGGTCCTCATCCTCGGATCCACCCAGTCGGCCTGGGACGACTCCTGGTGGCCGAACGCACTGGGAACAGCTCCAACACCCACCGACCACGCACGCAACCTGGGGGTCATCCTCAACTCCACCCTCTCCATGACTAAGCAGGTCAACGCCGTCTCTTCCTCCTGTTTTAACACCCTCCGCATGCTCCGCAGGATCTACAAGTGGATCCCCACCAAAACGAGAAGAACGGTCACCCAGGTCCTCGTCAGCAGCAGGTTGGACCACGGAAACACCCTCTACGCAGGAGCCTCAGCCAAACTCCTGAGATGGCTTTAACACATCCAGAACGCCTCAGCACGCCTGATCCTCAACATACTTCGCCAAAGCCACATCACACCCCACCTGAGAGACCTGCACTGGCTCCCCGTCAACAAGAGGATAACCTTCAAGCTCTTCACCCACGCACACAAGGCACTCCACAACACCGGACCAACGTACCTCAACAGACGACTCAGCTTCTACACCCCCACCCGCCAGCTCTGCCGACCTTGCCCTCGCCATAGTCCCCCGCATCCGAAGAGCGACCTCCGGCGGCAGATCGTTCTCCCACCTCGCTGCCAAGACCTGGAACACCCTTCCCACCCACCTACGGCAGACCCAAGACCTGCTGCCCTTCAGAAGACTCCACAAGACCTGGCTCTTTGAGCAGTAGCAGCACCCCTCACCCCCCAGCGCCTTGAGACCCTCACGGGTAAGTAGTGCGCTTTACAAATGATATGATTGATTGATTGATTGAAAATGGGCTTCATACATATGTCCCCAAGTTGTCTAGGGTTAATTGTGTGCTATAATTATTACCTGGTATACGTTTTGCCTTCAAAATGGGGCATAACAATTAGGTTTTGGTGCTTACTACACCAAAATCCTCATGTCCCAGGCTTTACTGACGATACCCTCCACCACCTGCTAAAGTTTGGAAGGTTTGACCTGCCAAAATGTAACTGGAGAAAATTGTGCTTGCTGCGAAAGCAGGAATTACCACACATTCCCGGAATTTAACAGGCCACTAATAATTAGTGCCTTACCCCTTTGATGACATGTTCAATAATTGATTTGTAGTTCATGGGCTGTCTGTTCATACTTATATCTGGTATGAGCGGGGCCTTAGGTGCAGCAATGCAGGGGCCTCCCCATGCTCTGACCGAGCTCTTCATTACTGTTGGTCGATCCCGGTGATAGGTTTGGCTCAACAAAGAACTAGTGAATGGCCGCGTGCAGTCCGCACCAGTGAATGGCCGTGCGCAGGCCACACCAGTGAATGACTGCGCTCGCAGAAAGAACCAGTGAATGGCCGCGCGCAGGCCGTACCAGCGTCTGCCTCACCTTCATTCATCGAACCAGTACGTGCTTCTCATGCGTCGCGAGGGGTCCCACGAGCGGCACCACACCCAGCGCGTGCCTGGCGCCTCCGCACACAAGTGTTCAGACATGACAGGTGTCCCCTCAAGAAAAGCGAGAGTCCGACAGAAGCACAGACACCAGGACATGGACATGGCCACTCCAAGAATGCGCCACAGGCCCGGAGTGACAGGTGTTTCCTGGCCACCGGCCCCATCAAAGCAAGGAAGGGAGGTTTCTTCCCAGGAGAAACTGTTAGCTCTTATTCTAACCCTGCCGAGGCTATCCATGCCACTTCCTCCCAATATACATTTAAAGCTGGGCAGGTATACAGCATGTATAAGATAGCAGATTGCCATCTACACTTAAGGCATCTGATTTTATCCGAATTTACATTTGCACCCCACCTCGTTAATCGGTCCGGTGTATAATCAGACCCCCCAGGATATAGCGGCTTTTGTAAAAATGCCGCAATTTCTACAAAAGTGCAGAATTCGCGGGCACTTTTGTAAAAATCGCGGCATTTTGACAAAAATGCTGATTTTGCGGCAAACCGCGAAATCGCGAAATCCTGGAGTGTCTGCTTAATTGAGAAAGAAGATGGCCCTATTGTAACCTAGAAAGGCCAAAATGGGGAATAAAATTAAAAAAGGGGGAAAAAGATTAAAGAAAAACATCATTGAAAGAACACGCCCCTTGCGCACATTTGGAGGTCTAAGCACCTCAAATAATTTGGGAGGTCTATGGACCTTATCATATAAAGGAGGTCTAAGCACCTCAAACTATAAGGGAGGTCTACGCACCTCAAAAGTACCAGGTGTCATAAGCAACACAACCTATCAAGGTGTCCAAAGATGGATTAGGAATCCCCTAGAAAGAGAAACACAAAATATCATACGGTCAGAATGTACCAGACCCGTGGTTCAAGAAAAGATATGCCTGACACCCAACCTCAACCCAGAATTAATCAAATTTCTGTTCAGACTGGGTAGAGACACCAGGAAGAGCATGGATAGGTCAGTGAAGGCCCGCCAGGATTGCATGCTTGATATTTTAGGCCATCTGACTAGAATAATTGATATGACAGAAGACAGCCACATTAACGGTACACCGTTAGACTTAGATCTACTGAGAGGATGGAGTCAGAGATCACTGATCCTATTAGGGAGTGCGAATGCAGGGATTAATGTAGAGTGACGAAGAGTAGTCCTTACAAAGATCAACCCTAAAATCTGCGACATGGCTGACAAAGAACTCTCAGCCAATCTCAAAGGATTCCTATTCGGAGAGGACATGATCAAGACCTTAGGCAAATACAATCATCCTTCATAGCACTAGACAATATTCAGAACAGCGTGCGTCGAATATTCAACCCTAATGTTTTTGCCCGGGCCGGCAGAAGGGGCCGCTCTATCGGCTGTGCCTACCAAAGACCCTACTACAGACAACAAGGCTTTGGTTGACCTTACCAAGCGAATATCCCCCCACCATTCTACACCCAGAGAGGAAGACCCTACCGATCTAGAGGATTCAAAGCGCACGGGCAATGCTCCAGTAATTTCCAGAGTGAGTACCAACACCCCAAATTCTTCTCTTTTCCCGAGAAAGGTGGGAGGTCGACTCAGATTCTTTTTACGGACTTGGAAAACAATTACACAAGACCCCTGGGTTTTAGAAACCATTCAGGGCTTCAAAATATAATTTTCAAAATCACAGACACAATCCTCACCCCCAAGAAACCTAGTACTGACCAGAGAACAACAGAAAATAGTAGAGGAAGAGGTAATGTCCATGATAGAGAAAGGAACAATTATAGAAGTACCATGGGATTGTATGAAATTTGTTGTAGATAAAAAAGACATGGTTGCAGACCAGTCATAAACCTGAGAGAATTGAATAAATCTCTCATCTACAGACACTTCAAAATGGAGGGTATCCTCCTCCTGAGAGACATGCTTTTAGAAAGGGACTGGTAAGTAAAGTTGGACTTGAACGATACCTATTTCACAATCCCCATGGCCTCAGAGTTCAAACCATACCTCCAATTCACCTGGAACCATAGTCTATTCCAATTACAGGCTCTCCCCTTCGGGCTATCCTCTGCTCCCTGGTGTTTCACCAAGGTAATGAGAGTTATAGCATCCTTCTTGAGAGAAAGAGGGATATGACTGATTGTCTATCTCTACGACATTCTCATTATGTCCCAGCACCGCTCTCAGATTCTTCAAGGCATGCATACAGCAGCAAATCTCTTAGAGAGCCTTGGCTTTAAAATAAACAAAAATCTATCATGACTCCCTCAAAATCTCTGGAATTCTTGGGATTCACAGTAGACACAGTAGAATCACTTTTGCTACTACCCAAAAAGAAAATCACGAAAATATTCAAAGAAATACGACTTGTATTAAAACGAGACCTCTTGTCCCTAAGAGAACTAGCCAGACTCTTGGGCCTCCTATCTTCCTCTGTCCAAGCTATCCTTCCGGGAACTTTACATTATCAAGCCCTTCAAAGAGTAGAGGAATAAAGCCATCCGTGCTGGACTATGGTACAGAGACAAAGTATCCCTAGACCACAAAACCAAATCAGAACTGAACTGGTGGTTAGAGAATCCAGATGCCTGAAATGGCAAAGCCATTTTCGGAAACTCCAGAGAATTCCTTATAAAGTCAGATGCGAGCCTTCATGGCTGGGGAGCGTGCTTACAGAATCAGAACATGGGAGGTCTATGGTCCTGTACACAGCGCTCCAACCACATAAACTACCTTGCATTAACTGCTGGTCTTTACACTCTGATGAGCTTCAAACAATCCCTACAAGGCAGATCGCTTATTATAAAAATGGACAACGTATTGGCTGTGGCATGCATAAATCGGTTAGGGAGTGCAAAATCCTCAGACCTATCGAATCTAGCCAAAAAATTCTGGATGTTATTTCTAGAACACAAGATAGCCCTAAAAGCAGAACACTTACCAGGAAAAAAGCAACATCACTGCAGACTGGAATTCGAGATTCCTCCTAGACCACAGCGACTGGAAACTCAACGTGCAAGCCTTCAGAACTTTAAATCAGTTCTGGGGCCCACTGGAAGTACATCTTTTCGCAAGCAGAATGACATTCCAACTGCAGAAATATTTAAATTTGATGCCTCACCCCGGTGCTCAAGCAGTCAATGCCTTTCTCCAAACCTGGAAAGGAATTCAAGCATACGCCTTTCCCCCCTTTGCTATGATCCAGAGAGTCCTCCAGAAATTAAGACAGGACCAGTGCTCCTTAGTACTGATAGTACCTCCCAGGCATGGTTTCCGACTATCTTGGAATTAGCCTGTGAAATCCCCTTTCTACTTCCAGCCGCGGAAGGCCTTTTTAAGAGAAAAAGACAGAAGATAACATCCCCTAGCCCAGACAGGGACTTTGAACCTAAGTGCCTGTAATGTGTCAGGAAATCTAATGAAATCAAGAACCTTTTGAGACCGGCTACAATCCTCTTCCACGAGTCATGGGCTCCTGGCACCCACTATAGTTACGATGGTATCTGGAGAACTTGGGTACGCTGGTGACGGGACAGGAACCTGGATTCCGTGGAGGCTCCTATCGTACACCTAGCAAATGTTTTAGTTTAATACGAGAGAGGGCTTACTTGCAGATCAATTAATTGCTACAGATCAGCTATTTCAGGAGGCCACGCTCTAATAAATGGCAAGACCATTTTATTTATTTATTTTTAAAATGCCATAATATACAGAATTATGAAAAGTATCAGACTAATCCTAAATCTGAGACCCTATGGGACTTTAAATAAATGTAGTACTTATTCACTAAATGGCCTGAGATCAGATACCTAGATGTGAAAAGACTTTCAATTAAACTAGCCTCCCTTCTCCGCCTAAACTCCTGCTGTAGAGTATCCGATGTTAAAGCACTAGAAGTAACTAATAGAGTCTATAACGCCTTTGGTATTAATTGTGAGATTAGTAAGAGAACTAACCCCCAGATTCATCAAAGTTATGTTTTGCGAGTCCTTAATAGCGAATTTTAAGGATTCGCTATTAAAGACTCGCAAATCGGGATGCATGTAGGAATCGCAATGTTATTTGCGATTCCTACTGATTCCTTATTTGCTAATCGCAAATAAGGAATCACTTATGAATGGGGAGTCGTTCCTTATTTGCGATTTGCAATTAGCGAATCGCAAATGTGCCGCAAATTCAAGGGTGCCAGGGTGTCCAAAGGACACCCTGTTGCACTCCTGAAATGGTAATGTTCACTGGTGTTGCGCACACACATGTCCCAAGGACATGTGTGTGCGTAATATACAACTTAGAAAAATGCACTAAAGTGCATATTTCTAAGTTTTTGCTATTTACCACGTAGTTTGACTTTGCGGTAAATAGCGGCCCCAGATTGCGAATTCGCAATCTTGGAATGGTTCATGCATTGCATTTAAGGAATCGCAAATTGCGATTCCTTAAATGCAATCGCAATTTGAGAACTCGCAATTATTTTCGAATTCTTAAATTGCGAGTGCATGAACCCTTGATGCATGTCAAATGCCATTTTTGCGCGCGCAAACGGCTGAATTTTGCGATTTGCACCGCTTGCGCTCGCAAAAATGCTTGATGCATCCACCTGTATGACTATGTCAGATACAATTTTCTATCCAAAGTTTAACGCACGCCAAAAACTTTAGATTGTATGAAAGAATATGATGCAAGAATGAGCGCACATCATGTGAAGGGTGCTAACCAATTACTTATCTCTTTTGTGAAACCTTTCAAACTCATTACATCAGCTTCTATAGCAAGATGGGTTAAATATGTAATGCAACCAGCTGGTATTGACCTATAAAGGTTCCAGGCACACTCAATAAGGGGCGCTATGGCTATCAAATCATTTTGGAAAGGAGGTAAACTAGATGACATTCTTAAAGCTTGCATCCAGCGCCTTGACGCCCTGTCTATTCATTCATTCAAATTCAGTCATTTCATTCAAAGCAGCTGATTGGTCAAATTCTAACACTTTTTCTAAACACTATTGTAAACCTATTGAACATATGTCAGACGTGGTGTAACTAAACTACCAACATGCATAATGGTAGCCTCCGATCTTGTAAGGAAATTGCAATTCTCCTAATAACATGACAAGAGAAATCTGGATTTCATTAAAGACACAGCGGCTAACATTATTCCACCCTTTCCCTCCAGTGGGTGGATAAATAAAGTACTGAACAATAGGTGCATATTTATGATACAACCTTTATTCAAAGTATTGTTGAAAGTTTCATACAAACTCTTTTTAATGGATTGTTAAAAATTCCATTAAACTTGCCCGATTTTATATTACACCTTTTTCAGTTACATGACAACAGAGCACTTATACTTTTTCTTATTTCAGTTAACTCAACATACCTGATTCATCTATACTGCTGTTTCCGCAAGGAAGATGTTTAGAAACAATTAACTCTGTGTCCCCTTCATTCAACCGTCATTGTTTCTATCTGTTTGGAACGCACACAAAAAAACAAGAAGAAAAATAAAGAAAATGTTATACAGAAAAAGACTTACCTTATTATCTAGCATTTAAAAGAGGCAGTTTATCCTATGGGCATGGCTATTGTACATCTGAAAGATTATATTCTCGATTTGTTTCACTTCATGATGTGTTGCTTCTAACTGGCTGCTTGGAGTTAGCATTAAAAGAAATATGCATAATGTTAGCCTCTATTTCTTTCATGAAATCCATATTATATTGTCATGTTAATTGGAGAATCGCAAATTACAGTGAGATAACAAGCTTAGTAACTTCAGGTTAGTTTTTTTTTCACAACAAAATTTTATTGATTGAGCTGAGCAGAGTGAAAGAAGTGGTTCCCCACAGTCAGGAGAGCTCCACCAGGCATAGTAGTACAGTGTACATTGTCATAGCTAAACCAATTTAGAGTAAAATAAACCAAGAAAATTAGCCCCCTCCCCCACCCCTACCCCACCAACTCCCAATGCCCAACTGCCCCACTACCCGCCCCTTATCCCTCCCTAACCCCATGCATACTTCAGGTTAGTTTTATCACACATTTGCCAATTCGGTATCACATTTTCTCTCTACCTCAGTCTGTATAACAATAGTTATGCACACATTTGAAATAGGGATACAGTTGCAAGTGAGTAGCCTGAGCTAAAGCCAAAGTACAGTGTCAGGATGAAAGTACAGTCACAGCCAACATTTCGGCAACGGTTGCTTTTCTCCTCCCATGCAATGAACTCAAAGTGCATTTCCGGTTGGAAGAACGAACAGAGGTCGCAGCTGCGACTGCACAGGCTTCCTTATAAGTTTGGGACTACAGGAATCTTGGGGCTGAGAAAGGGCAATGTCAGGCTGTCGCAGGGCCGGCTTTAGGGTGGTGCGACTGGTGCAGCTGCACCTAATCCGGGGGGTGGGAGTGGTCGGGGGGTGCTCTGTGTTTAGAAATAATACAGATTTAAAAAGAACCTGCTGGAGAGTTCCTGGTGTGTCCAACAGTTTTCAGGAAACAATAACAATTTCAAATTAATGCTGGTGATTAGTGTTCCTGGAGGAAAGAGATTAAAGTATTGTCTAGTGGCAGTTTCCGCTCGTGATAAAGCAGAGCAGACAGCGGCAGCTCCCCCAACATGGCGGAGGAGTGTTGCCCCGCCCCCACTGGCCAGCTGAGGGAAAGAAAAATTGATAATAAAACAGTATTATTATCATTGTATTTTTCCTCTGGACAGAGCTGAGTCTTTGGGGCGGGGCCATGCCATGACAGGCACAGAAGGTGAGTGGTGGGCAGCACTGCTCTCAGTGCACATGATAGTTTGGCCGGCCGTCTTAGGACAGCCAAACCGTCATGCGCATTGACATCTCCCCAATCCGAGCTGCATTGCTGTGTGGAGAGAACAACAGGTGTAGACTCCCAGTCCCCATTGGAGTGGAAAAAAAGCCTGTTCAGACCAATCCCAGCGCTTCTCTCATGCTCTCCAGCATGAGAGAAGCACTGGGATTGGCCGTGGGGAGTCTGGGAGCCTCAGCACACACACAGCAGAGGCAGACTTGCAATCGGCAAGGAGCAGGAAAGTCTTTTTCTTGTTTTTGTTTATTTTGTCGTCTTTCCATCCCCTCCACCCCATACTCCTCCCCCACCCTGCTACTCTCCCATGAGAATAGCCGCTTCTGAGAGCAGAGGGTTAGTATGACTGCTGCAAAGAACGTACACCACACAAATCACTGGACTGTATATATAGAATGTGGATCGCTATGTAGGGTACTGCTTTTGTCACAGAGAGCCTTTCGCTACCTGTCATAAGTTACAACCCTAATATAGCATTGTGTGCTAATACTGTCATCAAAGAGCTGCATGCAAACTGAAAGATGTATAGGATATAACATTATTTTTGTTCCTGTGCCTTTTTATTATCCTAATGTTGCTAAAAAATGGTCACAGGGCTTGGAACACATTCCGATTATTAAAACCTACCATTGTGCTATGTTTTAAATCCTGAGTTTGTGCTTCACCAGACCAAACACTTAAAAAATATACTGCCTACTGGTATCGATGGCATGTGACTCCCAGATCTTGTAATCCTAATTGTTTTGTGTAGCATTTCCTATAGACTGATTCACACACAGAATGTATTGGTTCTGTCAGGGCCTGCTTTAGCGCTGTTGGCGCCCGGTGCCAAAATAATTTTTGGTGCTCCTACGTCCCTCGATCCCTCACCACCACTGGGCAAAAGTACCCCTCATCTCTGCAATCCGAAATTATTTCTAAACACAGCGCCCCCCTACCTGAGGTCAGCGCCCCCCTCCAGGTCGGCGCCCAGTGCGGCTGCACCAGTTGCACTGCCCTAAAGTCGACCATGGGTTCTGTATTATGTGTGTGTGGTGTAAAGTGCTCTGACACTCTACAGTGGTATTAGTAGCGCTAGGAAACAAAATGAAATGCATGCGCGAGAGAGGCTGTGGAGCAATAAGGGGCTCTGCAGGAGCGTGGTACTGAGGGAATTAATGGAGATGAGTTTTTTTGTGGGGTGGACGGGCGGGGGTGACACCAATAAAGATTGCAGCACTGGGCGCCACCAGCGCTAAAGCCAGCCCTGGGCAGTGGCGCACAGGCACTAAGCCATACAGCGGCACGTGAATGCCGGTACCTCGCTAATATAATCAACTGTCACCAATCTGTGGTAGTGTTATTAACATGTGGCGGTAGACACCCACGTTAAAAGGAGTACCTCTTTTGGTGTACCTCTAACTCCCAAGAGACTCTACTAATCGGTTGGTGAACAGCATAAAAAAGTCACTTAGAGCAGGCTTCAAGAGTCTTGTAACATTGGCATCCTTCAAAAGAAAACCGTTAGAAGGAAAAAAATGAAAAGCAGGCCACCACATGAACACATCTTCAAGTCCTTTCTAGTCACAATTCATATTTTCTACTGCACATTGCAGTGCATGTGTTGCGTATTAGGTTTACCATTCATAATTTCGGGGATGTCCAGTCCTTGAAGGACGTGTGGAAGTAAAGTACTTTTCTACGAGAATGCCCAGTCTTGTGCGTTGTTCCCGTTCTGGCCATTGTGTGGAGAC
The DNA here is from genome assembly GCF_964261635.1 of Lissotriton helveticus. Classification (NCBI taxonomy): domain Eukaryota; kingdom Metazoa; phylum Chordata; class Amphibia; order Caudata; family Salamandridae; genus Lissotriton; species Lissotriton helveticus. The sequence goes on from NC_136068.1 coordinate 1,071,225,540, forward strand.
TTATAACAACAACTCCCGGCTCCTGTCTCCCTCTGGCTGTGCAGTTGAGATGTTTCTATCTCCCGCCTGCGGGTCCTGTGCCTAAACTTGGACATGGCTTGATAGGGCAGTATTCTCTGCCACATGCTACATGTCAACGGGATATTGAGAGCTCGATGCCAAAAAAGGAATAAAAGATCCTTCTGTACTGCACTCTCCCCTGCCTACTGCCACGCCTTCGAGACTCTGGCTACCCGACTGCTGTTTAAGAATGTGCCTGTTAGTGCTTACATCAAAAACAGTGCGCGGCATGTAGCAGAAAGGAGCACGTGAAAGACAACATGTATCTTCCACCGTCTGTGGCTAAGAACGCGACGCTGTGACGTGAACGTCGCCACTTCTATCCACAGGCATACAGTTACTGTAAGACCACCGGCGTAAGGCAAATGGATGCCCCTTCCCCTGCAGAATGTTGTGTGAGATCGCTACCTAAAAGCTATTCATAGATCTTTGCATGAATGGAGCCCCACTTAGGGCGAGACCGCACCGCTCGCCCTCCCCCCCCCCCCCCCCCCCCACGCACCGGGGGCTGTAGGGCCTGTATTACGCCACTGAGTTGGACCCACTTGCTTTGCTTTTCTTATGCAAGTTTACGCGCCTCTGCGATGTACTTTTTCATTTCTCCTTTTCTTAAAAGTGTTCCTATGCTCTGCTGTACGTTCGGATTTCTTTCTCCTTGTAGCAGTATCCCACTGTCTGTGTTGTTTCTGTTCTTTTTCTAGACAATATCTTCGTGCCTATCAGCCAGGTTTTTCTCCCATCCTCCGACGACCTAGGACCCAGGAAAATATTAATTGCAAAGCTTAGGCATGACTTTGCATAATTTCCTTGACTCTCTGCTGTGTGTATGGCAGAGCAGTGAAGGGACCTAATCAGAGTAGGTGGTGTTTTAAATGAAATATTTAGATATTGATGTGTTTGAGGAATGTATGAAGTTACAACGCATACATTTACAATGCATGCCTTTACAACGCAGTTTTTACATGGCAACATCCTTTACAACACATTCACTTACTTAGCATGCCATTACATTGCATTTTCAGAAACTACCTTTACAACGCATTCCATTACATCGCATTATACCTTTACAATGCATACCATTACAATGCATACCATTACATTGCATTTAAGGTAAGTGTTGGATAGTATAGAGGTAATAATTGGAGAACCTGTGCTGTGAAATTGAGCACACTAAAAATCAGTTGGTAGTTTTTGCTAGAAGATATTATGGCCAGTTTAATGGAATTGAAATAAAAAAAATAAGCATTGGCAACGTCAATAAGATTTGCCTTTGCCACCTATTGGCTTTGTTAATAGGGTTTAGTGAAAATTTTTTTTTTTTAAAGTGCTATATAAGGTTGTTGTGTCATTTTGTTGGAAAACAAGCAGTGGAAGCATAGGAGCCAGTCAGTAAATCAAGATGGTAAAGATGCTATGCTCCACTGGAGACACAGCGATACAAAAGGGGCTGATGGAAGGAGCGTTTGAGCAAATCAAACACTCACCCCCAGTCAACTGATCTGGGTTTAATCCATCACCATTCTTTAGCTCACTCCGCCACCCCAGTTCAGACATGGCCATATGCAAATCAGTCTGACCCTGTGCCTCATGGGAACAGTCCAGCCCGAACTGCCAAAGCCATGTCTTCCCTGGACCGGAAACAAGCATCCTGGGGCCGGTTTCTGGCATTTCAGCCGTCATCAGCCAGGCTAGCTTGAACCCAGTTGCAAAGTGAGCAAGGGTCTCAGCATACTCTGCCAACTTAGGGCGAACAAAGCGATACAAAAGGGGATGATGGACGGAGCGTTTGAGCAAATCAAACACTCACCTCCAGTCAACTGATCTGGGTTTAATCCATCACCATTCTTTAGCTCACTCCGCCACCTCAGTTCAGACACGGCCCAGATCAGTTGACTGGGGGTGAGTGTTTGATTTGCTCAAATGCTCCGTCCATCATCCCCTTTTGTATCGCTTTCTTCGCCCTAAGTTGGCAGGGTATGCTCCGACATGAGTCCCTTGCTCACTTTGCCACTGGATTCAAGCTAGCCTGGCTGATGATGGCTGAAATGCCAGAAACCGGTCCCAGGATGCTTGTTTCCGGTCCAGGGAAGACATGGCTTGGCAGTACGGGCTGGATTGTTCCCATGAGGCACAGGGTCAGACTGATTTGCATATGGCCATGTCTGAACTGGGGTGGCGGAGTGAGCTAAAGAATGGTGATGGATTAAACCCAGATCAGTTGACTGGGGGTGAGTGTTTGATTTGCTCAAACGCTCCGTCCATCATCCCCTTTTGTATCCCACTGGAGACACAAGCACAAGATTAACAAGCTGGGACACGAATAAGAAGCACAAAAATGAGAGTTACAGTAAAGTCAACAAATGAAAGTAATGGGCGAGCTCCAATCCCCTGTATGGTCTTGGTGAGCTCACAATATGTCTCTCAACAAATCGTGCATGCACTGTCTAGTATGCTCAACCTAAAAAGATGTGTTGAAACATGGAGAGTGTAAGAAGTCGGGAACATGGTGAGGGGATGGAAGCCCCACTCTGGCAACAAGATAATTCTTGGCATGGTGAACCACTAAAGTCTTGGTTTAAAGCAGTCAGGCTTAATTTAGAAGTAAAATGGAAAGTATTTACGCAGCACATAAACAGTAATAAAGTGAAAACACAACACAAGAAAGTATCAAACCAATTAAAGAAAATAGAGAACATTTTATTAAAAAATTGTTATCAAAACAACAAAACTTCAATCAGTATAATGGGAGAAATTTAATTTTAAAGCTTTAAGTAATATAGTGCCTAAAAGCACAAAGCGCCACTCAAAGTTATCTGGTCATGCAAGACTTGGGGAAAGTCACAAATTCAGGCTGACCGCGATGGTGGATGGGCCAGACACAGGGTCCAGGTTCGTCTTGCTGAAAAAGTTACCTTCTCAAAGCGGGGCTCAAAGAGTTCTGTTTGCAGTGGAGAAGGGCGCGAGGAGCAGGAAAAGCATTGCCGATGGTTTTTGCGGTGCTGTGAACAGGAGGTCGGGCGTCATTGACGGTCGTCGCTGTTCAATAAAGATCTGGTCGGGCGTCGTAGATGGTCATTGCTGGAGCTTTACGTTGGCGGTCACCACAGGCTGTCATTGCAGTAGCGTGAAGTGCTGATCACTTGTTGCTGGCGGTTGCTGTAAAGCAAAGAGTTGGGTTCACCAGAGCTTCGTGTTGGCAGCTATTACAAGCAGCAGAGTGTTGGTGCGAACGGGCCAGTTCACGGTTGCGAAGATTGCAAAACTTCATGACTTCACCTCCTTTCACAGAAGGAGCTGAACTGATGCCAGCCAAGGGTCCATGACCTTGGGAGGCACATCTTGGGGAACAGGAATTCACTCCAACAGAGGATAACAAAGCTCAGGTAGAATTGCAGGTCTAAGCAGGTCCAGTGCAGCAGATCAGCTGAGAAGTTGCAGGGAGGCCTCTGGAACATGTTGTGTCCCTGTAGCTCAGACAGACAAGAGGCCAGGCAACCAACCCTTGTAGTCACTTAGTTAGCCTGGATTGAATGGATTAGGTCCAGTCTTCCTTCTCAGATGGCAGGGGAAGCTGCTTCAAGCAGTAGGGTAGCCCTCTGGGGGTCAAACCAGTCCTCAATCAGCAGGGCAGTCCTCTGGTAGCAGCAGCAGACAGTCCTCTGGGGAGAATGGCAGGCTTTTTTTCTGTAATATCCACAAGTCCAGGAGTGTACTGAACCGTGCTTCTGGAGTTCCAATATTTATACCAGGTCCCAACCTTTGATGTGGTGGGATGCCCTATACTATCCCCAAAGCTAATTCTGGAAAGTTCTTCCCTTCCTTTGTCAAGCTCCAAGAAGTCTTGGCTGACAAAACACTAGTGTCAGGTTCCTTTTTGTGTGCAGGAAGCAACGCCCTTTGAAATGTAGGTGGGTCTGGATACAGCTCCACCCCCAGCCATCCTGGCAGGATGGCATATCCTCTCCACATCAAATCCCCTTTTGTGTCACTGTCTGGAAGGAATACACAAACCCCCAACAGCAGAGACATTCACAGTCATGTGACCTAGGATACTGGCAGAGGCACAAATGGTTAGGACAAGAAAATGGCAACCTTTTAAAAGTGGCATCTTCAGAATTGTGACTCACAATCTGACTTTACCATTAAAGAGGATTTTAAATTGCAATTCATTTGAGTGTAAACACCATATTTCTATCTGTTCCCAATCAAACGTTATCTCTGATTACATTCAATAGGGTCAGCCCATGTTAGCCAATGGGAGAGGTAGGCCTTCCAGAAGTGAAAAACGACCACTGAAGTTTTCACTACCAGGACATGTAAAACCTAAGAACACATGTCCTACTTTTTAACTACAATCCACCCTGCCCTAAGATCCTTTATGGCATATCTTAGGGGGGACATATGTTTTAAAAAAGAAGGGTTGGGCCTGGCAAAAGGGTTATTTTGCAAGTTTGAAATGGCAGTTTAAAATTGCACCACAGGCTGCAGTGGCAGACCTGAGACAGATTTTAAAGGGTTACTCTAGTGGGTGGCACAATGAATGCTGCAAGGCCACCAGTAGCATTTCAAATTACAGCCCCTCGGTACATGTGGTATCACCTTACTAGGGACTTTCAAGTAAATTAAATGTGCCAATTAGATGTAGTCCATTTTTGCCAACAAGTTGTAAGGAAAGAGCACAAGCACTTTAGCACTGGTTAGCAGTGGTAAAGTGCACATAGTCCTAAAACCAACAAAATCAAATTCAGCAAACAGGAGGAGTGAAGGCAAAGTGTTTGGGAGAATAGCACACCAAGAATGTTAGGTATAACAGAGAGATTCTATCATTTCTCTTTTGTCTCTATAAAATGGAAAAAATAACCATGTTGCTATAAAAATCGAATTTCTGCGATCAAAGCTTCTGTTTACGCACATAAAAATGCTTAATTGGCAGAATATTTGATAGACTGTACTGCAGGTAAGATTCAATGTATTAAAAGGTGTCAGACATTCTAGCACAACAGTCACATTGAGGTCAAGTCGAATATCTAAGAGAGTTCAGTGTTGGGGGGATTTGGGTGAAAAGTAATAAATACTTCTAACACAGAACAGTTTCATAGTATTAGGTAGTTTACTCGATTTTACAAGCAAAGTTTATGTGCCCAGAGGACTCTGAGGCTTCCTGTGGCTGATATTTACAGTTCGGTCCACCAGCTGGACAAAACAGTCCTGATTCTAGAAAAGGTCACTTTAAAGTCAATCTATTTTTTGACACTAGATATTCCAGGAGGTGCAGAAACTTCAAGGTCAAGGACTGAAGCATCATACTGGTTTAACAGGCCCATATTTCAGATCTGACCTTTTACAGGCAAACATTTTCAGTGTCCTGCCATCAATGCTCTTGTATACCTCAAAGGTTTGATACAAAACACTGGGGAGACTTTAGAGGCCAATGTCACACAATCTTTGGTTTCATGTAACATTCTTTCAGTACATGGTTTCACTCGTTATGGGGCAGTTGGGTAGAGCAAAGGGTCCCAGGGACAGAAAAACCTTGGGACCTATTAGCAAGAAATAGCGATATTTTTCGCTAAACGTGGTTAGCGACTTTTTTGTAATCGCTGGCTATCGCTGGATATTTTAGCGGAGAAAACCTGCTATTAGCAAAGTTTTTCTCCATTGTGCTAAAATATCCAGCGATAGCAGCGAAATGCGAGAATATCGCTGGAAGTCCAGCGATATTCTCGCATTAATGCCAATGGGGGCTTAATCTGATAATCCACCTCCCATTGACTATACAGGTAAGTCAACTTTTTAGCAGGCATTATATTCTAGCGACAATCGTGCTTAGCGTGATTTTTTTTTATCGCTTCGCCTGCCTTGCTTATATGCGATAGCTGTGTTAGAGACTGTTTTCAGTCGCTAACAGTTTGGGTACGCCCACTTTGCATGTCATTAGCGATAAATATCGCTGACATGCAAAGCAGGCCCCAAACCTGTAGCTATCGCCTAAAAGCTGTTGCTAACTGCTGTTAGCGACAGCTTGCTAATAGGGCGATAAAAATATCGCTGCTTTAGCAGCAAAAAGTCCCGCTAACGCTGCGATATTGCCCTTGCTTATATGCCTCCTTATGTTCTACAAAGTTCACAATCACTGGTTGCAGTACACAGAAAACCAATGAGTGGGCCTCAATGCCAAGCAAGTTGAATGAGAATGGTATAGCTGCGTGTAACTGTCTTGACGGACACATAGGAAGGGTCACATGACCCTAACCAACAAAGGGAGTTCAGTGTCACCGAAGACCAACTACATGCAAACCTCGCTCTCAGGCCACCCACCGAACCCTCCAACACCGACGTTCCTGTCCACAACCTCAGACGCTGGATCGAGGACTGCGCCAACACCCTCACCCCTCTGAAGAAACCCCCTCACAGAGACACCAGCAAGAGGGCCAGCTGGTTCACTCCAGAACTCCTAGATTCCAAGCAAGCCTGCTGGAAACTAGAGAAGAAATGGCACAGTGAACAAACTCCGGATAGCCACGCAGCACACAAGGACTCCATCGGCAACCACCACCACCTCATCAGGGCTGCCAAGAAGACTTCCTTCAAAGACCGCCTCGACAACAACGCACACGACTGCAAGGAGCTCTTCAACATCGTGAAGGAACTCTCCAACCCCAGCTCCAACACCAACGACATCCCGCCGTCGCAAGCCCTGTGCGACTCCCTCGCCACCTTCTTCCACCGCAAGATAGCAGACATCCACGACAGCTTCAACACCCAGACAGCCCCAAGAGACAGCAACACAACAGACCCTCCGCACACCATCGACCACGTCCCCTTGCTGGCCTGGACCAGCGTGAGCGTCGATGACACCATCAAGACCATGAGCACAATCCACTCCGGCTCTCCGTCAGACCCATTCCCGCACCACGTCTTCAACAAAGCAAGCAGCTCCATCGCACCCCACCTATGCAACGTCATCAATCTCTCCCTTGAGACCGCGACTTTCCCAGAGAGCTGGAAACACGCCGAGATCAATGCCCTACTCAAAAAAACCAAGGCAGACCCAAGAGATCTCAAAAACTTCCGATCCATCTCTCTGTTCCCCTTCCCGGCCAAGGTCATCGAGAAAATCGTTAACAGACAGCTAACCCGATACCTTGAAGAGAACAGAATCCTGGACCCTTCCCAGTCAGGGTTCCGCAGCAACCACAGCACCGAGACCACCCTTATCGCCGCCACCGACGACATCAGGACCCTGCTAGACAACGGGGAGACTGCAGCACTCATCCTCCTAGACCTCTCCGTCGCCTTCGACACTGTCTGCCACCGCACACTACGCGCATGCCTCCACGCCGCAGGGATCCGAGACAAGGCTCTGGAATGGACCTCCTTCCTCTCTGGCAGAACCCAAAGCATCCGCCTCCCCTGTTCCTGTTCGGAGCCTCCGAGATCATCTGCGGCGTACCCCAAGTATCCTCCCTCAGCCTGACACCGTTCAACATTTACATGGCCCCGCTCGCACACGTCGCCCGACAGCACGACCTCAACATAATCTCCTACGCCGACGACGCTCAACTGATCCTCTCCCTCACCAAGGACCCCATCACGCCAAAGCCAGCCTCCATGAAGGAATGAAGGTCATCGCTGACTGGAAGAAGATCAGCCGTCTGAAGCTGAACTGAGCTGACAAGACGGAGGTCCTCATCCTCGGCTCCAACCCATCAGCCTGGGACGACTCCTGGTGGCCAACGGCACTGGGGGCAGCCCCGCCCCCCCACCGACCATGCACACTACCTGGGAATCATACTCGACTCAACGCTCTCAATGACCAAGCAATTCAACGCCGTCTCCTCCTCCTGCTTCAACACCCTCCGCATGCTCCGCAAGATCTACAGATGGATCCCGACAGATACAAGAAAGATCGTCACCCAGGCACTCGTCAGCAGCAGACTCGACTACGGAAACGCCCTCTATGCGGGAGCCCTGACCAAGCTCATCAATCGGCTACAACGCATCCAAAACGCCTCGGCACTACTGATCCTCGATGTACCATGACACGACCACATCACCCCCCACCTGAGAAACCTGCACTGGCTCCCTGTCAACAAGAGGATATCCTTCAAGCTCCTCATCCACGCACACAAGGCACTCCACAAGACCGGCCCAGCCTACCCCAACAGACGGCTCTCCATCTACATCCCCAACCGTCAGCTACGCTCCGCCGACCACTCACTCGCCACCGTCCCGCGCATCCGAAGAACAACCTCCGGCGGGAGATCCTTCTCCCACCTCGCCGCCAAGACATGGAACACCCTCCCACTGAGCCTACGACAGACCCAAGACCTGCTGACCTTCAGGATGATACTAAAGACCTGGCTGTTCGATCAGTAGCGCCCCCCCCAGCGCCTTGAGACCCTCGCGGGTATGTAGTGCGCTTAACAAATGACTGATTGATTGAGTGTTCTGTTGCAGTACAGTGTGGGCATAGCAGAGGTGTATTAAGTCTCAATTGGTGCTGGGGAGTCTGCCTGTGTAGCAGGGTCATTACTCCATACTGGCACCTACCTTTTAGTAATTGCTGGGTGTCCGTTTATGCTTCCTCTGCACCACAGCTAGCCTTTGCCTGGACAGCCAAGCAGTCTCTGGGAAAGGCAGAAAGCTTGAGGCTGTCTGATTCTCTTTTCATGTAGGGGCCTTCACAGAGGATCTCCAAGTAGGTGGATTGATAGTGACTAGGAATTGGCTTCATCACCCTCCTCAGTCAAACCTATAGCGAATGGACCACTTGGACCGTCAATGTCTATAAAGTACTCTTTATGTCTGTAGAGTTCTTACAGAGTATTAGTCTTCTGCTTACTGACTGGAGTGGCTCCGTTTTTATTCTTTTTACTGGGGAGAGAAGGTCAGGGGTCTATCTTAAATCATTTCTGAGCTTTGGTGAAAATCTATTTGCTCATTGCCAATTATTTTGGCTTCGTTCAATCTCTCGATTTCTTTGTCGGTCCCTCCAATCTTTTTGTGTGGGTCAATTAAACTTATGACCCGTTAAATAATGACGATATCCTCCGTATTTTGTCTCTGAATTAGTTTATTCTTCAGCCAGTTTCTTAGCGGATCAAAAATTATTGTGGAAATTCTGGTCGGACCTTCTCCTCCTCTTGAATAGATTTTTTTTCAATTATTTTGGACGCTCAGATAACTATTGTTCTGTCTTGATGATGACCGTGAATGTCTACAATGGTCGAAATGTCGTAGACGCATATATGTGGCCGCAATTGAAGAAGGACGCATTGTTATGCTTTGTGTTCTTTCAGTTTTGTCCTGAACCCCCATCTAGGTATAATCCCTTCCCTCAGCCACTTATTCGATTACACATTGTATTGTTGATCATTTTTGTGTTGAGCGCCATCGTCCTACATGTTTTAGTTTTTAAAGAAGTTTGTTCATACATTTTCTGTGAGCTGTATTTACTTGGACAAGGGTTCCTTCTCTCTTTTTTCTCTTTCCTTACCCATTTTCTCTCTTTTTTTCTTTATCACGCTTCTAGGCACATCCTTTCCCAGAGCCTGCCGTGATGTTTGAACATACACTCCCAGGCAGGTTCGGCCGATGCATAGGCCAGACCCAGCAGATGGAATGGGGGTACAGAGGGTCGCATTAAATCAAAAGGGATTGAGAGAGGCGTAGAATGCATGGCACTTGCAGAGACAGGGTTCATAGCATTGAGACAGACCGAGGCATAGTACCGGGACAGACAGGGGAAGGTTTGTACTAAGACAGACAAAGAGACATAGCACAGAGACACAGTAGGGACACTAGCAGGGCGACATAGTACTGGGACAGGAGAGTCATAGTATGTTATGTTATTAGCACTTATATTGCGCATGGAAACTCAGGAGTATTCCGGCGCTGAAGCCAAATGCCAATGCAACGGAGCTGAGAAGAACTGTAGATTAATTGAAAAGCAGGGTCTTCAGCTGCTTCATAAACAGCCTGGGGTTTTGTACATTTCGCAGTTCATAGGGAAGGGAATTCCAGGCTTCTGCTGCCTTAAAAGATAGGGAACTGCCCCGCATTCGTGTAAGGCGAAAGCAGGATATCACTGCAAGTCGCTGCAAGGCTGAACGCAGTTGTCTTCAAGGAACGTAAAAGCCAAAGCGTTTCCTGAGATAGGACGTTCCAGATCCATGAAGAGCTCCATGGGCAGGAATGAGGGCTTTAAATTGGACACGTTGAGCCACAGGAAGCCAATGTAAGTCCTGCAGATGTTGTTTTGTACTTGATCTTCCTGGGATGCCGAGCAAAGCTCTGGCTGCAGCATTTTGTATTATTTGCAATTTTTTCAACTGGTACCCCGGCAAGCCAATATGCAGCGCATTAGCATAGTCAATGTGTGACAAAATACCGTATAATATTGATATGTGTATCTAACAGTCACAAGTTAATGCCAGTTTGTATTGGTCCAGACATGGAGATGTGATAATAAAGCGGCGCACGTGCAATAGAGAATCAGAAGGACTCAGAATATATTTATTTTGCTTTTCATGTGCCTGTAGTCTGTGTTCTGTACATTAATTTTTTTCCTCGGGTTTAGGTAGCGTCACTGATACGAATAAATATTTTTGCAAGGCTGAGGACTGCATTTAAAAAAAATAAATGTTGAATACCTTGGGCAGGCGATTCTACTACCTTTCTCATTGGTGTCTTACATTTATTCAAACTCACTGTTGCCATTATAGGCCTTATGACAGATGTTTTGCACTGCTTTAAATCCAGGGTAAATCATTTTGATGGTACAAATACAGGATGATTCCATTTTCTCTATTATTGCCACTTGTGCGTTGCGTAATGGAGAAAAATGTCTATGCTCCAAACTAAACCTTTACGCTACAGCACAAAATAGAACAAACTGGTATGACGCTCTTTCTTCTCCATTGACATAACACAAAACATAGAAACCAAACGTTCTCCACTGTTCAAATACAAATGATGCGGTTGAATATGAGGCAAAATCAGTTGGTCCCTGTCGGGGACACTCACCTTGCTTCGCGCAGTCGATTTAAACGCTGCCGCGAGATTGCTGCCATTACGAGGGAAGCCCTCGACTAAGGCCACGGCCACTGCCGCTCGGCCACGCCCCCCTCCTCTATTTAAACCACGCTAGATCTTCAGCGCGTCCTAGAAGGTACTGACTCTTGAGGCGGAAGCCGAGAGTTTTGCCATTTAAAAAAATATTCACTGTGTGTTCTGCTTTTAACTTGCACGTTAACTACCCCTGTCGGGGACACTCACCTTGCTTCACGCAGCCGATTTAAACGCTGCCGCGAGATTGCCGCCATTACGAGGGAAGCCCTCGACTAAGGCCACGGCCACCGCCGCTCGGCCACTCCCCCCTCCTCTATTTAAACCGCGCTAGATCTTCAGCGCGTCCTAGAAGGTACTGACTCTTGAGGCGGAAGCCGAGAGTTTTGCTATTTTAAAAAATATTCACTGTGTGTTCTGCTTTTAACTTGCACGTGTAACTACCCCTGTCGGGGACACTCACCTTGCTTCGCGCAGCCGATTTAAACGCTGCCGCGAGATTGCCGCCATTACGAGGGAAGCCCTCGACTAAGGCCACGCCCACCGCCGCTCGGCCACGCCCCCTTTTCTGCACCCCCTTAAAACGATGTGCTTGCCACGGCCGCGCAGCGGACGCACGCAGCGGGCGCGCCGCATGCGCGCCAAAGGCAAGCCCATCTGCGCCCGTCCGCGGCCGACCAGGGCAAGGGGCCACAACTCCTGGCCTTTCCAGGACACCAAGGAAAGTATACAGCTTAGATTCCCTTCTTAAGCTGAGGCCCCCTTCAGAAAAAAGATGCTGTCACCCTTATCACCTCCTTGATCTACCCTCCTTCTGCCCGCACTGCAAGACGAGGGTTAACATTGCCCAAGAAAGAACTGATCTGCAGGATTATGTAATGCTTCTTCTAAACTGCAGATCTCTGCCAAAGCATAGTACGGAAATCGCACTATTACTAGAGGAATATGCGCCTGACGCACTCTTTTTAACCGAAACCTGGTTAACCCCCGAATCCGACCCTGATCTGATACAAGCGCTTCCCCCGGGCTATCAGATTACACGCAGAGACCGGGCACAGGGGAAGGGCGGGGGACTTGCAATTATCTATAAAGATTTATATCAGTGCTATTGCACCCCGGATACTGTCCCAGACTTTGAAAGCATGTCCTTCTCCCTCAAACTTACCCCTAATGAGAGCTTTACAGGAACTCTCCTATATCGCCTACCTGGTCCTCTGAACCAATTCCATACAATGCTTCCATCAATAGCAGCAGAACTTGTCACCTTCCCCTCCAACATTATGCTGCTGGGTGACTTTAACATCCACTTTGATGACAGCTCAGATAGTACAGCAAAAGAGCTAACCGCGAGCTTGGCCGCAGTTCAGCTAGAACAACTTGTCCAAACCTCCACGCACATTAAAGGGCATTTGCTCGACCCTGTGTTCAGCAACTCAGCTGAGCTCAGGGTAACCCCTTCCATCCGTCTTGCGTGGACTGACCACTTTTTAATTCCACTTACCTGGTCCACCCACAAACCCGTTCGGTCTGTTTCATCCTTGCGAAAAATGAGGAACTGGTCCAAGCTCCCATTAGAACAATGGTCCAGCTCCCTGGCAGACTCAAGACCCTCTCTCTTACAGGACCTCCATTTAGACAATCTGAATTTTGACAATTGGATCCTGAAATCTCTTGATTCCATACTTTCCATTCGGGAAATTAGCTTAAAAAGGCCACGGGTTACAGCCCCATGGTACTCAGAGGAGCTCAGAACAAAAAAGCGCCACTGTAAGAGGCTTGAGAGGAAGTGGCGGTTGGAATATGCCATCACAGACAAAGCTATCTATAGGGAGGCCATCAAAGCTTATAAACTTGAAATAAAAAAGTCACAATCTGTTTATTACAATGAACAAATAACGAGGGCTAGGTCAAAACCAAGGGAGATCTATCAAATAGTCAAGCGACTAACCAAGCTCCCCCCAACTACAGCTTCCAATGACAACCCTACCACGCGCTGCAACGACCTAGCTGAATTCCTTTATCAGAAAATAAATAAAATCTATGTCACATTTTCAAGCCCATCTCCTGCCCTTCCCACTGATGCCCCCCGGCCCTCAAGGGAGGCTGAGCTCCCTTCCCGAATAACTCTGAATCATTTTCCCCAGCTAGACCTACAGGCTCTGGAACTCCTGTCACTCCAAGTGAAGTCAGGCTCCCCTTGCGACCCAGCCCCACCCCGCACTATGGTTGCCGCCAGCCAAGTCATCCTCCCCACTCTTATGGAGTTGCTCAACAACTCCCTAAGAAAGAGCAATGTTCCACTTAACTGGAAGAAAGCCATGGTGAAAGCACTGCTGAAAAAGCCTAACATGGATCCTAATAACCTTAACAACTACCGCCCCATCTCCCTGCTGCCGTGGGCAAGTAAGATCTTGGAAAAACATATCAACCTCCATCTAACCAGATTTCTCGAGTCTAACCACCTACTCGAAGCCTCGCAGACAGGGTTCCGCCCAAAACATGGGACGGAAACGGCTTTGCTTGCAGTAACGGAAGAAGCCAGGCGGATTCTGGATCGAGGAGGATCAGTGGCAGTTATCCTCCTCGATCTCAGCGCCGTATTCAACATGGTATGCCATAAAACTCTGTTGTGTCGACTATCCAACTTAGGAGTGTCCGGAGATGCTCTGGCTTGGCTGGGATCCTTTCTGAGTGGTAGGACCTTCCAAGTCTTTGATGGCGACTCCTCCTCCACTAGCAAGCCTTTGCACTGTGGGGTACCACAGGGCTCCTCACTGAGCCCCACGCTGCTCAATGTGTACATGGAACCGCTGGCTGAGATCGTCCGCCCTTACGATATTAAGATCATCACATACGCGGACGATACTCAGTTAGTGGTATTCCTTGCACAGAAGAACAGCGAGCCAACTCAAACCAATCTGGCGGCATGCATGGAGGAGGTTAGGAAATGGATGACGTCGTCCTCTCTGAAGCTCAACGGGGATAAAACCGAGCTTATGTTACTCGGTCCCCCAGCGCTGCTGACTATTGATCACCTATGGCCCACCAGCTTGGGCACACCACCCACCCCAACGGACAATATAAAAAGTTAAGGGGTTTGGCTGGACAAATCCCTAACTCTCAACACCCAAGCAACTAAAACATCGGCAACTTGCTTCGGACTCATCAGGATGCTCAAAAAAATCCTCCCGTTCCTGCCTTTTGAAGCCAGGCAGATTGTGATACAGGGCCTAATACAATCTCGACTCGACTTCAGCAATGCCTTGTACGTGGGGGCACCGGAATATGTGTTGCAAAAACTCCAGCGGGTCCAGAACTGCGCTGCACGCACGCTGCTTCAGATTCCACGGAGAGCTTCAATAGATTCCGGGCTGAGATCCCTACATTGGCTCCCTGTTAGGGAGAAAATAAAATTTAAAGCCCTATGCGTATCCCACCAAGCTTTCTGGAGAACTGGTCCCAAGATCAATACCTCCCTCCTCTCTCCTTACTGCCCCACCAAGCAACTCCGTTCCACCCATGCTTTTTTGGCTGTAGTCCCCCGGATCAAAAGGTCAAGAGCAGGAGGAAGATCCTTTATGTTCAACGCGGCTAAGCTGTGGAACTCACTCCCCGTACATCTTAGATCGAATTCCAATCTGCTATCTTTTCGTAAACAGCTTAAAACCTTTCTCTTCACCAACTGAACTCTTCTCCAAGCTGTTGCTTCCTGAGGCACTATCCTTCTTCTTAGCGCTTGGACGCCTAAGGGCAGCAGTCGCGCTCAACAGAACCCCTTTTCATTTCATTAAAGTAGCCCGAAATTAGCTAAATCAGTGTGTTCCATGTTTTAAAATAAGAATGTTATTCAACTTTTAGGAGATATTGTTAAATTGTTTCTCACACATTTTTAATAACTTCTTGGCAGGAATGTCTCAAGCTCTTCTGGGACCTGGGCATAATATTTAGTGGGCCCCTCATGACCATTTGGCACCGCAAGCTTAACAAAGAATATTCACTATTTCCCAATACTATTTCGGTTCTACCCGGATCCTTCACGTAGGCGCGCCGTCCCTTTCCTATGTTCATTTTCCCTCTCGATGCACACTCACCTCTCCCCTACACCTCTCTTGCGGTACTCTTTATTTTTCATGCTTACATGCCCGTACATGCAAGGAGCATTGCACAATGTGATCAGTAGCTCCTTGACGTGTATATTTCTCAGTGATATCTTACCTCTCCTGTAGACTCCTCAGTGGTGGTGGCAGGGCCCCTACCGTAGGGGTTCTGCATATCGCCCAGCACTCCCCTGCGGAGACTGTCTCCACTCAGTCAATAGCGTGTGGTAGTGGCTCATGTCACAGGAGCACAGCTTGGGGGCTGGCCAAAAATTATGCCCAGGGCCGTCATTTGTAGTGCTTTCGCGCGCTACAAGATTAATGACCCTGAGACCCACATACACGCTACGCCACGCACCGCACCACCACCACTATGCTAGGTCCGTGGCATGCACTGCAGCATTTGCAAGCAGATGCGCTTGCACAGTGCACTGTGCCGCCGCCCCCAAAATAGTGCCGCCTGGGAAGGACCACCCCCCCCTAGCTACGCCTTTGCACCCCATGGTTCAATAAAAAGGCTTTACCCCAAAAATCAATAACTGACACTGATCAGGAAGCCGCTCCTTACTGAGTGAGTGTCTCAATCCACCAGGTGGGGAACAAACAAGCTGTACTTTTACCAAAAAAAGCCAAGTAATACCATGAGGTGTTGCTGCAAAAACAAAGCTCCCGACTTTCCTCCTTACTGTATTCTTCAATAAATAATAAATGTCGTTGTTATCTTGTCTGCAGGTCAGTTTGTTAGTCACACTTCTTCCCAGCCCCCAAAACAATAAATAAATACATTTATATATCCATCCATCCATGTTCTCGTGGCCTTTCACCAAACAGACCGAAACCTGTTCAGCTTTTTAACCCCCCTGTATCTTCAGTTTACTTTTCTACACCCTTTAATGTACTTCCTTTCAAGACTTTGTTCTTCCTCTGTAGCTCATCTGCTCATTGTAGCTTATGATCTCCCGTTCCCTTTTTTCTCACATTTTACACACCCCTGGATTGTGCCCTGCGTACAGGGGCGTAGCTACCATTGGTGCAACAGGTGCAGTGACAAGGGGCCCAGAGCACTGAGGGGCCCATTGAACCCTGGTAGTTGTGGTAATTGTGCATATAACTACAACAGCGGCAGTCTGAACCAGGGCCCATTCCATTCTTGCTACGCTGCTGTCAGTGTGCACAAAGCCCTGCCTGTGGCATGAGCCCCCCCTCCAAAAACCCCAGGCGCGCAACACCCATTGGAATCAAAGGGCTTCAGCCACCCCCGTCGTGTGTGGCAGCCCGGGCTCAGACGGCTCCAGGGCACACACACAGCCGCACCCGAGCACTTCAAAGGTCTTTAAAAGACCATGTGCATGTTAATGGGGCTTAGATGTTGTGTCACCCCTTCCAAGAGCCCCTGCAGCTTCACTCTGCCTATTGCTTAAAGTTTCAGCCCCCCCCGAAATTTTTTCCTAGCCCCCCGAAATGTGGCTCTAGTTGCGCCTCTGAAAACCCCCCACTGAGTTCAATACCCTGTGTCCCTCTCAGTCATCCTATAGTGTCTGGCCCACACTAAATTATGTTTTGTGGATTTGTATACGGTGGCTTATCACCTAGTAGGCTATCCAGATACTGAAGCAGGTGTATAGGTGATGGCCTGAGGGTGTAGTGAGTCAGTCTCTGAGAATTTAATTGAAGAGCCAGGTCTTCAGCTTCATGCGGAATTTAGGAAGCGATGAAGAGGCTCTGATGTGTAGTGGGAGGTCATTCCAGGTTTTAAGTGTGATGTGGAAAAATGCCATACCTCCCGTTCTGCTTTGGCGAATACAGGGTGTGTGTGCGCGAATGAGAGTGAGGCTGAGCACAGGTGTCTGATGGGTTGGTGGAAGTGAAGGCAGTTGTTAAGGTATGTTGTTGTCCTGTGTTGTGTAGTCCTTTGTATGCGTGCATGAGGAGTTTGAATTGCCATTGTTTAAATATGGTGAGCCAGTTGAGCTCTCTGAGATGTGGTGTGATGTGGGTGCATCATGGCAGGTAGGGGATTAGTCTTGTTGCAGCATTCTGGATGGCCTGGAGTAAGTGGTTGGAGATGCCTGCATAGTGTGTGTTGCCGTACTCTAATTTGCTAGTGATGGGGGGCTTATGTGACAGTATGTCTGACTTTCCAGGGTATCGATTTGAAGATCTTGCAAAGCATGCAGAGTATGCGGATGCAGGATGAGCCGTATCTGACTGCGTTGACCTTTGCTGTCATGTTGAGTTTGCCGTTTAGGAGGGTTCCCAGTTTTCTTGTGTGGTTGGTTGGTGTTGGGCACAAAGTGGATCCCCATGGGGAGTTCCTGTTCCCGAAGATCAACACTTCCGTCTTGTCGGAATTCAGTTTCAGGGAATTGGCTATCATTTATTCTGCTACGTTGATCATGCAGTCAGTGAAGTTGGTTTTGGTGCTGGTGGAATAGTCGGAAATTGATAGGATGAGTCGGGTGTCATTGGCATAGGAAATGATGGAGATTCCATGTCCTCTGATGATGTCAGCTAGCGTAGTCATGTAAATGTTGAACATGGTTGGGCTGATTGATGATCCCTGGTTCCAGTTGAAGGCCGGTTCTTGGATGCCTTTGTAGTGCACTCTTCTGTTGAGGGTGAAGTGCAATAATGGTTCAAAAGTCACAGAGAGGTCGAGTAGGATGAGGGCAGCAGTTTCTCCACAGTCCATTATTCTGCTGATTTTGTTATGGCTGCAATGAGTGCTGTTTCCATGCTGTAGTTGCTCTGAAAACCTGATTGGGTGTAGTTGAGTAGGTTGTGACGTTCGAGGTGGTTGATGAGTTGTTTGTTGATTGCCTTCTTTATCACTTTGGCTTGGTGCAAGAGCAAGGAGATAAGTTGGAAGTTGCTGAGCTCACCGGGGTCAGCTGATGATCTTTTGAGGAGGGCATTGACAGCTGCGTGTTCCAGTCTTCAGGTAAGGTGGATGATTTTATGGAGGAGTTGAAGATTTGGGTGAGGAACTTGCTGGTTTGTGGTCTTCCCATGTTGTAGATGTGATGGGCAAGGGACCGTTGGGGCCTCTGAATGGACTGTTTTCATGATAGCTGTGGTTTCTTCTGCGGTGAGTGGTTTTCCAGTTGGTTAGGTGAGTGTCTTGGTTGGGGGTGGGAAGGTTGACGATGTGCTCCTTAGGATTGCGTTCTTGTTCAAAGTTGCTGTAGATTTTTTAGATTTTTTTTTTTAAAGAAGTTCAATAGGATGTGACAGAGTTCCTGTGATGGTGTGATGGGGTTGACTGTGGCCTCTGGGGTGGTGAACTTCTTAACGATAGCGGAGTTCTCTTTGCAGCTCTTGAAGCTTGTCTCAATCAATATGATTAGGATTCTTCTCTTGTTGACTCTCATAAGATGGTGGTAGTGGCTGAGTGCAGACATGTAGGTAGTCCCAGCGTCAGCTTTATGGTTGAATCTCAATTTTCTTTCCAATTGTTAGCATTTTTCTATTGGATTTCCAGAGACCGTCTGTACCAGTTAGCCTGTTTGTTGGTTCTACATTGTCTGTGAAGTTTGATGGCCACGAGTGAGTCGGCACAGGTCTTGGGCCCTTGGTTGAAGTTGGTGATATCCTTGTCTAGGCTGATGTTAGTGTTGGAGTGTTCCTTTTAAAGGGAATTGTGCCAGTTAGGTTCTGTTATTTTGTTCCAATTCTGCTGGGGCGGTTGATGCTGGTTGGTGCTTTGGCTGAGAGTTTGGAGATTTGGCAGTGCATGATGGAGTGGTTGGTCCATGTGAGTAATGAAGCAGAGATGTATTTAATTTTGTTGCCGGTGGTGAAATTAGATCCATATTATGTCCTGGGATGTGTGATGGATCTGTGATGAGCTGTTAGAGTCCGAAGTTGTTCAGGCTCTCTACGAGGTCTTGGCGTGTAATTTTATAACTTTCTAGGATGGCCACATCGATTTTGGGAGTCAACGCTGTGTTTATCTAGGTTTCCGTAAAGAAGAGAGGAGGTCTGGCGTGCTGTTGCTGAGGAGATCTCTGATTTTGATGGAGTGTTTTCCGAGCGAGTGGGTGTTGAAGAGCATGCACGTAAGTGCTTACATCCTAGTGCGATGTGTTCTGTGGCGATAATCTGAGTGGGTGGTGTGGGTGTGGAAGTATGTGGGGCAGGTGTGTTGTTGCAAGTGAAGCGGCAGTAGAAGCAGGAGAAAGTCCTACTGCAATGCTGTGTAGTGCAGCGCAGTGATTTGGTGTCCCCTTGGAAAAATGAATGGTTGTTAGCTGCTGTGTAGCAGCGGGGGCTTATTGGATCAGGGATTGTGGCACTGGCCCGGACGGGTACAAACGAGCTTGTCTTTGGTGCACCTTCGAATTAAAGCAGATACTGGTCTATGGCTAAATAAGGTGATTATTAAATGATCATTGCTGTATCGGGCATATGGGTTGGGGTACAGTTAATCGCATTCCATACTAGGAGTAAGTGCAAACTGAAAGAACCGGACAAAGATGTGCTGGAAAGCCTATGCAAGCTTTTTTTTATCACAACCCGAAGCAGTCATACTCTATGAAAGGGGCGTATGGGGAACCGCCACCCCGCAACTCACTGACATTTTTTATCATTTTTCATCCAGATAACAACCCAATGAGTTGGTCCTAAATGGAGATCTCCCCTTAGGGGAACATAATCCTGGAGTAGACCCTGGGGCCTGCTCTCTTGGCTGAGAAGCGGGCAGTCTAGTAACTTCAGGAAGAGATGACCCAGCCGCCCACCCGCCTTCCAGACATTCCTCTACTGCACCCCGTCCATCAGCATTGATCAATGGCTGTGATCCATGACAGGCAACAAAAAAAACGGAAGCCGGGGCCTGCAGCACTTGGATCCCCAAGGCACCACATTTGTATACTAATAAAAACGGCAGCATATCTAATAAAAATTATACAGATTAGATGGCGAGTGGACATATTGAAGTAACCAGAACTCACTTTAAGAAATGTATCAGACCTATAGAGGAGGGCTGGGGCTGTTCAGTATCTGACGCTAAGCCAAGGCTCATGTGCGTAGGAGACACTAACATTCTGGGGGGACAGAAATACCAGAGACTTTAGTGTGAACTCAATCCAACTTGCCAGTGGCTTTATTACTGAAGCCTTTTATAATCCCTAAAACATGTGTGGGCATGACAAATCACCCGAGGCTCGCGTTCAAATAGAAAAAGAAAAGGAAACTGTTCTAAATTGTAATAGCTTGCAAGTATGTGTTCTGGCACTGAAAAAGCACTGCCGGGGAAAGAGAATACTACATGGAATTCTACAGTATTGAGAAAACCTGAAAGGCCCAAGATCACACTGAGTGGATCCTATAACACTGGGAAGACACTCCTGGGGGAAGGTCCGATGGTACTGAGGTGGTACTGGTAAGAAAAGTTCCTGGAATTTTAAAACAAAACTTTACTATAAGAAACTCACACTTTTTGGAGGAAGCTGACACTACTCTTATCCCAACTCAGTGAGAAGGCGCATACACAAGCAGCCCTCACAACAGGAGTCCTGTAACACTTAGCATATGCTAATGGAAATTCAGACTGCTAGTTTCCCCATGTGCTGAAAAGGCACTGCTGGGCTAATTAGGAATGTTGCAAGGTGTAATGTCGTGATGCATTCTAGTAGTTGGGAGTGGGCGGAGCTAGGGGGACAGAGGAAGAGGAGGAGCGGAGACAGAAAAGGGACAGTTAGAGTAGGGACGGGGACCGACTAAGAAGCAAAGAATAAAGCTCCTTGATAAACATATAAAGTGTTTGTCGTTATTAAGATAGAGACACGACAACTGGCGACGAGGGTGGGATGGTGCAGTTGCCACCCACAGAACCCCTCAAGGAGCGTCCCGTCCCCTGCAGCGTGAAAAGAGAATAAAAACGCTGTTGAGACACGAGGCTGCCGCCCAGATCAAGAGGCCAGTGGTACAAAAGGGGGTGGTGATGGACGGAGCATCTGAACCAATCAAACACTCACACCCAGTCAAAAGATCTGGGTTTGATCCATCACCATTCTTTAGCCCACTCTGCCACCCCAGTTCAGACATGGCTATATGCAAATCAGTCTGACCCTGTGCCTCATGGGAACAGTCCAGTCCGAACTGCCAAGCCATGCCTTCCCTGGACCGGAAACAAGCTTCCGAGGACCGGTTTCTGGCATTACAGCCGTCTTCAGCCTGGCTTGCTTGAATCCAGTGGCAAAGTGAGCAAGGGACTCACGTCTGAGCTTACTCCTGCTCCGCGATCCGTTAATCGCGTAGAGCCCAGAGGGAGCAAATGCCAGTAAGCACTGGGGCGTTTTGCCGGCGCCAAAACGCGGCTCACCCCGATGCGTGCAAGTCAACACGCACTTCAAAAGGAGAAGTCGGGAGCCCACCCCGACTCTGCCTATCACTCCGGTGACCAAGGAGCGTCTGCGGTGCTGCCCAGGACTTGGAAAGTGTCCTAATGACGAGCGCTGTCGAGCGCCAAAGACGACTGACTTCGAGCGCCACTCAGCGCCAATATCGGTAGCTCACCCCGGATGCATGAGACTTGGCACGCGGCGGCCGAGCTAAACAGCGACTGAAGAAAGTACGTCGGGAGCCCACCCCGGTCTTACCTGGATGCTGCAGCGGTGCAAGAAAGTGAGAGGCTGTAAAGAAGCCCCACCGACTCCAAGACCCGTTGCCGGTGAGTCCTGGAAAGAATCAGCTGTGAGAGAATGAATGGAGATGAAGTCTCGTGTGAGCTGAGAGTTCAGTGACGGCGGCCATCTTAGAGTCAGGCAGCTATCAGGACATCCTCTATGTGTGGATTGCAAGCGGCTATTTTGAAGTCAGGCAGTGCAAGGAAAAGCACCAAGCACAAGCAAAAACAAAAGTGAATAAATGCAAAACAAGCAGTGGCCAAAGCAAGCAGCAAGTGAACAAGCATTGGCAAAGACCAAACAAGCATTGGCGAAGACCAAGCATTGGCAAAAGCAAGCAGCAAGCGAACAAGCATTGGCAAAGACCAAACAAGCATTGGCAAAGACCAAACAAGCATTGGTGAAGACAATAGACAATCAAACAAGCATTGGTAAATGCAAAACAAGCATTGGCAAAAGCAAGCAGCAAGCGAACAAGCATTGGCAAAGACCAAACAAGCATTGGCGAAGACCAAACGAGCATTGGCAAAGACAAGAGATAAGCAAACAAGCAGTGGTAAATGCAGAACGAGCAGTTGCAAAAGCAAGCGAACAAGTGTTGGCAAAGACCAAACAAACATTGGCAAAGACAAGCACATGTAAATAGAAGTGGTGCAAGAAAACAAGCACTGGCTGTTATAAGAAGTGTGATGAAACAAGCCTAGGCAGATGTAAGAAACGCAATCAAACAAACATAAGCAAACACAAGAGGTGTAAGAGACCAACCCCAAGTTAATGCAAGAGATAGATAAAGACAATGTTGAGCACAAACCGAAGAGTGCAGAATTGCAGAAGACCCAGAGAGGGCAGTTCTGCAAAAGACCCCGAAGAGGGCAGCAGTGCAGAGGACCTGAAGAGGGCAGTCCTGCAGAAGACCCCGAAGAGGGCAGTCCTGCAGAAGACCCCGAAGAGGGCAGTCCTGCAGAAGACCTCGAAGAGGGCAGTCCTGCAGAAGGCAGTGCCAGAAACAAGCGAAGACTGCATCAAATGTAAACAAGCACGAGTACAAGAAACATGAAGTGAAAGGAGCAAAGGGCCAATGAACACAGCAAACACTGGCAAGTGCAAGGGGTGCACTGAAAACAAGCACAAGCCAGCACAAACCTCGAATGCGACAAACGCAAGCAAAGGCAAGTGCCAAAGGAAACGTTCAGCACCACGTGAAGTCAAACAATTAAAAAGCAACAGACGTTAATAAAATAATTGATCCAGAAGTATGAGTAGATGAATGTCGAGGAAGCCTTCTCTCATCAACGAAGCGATTGAAGGACCTGTACTAGTACAGAAGAGACGCATGAACGAACAAGATGTCAGATGTGTCATGCACCATTGCGGAAGAGCCACCAACCACCTGCAGCTAACATGCGACTCCAAGGAAAGCGAGCCACGAGTTATGCATAGTATAGCTGAGTGGTGGACATTCTGAACTCAAGAAATCCAAGTTTCAGTCACTGGCGCCTATCAAGACGGTTACGCAGCTTACCAATCTCAAAGGAAACGACCAGATTAAGGAACTCGGCTGAAAAGAGTCAGCGAAGAAGACGGGAGCAAAGTGAACAGTTCTATGACCGTAGCTGATCAGAATCTTCCTCCCTCATGGCGGTGGGAAAAGCAACACAACGGTCCAATCCCTGCATTGAAGTGCCGCCCCCAGTGACACAGACTGACACTCGGAATTTGAGTCTCGAATGGAACTGGTGGTTGGAATCACTGGACGATTTTCTTGAGGCAATTGGTGAGAGAAGAGATATAAAATGTCTGATACTACTCCTCCAGCTGGAAGGTCATGAGGGCCGACGCTTAATCAGAACATTTCCTGAAAAGGACACAGAGACATACGAAAGACTCCAAGAGAAGCTACGTGCCCACTTCCACGCTCAGGCAGACTTGGATCATGATCGCATCGTCTTCAACACAGCACGGCAGGAACCAGGAGAACCATTGCCAAAATTCATCACCCGGTTGCAAAGTTTGGTACCATGTTGCCACTTCAATACATTTACGAATGAGGAAGCAGTTCGGCTCCGGATAATTGAAGGCTGTTCAAATGCTAACACGAAGCGCAAGATCCTTCGAGGGTAGTGGTCGCTAAAGGTAATCATCAGAAAGGCCAAAGTTGGAGTGCGTGTCAAAGCAAGAGACATATCAAAAGAAGCGCACTTGAATGTAAGACACAAAAATACCAGGAAAGAGACATCCCTCATGTCTGGGAACAAAACCCAAGAAACAAACAAAACCAGAAAGAGGGAGGGTGAAGGCAGGTCAGAGCCAAGACAGAACGAGAGACAAAGTGTCATGAAATACTCCGAGTCAACAACACCAAAGACCAGGATGAGTCAAGATTGTGATAGCGGCACTGATACAACCTCAAGGAGTTATTCAACCTCAAGGAGTCAGTCAACATATGGTGCAAACAGTTCTGAAGCAGATGAAGTGTCAAGTGGGACAGATCGCACCAATGGACCAGATGACAGTCTGCCCAACAAACGGGCAAGAAAGGCAAACTATAGAAGACTGGACCAGTCACGTCAACACTGGAAATCGGTACACGACCACACACAAGCACCTCACTATTTGCCAAATTCTAGAGACGAGTCAGAGGAGACATCAAACAGGAGAACACATCACACCGGTAGCACAGATGTCAGTGCACCAAACAAGTGTGAAGAGGAAGCGAACTGCATAAGATGGACTGATTCACTCAGACAATGTAAAGGGGAAGACAAACGCATTCAGAACATCCGAGATAATGAAGAAACTGAGAGGAGGTCATTACCATCAGGCGAGAGAGGCAGAAATGAAATACCTTGGGATCAAACTCAAGAAACAAGTACGTGGTTATCGAACAACTTCTCCAGTGAATTGACAACGAAGACACTTCGAGAAAGATACCGGGAGAAACATCCCAAAGATAACTCCGACGTGAAGTCAAGATCTACACATTTCAGAAATCCACCCGTTAAGACATTCTCAAAGGAACGTTCTCAAAGGAAATCGACAAAGAACTCCTCTGATTCAGAAAGCATGTCGGTACGATCCTTCGAGTCGACCGAGTCGGGGTCCTGACAGAGGTCATGGCGTCAATCATCTGAACACACCAGAGAACCCAGGGACATTCTTCCCATCAAGAGCAACATGTCTCACACCAATGTCTCTGAACACTCAATCACTCCACAAGACAACCTGTCATGTCAGTCACAGGTGTATCAAGACATAAATAATACACCGTCACCTCTGATGGGGTCAGCAAGGCTGACTCAAAGGGCCTACAAAAGGAAAACAGATATAGTGAACATTACTCACCGGATGGAAACGGACCAGCCAGTCAATCTGCAAGGAAAGCCAGACGTGTCCCTAGAGACAGATCATCATCGGATGAGAGAGAAACATACATATGCACAGATGGTTCAAGGGTTCACCAGTCCCAAACGCGAGTGGGAGTGGATGAGACAACCAGAAACAGCAGAGAAGTCCCCAAACCAAACCAAGACGATCTCTTCAGATAGTACCTCACCGTCTGGCATACATGACTCCGAACAGGAGGGCAGCATTGCTCCCAACTGGACAAGACAAAAGGAAGTAAAAGTACATGCGAGTGCTCGGAAGAGAACCAGACCAACATTCTCTCAGAAAGGAGATTGAGCGTCAATTGAACAAGAGTCACAAAGGAAGACAGACTGCCGATATCCAGCTGAGCCCTTCACAGACACCTCAGACACTGAAGGTGAGTGGATCACCCAGCAGCTGAGTGAAAACTACCACGAATCTGAGCATCCGCACATCACACGAGATGTCGTGCAAGTGCAAAGATGCACTCTTGTAGTAAAGGATGCTCTTGTCAAGGCGACAGAAAGCCACATAACGTAAGCTGAGATGCGTCTCCATAGCTCAAACAAACGTCCCGCGGACCCGTGTGGCTGATCGAGGAACTACAAATATGTTGGACGCTAAGTTCATTTCGTTAACAAGGGGGGAGATGTAATGTCATGATGCATTCTAGTAGTTGGGAGTGGGCGGAGCTAGGGGGCCAGAGGAAGAGGAGGAGCGGAGACAGGAAAGGGACAGTTAGAGTAGGGATGGGGACCGACTAAGAAGCAAAGAATTTTTTTACACAAAGCAAAATAGGCAGTGGACCACTCAAATCCTTTGGAAGCACCAACTCAAATGTCACCAGTTTTTAAGTAAACTCAATCTTTCATATAGCGTGCAACAATCAAAGAAGCAAAGAATAAAGCTCCTTGATAAACATATAAAGTATTTGTCGTTATTAAGATAGAGACACGACACAAGGCTGTATTCCTCAAGTGCCTAGAAAGTACTACTACAAGAAAGACACCTTTCTGGAATCCTCTAAAACCAGCACCGTTCTGTTTCACACTCCAAGCTGCTGTGATTGCTTGAGAGCTGTTGTCTTACCTGTACGGCGGCTATCTGTGTCTCGCTAGTTCAATCTTTTGCAACCTATTGTAATGTGTGGGGCTCTATGCAGACTCTTTAGTGAGTCCTGGCTGGACTCCTAGCCTAACTGGCGCTCATTAGCATGGATGGACCAAAATGCTGTGGAAGTTGGTGACTCCGTGACCCATCTGGACCTCATGCTTTTGTTGCAATTCAGGTTTGCTGCTGATGGTGAGACCAGAGGGGCAGGGGCAAAAGAGAGCCCAAGGAACAGGGCAGACTGATGTTTGACTAGTGACGAAGTGGTGAGATCCTTGACATCTCCCACACTCGAGCTGGCCTTGCTGCTGCTTTTACTTCAAATTAGTTAAGTGGACCTCTGCGCCAAGCAGCAGGCGTGGGTCTAAAGGAGGCTGGCTGTTTGATTACAATGGGTCGGAGCATACTGCCGAGGCTGGTGTCCCTCTGCATCTGTTGCTAGCAGGGCAGAGGTCATCACCCTATGTCCAGCTATCAGCTTTGCTACGTGATCTAGGCGACATGTACCAATTGTTGCAGTTTTATAGTTTTTATTGCAAGGGTGCAATGTGGCTGTCTATGGAGCCCCACCTTCCCTCACTCTCTGTGTCTGTTTCCTGTAGAGGAACACAAGCAGGTCTTTTCTGCTGGGGGGGGCACCAAACCCGACAGTCAGTGTACCTTGCGTTTACCACTGGGCCCCAACAACAGCGGGCTGCAGCCGGAACGCTGCTACCATCCATCGCAGTTTCTTCCCCTTCTCTCCCAGCTGGCCTTCTTCGGCCTTGCACATGACCCAGTGGCCTGCCATTCCACTGTGTTGTATGTCTAATATGTCAAGGACCACATTTTGTCATGAATGGCTCCATGACCTTGCCACAGTTGTTTTCTTATATGCCAAGAGTTTCCTTCAATGTGCCATCACAAGCAATTAGCCACAGGTGCCAACTATGCCAAGAATTCCCTCCAGGAAGCCAGCGGTAGCCTTTAATAATCCAGTGCCAACATTTTTTCAAGGTTGCTTCTGTAAGTCAAGAAGCATGCCAGGTCCAACATCGGATTCGCAAGCATTACAACACAATCTCACTTACATTCACTAATTCACACTCATTCAACCATTAGCACTGATTTTCACTCATTCCTTTTCACCTACACCTGTGCACTCACTCTCACCCTTGAATCACTCATTCACACTCTCTCACTCACTCTTACTCGGACTCACATCCACAGTCCCATACACCAAACATACATTCTCACACATATACACGCTCTCTCACCCAAACTCACTCTCACCCATGTGCAGGCACACAAAATACATTACAACCATTTTATTTTTCTTATCTAAGATGCCAGTGAAGGTCCAGATCTTGCCGCTCCACTTTTTATACTCCAAAAGAGAATAATAAGCTGTTAGTCACTATTTTTTAATTTAAAAGTATTTTATTAAATTTTACAAACAGGTACATTCGCTTTACCAATTAACAAAAAAACGAGGTTAGAGCCCGATTCTGATAATGCAAGACACCCCTGCGTTCTTGGCACTGATTTTGCCCCATCGAAGGCCAAAAGTTGCAAAGGCAGTGCCAGGAGTAGCAACTGCGACCCCTGTTGACCCCTAAATGACGTGCATGGCTGCAATCGCCATCAATGCGTCTGAGTGAACTCGGTGCATGGAACAGATTTGACATGGAATTCAACTAAGGGGACAATTGAAATATAATGTTAAAAAAAAAAAAGCTCAATATGTGAGAATATTGGTAGGATAATTATGATTTAAACCTAACCCTTAAACCTTCCAGAAGAATTAAATACATACACGATGTGCTGAGATATGTTTATTTTATTACTTATATGTTTAAGCCTCCACTGGAAGCAATGTACTCTTTCACCCCTCACTACAATCTGTACTGATCACACAAACATGAACCAAATTTTAGAAGTGGGGACAGTCGCTTAGCGAGGGCGGGGGGAGAGGGACAGCAGAAACACTGGATGTCACTCTTCTGCCTTGTCACTCTTCTGGTTCTTGATATCTATAGGTTTAAAAGGATATCTAAAAGCGGATAAGATATCCTTAATATTTTGTAATAAATGTTCAGCATATGTCCCCAGCGGTAATCAACTGAATCCATCCAGTGATTCTTGCGACTCTTATAAAGCTACTTCGCTGACACTGTTGCAATTCTAGTGTTTAATTGACAGGAAGGCATATTGTTTTTTCTTCTTCAGCAGCAAATAAATAATGGTTTTATTTGTTATATGCTGCAAATGTTGTTGAGGCCTTTGAGGGCCGTTCTGCGCTATAGAAAACCATAAAAATATCTAAAATTATGCACTTGCTTCTTCTGTTGCATCCCTTTGCTTCCAGCTTGTTTTCTTTAGCTCCTGATTGAGACACTCTACACGAAAGCTAGCTAATTTTTCCTGTTTCCTTGCATCCTTTACTGAACGAGCTCGCCTCCTGTTTTTCCCTCACCTATTTGCCCCTCTTCTTGAAGTAAATGTTTCCCTTCTGCCCTGCCTGCCACCCTCTCCTGCTTGGCTTGACTCCCAGGGACGAACTTTGAAGCTACGAAGCGCCTCCATTCATTCACGCACTCTCCTAATTTTGAAACTTGATTTGAAGTATTACAGCCAAACTCTCAGGCCCACATTCTGAAAGGTGTCAGGCAACACAGCTCAGTGGCGTTAATTTTTGGCTCTAAATCCTTTCTACCAATATTAGCGAACAGGGTTTAGCATCGAAAAGCATGGGTGGTTGAATGGAAATGCCCATGTACCACCCATGTAACACACCCTTGAGGCAAAGGAATGCGAAGCAGCGCAAAATGTGTGCTACTTTTACATACAAACCAACGCTAATACCAATTAGCGTTGGTTTGTAAATGCCAAAATAGGTTTAGCATCAGGTTTGTGTTGAAAAAGTAATGCTAAACCGACGCTAAACCTTTGAGAATCTGGGCCTACGTCTGACTTCTGTTCGGCTCCTGAGATGATATGGGTAAGCCCACAGAGCAGAAATGTGGTAGAACACTAAGGCCCAGATTCTAAAAGGTTTAGCATGACTTTTTCAATGCAAACCCGAGCTAAACCTGTTTTGGGATTTACAGACTAATGAATGTAAAAGTAATGCAAAGCAGTGCGAAACGCTGCTTTGCATCAAGGGGGTGTTACAAGGGTGCTACATGAGTGTTCCCATGCAACCACCCATGCCTTTTTGATGCTAAACCCTAGTCACTAACATTGGTCGGAAGGGTTTAGCACCAAAGATTAACGCTGCTAAAAAGCAGGTGTTAAAGTGAGAAATGTTTCCATTTCTCCGTGCTTTATCGACTTTGCATGCATGCTGCACTGTACTGTACACATACAACGTAGGAACAGCTTTTAAACTTGCCTAGTCGTAGTATTTGATACAGGAAGAGAACCCTTCCTGTAAAAAACCTGTGCTAGACTCACGCACACAACCTAGCACTATGGCTCCAAGGTGTGTGCCTGGCACACGCAGCTTAAATCAACAGCAGCGCTAGGTAGAGGGAAGGGGAGTAACATATCTCTTTGAATATGGAGCTCCCCTGCTCTCTCCCTGT
Source organism: Lissotriton helveticus (assembly GCF_964261635.1). Classification (NCBI taxonomy): domain Eukaryota; kingdom Metazoa; phylum Chordata; class Amphibia; order Caudata; family Salamandridae; genus Lissotriton; species Lissotriton helveticus. The sequence goes on from NC_136068.1 coordinate 1,071,255,438, forward strand.
CATGCAACGCAGCGCAGCATCTTTGGGTGCTGTGCTGTGCTGCATTGCCTAACACCTTTCAGAATCCGGGCCTAGATTTTATTTTAAGCTGACAGGAGGCCAGGTCATTATTGTCTGCAGTCTCCCATCCTACAGTAGTTAGACCTCTCCTCTATCAGCATGAAGTGCCCTTGATTCTTTGAAACTGAAAGGATAGGGGCTTAGATAGAGAAATACACACTGTCACCCCTTTTTAAGGTTTCAATCTTTTTCATTGGAATTATAATGTCAGTATACATCATTAGGCCGACACACTCACCAACAATTTATCCTTAACCCCATAATACCACCATACGCCTTGCCCATCAAATGAATTCCTAAATTCCTTCTACGGAGCCTACCTCGTCACCCCAATCCCAGGCCAAGGGCTTTCTGTAGTGGATGGGGATTATTTCAATGACCTACCAGCTTTACAACATGCCCTCTGATTTCGAATTCAGTTAAGGGTCATCACTCAAGAAACCCAACATCCTTCGTCTCTTCGGGCAAATCTGGCCTTCATATTTTTGGGTGAGTTTGCGGGCCCCATATTTTGTGACATTTTTGCTCCAAGTCTGAAGTGCTATGTACCAGTGTCTTTTTGTATCAGAGATCTGTTGTTGGTAGCTGGTCCTTCCCTCACAATGCCAAGATCACCTGCTTCGCAGCTAATAGGAGAAGGGAGATAGTCTTCCCTTGTGGACTGTGGAGGCGGAACATACCTTGCGCTGCACAGTGAAACAGAATCACTTCAAGGCATTTCTATAGTTCCCTGGCTGTTATCTGTTGGGTCACTTCCCATGCCCAATCCCAAATCCCAAATCCCAGAGAGCTGAGGGCAGCTTCATAAAATGTGTGTGAATGTGCCTTCACCACTGCATCCCGTCCAGCACTCTTCCGGTTTCATCCAATAAATTATATTTAACCAGTTGGGATGCATAGTGTCACCTATAGAATACCTCATATGTTGTTTACTTTTCCTGTGTCAACAAAATTGTTGACTTTCATATTTACTCTGCGGCGGTTGTAAATTGAGGAAATGGTAGAGCTTCAAAACCAGTCCCTGTGGAATGTCAGTGATCCTAGGAACCTCTCAAACGCAGTGAGATCTACTACCGTACCCATTTTAATCTCTGGTTGTAGCACTCAGTGTCACAGTTGTAGAAAGTGAAACCTCTCAGCCTTAGGGAGAGCAACCTGAGTTTTAAGATTTGATTAAATCCGTATTGTAATGATTCCACAACCTGTAACAGTCACCCACCTTCCAGTTGTTGAATTTAACCCCATCCAGCCCTTAAGTAAAATTTGCATTTCCAAACAGTGGATTGAATCAGGACAGGTGTGCCCTTTATAGTAACTCACATGGTCCCAGTAGTACAATATGGAGAAGGTTTGGTGTGGCCCTCTTGGAGATGTCACAAGATAGGTTTGGTGTGTCCTTCCCGCAGGACAATGAACAGCTATCATCAGACAATTGACGGGAGGATTTGATTGTTGATAGTGAAATTACTGGCCCCAGTGGGCTATAATTGTGTAAAGATTATGTAGGAGAGGAGTTAGAATAGGACTCTACTGAGGATGGTATGGAGGAAGGAGAGCTGGTGTAGCAGGTTGGTGAGGCAGATGTAGCAGAGTGACAATGTTGGTCACAAGGAGCGGGAGAGAAGAGTAATCCAGTTCAGACTGATGATTTGCAGGAACAAGAGAAGGAGAAGGTTATGGAGACAAAGGAAAAGCGCTTGATGGATGATAGAGTGGTGGTCAGGTGCCAGGCTTCAGTGTGGGCCCTGACCCTAAAGCCAGGTAAGGAAAATAGTGACGTGAGACCAGTGATGGTGTGAAGAGGGATGGAAGCGGAAAACAAAAGCACAACAGCAGGATTGGAGCTACATTTACGTAAAGGTACTTGTATGGCAAATATGTAATGGGAAAAGACAAGGAAGAGAAGGGGAAAGAAGAGAGCAAAGAGGTAAAAGTGAAGAGGTTACCCTACATCACGATTATAAAACCTTTGTGGGTTCAGTTAATGGTAACTAAGAAAAAAATAGGGACGACTGAATTCATAGAGGTCTTCAAGCTTCTACATATGGAAGTGAGGGCAAAAGAGGGATCGAAGGAAGAGGAATATGAATTGGCAAATAGACCACAGTTCTGGTGATGATTGAGAACTGAACAGCCGCATTTTTGATATATGGGAGCGTGTACTGTGAGAAATAACTAGAACGGGGTGTGGCCTTTTTAAGTACATGGATGTGATTAGAAAGACACGTATTACATTTGGATGGTATGTTTGGGGTAGGTATTATGAAGAATTTCATGCCCGCCTATCTGAGGATGCAGAAGGAAAATGAGGGGAGCTTGATAATGACTTGTAGTGGCACACCATGGCACCAAAAACGTCCTGCCCCAACAGTATTTACAGCGAGTGACTTGCCAGAAGCTTCCCAGCCATTTCAGAGGTGTCCCACCCTAAGTGGTGTAGGAGCATTGGGTAGAGGACAGGCGGGTTGGGGGGCATGCTGGGTATTCAAGAGGGTATTCTGTAACAGGGAATATTGTAAGTTCGGACATGAGTGTTCCAAATGTGCAGCTAGGCACCCGTTTATTCATTGTGGAGGACATGCAGGTAGAGTTCCCTGAACGCAACAGGGAAATTGTCAACAGCGACCACAGAGCGGTGGGGGCAAGGGTACACAGTAACCTGTAGGTAAGACCTCATACATCAGTTACAGTGGATAGATTGACATGCTGTCTGAAGTGGGATGACAGGACAAAGGGTGCACAGTTGTTGTTGATGGGCTTTCAATTGGGGTTTGAACTCGGTGATACTGCTTCTCGGGTTGGAAGATAGGCAGAAAGTGTTACATTTCTAAAAGAACACCCGCAGGTGGACAAGGAGAAATTGAACAGAGAAGTGTAAGGAGAATAACTGGCACATTCAATGACTGAACCATTGTCAGGCTCATAGTGTCCACTACCATGGTACTTCCAAAGAAAGAAAAGGGACAATTCAGCACCTGTCTTGGCTGGAAGGAGAGTCAGTGAATGACTACATATCAGATGACTTGTCTTCAGTTAAGTACTTCTCAATGGATGTTGCCATTGAATTGATCAGGCAGGTGGGTACGGGAGCAAGTATGATTTTGAATTATTGGGTATTCAACTTGACATATAGTGGTATGAGGACACAGCATTGCCAATGGGTTGTTCTATTTCATGTTTTTTATTTGAGAAGTTCAGCTCCTTTTTGAAATGACATTGACATATGATATGGATGATTTTTTTCATGTGGGCACACCCAGCTTGGCGGCCTGGTAGCGAATGCTGGATGGTTTTTAAGAGCTCATGGAGGATTTAGGAGTGTCATTGGTGGTTGAAACGACAGTAGGGCCATCTACTGGAATACAATTTCAGGGCATAGATATTGATTCAGTAAAAATTGAGGCAAGCCCCCCTGAATACAATATATATATATGTTGTATATATGCATACTGTACAAGAATAAGTAAAAGTTTTCTTGACAAGAAGAACACTTTTCTTTGCTGGTGCCTTTATTTTTTTCTGTGCAGACCAGCAATGCCACCATGTTGTTTCATTTCCTAGGAACAAGAGAGATTGAGTTTTAAGGGTGTCTAAAACACCACTGAGGTTACAAATAATAAGTCTTTCTCTGACCTTGGTTTTTGAATCCTCCTCCTAGAACCATGTCGATGTTTGTGAAGGCAAAAGTTGGGTGGTGATTTTATTGATTGATAGGATGCTGGGAAAAAGGAAGTTACAGGTCAAAGAGGTGCCAGTTCTGTAGGGACATTTGAATGGCACTTGCAGAGCTGTGCAAGCAGACTGGACTTTTTGTAGGAGGCTTGGCTTATTCTTGTCAGTGTTGACGCTTCCACACCATAGGCTAAGGCTAAACTCGGAAGTCAAGGAGGATTTGAGAAAGTGGAGCTGTTTCTTGGAGCATTATACCCATCTTTCCTGGTGAATGGAATAGAATTCGGGCGACAACATAGGGAAATAGGAGGGTTTGGTCCAAAACAGGACAATGCACGGAAGATGGTCATCGGAATGTTATAAGAGATGTGTGAGGGATGGCGGAGAACAGTTATGAAAAGTGTCTGTGTTTAATGTATTGATGCTGTTTTATTTTATGTTCTGTTCCAGGAGAAGTTAAACATTTGGATAGTGGGGCACTCTTTTGTGAAGTAGGTGGTGAGACAAGCAAACATGAGACATCATGGGAAACAGCTGGAGTTGGGAACAAGGATAAGGGCTACCTGGCACAGAAAAGGTAGTATGCTGTGGTATGAATTGTTGCCGTTCTTGGAGAGGTTGGTAGGTCTGGATGTTTTAGCTATACATCTTAGTGAAAAATACTTAGTAAGGAAGAAAGGGCTGGCTCTCATAAAGGAGATGAAGGAATACATGTGCAAGATTAAGGCAAAGTGGTTGGGTGCTTTCATAATGTGGACAGAACTGATTCCTCAAAGACAGTGGTGATGGGAGGTCAGACCAGTAGCAAAAAAGCAAGGAGGAAGGTGAATAGGGAAAGACGGAGGTTTTGCAGAGATGAAGGTGTTGGCAGAGTGTTGCACACTGTGTTGCGGTATAAAGAAGTGCAGTTTTTTAGGGGCAATATGATGCACCTTTTCATAATGGAAATGGATTTATGTTTGATGCAACTGCAGTAGGCCTTGTCAGAAGCATTGGGGGTTCGCTTATGGCACAGTGTTTGAAACAGGAGAATATTTGAGGCGGAGTTTCTTTGTGAAGGGAGAAAACACCCTTAATTAGGGTTTTTTCTGAGTGGCGGTTTGCCAAGAGGTTTGAATGGTTGAAACGTTTTCATTGCTTGTTGTGGGGAGAGAGAAGCAGTTTGAGAGGGAAGGGTGGGAGTACGTTCACCATTGCAGCAGGTAAGAATTTAAAACTGTACAGGGTTATGGACTTCATTCAATCAATCAATCAGGGATTTGTGAATCGCACTGCTCACCCGATCAATCAGGGATTTGTGAATCGCACTGCTCACCCGCGAGGGTCTCAAGGCGCTGGTGGGGAGGAGGGAGCAGTTCGCTCAGTTTCATCTCATCTGAAGAGCCAGGTCTTGAGGCTTTTTCTGAAAACTTGCACAGTGGGGGGTTGTCTGATACTGAGTGGGAGTTTGTTTTTGTTTTTGTTTTTTTATTAAACATTTTATTGCAGTCTTTAACAGCAACACAGCACATCATTGCAATACAGTCCTTCTAAACAACATACATTTAGCCCACTCACTTAATCATGGTACACATCCATTTAGCCAACAAACCAAGTCCGGCTGGCGGCGTATATCCTACAAGGCACAGAAAAAGTTAATACTTTTGAACAACGACAACCCGCACCCCGGAGTGTGTATGAAAATGTATAGACCCCCAGTGTACATTCCTTGATCATTCTCTATGCGCACCTGTTCGATGATAATCTCGGTCTCTTGCAGTCTGCCCTTGCAAGCTCCCCAGTAGTGCACTTACTGCGCAATCAACTTTCACACTAACCATCTCCTATTTCAAAGTAGTATGTTCAGTCCCTCCAGGCCTCAACCAATACCAGCTGGTTCATTCACGCTCTGAGCTCCTCCATCACATTCCTCCTCAATTGTCTCTTCAGCCGCCCTTTCAGTAGTCTGCACATAGGTAATATACAGACCCCAAAAATTCTTTGGTCTGCTCCTGGGAGGCAGCAACTCACTATAATGTTCCGATTGCGTGGAACAGTACATCATATCTTGTGTCCACTGTTGCAGCGTCGGAACCGGCCCTCTCATCCAACATATAGCTACACGCCTTTTGGCTATAAGCAGCCCCATATCTACTAGTCTGCGCATTGCTCTAGGCAGCTCCTTCGAGTACCCCAACAAGACCAGCAACGGATCTGGTGTAAGGGCGGCCTCTACCACCTTGCCTAACTCCGCAAATACACTTTCCCAAAAGGAATAGACTCCCGGGCACAACCATGCCAGATGGAGGAAGTCCGCAACCGGCGAGCAGCACCTCTCGCATCTCGCTTCTTCACGCAGGCCATATCTACACAATCGTTCAGGAGTATAATATATTCTATTAAGATATTTGAAATGAATCAACCTATGTCTACCATGTAGTGACACTTTTTTAGTAGCCATGCAGCAATATACCCACCTATCGTCGTCCAATTGAACATCTAGATCACGTTGCCATGCAAGTCTGGCTGCAGTGTACGTATGTGTCCTATGTGACATTGCTATCTTATAAATAGCCGATACCATTTTCCTGGGTGAAGTGCTCTTGATAACATGCGACAATTCCCGAATCTCTGGCGGTTCTTCCAAACAATCGCCTAACTGTGCTCTAAGAGCATTCCTCACCCTATGGAATTGGAAACTGGTTAGAAGCGAGACACCCTCCAGCGTACTTGTCGCCTGCTCCAGAGTGCAAACTGTCTGTCACTAAATAAATCCCCTGCTACCTTCATGTTCAGTTCTTGCAATGCCATAAAAACTCCACGCTCCGTACATGGCCCCAACCATCTCATCCACTCTAGCGGCATAGCTGGAGAATACAATAATGAGCCCACTTGATTATGTAGCAACCAGTTCCATGCATGCCTAGTAGTGTTCAAGGAATCCACTATACCCATCCTGCGGTCAACAGGTTCCATTATTATTGCCGGTAAAGGAAGGGGCTCAGCAAAGAGCCGCTCCATCTGCAGGAAAGGAACGTCAGTCCCACCATGTATCCAAGCATGCAACTGTGCACCTTGAGCCGCCCTGTAGTAGAGTTCAAGATCTGGAGCACCTAAACCCCACAGGTGATATAGCAGTGTAAGCACTCCCCACTAGACCCTAGCTTGCTTACCCGCCCATGCCAATTTTATCATTAATTGCCTTAGCCTGAGAAAAAAGGTGCGTCGAAGCACCAAGGGGATATTTGTGAAGAGGAACAAGAATCTAGGTAGGACTATCATTTTCATAATAGAGATACACCCCATCAAGGACAATGGCAGACGACACCATAGTTCAACTTCATCTTCCAGTCTTGAAATAGCCACGCCACGAGTCAGTTGTCCACTGCAACTGGTATTCTATTTCAAACTCGCAAGTAACTGGTGTAAGTGGGAACACTAGGGATTTATCCCAGTTAACCCGAAGTCTAGACAGCGTGCCAATATCGGACTACCTCCCTGATAACTGGGGCCAAATTAGTCTCTGGATCCCTCACATACAAAAACGTGTCATCCTCGTATGTTGACACTATGATTCTATACGTCGGGAAGCCCATACTTTCGTTCCCATGGTACTCCCTCAAGGCACAAGCCAAAGGCACCGCCACCAGAGGATACAGCAACGGGCACAATGGGCACCCTTGTCTGGTGCCCCTAGTAATATTAAAGGAAGCTGTGACCAAGTCGCCAATCCGCACTCGGGCCGTGGGCTTGTAATAGAGAGTACCCAACAGCTGCAAAAACCCCGCCCCAAGCCCCATTCTCGTCAACACTTGCTTTAAAAACGGCCACTCCACAGAGTCAAATGCTTTTTCCATATCAAGAAAAACAGCCACCGCTTTGTTTTCCTGACGAATGTGTTGCATTGTGCCAAATACTGTACGAATATTATAAGTTAAGTTCCTAGCTGCGATGAATCCAGCCTGCTCTGGGGCCACCAGAATATGTGACATCAGAGCAAGCCCGGGGGCCAATATTTTCGCAAATATTTTAGCGTCTTCATTAAGCAGAGACAGTGGGTGGAACGACCTGCACTCATCCAGAGTCTTACTCAGGGACTTACTTAGGGATGGCCACCAGCATGGCCTCCCTCATCAAACAGGGATGCGAGGTGTGGCAACAATTGTTCTAAGAATGACTTATAGAACGCAACTATCAAACCATCCGTCCCTGGAGCACTACCAGCTTCCATGCCACCGATCGCCTCAATTATCTCAACTCACTCGACCGGGTGCATAAGGAGTTCCCTATGCGAGTCTGGAAGGAAAGGGAAGCCGTATATACTCTAAATATTCAGCTATCTGGTCGTCCGACCCTGTCGACCTGGAACTATAGAGCTCCGCATAGTACTGTTGAAAACGTTCTATTACCTCCGACTCCTCAGTCAATAACTCCCCATTCTCCGCCTTAATCTCAGTAATTTGAGTCTTACCGTGCCTCGCTTTCATTAACCGTGCCAGTACAGATCCCGGCCTCTCTCCCTCTCCATACACACGCGCTCTGGCATACTTCCCCATGTGCTTCACTTCACCATCAGCAGCCGCATGGTATTCCTCCAGTGCCGACTTAATTTCATCATCTAGGGATTCATCTCCCTCGGCAAGTCGCCTCTGCTCTAGGCGTTTTAACTTCCCTTCCAAATCAGCTAAAGTTCTACGAATAGTCCTAAGCACTCCTGAATGTTTGGCCATCACCACCCCCTGGATGTACGCCTTAAATGCCTCCCAGACAGTTTGGAAGCTATCAACCGAGCCAGCTTTTGCTTCAAAAAAAGTATTGATGGCAACTGCCAACTCCTCTCTGAACACCGGATCCAGTCGGGAGTAAGGTGGGAATCTCCACGTGAAAGGTAGTATTCGCCTACCCGGGTGCTCCAATACCAACAATAGGGAAGAGTGGTCCGATAGTGTGCGCGGCAATGCCGAGCAGTGTCGTACCTTATTAATCAAAGCAGCAGAAGCCATCCAATAATCTATTCGGGTATGTATGTTGTGGTATGCCGAGTAGTGCGTGTAACCCCCCTTCCTTCCGTTCCTCACCCGCCACGCATCGCACACATCCAAACGTATCATAACCTCCTCTAGCTTCCTTGCTGCCGCAGCCGGGCTCCTAGCCGGGCCCGCCGATCTATCCAAATCCGGGTCTCTCACCAAGTTGAAGTCCCCTCCCCATAGTATCCTAACATCCCCGCCTTGCGCAATGATTCTGGCTATGTCTCCAAAGAACTCAGGGCAATCAAAGTTAGGACCATATATGTTCACCACCAGCAGGTCCAGCCCCTGACCCGTACATTTAGACATGACATATCTACCCTCCGGGTCCTCACTGAGCAATGTAAGGTTAAGGGATGACCTTGGGTTGACCCAATTCAGTACCCCTCTGGCATGCGTGGTAAATCCTGCTGCGTTAACATTACCATCCAATCCCCTATGTCTCAACATGGGGCTCATTTTCGGCAGATGCGTCTCCTGCAAGAGAGCCAAATCAATATTCTGCCTATGAAGATAACTCAACACCTTCCGGAGTTTACGGTGATCGTTTAGACCTCTAACATTCCATGTCAACGTTCGAATCTCCCTCCCTCGCTCCCGCTCCTCCTGCTGATCACGTACCATTATCCAAGTAAACAAGACTTATTGTGAAGTGAACAGGTGTGTGCATTGACATGCCGTGTAGCTTACACTTAAGGAACACCCAACAGCTGTAATGACCCCCCCGCCCCACCAACACCTCCCCTCCGCTACCCCCCTCCCAGAGCAGACCTCCCCCAACATGGCCGCATGTAAGTCAAATCCCTGTCCCCACCCCCCTACAGCCCCCCTGTCCCAAAACCCTTCCAGTGTAAAAACAACAACAGTGCAAGGCACATGCAAGCGAAGGTAGCCCAACGTTACCTACTCCTATAAGTACCAACAATCAGAGAAACCGGCCCTGCCCTCGTGTGCCATCCAAGTCATATTTCCAGCTTTGACTATAAATCATCAAATCCCCTCAGATCAACATACACGCCCTCACAACATATTGCAAAATAACAATCCTGACTTACTGTCCCTGTGGATACCCCACAACCCCTCAGACCCTTCACTACTGAGTGAATTCCGTCAACATGTGGCAGTCCCAACCAACACCCAGCGACCCCTCTAATACTCAAAGCCTCCTCCAAGTCACAAGTCTCTGTTTAGCAATTACTCTTCTCAAGCAGTCTTCACATTGAGTACTACCTTCATCTCTCCTACGTGGTAACGTAGTGCCCCCCTCAGCGCAGCCTATTATATCCACACATTACCCAGCAGCGTCTGTTGCACCTATCAGTCCTGTTCCTCCAGCACTGCCTCTTCGGACACATCCTGCTGTTCTCGTCCCTGACTGTTCTTCCGCTCTTTCGCCCAGTTCTCGATAGCTTGTTGTAAGACTTTAGGGTCCGTAAAGATGTGAGCTCTCCCCAGCCGATTTACCCGTAGCTTCGCAGGATACAACATGGCGTAGTCCACTTCCATCTCTCGGAGTTGCCTCTTCAGCGGCACAAAGTGTCTACGGGCCTCCTGCACTCTAGCAGTAAAATCTGGATATAAAGAGAGTTCTGACCCCTCCAGTGGCGAAGCTATGGGGGGGGAGGGGGCGCGGTCCGCCCCAGGATGGCACAATTTTTGAGGCGGCCGCGGCTGCGTGGGCCAGAACTGTTTGGAGGCCCGTTGCGTCCGCGGCGGCCTAGAAGTTCTGTGACGTGACCGTTGTTGGCCCCCCCGCCGTCCCAGCCTCACTCAGAGTTCAGGGAGATTATTTATTGATGACGGCTTGAGGCTTCCAAGCTGGGTAGTCGTCGAGAACTCCTCGAGCGGGAATAGGGAAAAGAGCACCTCGCAGGAGACAAAAAGATAGCGCGAGAAGCTGAAGTAGAGAAGCACGAGACAGCAGTAAGAATGGCACACTCAGAGCAGACTGTCCTCTTGCTCTTCCTGGCCATCACTACGGCCTGTAAGTTCTTCAGCTGTGCAACATTGGAAAGCACACTGTCTAGCTTCGTATTCATTTAGAATTCAGCCTCCTGCTAGTTTCTTTCTTCCTCTTTTACTTTAGTTTATATCAGAGTGCCAGTTTTTTTAATTTGGTTTCTGTTAAGCACAATCCGTTTGAGTGAATCATCTTTTCTGTTCCCAATTGCTGGCCTCAAATTATTACAGATATGCGACAGTGTGATGTTTAAAGCCAGGAATGTTGAACATCAGTCGAATTGCTATGGGAACGTAAATGTACAATTCGGGAGTGTGGGACAGCGGCGCGTTTGGCAACCACTTAGCCAAAAGCCTATGTAGATATTGGAGATTCTGGGGCCCACTTTGCAGGGTGGGGGCGGGGGTCATTGTGCTTTATGCCACTGGTGTGTGGAAGTCTTGAACAGACTTGAAATGGGCAGATCGGTTGACACTAGATGCCACACTCATCCAAGTAATGGGAAAACGAGGTAAGATTAACAGCCTTATACATTGGGAGAAGATGTAGCTTAATAGCCAGAGCTGCCGATTTAGAATTTTGGGAACCAGGTCCGTGTCTTGGCATCGGTTGAATATCCTGCAATTCTGGGCAAATCACTTAATCTCTCCTAGCCTACAAGAAAAAAAAATAATCTCACCTTGCATAATGTAATCTGGAGTTCATGAAAAGCGCTCTAAAGCTCTTGGTCCAAAATCGTTCTATATAAAACTGCAAAAAAACAACTCATATACAGCTGATGTTTCTTTGTGCAGGTATTTTCCACCAATCCTGCTGATAGGCTGTAACCTACATTTACCACTCTTTACATAAAAACAAGTTCGACTCCAACTCCACAGGAACTAATTTTGGGTAATAACGCCAATAACCACCTTTGGAAATTACCCTATGAATGCCATTTAAAAAAAGAACGATTTAAAACACTCAAAGGTATCTATACAGTTTGGAACATGGTTCGGAAACATCTGGTGATAGGCAGATTTTCATTTTATACTCCAATAGAAAACAACACCAATCTGCCCGAAATTTTTTTGGATTCCTGTATGCGGCGATGGGTTAGTTTAGGAATCTCGCAATTCGGCTCATTTTACGATTCAACGGGTTTTTGTTCATTTGAATCGCAAAAAAATAAATATGGGCTGAATTCGCATGACTTTTTTAAGTTTTTGCAATCAAGAGATTTTATTCTCAAAAAGGGGGGACCCAAAGGTTGCTTCAAAAAAATTCCCACAATTAACACTGTGGTCAGCTCCGCCAGTGTAAAAATTGGAGACATTTATAAAGACCTAATTGCTGTACTACCAGAGGATGTCGATAAACATGCAAATATCTGGCAAAGTAAGATCAATATCACAGAGGATCTAGCCCACAAAGCACACGAACTATCCAGCACTACATTAATGTCGACCAAGCTACAAGCTCAGTTCTACAAAACTTTTTTCGACCTTTATTATACTCCCGAAAAAAATTCAAAATGGGGGGAAGGGAAGGGGACTCTCTGTCCAAGATGCAATCGACCTAAAGTCGATCTGATACATATGTTGGCTACATGTCATACTTTAGATAATATTAAACAAGAAGTTTCTAACTTCCTATCTGAAATATTCGAAGTCAATATAGAGATCAGCACAGCAGAAATCATGTTAGGAGTAGACAAAGTTAGTAGACCTATTGCCAAGCAGGGACTCATATATATTGCTATGGCAGTCTTAAGAATCTGTTTGACTTCCGCATGGCTGGATCAATATCCACCAACATTTCAACAGTGGCGGATGCGCTTTTTAGCTACATATAATCTTGAAATTGCCATTTATAGCCGGAAAGGTATCAGGAAAAAAATAACAGGATTAAAAATTTGGGACCCAGTTAGATTATGGCTATTGAGCCTAGCATAGATCAATACGGCTGAGACGTATCGAGTGTTTTAGGAATGTAACGATGTATTTCTTTTTTGCTTTTTGTTTTTTTTTCTTATCCTTCAAAGCCTGTATATTCCTTTTTTTCTGTACAATTTTTGATTCTTTTACTGCTATTTTTTGTTTTTTTTTCTTTTCAAATTTCAAAATGCTACCTGTACCGGGAGGCAGGGGGGGGGAGGGAGGGGTAACCGCGATGTAAAAATAAAAAGTTAAAAATCTCAATAAAGATTTGTTAAAAAAAAAAAAAAAAGTTAAGACAGGGGGCGGTGGAAATTTTCCAGATTTTTGGACCAATCATAAAGCTTTTTGTTTGAGACAGACCTCGAAATGGCTTCTTGCATCAACCTCCTCATTTATTTCCTTTTGGTTAAAAAAAAAAACGTGTAATAAATAATAATAAAAAAAAAAAAAGTTCCCTATCACTCCTGCATTTTCCCTCCACTTTTCTATATTACACTCTTGAATCCTATGAGTACAATCAAATGTTTGTTTCGATGATCTGTAGTGTAGTTCCTATATTCCCAATAGGCTCTGCGCATTGGAATAACATAAACAACAGTTTAGACGTAGGACTGAGGTCATCTAGGTCTCTACTGACTATGTTAGACTTAATTAGGTTTGTCAGCTAGCTCAGAGGTCACTAGAAACTTTCTCGAATGTGCAGGGAGGAGTTAACTTTCCTTATTAGACAAGAAGGGATTAGTTTCTGACAACCGCATAAACATGACAACTTTGCTCCCTCAGAATAAAGAGTATATCTCCAGCTATTTCACTCAGTCAATCGTGCATGCTTAATTTCACAAGGATTGCAGAGAAATAGAGAGACAATCGTTTTCAATAAAAGTTGTTATTTATTGAGCAGTCTTCTTTCTCATGCAAGAGAAATGAATTGCCACAATTGCAATACTTATCCTGAAGTAAAGTGCGTACAGTAAAAAGTAGTATTATGAAATAATACTGTAAAAGCATTGATATGGTTTCTTAGCCATATGATACTTTAAAATGGATAAAATATATACATACATCAAAACATTGACTAACGTACTCAACTGGTGCTTCTAATATACGCCTACCCCGGTGTACCTGACCTAAGCCTAATACGTGGGAAGGAGTAAGTAAGTTGTAGTTTAAGTTAAGTTGGTTTTTGCCAAGAATCTGATTCAAGAATTCTCTAAAGGTTTTAATCAGCTCCGTACCTTGGTTCTAGAATGAAGGAGGTCTTGTATTTCTCTCTCATGACTCGATCTCCCAGCAACCCGCAAGGGTGACTGGAAACACCAGAGCTGGATTTCTCGGCAAGAGAAAAGACAGCGTCTCTCTCAGTGCGTCAATGGGAGAGTCGGCTTCCTTCGGCACTCGCATCAGCTGGGCGACGGGCAAGTAGATAGCCGCTCTGCTCCAAACCACCGTGTGTTTGCTTAAGGCAAGTGTTGGTATATTTATACCTGAAAGGTGCCGAGTTTGACGTAAGGTTGGACATAAGACGTCACTAAGAACTAACAGTTCTTTCTGGACTCCAGGAGTTCTTGTGCAAATCAAAACAAAAGCAGGGGGAATTCCCGGGCTGCTGGAGGCTTGGTTTGTTTAAAGAACGCGTTGTACTTTCTAGGAGTCTATGGGAGTAGCCTTGCCGTATTTGGACTGCATTGGCTATGCCTAAATATGGACATGATTCTTATGCCTTTATAAGGGTATGTTTTGTTATAACCACATAAGGGCATGAATCGGGGATATCTAATTAGGGTCCTAGATAGATGCACAACACCCACTCCACGTATTAATGTCCATCATTACTAAATACTAAGCAATACTAAACATATAACAATGCATGTGTGTTTTCCAACCCACCCCAAAATACATAGATTGCATTTGAAATGGTGTATGGTATATACACGAAAATGAGTATTATACTGTACGTCTTTCAAGCAGTGGTATCATTCAGATAATGCATATAAAAATATCGGCTGAATTAATTGCGAAAATTACATTTATGAAATGGCTCTTGATACAAAAAAAAAGAAGGTCGAGACCATGTCATCACATATTTATAAAATACTGTACATGTGCTAGAGGCTGAGGTAAAATATTGTCTCTAGTGTCTCCAAAAATAGAAGTTCTGTTCTCTAAGAATAGTTCTACTTTAAACAGAGTACCATGTGCCAAAAAAAAGTAAATCTTTTGGAAATGGAAAAAATAATTTAGTTTTCAGGGGAAAAATAGTTCCAATTGTTTTCAGTAGTGTTGTTTATAAAAAACTGAAGGCCGAATTCAGAGTTCAGGGAACGCTGTGTGCTCGTTGTTTTAAAAGTTATTCTCGTTGTTAGGAGAGAACATCATATCAGACAGGGTTGCGAAAAATTGGTCTACAACAGTAGGTGAGAGTTCGACCAAGTTCGAAGAAGCTGAAATTGTGCAAATGTGAGAATCATTGCCATCATCGAATTCTGGATCAGCAATGCTCACAGAAGGTTGTACCTGTGTGGTGCTGCTTTCATCTCGTACTTCACCGCCACCTAATCGTAATGGTGAAGTCTCAACGAATGCCGTCATCAGAATAGGTAGCCGCTGGGGACAACACATTGCATGAGCCGTTACCGAACCAAGCAAAGTATCGATATCCATAGGTACTGCTGATGGTAGTGTAAGACAGACGTCCAACACGCATTCTTCTCCGCATAGCAGACATCGAGGCACAGGTAAGATGAAATCTTGCTAGATTGGTCTGAATGAAAGAAACCAGGTTGCACTTAGATCTCTTAGCCGGGCAAAGCTGAGGACTCTAGTGATTCGGTCTCGGTAGCGTATTGCTAGGATCGTTTCTTCCATTGTAGCTGGAGTTTTGTCTGTGGCTTGGCTTGCCATATCGGAGCAGAAGGATCAAAAATAAAATTCCTGCTCCGAGTCCCAAAAGAAGAGGCAGGCCGCCGAATAACGAATGCACAAAATTCGGGAAAATGCCCAGACCTGTTTCAAAGGGTGCTAACAGTCCCGAAAAAATTGTCTTAAATACATGTGCGATGCCACTGGTATCAGTCATGTTTAAAATTTGACCTAACATTTCTACGCAATGTACGGGGCAATTTGTCGATAATAGGGAATGTATCTCTGTCGCTGTCCTTGCAACTTGCAGATCATACGTCTCTTTGGACGAGGTTAAAGGCACAGTTGTCTGTAAAAGAATAGACTTCATTCTGCTTAAAGTATCAATTCAAATAGAAGAGATATTCAAAGAAGGCCATATTGCCGCCTCCATGTCTGGATTGCTGTTTGGATACAATACTTGCATACAGCAAATGACCCTGGAAGTAACGGTTACGAGATAGGCTTTTCCTGGCACCATGCCACAACAGCTGTGGTCACTTATTAGAACGTAGCTGCCGTTGGAAAGCTGTCTGAAAAAAGGCTCTATCTGTGTTGCAGGAGTGCCATGTAGGTGACATGAAAGGTTATTTGACGAACCTTCGCAGGCTCCATGCAAGTTAATACCTTGACACAGAAGTGTACCGCTTAGTGATTTTTTACAATTGTTACCACTAAGAAATACTTATTTTTTCCCTTCACTATAACATTTATGTGTGTAAGGTAAATTCCAGGTCGATTTGATGTATCCTTTACCCAACCTTTCATACAGGCCTGCTGGTATATACTTTTGGCAATACTGAAACTGAAAAGTTGTTATCGGAATTGTAATTATTCCATGTATTATCCATTCAATGATAGGTCTCTCTGACATTGTCAATGGTAATCTCTCAAGTTTTTCAATGCTCAGAATCGTATAGTCTGCTCCTTTTTGTGCCAAACTGATTTGTTTATCAGTAAGGTTAAAGATAGAAAATAATGACGTTGTGTTGATTAAACGCCATGGCACGTAGCCTGAACGCAGGTTTTGCAACGTCCAGCCTAGCTGTACAATAGAACGTAATTGGGACTGACCATGTTGTAACATTAGCAAGTCATGCTCTATTATATCAATAGCAGATGATACAATGCTGTCCAGTGAATAAATTCTGGAGGACAGAGTCGTTAACCCATTGTCCACTACAGAAAGTGATTTTTTCAAATTTATACGATCAATTTCTCGTATTTTTTCAGCAGTTTCAATTTGCATTACTTTCCAAGCAGCTTATATACCAGCGTATATGAAACATTTTTGACGCTGTTTGCGAGGTCCCAGTATGAAATCTCGCAAGTCAGCACCGTCTTTAAGTAAAGTCAAGTGTTGCTTAATTTCAGCAAGTGTGGATTTCTGTAGCCATTCGAGGCATAGTTTCCCTACACTGTATGTTGTAACTATCCCTGGATGTTGTCTCTGGGAATATCTTGGGTCTGGACTGTTCTGTTTGAACCCCTGTATTTTGTTCAGGAATCTATCTTGACAGTTATTTGTGTCTGTGGGCCAGATCAACCATTTTTTCCAATCAGGATTTGTTCTGTTTTGGTGTAAAATATGGGATACGTCTATCTCCACATCTGTTGTGCTATTACTATCAGGTATGGGCTTCAGAATAGACGGTTTATTTAAGTCTTTTATCTTGGCTAAACCAAGACAGGTTGTTTGTTGAATGGTGTCATTCAGGAATATTTTCTGTTCTGTGATCATGGAGGCTCTAAATAATGCTTCTAGACCTTGTACCTGCCAGTCTTTTGAACCCCAGATGGTTTTTGTTTCAATGTTGTTTTTCCAAAATTCAAAACCAAATGTATACATTTTATCATAACATTTTTCAGAATAAATCAATTTAGTATTTGTCAACATTGTTTTCATTCCTGTCCTATTTAACATTTTAAAATAAAACGTTTCTGCATCACTTGTATTAAACCCTGAGAAGTATCTGAACTTCTCATAAAATGTTTTCGAGCTGCCTTTTGGCGGTGTTGGACAATGTTCCCATTGGTTATAAGTAAAAACATTTCTAGGTTGAGCAGATTTATGCAAATAGTGATGGCCATAATGATTATAACAGTACATTTCTTCATAGTTTGATGAACCCTGTAAATAATCATGTTCTGTGAATTTGGCTGACATTACTAAATCTGACATCATATTATTAATATTTTCAAAGTCCCAATCATCAGAGAAAGTACTTGGTGTCACAAAGTCACTTAAGGAGACCTTGAATTGATGTGGATATTTCAAGAGCTCAATCGGGCCATAGATTTCATAATCCGTTTTGTCCCATGCTACCCCACTGGGTATAGGATTGGCTGTGATGTTTACTGATGACAGTTCTCTTTTCTCGATATGAGATGATCTGTGTGGCTTTAGGACCAAGTTGATGTTCTGACTTGCTGTGTCCATTGTACTATATTTTCCATCAATAAATCTACCCAAACATAAAACCATGATGAGCCAAAACAGGAAGAAAAGTACACCTAACACAATCCAAAATTCAATCCATGGTGAAATCAGATATGTTTCTTTTAGTTGATGAAAGAGTTCAGTCATTTTTTCTTTAAAAGTTTTTGTTGCTGGCGTTTCTTCATGCTCACTTGGATCATCAAAAAAGTCATTGAAATTGATGAAATAGCCATATGCAGTTCTGTCAATTGTTGGTATTGCTTCCAGATTCTCTTTAGTCTTTGGATCTTTCTTTGTTTTATTAGCATAGTCTGAGGCTACATCGTTGTAGACAGGTGTTTCTTGACGAACTGTTGCAATTTGGGTTTCAAGAGGCACAAGTTCCATGGCTTTGTTGCATAGTCCTTTTTTATTCACTGCAGGTTTATCAAAAGTGATTAGTCTCTCAGTTTGAACCTCTTGGATTGTAGCAAGATTTGGTCTTCTGCTATTTCTTGGGAGTCCACTGGGCCTACTACTTATTATTGGCCACATGATTGTGGTTTTACCAGGTCGATGGATACAACTCTGTTCTCCTTTTTACCAGCAAGGGGTGGTAGTACTACTGATCTTGTTCCGCTGACAGCTAAGACAGGTACTGCTTTTCTGTAAGAAGGCCCAAATTCCTTCTTCACCGCAATCTTCTCTCTGACTAGATGCCCAATCTTTGGAATCCAGACAGGTCTTGCTGGGACAGGTGGTTTTTCTTCAGTGGCTGTTGGCTTTAACTTTATGTTACTTAGACTTCTTCTTGTTTCATTTAAGTCCTGTAAAACAGCCAAACGATCTTTGATATCAAAGGCTTTTTCTTTTACCACTGAAGTCTGACAATCTAAGTCCTGGATTTTCATTCTAGTGCCGAACAATAGTTCGTAAGGAGTGATACCTTTTAGAGAATTTCTTGGCAGATTGTTAAGACTACGTTGGATACTTGTTATACTGGTGAGGGGAGAGGTGTGGCGCCGCAGCCAGGGCGACTGACGCTGGAATCTGGGGACCACGGTTCGATCCCCGGCTCCGGCGGCAGGTTAGCCTAGCACCATGTGACTCTGGGCAATAGCTCGCTTAATCTTCCCGACGGCCCCCAGCGCCTAGAGACCCTTACGGGTGATTGTGCGCTTTACAAATGTGGACTTTACTTTACTTTACTTTGTTAGATGTTTGACCCACCCATCACCCAAACCTAATACCCTCGCCGTTATAGATTGCTTTATGTCACGGTTTTTTCTTTCCACTACCGCATTTCCCTCAGGATGGAAGGGAGAAGAGTACCGCAATGCAATGCCCATGCTGGTCATGGCCTCTTTGTAAGCTCGCGAGCTAAACGCAGGACCCTGGTCAGAATGTAGCATGCCAATTGCGTACGTGCCGATAAAGACTCGCAAATCTTTTATAACAGTTCTGGTGTCAGCCGAGCGCTGGGGCCTACATTGTAAGTGAATCTAGTCTTAATAATTATGGGAACGCATTTGTCCGGCTGGATTTCTGCATATAGATAGCCTGATGCTTTCTAATAATGGTGTCCTGGCAACAGTCTGGTCCGGTTCACAACTGCGATCTCTGTTGCAGTCTTGACAATCCATTGCAAAGTTGTACATTTTCAGGCTCATCCCTGGCCACCAGTATTCTGATTGTAATTCTTTTAGAGATTTCACAATCTCTTGGTGCCTCAGACCCTGTCCCATGTGTGCTTCTTGAATCAAGTAAGCCCTCCGGTTCGTGTTTGGAATTACTCTGTCCCCCACTCCAGGGATTTGAGCAAAAGGAACGGAGTTTGCATCAATTATGTATGTATTACTGAGTGGATAGTTAAAAGGTAATGCTGCATAGTCGCCTTTTAATGAGGCTTTTACTGCCAGCATGGTTTCTCCATCTATTTGTTTTTTAGAACGCTTTTTTGTGGCTACGGAAGCCGGTTGAACCTCTGCCGCTGTGGCTCTATTAGTCAATGAATTCCCTGCAACGTGAACGCCATCACGTTGATGACTCAGTGTATGTATCACGTGAGTCTTTTGTAGTTCTTTCTGCAAAAAAACTACCTGTTCCCAAAGTTTTTTATGCTTTATTGTGGCACCTGTCTCATCTTTGTAACAGTTTTTGATCCATGTCTGCATGTCATTATTGTAAGACTGGACGCAGTAATGCGAATCGCACACTATTAGTGTGGGGAATTCATGATCGGCATTTTCAAGCGCCATCGGCCTGAATTTACCTAAGCGCCAGCGACCTTTAACAATCGCGCATGCGGCATTGTAAAGTTGTTTTTTCACAACGTAGTGTTGTGCAAATCTGTCCGTGTAGATTACACAGGTGTATTGTTCGAGAGGCAGAATTTCGATTGACAGAGGATATTCATGTTCGTATTCTAGATTTTCTAGTCTTTTCATTTTCGGATCAAAAGCGTGTTTCACGTCTTCTGCAGCAAGAGAATTTTCCCATTGTATCCATTTTGGATCTAATGCCACAGCATTTGGAATGCGTGGTCTTGTTACCGCCTCAAGGGATGATTCTGCTGTCAAAACAGATATGTTTCTCCCTTGGACTAGGGCTCTTTCTTTTGCTACAGCAGTTTGAACCGCAGTTAGAATTTTTTCAGTTGAACTGAATTTCATTTCAGCTTGTGTGTACAAGTGTGATTTATAAGCTATTGGTACCGTTTCTCCCTCATTAGAGGTCAGGTACGTGAATCCGCATCTTCCAGGGATGACTTGGATTACAAGGTTGCGTTCATTTGCGCGTGTTTGCAGTTTTGTTTTAGTTAACATGTCTGTTTGTAATGATCTTAAAATTTCTGTATGTTTCTGAGTCCAATTAATTGGTTTGAAATCAGGTTTTATTAATTCATAGAGAGGTTTAACCCTCTCTGCATAATTTAGAATGTATGTTCTTCCGAAATTCAGGAAACCTAGTATTGATTGTAAGTTCTTCAGCGTTTTTTGTGCTTGGAGTACTGCACATTTAAATTGTCTGCTAGGCTTTTGCCTTCACTTGATAATTCATATCCTAAAAACAGGACAGTTAGATGGGCAATTCGTGACTTTTTAAAGTTGAATTTGTACCCTTCAGCTGTGAACCCAAGTATTATGGTGTTCACTCTTTTTAAGTGAGTCTCCAGGTCGTTGTCTGTAAGATAGATGTCATCGAAATATAATAATGCCTCATCGTCATACATTTGTAGTAACTCTGTTACCCTTGCTGAGAATAATCCTGGGCTATTCTTGAATCCCTGTGGGAGTCGACAGAATTGTTTTTGTGCTCCCATTGTTGAGAAAGCGATCAAATACCTGCTTTCAGGTGCAATGTTTTGACAAAAGAAACCATTTGAGATATCTAATGTTGTTTTATATTTTTTGCGCACAATGTTATTCATTAGTGCTGCACTGTGTGAGTTTTGTACTGCAAAAGTTTTGCAGCAAGAGTTTAAGTGTCTGTAGTCCAAAACTAGACGATATGCATCGTCTGGCTTGGAGACAGGAAACAAAGGATTGTTCATTTGTGAGGTGCATGTTTCAATCACCCCCTGATATTCAAGTTGATCTAAAATCTCCCTGACTTGCTTTTTAGCTTCTTGTTTAACAGGATACTGCCTTTGGGCAGTGGGTTGATTTTTTAACTGTATTTTATGGTGCGGAGAATCCTCATCCCATCCTACATGATTTGTATATAATGCAGGGGCTTGGGCTACTGCCCATTTTCTTGCAAATGTGTATTTTTTATGAATTGGAATGTGATTTGAGACGGCAGGCATAATCATTTCTACACCAACAAAAAATTGGAGTTGGTCAACACAACTAAATAAAATATGTATCTGTATGTGAACCTTGATATATACAAAGGCAGAAAGTGAAATGTTGCCTGTGGAACTTCATCCAAATTCCCATCAGTCAACTAACGAGACCGCCCGTCATCATCTGGGGACCCTCACGCTTAGAAGGTCAAGTACCCGCAATAGATTGGCAGGTGTTGTAAGCCTAATCTATACCAAACATATCATTAGTGGATGAAAAGGGAAGGTAAAAGTGTCTGTAGATGACTGAGTAGCAGTGCCAAAGAAAAGAGTGAAAGTGAATCAGTGAACGATAAGGAAAGATTATGTTAAGATTGGGTAGTTACAGGGGAAAAAAACATTTATTCTGTACCCCTTCAATCCCAAGTCAATAAAAACAGTGCAAGTAGTAGTGTAACAAATAACTACTAGGAAGTATCTTAGGTCGACATGTTTCTGCAGACAACCGGAGCCAGGTGGTCTCCTGCTGCTTCTTCAGGACCATTAATGCTACTGCTAATGATAAAAAAAAATAATAGCACCTTAAACGTGATCTGTTACCATCTTCCTGACTTCTTAGTGCAAGAGTCCAAATTGGAAGACCAGATACATAAAAAAGAAAGACAGACAAGGCACAATTAGTACATCGTTACCATGTGCGTGAATCATGTGATTAGTTCAAATTCATTTGTTAGCTGATACACTGCCAGCCGCAACAGACAATGTAATTTTGCCATCTCATTATCCTGCTCACTCACCTTTGTGGCAGGAAGGAATAGCCCCACCTCACCTGGCTTCAGCTCAGGTACTTGGAGCACCGCTCTGGCGAAGGGAATACAAAAAGTGCTCTTTACACTATGGAAATGAGAATCCATAAAAACAGCAGTAATAAGCCAGTCTATAACGACCCGCCAGGCTCTACAGAGTCTCTCCAAAGGTATCTTTACATGGCGAAATTTTAAATGTACGGGCTCGCCAAAAAGTACTGCCTCTGGTGGGATACACATCAAGGGAATACAGCGTAATCGAATTGTGGAGTGTTACTTGCCGTTAATAAGAGCGCGCCCCAGTGACACTCGCCAACACGTACCACCTCTGGTGTAAAACAAGTCGCGGGTGTATGGCTTAATCGTATTCTCGAGTATCACTCGTCGCATCTATGCTCTATGCCATCAATTGAAAGTGCGCTGGCAATCACAGTTGTGGTTTCAACCGGCTCACAGCCCTTGCGCTTCAATCGAAGTAACTAGATCGTATCAGTAGTCAATCTTAGGCGCCATTGTTAAAGGCGTGCCTGCAAACACACAATGTTAGTCGTCACAGCCTCGCAACTCATTGCTTCTCATAGCAGAATACCTAACTCGTATTCCCTGACTACACACGAGGAATACTAAACGTCAAGCACTGACCTCTCCGTCGGTACCCCGGACGTCCCTCTGAGCTGTCTGTTGGGGAGGTACCGACGTGGCGAGGACACAACCCTTTAGTTCGTTCTAACGGCGGCGGCGCCATTGCGTGTGACGTCATCAGAGAGTTCCGTGCTCAGAATGGCGGGAAATGTAGTTCTGCAAGCAATTGCGTGTAGTTCTTAGCCACGTACGCGTTTAAATAGGTGAAAAATGGCACGCTCTTTATTTCTTGACAATTCTTCGCCAATTCAAGTACCCAAACCACACTTTAATTATGTATTGGTGGATCCTGGTACTAATGTGATGGCATTACTGGACCCAATAACTTGTGAATAGATAGGAAATCAGACTGTATTTAGTTTTCTGTAAAATACACAGCCCATCGTACCAAGGTCCTCTGTTTTTTCAAAAAGCCCATGACACAGGAACCCTGGCCTAGACTTGGACTCATGTATATTAGTAGACTATAGGCTCTTATAGCACACTGCAGGAGCCAACTCTAGTATTTGTAATGATGAGGCTAAAGCAGAATTCAATTAAAGCGACATCCAGGGGATGTCTTCGTTTAGCCCTATTTTGTCAGTCTTCAGCCTGAACACCCATTTTTGTTCACACCTGAACAGGTAGGCAGAGACATCTGCCCCAGATGGAATCAATGGTTGATCTAATACTGTCCAATGGAGCCTGTTTGGAGCATCTAACCGAGCTCTTATGTACCGAGATCCTCACCTTGATCTTTCTGGTCGTCATCCCCACATACTTCATGTTGCAGGGACAAGTGATCAGATAAATCAGGTTCGTGCTGTTACAATTAGTGAACCTTCTCAACTGCCAAGGGCGATCTGTGCCTATATCGATGTTCAATGTTCTTGATGTTTGTGGACAGGCGGCACAGCTGCCGCATGGATAGTGTCCAGTAACAGCCGGCAGGTCCCAGAGTGTCCCTACAGCACGGGGAATAGTGTTCTTGGGTCTGGTATGAACTAATTGGTCTCTCAGACTCTGTCCCCTCTTGAAAGCAAACAAAGGAGGTGGTAGTGCATCAGTGCCAGTATTTAGAATCCTCCAGTGTTTTCTCACAATCTTTTGGATTTGATTGGATTGTGTACAGAACGTGTTTACGCACGTAATCCGTTCTTGTTTCGGCTTTGGGGGCAAAATGTCAAGCAGACTTTCTCTGTTGTTATTAGAAGCCCTCTTCTTTGAAGCACGAATTAGATGTTTCGGATAGTTTTTCTCTGCCAGATTTGCCGCCAAGGTCTTAGAGTGGGCCTCAAATGCAGACTTCGTGGAGCAATTCCTCTGTATATGGAGAAATTGCCCATAGGGCAAATTGTCCCTCAAAGCCTTGGGGTGACAACTTCCATAGTCTAATAAGGAGTTTCTTGCCATGGGTTTTCGATACAATTCATTTCTTCACCATGTGGGCACTCCCTGACAAACTCTGGTGGTCAGTCTTTTTCAGCTAACAGAATGTCATAGCCTTTCGAAAGGTTATCCCAAAAGAGACCCTTTATTTTCCTAGTTTTGTCCCCCTCTATACGTAATGTTATTTCATATAATTTATGGGGTTTGCTAACTCTGGTGTCTGTAGTTTCCACTTGAATGTATTCATTCGTGTCCACTGTCTCCAGAAGATTCATCAGGATCTTGCAAGCTATTGTTACTTCTGCTGCGCTGTCTAGCATTGTATGGGCCCACTCTCCATTTTTTAGTTGTGTCCTCAGTATCCTCGGCATGTTTTATTTTAATACTGGCTACCTTCTTCTTAGGAAATTGTAATTTTTTACTTTGATGAGCAGGTTCCTTGTCTTTGGACTTTACGTGCTCTTCCTTGTGTTCTGACCGTCCTTTTCTTTCCGATTTCTGTGAGGAAGTCTGAAAAGATCGAGAGGGACGTGTATCAATATCTTGATATCTGTCAGGTTTTCTCAATTTATCCCTATCTCTAAGGTTGTATCTTTTCTCAGAGGGCTCCCTCGGGGGAGACTTGCTTCCTCGTTCTGGAGATCTATCTCTCCTTTGAGGAGACCTTCCTCTGGACTGAAACCGTTTTTCTCTGGGAGTGGATTGTTTTTTACCCTCCCAAATCTTTTTTGGAGTGTTGAGATTATTTTTAATAAAGGTTTTTTCAGGATTTTCAATTAGTTGGGGTTTTAGTGGTTTCCCACCCAAACTATCTCTACCTAGTTCTTCATAGGATTTTTCTATGATTCTGGCAAGTTCAAAAGGTTGTTCCGCTATATCTGTTTCTTTCAATTTCTGGCGGATCGCCACAGATGCTGCTTCTCCTTTTATGTTGGCTAGTAGTATAGCCGAGACTTGCTTAAAGTCTTTTAGTAATTTCATATCTAGAGTTAAAGCAGGTTCTGGACCGTATTAATTTTGAATCTGTCTTAGTACGTCTGGTATAACCGCCATAGATGGAACACCATGTGTTTTTGTGTAAATCGAAGCAAAGACTGTGCCCCAAGCGTCACAGTCCTCCACATGTGGTGCGATCCCCATTGGAAGACAGATAGTTAGAATTCTGTGTTTCTCATGAGGTGTAGTATCAGGAAATACCGCCTCTATTTGAGTGATTTTCTGGGCTAACCAGAATGGAATCTGTTCCCGTTTTGCGGGTATTTTGCCAATGACTGATTGTATATTCTGTGGTGTGATTTTATTTGTGTTCCCCTGGTGAGGGGTGGTCTGAGGAATTTGTATTGCTGGTTGGACTGTTGAAGTCCGCATGACATATTGGAGCAATTGTCTGTGTATTTTAATTAATAGTTTTAGCTGAGCTAAGAGTTCTCGGTCTGACATCTTTTCAATGTCGGGATGTGGTGTGTAGCTGGCTAGAACCGGCCACGTGGCTCCTGGTCTACCTAATGGACCGAGCCTGGTGATGTGATTTTGATGTTTTAGGGCGCCATTAAACCAGAGCAGGTGCTCTTGGTATGTTAGTGGGATTTCAACGTCCTCGAAAGGAGCGTATTCATCCGGAGGTTCCTCTATTTTGTAATAGTGGAAATCTTGTGTCACAGCGTGTGCTGCTGGAAAATGTATCCAAGAATAGAATACCTCTGTCTGCCGATATTCATGTGCCTCTTCCACAAATATGACTGTACTACCTCTTGGTGATAGTCCATTTTCTATAAGTTTAAGGGTTATAGTTCTTCTTACATTTACCGGAATGATTATAGCATTCGGGTCTTCTTCTCTGAGACTTGTGTCATCCGCTAGGAGTTGAGCTGCTATTCTAGCTCTCTCTTTCGTCTTCACTTTCTCCCATTTTACTGAAAGAAAGTTTTGTTGCAGATTAAGTTTCAAGGGAAACAAAGATTAGGTGCACAATATTTTGGAACACTGTATCCTTCAACGTTGACTAAACTAAAAACTAATACATAGGAATCTCTTCCTACTAAGTTCCGGCAGATATTAACCTTTTACCCACTCCAGACGTCTTTTGGAGTATTTATGAGAAAAAGGGGTTTGTGTGAAAAGCACGACTGAGTTACTCTAGAGTCTTGCGTTAGATTATCGCCTTACCAAATGTTGGGCGCCATGTAGTGTGGTTCCTATATTCCCAATAGGCTCTGCGCATTGGAATAACATAAACAGCAGTTTAGACGTAGGACTGAGGTCATCTAGGTCTCTTCTGACTATGTTAGACTTAATTAGGTTTGCCAGCTAGCTCAGAGGTCACTAGAAACTGTCTCGAATGTGCAGGGAGGAGTTAACTTTCCTGATTAGACAAGAAGGGATTAGTTTCTGACAACCTCATAAACATGACAACTTTGCTCCCTCAGAATAAAGAGTATATCTCCAGAGTTGTGTGAAAACAATAGACAGCTATTTCACTCAGTCAATCGTGCATGCTTAATCTCACCAGGAGTGCAGAGAAATAGAGAGACGGGCGTTTTCAATAAAAGTTGTTATTTATTGAGCAGTCTTCTTTCTCATGCAAGAGAAATGAATTGCCACAATTGCAATACTTATCATGAAGTAAAGTGCGTACAGTAAAAAGTAGTATTATGAAATAATACTGTAAAAGCATTGATATGGTTCCTTAGCCATATGATACTTTAAAACGGATAAAATATATACATACATAAAAACATTGACTAACGTACTCAACTGGTGCTTCTAATATACGCCTACCCCGGTGTACCTGACCTAAGCCTAATACGTGGGAAGGAGTAAGTAAGTTGTAGTTTAAGTTAAGTTGGTTGTTGCCAAGAATCTGAATCAAGAATTCTCTTAAGGTTTTAATCAGCTCCGTACCTTGGTTCTAGAATGAAGGAGGTCTTGTATCTCTCTCTCAGGACTCGATCTCCCAGCAACCCGCAAGGGTGACTGGAAACACCGGAGCTGGATTTCTCGGCAAGAGAAAAGACAGCGTCTCTCTCAGTGCGTCGATGGGAGGGTCGGCTTCCTTCGGCACTCGCATCAGCTGGGCGTCGGGGAAGTAGATAGCCGCTCTGCTCCAAACCACCGTGTCTTTGCTTAAGGCAAGTGTTGGTATATTTATACCTGAAAGGTACCGAGTTTGACGTAAGGTTGGACATAAGACGTCACTAAGAACTAACAGTTCTTTCTGGACTCCAGGAGTTCTTGTGCAAATCAAAACAAAAGCAGGGGGAATTCCCGGGCTGCTGGAGGCTTCGTTTGTTTAAAGAACGCGTTGTACTTTCTAGGAGTCTATGGGAGTAGCCTTGCCGTATTTGGACTGCATTGGCTATGCCTAAATATGGACATGACTCTTATGCCTTTATAAGGGTTTGTTTTGTTATAACCACATAAGGGCATTTATCGGGGATATCTAATTAGGGTCCTAGATAGATTCACAACAGATCAAGTCGGATTACCTGGTGCTAATGTTTTGCTTCTTTGTCATGCTTAAGGATGGGGAGGTTAGCCTTCCTGACTTGTAACGTAATATTTGCTGGGGCGGGCCTGTTGGTTTGCATATCTTGATCATCTTTACATGTGTGCTTTTCCCCTGGCCTTTTTCAATTTTGCTGCGTAGAGTTTTTGTGGTTACTCGCCCTGGCTGTTCTGCCTAGTGTGCCTTTTGTACTGCCAGTCACCAGTGTATTCAACTGTGTAGCCTTTGACCGTGTCATGTATGTGCATGTAACTTGCATGATCGAGGCAACTATTAGCAGCAATACTACGTGTCTCTCAGACATCTTTCAAGTGCTCACCGTCCTTTTTTACTAGCACCCCCCCCCAAGGGGCGGCAATCTGAGGGATAGCCCAGGGCGCCACAAGTTCTAGCTATGCCCCTGGACCCCTCATACCTCAAAGTCTTCTTGTCTCGGGCAACACGAAGAGCCGCATCCCGATTGCGATAGTTAAGCAGTTTAGCTATGATCGGGCGCGGGGCAGCTCCCGGCGGCGGTCGAGGCCCCAGAGCCCTGTGCGCTCTCTCCACCACAAACATCGCCAAGAAGTCGTCGTCCCCCAGCAGCTGGACAAGTAATTTTTCAATGAACTGTTCTATATTGCCTGTGGCTGTCGAATTGGGAAGGCCCACGATTCGCAGGTTGCAGCGCCGGGAACGCGCTTCCATGTCTTTTGTCTTCTCCTGCAGTATACGCATGACTTTCCCCAGTTGCTTATGATCAGCATCCAGTGTAGTGTGTGCCTCTTCAACCTCCGTCAGGCGCCTGTCGGACATGTCCAACCGCTCGGCGTGCTTATCTAGGCGCTCCGCCATTCTGTCCATCCTATAGGTTAAAGCGTCCATTTTAGTTCCCAAATTGGTGATGCCGCTCTGTAGTGAATGTTCCATGGATTTGAGGATGGACCGTATGTCTTCTTCGGTGTTATCCTGCGTTGGCGGCAGCGCCCCAGCACTCCTGCCAGGTCCAGGGTCATGCGATTTGGATCTTTTTTGCTCAAACGCCAACTTAGATTGAGTATTGTCTCCTTTGCCCGTTGTGGCCTTGGGTGCCTGCCGCAAACCAACAGGGTGCTATCACTTCTGTTCTCCTGTTAGCCAGAAGGCAGATGCCACTCCAGCGCTGGCTTCACTGATCCTCCAGTGCAACTCCTCGCGTCCTGCAGCCACTGTTCTCCTGTAGCGTGTCTCACTGCCCCCACAGAGTCCTGCAGCTGACTGTCAATGACGTAACCAGCCAGGCCTTCTCCTGCCCAGCCCGATCACACAGCGAATGCAGGTGAACCTAGTAAGCCTCGCACATCCACTCACTAGGTCCACTATGGGGGAATCAGGTCACTTGCAAGACTCAGCACTCTTCCCCAATCTGGTCGGCTTGGCACATATATTAGGCGTGGAGGGCAGCGAATAGACCCTGATCGCTCCACTCCGTCACTAGTTGATCCCCAGGGGGTGCGGAGCCACAGACGATCAGCTTTCTCGTCTTCCCCGGCGCACAATGCAGCTTCCAGTTAGTATCACCGGGTGGCCCCCGCTCCGCTCCACACCGCGGAGGGCTCACCTCTCTCCTCCTCCGTATGAACTGCGTCGAGTGTCTGCCAACGGCCTCTCCTTTGCCGCAGTACTCGCCCGATGTCCTGCACCCCTCTCTGCTGTGACTTTCGTTGCTCCCGCTGGGCGCGTTCCGCACTGGCCCCTCCCCCCTCGAGGGCAAGAGCGTCAGCGCGCCACACGTCCTATGACCCAACCCGCCCCCGGGAGCTGTACACACCGGGGATCAGCGGCCCAGCGCCGGAAAATGCCCCGACGCCTGTACTCACTCCACCAGGTGCTTCTGAAGTGGGGCGAACATCCCTTTCGCCTCCAGACCCTTTTAGTTGCCGTCAGCATTGACCAACACTCCTGAGGCGGAAAGCCGGGAGAGCGAACAGCGCATTTTTTAATCACTCTTGTCACTTGTTCCTGTTGTTTGTGTAAATATTTGTAACTCACCACTTGCAGAGCACTTGAGCAACAGAACTGCCACGGGTAGCGGATCCTAACGCTGCCGCGTTGCCTTAACCTGACTAAAACATCACGACGCCAGCAGCGCGAGGACTCAGGCCACGCCCCCTTTCTCAGGCCACGCCCCCTTGCGACAAGTATAAGACGCTGAAACACAAGCGCCTATACTAGCATTGACCAACACTCCTGAGGCGGAAAGCCGGGAGAGCGAACAGCGCATTTTTTAATCACTCTTGTCACTTGTTCCTGTTGTTTGTGTAAATATTTTAATTTGTAACTCACCACTTGCAGAGCACTTGAGCAACAGAACTGGCACAGGTAGCGGATCCTACCGCTGCCGCGTTGCCTTAACCTGACTAAAACCTCACGACGCCAGCAGCGCGAGGACTTAGGCCACGCCCCCTTTCTCAGGCCACGCCCCCTTGCGACGAGTATAAGACGCTGAAACACAAGCGCCTATACTAGTATTGACCAACACTCCTGATGCGGAAAGCCGGGAGAGCGAACAGCGCATTTTTTAATCACTCTTGTCACTTGTTCCTGTTGTTTGTGTAAATATTTTAATTTGTAACTCACCACTTGCAGAGCACTTGAGCAACAGAACTGGCATGGGTAGCGGATCCTAACGCTGCCGCGTTGCCTTAACCTGACTAAAACCTCAGGACGCCAGCAGCGCGAGGACTCAGGCCAAGCCCCCTTTCTCAGGCCACGCCCCCTTGCAACGAGTATAAGACGCTGAAACACAAGCGCCTATACTAGCATTGACCAACACTCCTGAGGCGGAAAGCTGGGAGAGCGAACAGCGCATTTTTTAATCACTCTTGTCACTTGCTCCTGTTGTTTGTGTAAATATTTTAATTTGTAACTCACCACTTGCAGAGCATTCGAGCAACAGAACTGGCACGGGTAGCGGATCCTAACGCTGCCGCGTTGCCTTAACCTGACTAAAACCTCATGACGCCAGCAGCGCAAGGACTCAGGCCACGCCCCCTTTCTCAGGCCACGCCCCCTTGCGACGAGTATAAGACGCTGAAACACAAGCGCCTATACTAGCATTGACCAACACTCCTGAGGCGGAAAGCCGGGAGAGCGAACAGCGCATTTTTTAATCACTCTTGTCACTTGTTCCTGTTGTTTGTGTAAATATTTTAATTTGTAACTCACCACTTGCAGAGCAATTGAGCAACAGAACTGGCACGGGTAGCGGATCCTAACGCTGCCGCGTTGCCTTAACCTGACTAAAACCTCACGACGCCAGCAGCGCGAGGACTCAGGCCACGCCCCCTTTCTCAGGCCACGCCCCCTTGCGACGAGTATAAAACGCTGAAACACAAGCGCCTATACTAGCATTGACCAACACTCCTGAGGCGGAAAGCCGGGAGAGCGAACAGCGCATTTTTTAATCACTCTTGTCACTTGTTCCTGTTGTTTGTGTAAATATTTTAATTTGTAACTCACCACTTGCAGAGCACTTGAGCAACAGAACTGGCACGGGTAGCGGATCCTACCGCTGCCGCGTTGCCTTAACCTGACTAAAACCTCACGACGCCAGCAGCGCGAGGACTCAGGCCACGCCCCCTTTCTCAGGCCACTCCCCCTTGCGACGAGTATAAGACGCTGAAACACAAGCGCCTATACTAGCATTGACCAACACTCCTGAGGCGGAAAGCCGGGAGAGCGAACAGCGCATTTTTTAATCACTCTTGTCACTTGTTCCTGTTGTTTGTGTAAATATTTTAATTTGTAACTCACCACTTGCAGAGCACTTGAGCAACAGAACTGGCACGGGTAGCGGATCCTAATGCTGCTGCGTTGCCTTAACCTGACTAAAACCTCACGACGCCAGCAGCGTGAGGACTCAGGCCATGCCCCCTTTCTCAGGCCACGCCCCCTTGCGACTTCCTCAGCAACAGCCTATATCATGTGCCTCGGCCGGAAGCGCAGCGGATGAGCGCAGCGGGAGCGCCGTTTGTGCGCCAAAGGCACGCCTAAGGCAAGCCCGTCTGCGCCCGTCCGCGCCAGACCGAGCCCAGAGCCCATAACCTCTGCTCCACCCTCTCCATTTCCCCTAAGATACACCCAGGAAACACTGCACAAATTAAGGGACTTCGCAGTCTCCTCCTGTCGATGTACTATTGCCGTAGAAGAAGGACACTCCCGCTGTCCAAATTGTACCTACAGGCTCACTCCTCACTTCCCCTCTAAACCATCCTGTCTCGGGATGGCTCTGCTTAACTGCAGATCCCTCTCGAAGCACCAGACAGAAATCAACCTACTCCTGCAGGACTCGCAAATCGAGGTACTCTTTCTCACAGAAACTTGGCTCACCCCAGACTCAGAGCCAGATATCATCCAATCGCTCCCACCTGGCTACCTTATAAAGCACCAGAATAGACCATCCGGCATCGGAGGTGGTATAGCGATTATATATAGAGACTACCTGTCCTGCCAGTTCAAAGAAAGCCCCATCTCGGACTGCGAGAACGTACTTTTCTCTATCTACCGGCCCCCTTCTGCCACCATTTCAGGGATACTAGTGTACCGCCCACCAGGACCGCAACGACGTTTCTGTGATTCCCTACTGGACACCATCTCTTCCCTCGCATGTTTAACCCCGAACTTTACGATCTTGGGAGACCTGAATCTCCACTTCGACGACCCCTCTAACAATACAGCTGCCGACCTCAAAGCAGATTTAGCCTCTATAAATCTTCAGCTACAAAATAACCAACCTACCCACAACAAGGGCCATCTGCTGGACCCCATATTTTCCAATCTTACGAGATTAGTAGTAAAACCCCCCACCCCTGTCCCTTGGTCAGATCACTTCTTAGTCCCCTTTAGCCTAAAACTCTCGGCTGAGGCTCCTGAGAAACCCCCCCCCCCAAGCACCCTCCCGTCCGTGGAAAACTCTGGACATTAACTCCTGGGCACAAGCACTCTCCTCCACCATACCAGTACTGGACCCAGACCCTTCCAGAGCTGATGTCCAATTACATGAGTGGATCAACCAATCCCTCGACGTAATCCTGCCAAGCAAATCCCTCCACAGTATAAAGAAAAATGCCAAATCCCCGTGGTTCACTCAAGAACTACGAAATCTCAGGAAGACTTGCAAAAAACTCGAGCGCCTTTGGAGAAGAAACTGGACGACGGAAACCAAAAACTAGTACAGAGCTGCCATCAAGCACTATAAAAACTGCATAAAAAAAACACAGGCAACCTTCTTCGAGGAAAAGATATCAGCGGCAGCCAATTCTGCGAAAGAAACTTATCGCATCGTACGCTTACTTACCAAAATTCCTGACCCCCCACCCACACCCGACCCATCGGGCAACAGATGCAACCAGCTTGCAGAGTTCTTCTCGCTGAAAATCGACAAAATTCTTACCTCTCTTCCGAACCCCAATTCCTTTCAAATCCCAGTTATCCCACCTCCCTGCCCCGAGGCGCCTCGCCTCCATACCTATCCCGAAATCACCACAGAGATATTTCTGTCCACCCTACAATCTGTAAAAAGTGGTGCTCCCTCAGACCCAGCTCCTATGAGCAAACTAAAATTAGTCGCCTCCACGGTCGCCCTTCCTTTCACCCTCCTCATTAACGCCTCCTTGAGACTGGGCTCTGTCCCTGTCAATTGGAAGAAAGCCACTGTCAGGGCTCTCTTAAAGAAACCACACCTTGACCCTATGGACCCAACCAATTTCAGACCCATCTCTCTTCTTCCTGCTATCAGCAAAGTGGCTGAACGTATCGTCAACCAGCAACTTTTTAATTTCCTTGAAACTAATAAACTTCTGCGCCAATCCCAGACAGGGTTTAGACCGGGACAGGGAACTGACACCGCTCTGCTATCCGTAGTCGAAGAGGCAAGAACCATCATGGACGCAGGAGGATCAGTGGCAGTGATCCTCCTCGACCTGAGCGCAGCCTTCGACACGGTGGATCATGCCATCCTCATCCACCGGCTAAGCCTGATAGGAGTCGCTGACTCCGCCCTCTCCTGGATCAAATCCTTTCTGGAAGAAAGATCCTTCCAAGTGTCGGATGGCACTGCCATGTCCAAAGCCCTGCCTCTTCAGTGTGGGGTTCCTCAGGGCTCCTCCCTCAGTCCCACACTTTTTAACGTTTACATGTCCCCGCTTGAGGACATTACCGCCCCATTCGGCATAATGTATGCCGACGACACCCAGCTGGTGGTCTCTATCAACCAGCCGGGCAATAGCCTAGACAATCTGGCAAACTGTCTTGAGAGCGTTTTCCACTGGATGTGCGAATCTCGATTAAAACTGAACGGTGAAAAATCCGAGATACTTCTCCTGGGAAACCCTCTCAAACTCCCTCCGTCCCTCTCCTGGCCGCCTTGCATGGGATTACCTCCTATCCCCAAACCTGAAGTCAAAAGTCTTGGCATTTGGTTGTACCAGGACCTCAATTTAAAAACTCAGGCCAGAAAAACCTCGGGCACCTGCCTTGGCCTCATTCGAATGGCGCGAAAAATCCTCCATCTAATCCCCTTCCAATCAAGGAAACTGCTGATGCAAGGACTGGTGAACTCCAGACTGGACTATGGCAACGTCCTGTACCTGGGGGCACCGGCATCAGTCATTCATAGACTACAATGCGCCCAGAATGCTGTTGCCAGACTCCTAACTGGAACCAAAGCGAGATGTTCGGCGAAACCAGCACTTAAAAGCCTACACTGGCTCCCGGTCAAAGAAAGGATTACCTTTAAGACCTTATGCATCTCGCACAAAATAATGCAAGGCAGAGGCCCGCCGATTCTGTTACCCCTCGTCAAACCCCACCACTCTAACAAGCAACTTAGGTCAGACTCCCTCTCCCTTGCCAGCGTTCCCAGAATAAGAAGGTCCCGTTCCGGGGGACGCTTGTTCTCCTACAACGCCCCAAGACTGTGGAACGCCCTCCCACTCGCCATGCGGAGAGAACATAACCACCTGGCCTTTCGAAGACAACTAAAAACTTGGCTCTTCCCATAAATCTGTAAACTCTTCTGTTCTCCCCTCTGGAATTTAGGTCAAGATAGCGCTGGGACAAGATAGCGTGGGGACAACTCGGTATCCCGCAACACCGCCTAAGCTGAAGGATAGATGCAGGATTGTCGGATGGCTTCACGGAGCTCCGGGCTCAGGCGGCCATTACGCTCCTGAGCTAGCTCCGCCCCCCGCTGAGTGGGAGTTTGTTCCAGGATCTGGTTGCGATGTAGGAGAAGGCTCATCCTCCCGCTCTGTGGATGCGTGGGATTTCAGCTAGGGCCAGATCGGGGGATCGGAAGCTTCTCAATCAAGGCAGGATATAGGAAATAGGTCTAGAATATGTTGGAGAATATGTGGGCAGGGTAGGCCAGGGGCAAGGATAGGCCTGGGGTTAGTGAATATTTACTTCTTTGCCTGTTGTCCTGACGCTGGGTTTGCTGCGGCTTGAACCTTGCTTGCTTCTTCTGTTTACCGCTCGCGGAACCCGCTGCGCGGGTCCCGCTTCGCGGGTCCCGCTTCGCCTGAGGCTACCCTCCCTGCAGCGCTACCTCAGGAACTTGTCTTTGGCTGTTGGGACCTGCAGGGCTGCGAGCGTGTTGTGGGCGCAGGACTACGAGTCCCAGGAGCGCCCACAACTCCCAATCGTGACCAGCTGGGACGCTCTCCCTGCAGGCTCCTCCCTGGTTTCCAACTGCGGTGATAAGCCGCCTCCTCACCTGCATCGGCGGATTTCCTTACTTCTTTGCCTGTTGTCCTGACGCTGGGTTTGCTGCGGCTTGAACCTTGCTTGCTTCTTCTGTTTACCGCTCGCGGAACCCGCTGCGCGGGTCCCGCTTCGCCTGAGGCCACCCTCCCTGCAGCGCTACCTCAGGAACTTGTCTTTGGCTGTTGGGACCTGCAGGGCTGCGAGCGTGTTGTGGGCGCAGGACTACTAGTCCCAGGAGCGCCCACAACTCCCAATCGTGACCAGCTGGGACGCTCTCCCTGCAGGCTCCTCCCCTTCCTCCCCAGATAGTACTTTACTAACTGAAGAGTCCCGCGGCGCGGGAGCACGCGGGAGGGCGCCGGGAGAAGCCCGGGACAAGGGCGGGACCGTCTGTGGCCGTCAGGGGCCAAAGGAGGCCGGGCTGGGCCACCCCTCTGATAAGACGGATATATACTGACTTGGTATTTTATTTCTGCCATTTGTGGGAGTGCTGCTGATATAACCTGTTGTTAACTCATCTAGGTGCAAAAGTCTGCGTGTATGGCTTGCTCTACTAGCACCTCTACCTTCCCGCTCTCTCTGAATGAGACAGGGGCTGCTGTTATGGGCCCCTTAGATACCTATTTTAAAAGGTTGCCGCAGGATATCGATAGGGAAATTGCCCTGTCAGAAAGACGTGCGGGACGTAGGTTGTCCATTGAGCTTCTAAAAATTCCTGCCGACAAACGTACAAGCCCAAGTTTTCCAGCATTGGTCACTCCTTTGTCGTCCATTATGTTGCCTGTTGCACAGGAAATTTTGCACCTTTCTCCCCCAACAACTGAGTCATTGCCTGCTTCTCCTTTGGAATTAGTAACCTCTACTTTGCGTACAATCTCCCCTAGTGTTCTTGCCAATCCACCCACTCAACAACAGTCTACACCACAATCTATTGCTTTAAAACATTCTGCAAAGGCCAAACCTTGCACCAAAAGGAAAAGGAGTGTAGTTACAAAGAAAAGTAATGTTACAAAACCTCCTAAAAAATACAGGAAAACAGGGTCAATAACACGACCATGTGATATCGCAGGAAATAATCCCATGGGGCCAGTAATGAGCGAGGGTGAAGCTGTTCCACCAGGCTTAGATCCTATTATAATAGTGTCCCCCGGGAAACCATCACCACCAGGCCCAGATCCCCTAGTTGGAGATCCTATACTTATAGCATCTCCTGGGACACCACCGTCTAAGTCGCAACTATTCTTGGAGTTGGAAAAATTAATACGATCCCTTTTGAATCCCTTTGAAGACAGACTAAAAAAACTAGCCAACCAGCTGGACCATCTAGAACAGGCTAGTCTAGATAATTTCTTTTCGACCAAATCTTTAATTAAGTCTTGTCTTAAAACGGGCGAACATAGAAATCAACAACACATAGCCGAGCGAGATGTAGTTGCCCCCTCGGATGAATTAAACCCTCCCGTCACTAGTATTGCAACTGATAACCGGGAGAAGGGTCAAAGTAGTAAGACTAACACCGCTTTGCCAACTAACTCAAACATAAGTAACTCTGAGAAAGCGAAGAAAAATACTATGGTTGCCAAAGGTAGTAAGGAATGCCCAAAAAATGCCATTCCTGTAAGCAAGGCTATCCAACCCCCACCAAGTACTCTGATATCTCCCTTGGTTCCTCTGGTTGGCAATGACGGAAATTTTTGCAATAATAGTGTTAGAACAAACAAGTCCCATGTTCCACAAGTTACAAATAGGGATGGCCCTGTAGGTGGTGGTACTAATATTTTTGGGAGAAATAAGGCCTCCTTGATATCAAAGGATGCTCCCCTATTACGCCTTGTTGTCCCAGAACAAAATCGACCAATACCTTGTGTGACAAAACCTCCAACTAGGCTACCACCAATAAATCTTACTCCGGACTCCTATCCTTATGTGGCTATTCTTACCAATGTTCCCCCATTATTGGCAGGGCAAAGAGAAACTTACCAGATGTTAAAAAATAAGGTCAAAATAAGGCTCAATAGACCATTGTCCGGGGAAGCGGATGGCCTGATTATTGGGGTAAGAAGGGTCAATTGGATAGGTTGTACCCCGAAAAACCTAGGGGGTGAATGTATTATCGTTAACTTCCAGGATCCAAGGGTGGTAGGAATGATTACGAGGCCAGGCTGGAGTACCAGCAGTGGTGGGATTGGCATTGTGGACCTCACTTTTTTCTATCCAAGACCAGTTGACAGCTATTTTGGTGGGAATAATTACCTAGGGAAATTGAGCTTCCCTCCTCAGGTAGAGACCATCCCCTTCAATGTCCCTTTTCCACAACCAAATGCCTGTTATGGCCAAGTTTACAACTCTCATGATGGGCAGGGAAATTTGTGGCGGGGATGGTGACGGAAATTGGCTGTTTTCAATGAATCTACGGACAAGATGGGTAGGGAAGATATAATCGAGCAACCAGTGACATCAACTATGGATGTAATAGCAAATCCAAAAAAAGTGATTATTAACGGGGAAAAGGTGAATTGTAGGGTGGATGGTGGGGTGAGTAGGGAAATATTGGGGGGCGACATAAGACCCATACAAAATATTGATGTTAACCAGAGAACTGGTGCCAACTGTGTGGATATTGTTATAGCTGAGGCATGTAATTGTGAGGGTCTGATTAATTTTCTGCCTATGCCAGTCATTGATGTGGGGATTTGCAATGGCACTGGCCCAGGGAGAATGTTCTCGTGGAATATTGCGGGGCTAGGAACTAAATTACTGTCACAAAATTGGATAGATTTTGTCAACGGGTTCGAAATGTGTCTATTCCAGGAGACATGGGCTTGTGACCCGATCTTCCTCCCAGGCTATTTAAACTTTTGTATCCCAGCAAGTAGAGGCCCTAGGGGTAGTCCCATGGGAGGCTTAACAGCTTGGATCAAGCAAGACCTACAAGTTAAAATAAAAATGCTTGATCTGGGTTGTAAGGATATACAATTGTTAAGAATATCATCTGACAAGGGGGGTGTGATTGACATATATAATATCTATGCTAGGGGTACCAATGCTGGGAATTCCCCTACCATAGAGGCCTTATCCACCTTCCTTGAGTCACATTCCCTGGGAAATAGAGTGGTCGTGGCTGGTGA
Organism: Lissotriton helveticus; assembly: GCF_964261635.1. Classification (NCBI taxonomy): domain Eukaryota; kingdom Metazoa; phylum Chordata; class Amphibia; order Caudata; family Salamandridae; genus Lissotriton; species Lissotriton helveticus. The sequence continues at coordinate 1,071,294,336 of NC_136068.1, forward strand.
CCTCAATAGGACCTTCGAACCACTGGAAAACACGGAAAACCCGATTGGACAAGAGGAGGATGTCCAATGGGGCGTTCCGTTTTTAGATCTTGCACCAGTTAAACGGTGGACAAAAGACATATTGCTATTAAATGCGCTATGTTTTGAACATGGGTTAAGGGCCCTTAATGGAAGGACAAAGAGTGACCAGGGAGGTAATTGTACATTTGACAATGGCTATTGTCAGAGTAGAATAGACTATGTCATCTGTAGTTTTAATCTATGGTATGGGATAAACGATATGGAAATAAAGGGTAGATTAGAAAGTGACCATAATCCCCTTTGCGTCACCCACACTTGGTGGTCGGCTACGCCGGTTAACCAAGAGCCAAGCAGTGAAGCAGTACTTGTTATGGGAAATGACATGCGCAGAGTTAAATGGCCAAATGTGCTGGCAAATGTGGCGACCATGGACTATATAAGTTTGGAGGTGGACAATGCAATTGCAGCCATGGAATTAGCAAATCCTGTAATACCAGGGTCTGCTTCAATGACAGCCATACATGATAAGTTCTTCTCCCTTTTAAAACCTCATTTTATGAGATTGAATAATGTAAATAGGAAAACCCCACTTAAAATGGCTAGGTGGTTTAATAAGCAGTGCAGGTTAGCTAGGTTGCAGCTGGGTAGGGCAATTAGAAGTAGGGACAAGGTTTCGATCAGCTTAGCCAGGAAATACTATAATGATAGCATCCGCCAGGCCAAGAAGAAGTGGGATGAAGAATATTGGGACGAGTTGCTGGAAGCCTCTGGGGCAAGGGATTCCAGACTTTTCTGGAAAACCGTCAAGTGGGGTCGAGGTGGCACCCCTAACAACCCAGATAACAATGTCAATGAGGCATCATGGGTCGAGTATTTCAAACCACAATACGCAGATAATAGGGGGATGGTGGGCATAGAACCAATTCCAGTTGTATTTTGCAAAGAAAACCTGTTTTCAAATAAGGAAGTGGAATTGGTAATCTCATCTTTGCAAGGGGGAAAGGCACCAGGTTTGGACGGGATACCCTCTGATATATTCAAGAATGACAAGGTACGGTGGGCTAGGTATGTGACCCTGCTGGGAAATGCATTAGCCAAAGGGGCAGTAATCCCAGAAATATGGAAGGGGGCAATAATCATACCGATTTATAAGAAGGGTGATCGGTCGTGCCCGGCAAATTATAGGCCGATAAGCTTAATTGCCACTGTCCAAAAAGTGGTGGGGAAGATGGTGACCAACAAACTTATGGACTGGGTAGAAGAGAATAATGCCCTTTCCCCCTACCAGGCAGGCTTTAGGAGGGCTACCAGCGCGGTAGATCAAATATTCCGATTTACCATGTTGAGGTGGGGGGCGGTACTACTTGGCGAAGGCAGCCTATATGTCGCATTTGTAGACCTGAGGGCTGCCTTCGACCTGGTCCCAAGGAGCAAGCTTTGGGCAGTTCTGAAAGGGATAGGGGTTCCACCCGAATTGCTCACCTTAATTATGCGACTCCATGAGTGCAATTTTGCCAAAGTACAATGGGGGAGGAATGGGGAATCTACTGCTAACTTTCCCGTTGAGCGGGGAGTACGGCAGGGATGTGCAATGGCACCCCTGCTTTTCTCCCTATTTATTAATGGTATTGTGGATAGGATGTTGGTTGCAGGTGTGGATGCACCTTCGTTAGCGGGCATCAGGGTCCCAATCTTGATGTTTGCTGACGACACTCTAATTGTGTCCAAAACCCCAGCGGGACTGCAGCGTGCCTTAAATATTTTTGACATCTTTTGCAGGGAGCACGGCCTTGAAGTTAATGCTGGCAAAACAAAACTGATGGTTTTCTCACAAAGGCGTCGACCACAACCAAGGGTATCTCTGAATAATATCGAGCTTGAGGTAGTAAATGTTTTTACCTATCTCGGGGTAGAGATATCGAGTAAGCCAGGTTGGTCACGCCATATAGAAAAGGCTGTACTTAGACATCAGCAGATTGCAGGGGCACTTCGGGTAGAGCAAGCTAAATCAAAAACTAGGCCTATAAAACCGGTCATTATGGTTTATGATGCCAAAGTTTTAGGGGCAGCCCTGTATGGGGCAGAAGTATGGGGTTTTGAGAGGCTTCCTACTCTACAATTATCCGAGAATAGGTTCCTGAGGGGAATTACGGGTCTCCCACAGAGTGCGCCACTAATCCCGCTTGCCCTAGATCTAGGGAGGAGATCGGTCAGTGACCGTGCTCGGCTGAGGCCTATCCTTTATTGGAGACGGCTTTGGACGACCCCGGAGATCCGACATTATGCTGATGGATTTTTAGCCATAATAAAATCAGACACGTTCCACAAAATACCATGGCTGAAAACACTCAGGGTCGTTCTTGGGGAGCTTGGTCTTACCCCCCTTTGGGAAAATCCCTCTGGGGAAGTTTTCCCAAGTAAAGGTACCATCAAGCAGATCTATTGGGATTATGTAGAAGAAAGGCTTTGGAGGCGTACAAAATCAGAAACAATGGGGGGTAGATTCCTGGAAATTAAAACGAGACCTGTCCTAGAAAAGTATTGGGACACTATTAGTGTCCGGATAGACAGGAAGCTATTTTTCCAGCTAAGGTCAGGTTGTCTCCCCCTGAGGTCACTGACGGGTAGGTGGAGGAGCACTAACACCCTATGTTGCCCGGCGTGTGGTGCTCCGAATGAAAGCGTAGCCCACTTTTTATTTCTGTGTGAGGCATATGTAAATCCAAGGAGAGTATGGTTGGCTCCAATCTGTAGAAATCTTGGGGTATCCAGTGGTGTCGAAGGGCTGAGAATTATTTGTACCTCCACTGACATGCCCATTGTGCTGGGAACAGCAAAGTACTTGGGGTGGGCATGGTCCATTAGGCGGAAAGTTTTATCTCTCAATATGAACTAAAATTTATAGGAATTTTAAATTCGTTGTTAAAGCTTGCACACTTGACTAAAATGTATTTTTTATATATGTATATGAATTTATTTGTAATGTGTTTTAAATGTATGAATTTTAAAATGTATGTTGTGCTTTTATGAGTTTGTAACTCGAATAAAGCTTTTTCAATCACGAATATTTTTGTATAGTGATAAATATAGTTTTGTACTGCAATTTGCCTAGGGTCACATATTTGTTTTATGGTGCACCTCCTTCATTAAAGTGTTTTTTTTTCACACAAGAAAGTTGTCCATAGTTTGTGCTGCTCCTCTTGCCCAATAAGGGTGTGAGCAGGTCCGGCTTTAGTGCAGTGCGACTGGTGCGGTTGCACAGGGCGCTGACCTATGGAGGGGGGCGCTGGCAAATTATTGAGACTTCAGAAAAAACAAATTAGAACAGAACTCCACGGGTATTTTCTGCTGGAAAATCTTAAGGCAGGCACCATTCCATGGGGGTTGCAAGTGAAAAATGTTCTGGTAATTTTCACCTAAGACCCAGAATATAAGAAAGGTTTTAGTTGTATCAGCACTAAGTGCATCTGAGAACTGATGGTGCACTCTTTTGAAACAGGCCAAAGACTTTGCCGCACACAGGCGGATGAGATTGAACAATTCATTCAATCCATAAAAGACAATCATACAGTCTTGTAGGCTAAAGCGCTATTAGACAAAATTGAAAAGGAGATAGCTACCTTTGAAGATAGTAAGATTAACTTTAAGAATTCTAAATTCGAACCCAACATGAAGTTGTTCAATCTTGACACTGTATATCCTTATCTGCGAGAAGATTTCTACAAACGTGAAGAATCCCGTAGTTTTCTACCAGAGTACAGAGGCAGATGAAAACGCAAGTTCTTGACCTTTTCAGATACGTCATCATCTTACTCTACAGGGGAGTCTGAGGCACTTGAAGGACCATCCCACGGAAACCAACACCGAAAAAATAACTATACTTTTTTGGGGGTAGGCCAACAACAGCAAAGAGAACGGTACAAACCTCAACCCTGGGAAATGCACACCAGGCGCACAAATTACCAATCCTAAAGAAATCTTCGATTATATACCTATCAACTAAGACTCTCATGCCAGAACAAGTAGCAGTTTTAGAACTTGGCTTGAAGTTCATCCCCAGCCAAAAACAAGATCTAGTCCATTTAAATGTGGAAGCTATGGAATTGTTCAGGAAGATCAGGCTCAATGTATTTTTTAAAGCTAAAGAGATGCCCAACGTTGGGGAAACATCAGGACTACTTAACAAGCTGACGTTTTGTCCTCCTTCACATACTACTCCGAAGAGCATCCTCACCTTTGAGCAAGTGGTGTTATCATCACTTAACCAACTGAACCAACGTAAGGTATTTGTCAAAAGTAATATGTCAATGACACAAAGATTAGCCATCAAAGAACTTAAAGAAGACAAGGAATTGATTATCAAGCCGGCGGATAAAGGTTGTACAACAGTAGTTTGGGCCAGAGAGGCATACCTGGAAGAAGGTCGGAAACATATCTTGAATCAAACATGGCATAGGAAGATTCCATCAGATCCAGTGCAACAAATTCAGAATTAAATCAAATCCATCGTTGATGAGGGCCTTGAGGCCGGTATCTTGGGTCCTAAAGAACATGATTTTCTAATTAAGAAACACCCAAGAACACCTGTGATCTACTTCCTTCCGAAGGTTCATAAGCCCGCCACCTCACCTCCTGGCCGCCCCATAGTGTCCGGGTGTGACTCGGTACTCAAACCCATCTCAAAATATGTGGATGTTTTTTTAAAACAATTCCGGCAAAAAGTAACATCTTACCTGCAAAACACAACCGATTTCATTAATAAAATCGAAGGATTCCATTTCCAAAACAGGACAACATAAGTTAGTCACTCTAGACATTGTATCCACGCAAATTCCCCAAGAGGAGGCCCTAGAAGTATTGGAATGGTACCTGGAAAGCAGAGACCGCCCTCATCGCGTTCCAACACAATTCATTGTTAACCTAACATCTTTGGCACTAATACGCAACTACTTTAAATTTGAAAAGGATTTCTTTGTCCCGGTGAAAGGGACCTATATGAGTTGTCCCTTTGCGCCAGAGATGGCAGTGCTCTACATGGCCAAGTATGAGGACCGTCACATCTACAACAAAAACCCTTTCAGTCAAAGTGTGATACAATGGCACTGCTATATCGACGATATTTGGTGTGTTTGGTCCGGCACAGGAGAAGAACTACTCAGATTCCATGTGTGGTTGAATGAGAGAACCCCGAAAATGCAATCCACATTAACCCACAGCATCACCAGTCTAACCTTCTTGGATGTGTAAATGGGACCCACAGGGACAGGTTTAATTACCACGCTATACACAAAGCCTACAGATAAGAACACAGCACTCAATTTTCACAGTCACCATCCAAAGAGCCTCAAGGATAATCTCCCTAATGGCAAGTACTTGCGTGTGCGGCGCAACTGCACACGCAAAGAAGATTATGAATACATTCCAATTTGTTGACGGCCAAACTTAAAGAAAAGGGTTATCCATCAAAGTTACTAAAGCATTCCTGCAAAAGGGCATGGTTCACACCACGTGAAACCTTACTGGAAAAACAACCTAAAAAACCTATGTCACAGTTTGTTTGTGTCTCCACCTTTGGCCCATATACTAACTCTTTCAAAAAGAACATTCAACAGATTTGGCATCTGGTAAAAGACACGGAGAAGGATCTCCAAATACCATTGTATTCCTTAATGTCAGTATTGGACAACGCATTGTAAGGGCAACAGAAGATTCCCATAAGAGAGTAGAATCTCTACGCAGCTTCTTGAGCCTACAACCGGTCACAGGACACCACAAGTGTTGAACGTGCCAAGCGTGTAATTCAACCATTGAAGGTACAGAATTTACGGATGGAATTGACAAGTGGAGACGCAATGAATTTTCAACTTGCAAGACCAAAAATGTGGTCTACACTATATCTTGCCCTTGTCCTCTTATCTACATTGGTAAAACCACGCAGGAAATCAGACAAAGGATCAGCCAACACCGCTCCAGAATCAAAAACAAAGTAATGAACGCACCCCTGGGAGCGCATTTTCAAGAATTCAAACATACTGAAAGAGACCTTTGATGGACAGTGCTAAGTGTTATAACACCGAACGCCAGAGGGGGAGATTTTGAAAGGACATTGCTTCAAAGGGAAGCTTATCTAATTATGTGCTTTAACACGGCCTCCAAAGGACTTAATGAAATGTCTGAAATTAACAGATTATCATTTTATCCAAGCCACTTGTAACCACTTGCCTCTCATTACCATAAACCAAGAGTGTCCACGGCACACCACTGTATTTACACATATATCACAAAAATACTAAAATGGCTTTCATTCCAAAAATCAAATGGTTGGTCCCCTATGTATCATCAGTTTTTTTTTAACTAGAAGTACACACATTTATAGCACAGATATTAGCAGCCCCTTATAGGCACAGAACGATCCATTAATATCGTTAGACAGGTCACGCCAACTTTCCATTGATATTCCGATCTGCATTTAACTTTCACATGTAACCCATAGGTTTTAAATTGCACAAATTGCATGTGACAACTCTACAAGTACCGAAATGCAAAGCGTAGAGATCGGCGACCTTGTACAGGTTTGCAACCTATAAAGTAATCGCGTTAGAGTAGCAACGCCCACTTCCACATTCCTGAGATGCCGGAATGATGAAGCGAGGGACAAATGTTGAAAAATCAACATGTAGACTCAGGCAAGTTCAACTAGAGTGTAACAGAGTGTGACCAAAATCTGATAATATTTGCGAACCATGTTTTTAATGACAATTTTTATTATCATTAGGAGCCGAATCCAACCAACCGTGAATAACAAAACGTCCCCCAAACACGTTGACGCCGCATTCCTAAAATAAGTACATTATGCGATTTTATTTTTTACGAGCAGTAGTTTAACTTCACGTTTTTTTTAATCGGCCCAACACACTAATGAGTCACTCAGTTTTTCAACAGTTTATGATCACATCAGCCAATGAGGCAATCCTCCACAGTCCTCACAAATTGAATGGCGTCCCACTGACGATCCATATGCTACAAGTAAGATTCCATTGCCAATCACTTTAACTAAACGTAAAATCTTGGCCACAGTCTAAGTTTGTTGGTACTCAAATAATTTGGGACTATATTATTTCCACTAGGTTTGCATACCAAAAACTCACTGCATCACTTGAATGAGAAACTATTAACCGCCGTAGAGCGCATAAGACTACATACACGAGGCAAGTTTTAGTTTTCTTTCATCCATCAGGTTTTACCACAATTGGCTGTGTAGCTACTTGTGGCAATTTCAATTGTGTGCACCTCTAGGAATAGCTGTCTGAATCACAGCTCATTTTTAGGTCGAGGACCGTAGGCTGCACTTGCGCAGTCTCGGTCAGAGATTTAATGCTTTCTAGTAAGGGGGCTTGAACCCGCCTCTCTTTCCATTGGCTGGCTTCCTAAACGGAGGCCAGCCATTGGAGGAGAGGGGCATCACTCGGTTCAAGCCCCGTCTGCCCCGTCTTTAGGCGATTCGGGGGCGTTTTTCTTTCTGTTCTTTCTACTTTTTAAGCCCCGTCCCTTTTTTAGTGGTGGGCGTTTTTTTTTTACAGGGCCGTTCTCCTGTTTATTTCGTTTCTTCCTTGCTGGGATGTACGTGCTATTTTGGGGCAGGTAAGCCATTTTGTATTTTGTCTGTGTTTGTTTCTCGTCTAATCTTTTATCCGTCAGTCTCTTGTTGTTTGTTTGTTTGTTTGTTTCTATCTTGTGGTTTGTTTGTTTGTTTCCATCTTGCTAATTTAATGTATTTTTGTCTTTTTTCCCAGGTCCAGCGTTGCAGGTGTCGTCTATGTACAGCGGTTTGCACAGAGTGCTTTCGACGGTATGTATGCTCCTGTTTTCATGTTTAAGGTAAGCCATCTGTTCAATGTTGCTAATTTAATGTATTTTTGTCTTTTTTTCCCAGGTCCAGCTTTGCCCGTGTCGTCTAGGTACAGCGGTTTGCACGGAGTGGTTTCGGCGGTATGTATGCTCCTGTTTTCGTGTTTAAGGTAAGCCATCTGTTCAATATTCCTCATTTAATGTTTTTTTGTCTTTTTTTCTCAGGTGCAGCATTGCCCGTGTCGTCTATGTGCAGCGGTTTGCACGGAGTGCTTTCGACGGTATGTATGCTCCTGTTTTCGTGTTTAAGGTAAGCCATCTGTTCAATATTCCTCATTTAATGTATTTTTGTCTTTTTTTCACAGGTCCAGCTTTGCCCGTGTCGTCTATGTACAGCGGTTTGCACGAAGTGGTTTCAACGGTATGTATGCTCCTGTTTTCATGTTTAAGGTAAGCCATCTGTTCAATATTCCTCATTTAATGTATTTTTGTCTTTTTTTCCCAGGTCCAGCGTTGCCCGTGTCGTCTATGTGCAGCTGGTCTGCACGGAGTGCTTTCGACGGTATGTATGCTCCTGTTTTCGTGTTTAAGGTAAGCAATCTGTTCAATGTTGCTAATTTAATGTATTTTTGTCTTTTTTTCCAGGTCCAGCGTTGCCCAGATCGTCTATATGCAGCGGTTTGCACGGAGTGCTTTCGATGGTATGTATGCTCCTGTTTTCGTGTTTAAGGTAAGCCATCTGTTCAATATTCCTCATTTAATGTATTTTTGTCTTTTTACCCAGGTCCAGCGTTGCCCATGTCGTCTATGTGCAGCGGTTTGCACAGAGTGCTTTCGACGGTATGTATGCTCCTGTTTTCGTGTTTAAGGTAAGCCATCTGTTCAATGTTGCTAATTTAATGTTTTTTTGTCTTTTTTTCCCAGGTCCAGCGTTGCCCGTGTCGTCTATGTGCAGCAGTTTGCACGGAGTGGTTTCGACGGTATGTATGCTCCTGTTTTCGTGTTTAAGGTAAGCCATCTGTTCAATATTCCTCATTTAATGTATTTTTGTCTTTTTTTCTCAGGTCCAGCGTTGCCCGTGTCGTCTATGTGCAGCTGGTCTGCACGGAGTGCTTTCGACGGTATGTATGCTCCTGTTTTCGTGTTTAAGGTAAGCCATCTGTTCAATGTTGCTAATTTAATGTATTTTTGTCTTTTTTTCCAGGTCCAGCGTTGCCCATGTCGTCTATATGCAGCGGTTTGCACGGAGTGCTTTCAATGGTATGTATGCTCCTCTTTTCGTGTTTAAGGTAAGCCATCTGTTCAATATTCCTCATTTAATGTATTTTTGTCTTTTTACCCAGGTCCAGCGTTGCCCATGTCGTCTATGTGCAGCGGTTTGCACAGAGTGCTTTCGACGGTATGTATGCTCTTGTTTTCGTGTTTAAGGTAAGCCATCTGTTCAATGTTGCTAATTTAATGTTTTTTGGTCTTTTTTCCCAGGTCCAGCGTTGCCCGTGTCGTCTATGTGCAGCAGTTTGCACGGAGTGGTTTCGACGGTATGTATGCTCCTGTTTTCGTGTTTAAGGTAAGCCATCTGTTCAATATTCCTCATTTAATGTATTTTTGTCTTTTTTTCCCAGGTCCAGCGTTGCCCGTGTCGTCTATGTGCAGCGGTTTGCACGGAGTGCTTTCGACGGTATGTATGCTCCTGTTTTCGTGTTTACGGTAAGCCATCTGTTCAATGTTGCTAATTTAATGTCTTTTTGTCTGTTTTTCACAGGTCCAGCTTTGCCCGTGTCGTCTATGTACAGCGCTTTGCACGGAGTGCTTACGACGGTATGTATGCTCCTGTTTTCGTGTTTAAGGTAAGCCATCTGTTGAATATTCCTCATTTAATTTTTTTTGTCTTTTTTTCACAGGTGCAGCATTGCCCGTGTTGTCTATGTGCAGCGGTTTGCACGAAGTGCTTTCAACGGTATGTATGCTCCTGTTTTCGTGTTTAAGGTATGCCATCTGTTCAATATTCCTCATCTAATGTATTTTTGTCTTTTTTTCCCAGGTCCAGCGTTGCCCGTGTTGTCTATGTGCAGCGGTTTGCATGGAGTGCTTTCGACGGTATGTATGCTCCTGTTTTCGTGTTTAAGGTAAGCCATCTGTTCAATGTTGCTAATTTAATGTATTTTTGTCTTTTTTTCACAGGTCCAGCTTTGCCCGTGTTGTCTATGTACAGCGGTTTGCACGGAGTAGTTACGACGGTATGTATGCTCCTGTTTTCGTGTTTAAGGTAAGCCATCTGTTCAATATTCCTCATTTAATGTTTTTTTGTCTTTTTTCCACAGGTCCAGCGTTGCCCGTGTCGTCTATGTGCAGCGGTTTGCACAGAGTGGTTTCGACGGTATGTATGCTCCTGTTTTCGTGTTTAAGGTAAGCCAAAAGCCATCTGTTCAATATTCCTCATTTAATGTATTTTTGTCTTTTTTTCCCAGGTCCAGCGTTGCCCGTGTCGTCTATGTGCAGCGGTTTGCACGGAGTGCTTTCGACGGTATGTATGCTCCTGTTTTTGTGTTTAAGGTAAGCCATCTGTTCAATGTTGCTAATTTAATGTATTTTTGTCTTTTTTTCCCAGGTCCAGCGTTGCCCGTGTTGTCTATGTGCAGCAGTTTGCACGGAGTGGTTTCGACGGTATGTATGCTCCTGTTTTCGTGTTTAAGGTAAGCCATCTGTTCAATGTTGCTAATTTAATGTATTTTTGACTTTTTTTCACAGGTCCAGCTTTGCCAGTGTCATCTATGTACAGCGGTTTGCACGGAGTAGTTTCGACGGTATGTATGCTTCTGTTTTCGTGTTTAAGGTAAGCCATCTGTTCAATATTCCTCATTTAATGTATTTTTGTCTTTTTTTCCCAGGTCCAGCATTGCCCGTGTCGTCTAATGTGCAGCTGGTTTGCACTGAGTGCTTTCGACGGTATGTATGCTCCTGTTTTCATGTTTAAGGTAAGCCATCAGTTCAATGTTGCTAATTTAATGTATTTTTGTCTTTTTTTCCAGGTCCAGCGTTGCCCGTGTCATCTATCTGCAGAGTCAGGTAAACTATTTTAGATTGTGATTTATTAGATTAGTAATTGACTTTTCAGAGATTGAATTTCTGTTAAGTTTGGGACAGTTCTGGAATGTACAGAATGTACAGAATGTGACGCAAAGAGATTAAGGTAAGTGTAATGTTTGTATACATGTATCTGCTTCTCTAATGTGACTGTAGTTTGTATAGTGTGCTTTTATGACAATGTAATGTTTGTATTGCGAAATATGTTTTTTTTCTTTTTAATGTGGATTGTGCTTACTTTTTATTGTTATGCCTATTAGTTTTATTATGATAACTAGATTGTGTTTTATAATATTGATATGTACATCTTTTTGTGGAAAGTGCTGTTACTCTGATTTTGGGGAAAGTATCTTATTTTACAACGTCAGGGGGGCACGTTTTTTTATTGAATCAGCGGTTGGGGATATCTTCGAGAGAGTTCTCTGATCAACGGTAAGTGATGCAGCAAGACTAAGGTAAGTGCGACTTTTGCGTGTACTTTCTGTGTTAGCCATCTTCAGTTTTGGGCTCTTGTACTGTGTTTGTTACTTTGTTTTTCAAGTTTCCTGTAGCTTGTGTCCGGCTTGTGTCTAAATGTAAGTGTAATGTTTGTATACTTTTATCTGCTTCTATAATGTAATTGTAGTTTCTATAGTGTGCTTTTATGACAATGTTATCTTTGTATTGTTAAATGTGTTTGTGTTTTTTTTTAATGGGGATTGTGCCTAATTTTTATTGTTATGGCTATTAGTTTTGTTTACATAATTAGATTGTGTTTTATAATATTGGTATGCATGTCTTTTTGTCGAAAGTGCCGTTACTCTTATTTTGGGGAAAGTATCTTATTTTACAACATCAGGGTGGGGCAAGTTTTTTTATTTAAGCAGAGGTCGGAGATATCTTCTAGAGATTTCTCCAATGAACTGTACGGGACGCATCAAGATTAAGGTAAGTGCGACTTTTGCGTGTACTTTCTGTGTTAGCCATTTTCTCTTTTGTGCTCTTTTAATATATTTTGTCTTTTGTTTTTCAGGTCTCCTGTGGCTCGTGTCCGGCTTGTGTCTTGTTTGTAAAACGTATCTTCTGGTTTGTGCTCCTGTAATGTATTTTATGTTTCTTTCTTGGTGTACTTCGGCTCGTGTATGGCTCGTGTCCTCTGGCTCGTTTCCAGCTCGTGTCTTCTTTGTAAAACTTATCTTCTGTTTTGTGCTCCTGTATTGTATTTTCTGTTTCTTTCTAGGTGTACTTTGGCTCGTGTATGGCTTGTGTTGTCTCTTCTGCATCTGCTCCTGTTGGCATGAGTCAGGTAAGCTATTTTAGATTGCGTTTTGTTAGATTAGTAATTGATTTTTTAGGGATTGAATTGCTGTTAACTTCGGGACAGTTCTGAAATGAACAGTACGTGACGCAAAGAGATAAAGGTAAGTGTAATGTTTGTATACTTTTATCTGCTTCTTTAATATAGCTGTAATTTGTATAGTGTGCTTTTATGTCAATTTAATATTTGAATTGTTAAATGTGTTTGTGTTTGTTTAATGGGGATTGTATCTATTTTTTATTATTATGTCATTAGGTTCGTTTAGATAATTAGATTGTGTTTTATAATATTGGTATGTACATCTTTTTGTCGAAAATGCTGTTACTCTGATTTTGGGGAAAGTATCTTATTTTACTACGTCAGGGTGGGGCACGTTTTTTTTATTGAATCAGCGGTTGGCGATATCTTCGAGAGAGTTCTCTGATCAACGGTACGTGACGCAGCAAAATTAAGGTAAGTGCGACTTTTGCGTGTACTTTCTGTGTTAGCCATCTTCAGTTTGGGCTCTTGTACTGTATTTGTTATTTTGTTTTTCAAGTTTCCTGTAGCTCGTGTCCGGCTCGTGTCTAAAGGTAAGTGTAATGTTTGTATACTTTTATCTGCTTCTTTAATGTAGCTGTAGTTTGTATAGTGTGCTTTTATGTCAGTTTAATCTTTGTATTGTTAAATGTGTTTGTGTTTTTTTAATGGGGATTGTATCTATTTTTTATTATCATGTCATTAGGTTTGTTTAGATAATTAGATTGTGTTTTATAATATTGGTATGTACATCTTTTTGTCGAAAGTGCTGTTACTCTGATTTTGGGGAAAGTATCTTATTTTACTATGTCAGGGTGGGGCACGTTTTTTTTATTGAATCAGCGGTCGGCGATATCTTCGAGAGAGTTCTCTGATCAACGGTACGTGACGCAGCAAAATTAAGGTAAGTGCGACTTTTGCGTGTACTCTCTGTGTTAGCCATCTTCAGTTTTGGGCTCTTGTACTGTATTTGGTATTTTGTTTTTCAAGTTTCCTGTAGCTCGTGTCCGGCTCGTGTCTAAAGGTAAGTGTAATGTTTGTATACTTTTATCTGCTTCTATAATGTAACTGTAGTTTGTATAGTGTGCTTTTATGACAATTTAATCTTTGTATTGTTAAATGTGTTTGTGTTTTTTTTTATAGGGATTGTGCCTAATTTGTATTGTTATGGCTATTAGTTTCGTTTACATAATTAGATTGTGTTTTATAATATTGGTATGCATGTCTTTTTGTCGGAAGTGCTGTTACTCTTATTTTGGGGAAAGTATCTTATTTTACAACGTCAGGGTGGGGCACGTTTTTTTATTTAAGCAGAGGTCGGCGATATCTTCTAGAGATTTGTCCAATGAACTGTACGTGATGCATCAAGATGAAGGTAAGTGCAACTTTTGTGTGTACTTTCTGTGTTAGCCATCTTCTCTTTTGTGCTCATTTAATGTATTTTGTCTTTTGTTTTTCAGGTCTCCTGTGGCTCGTGTGCGGCTTGTGTCTTGTTTGTAAAACTTATCTTCTGTTTTGTGCTCCTGTAATGTATTTTCTGTTTCTTTCTAGGTGTACTTCGGCTCGTGTATGGCTCGTGTCCTCTGGCTCGTATCCGGCTCGTGTCTTCTTTGTAAAATGTATCTTCTGTTTTGTGCTCCTGTAATGTATTTTCTGTTTCTTTCTAGGTGTACTTTGGCTCGTGTATGGCTCGTGTCGTCTCTTCTGCATCTGCTCCTGTTGGCATGAGTCAGGTAAGCTATTTTAAATTGCGTTTTGTTAGATCAGTAATTGATTTTTTAGGGATTGAATTGCTGTTAACTTCGGGACAGTTCTGAAATGAACAGTATGTGACGCAAAGAGATAAAGGTAAGTGTAATGTTTGTTTACTTTTATCTGCTTCTTTAATGTAGCTGTAGTTTGTATAGTGTGCTTTTATGTCAATTTAATATTTGTATTGTTAAATGTGTTTGTGTTTTTTTAATGTGGATTGTATCTATTTTTTATTATTATGCCAATTAGGTTTGTTTAGATAATTAGATCGTGTTTTATAATATTGGTATGTACATCTTTTTGTCGAAAGTAATATTACTCTGATTTTGGGGAAAATATCTTATTTTACTACGTCAGGGTGGGGCACGTTTTTTTTATTGAGTCAGCGGTTGGCGATATCTTCGAGAGAGTTCTCTGATCAACGGTATGTGACGCAGCAAAATTAAGGTAAGTGCGACTTTTGCGTGTACTTTCTGTGTTAGCCATCTTCTCTTTTGTGCTCTTTTAATGTATTTTGTCTTTTGTTTTTCAGGTCTCCTGTGGCCCGTGTCCGGCTTGTGTCTTGTTTGTAAAACTTATCTTCTGTTTTGTGCTCCTGTAATGTATTTTCTGTTTCTTTCTTGGTGTACTTCAGCTCGTGTATGGCTCGTGTCCTCTGGCTCGTTTCCAGCTCGTGTCTTCTTTGTAAAACTTATCTTCTGTTTTGTGCTCCTGTATTGTATTTTCTGTTTCTTTCTAGGTGTACTTTGGCTCGTGTATGGCTTGTGTTGTCTCTTCTGCATCTGCTCCTGTTGGCATGAGTCAGGTAAGCTATTTTAGATTGCGTTTTGTTAGATTAGTAATTGATTTTTTAGGGATTGAATTGCTGTTAACTTCGGGACTGTTCTGAAATGAACAGTACGTGACGCAAAGAGATAAAGGTAAGTGTAATGTTTGTATACTTTTATCTGCTTCTTTAATGTAGCTGTAGTTTGTATAGTGTGCTTTTATGTCAATGTAATATTTGTATTGTTAAATGTGTTTGTGTTTTTAGGTTTCGTCCTGGCATTGCAACTGCGTTGCAGTTGCTCCGCCGAGGCGAAATCTAATGTTATCTCTATAGTGGGGACTTGAAACCGCCCCTTCTTCCATTGGCTAGCTCCATAAATGGAGGCTAGCCATTGGAAGAGATTGGCCGTCAATCACGTTTTCCTGTGAAAACGCGATTCGGGGGCGTTTCGGGGTCTTTTTTTATGCCCCGCCCCTTGTTGCCGTGTGTCCCGGGCCGCGCTGTGATTGGCTGCAGGCCCGGGACACCCCAGTGACGTCATTTCCCGGGCCGCTCTGTGATTGGCTGCCGGCCCGGGACACCCCCGTGACGTCAGCCAATCACAGCACGGCCCGGGACCTGACTTGTTTACTTCATTGCCTACAATGGAGCACACAACATTCTAATACATCTTGGACTCTTTTTTCCGACTCCACATAAGGTGTGCCCACAGAACCGTCAGCACATTTTAATATTTGTTTTCAATTATCTGAGCAGCAAACCGATCGTAGGAAGTGACACAAATTAAAGGAGCGAGAAACCTCGAATCCATCATATTAGCTCACGCCTCAGCTCCCTTTATTACAGACATCCGGCTGCCCTTTTGAAATGCCCGTTGGCACTGCCAACTTTGTACCACGGCACACAAAGCCAAGGGTGTCTCCTCACAGATTCGAGCAAGAACTGGGCAGGAAAGGTGGCTAGCAGGCCTTCATTTCCTTATACGTGCCCATTGGCACCGCCAGGACCCCCGGCACAAGAATCACAGACGTGCCAGCTGGTCAGGCATTACTTTGGATTGTCAGAGATGCTGTAGGGAGGGGCTCCGTCTGTGGTGCCCCTTGCCCATCACTAGACGCCTCTGCCAGCTAGAGACGTGCCCCCTTCAGGGAGCTGGCGCCTGGGCTGCCCCGGTGACCCCGCGCCCCAGCCTCATGGTTCCCGAAGCCTGTGGTCTCAGGCTTGTTCCAGCCACGGAGCTGGTGGGCACTTGTGCACGTCCTCCTCGGCGGGCTTGGCATCCGCTGCGCCCTGGCACTGGCCCACACCCGGCTCTGGCGACTGCAGATTGGCCCGAATTTCTTGGGCTGGAGCCGGGACCGCTCTTCCCCCTCAACATCCACCCTCCTCCTCTTCCTCTCCTCCCCTTTCCCTGGATCCCGCAGCTGCACAAACCAGGACTGTGCACAGCAGCCAAGCGGAGCCCGGGCACAGGATCCGGGAGCGCAGGCTGTGCAGGGTGGCAGGGCACAGCGCGACCATATGTCAAGGACTGGGCAGAACCAGACGACCCCCTCCCTCCGAGGACAGGTGAGGGACCCTACTCCGTTCGGAAGACGTCTCTGCATAGTCTAGGCTGGCACCGCTAACTCTCAAGTGACGCGAAGCAGCTCCCGGCTGCACGTGGCACTATACCGAAGGAATGATATCAACGGGCGCAGTAAGGAAAGGGATGAAATGGTGATCTGGCGGGCCAGATACTCCGTGACTTTGTGTCTGTGCGTGTGGCAGTGCCGAGGGCACCCTTTCCTGAAGGTGGGTCTCCGTGGAGAGGGCAGAGGCATCTGTGCCAGGCTTACGGGGAGCCCAGGAGCTGGGCGCCTGAGCTCCCCACTGACGTCCTCCGTTTTTACGACTCTTCTTTAATTTTTGGCCTCGCTGTTTCTTTTTAGGCGCTCCGAGGCCACCCATGCGCCATTTAACGCTATGTCAAATTAAATGTAGTTATTAACCTGTTGCTAATGTCTGCCCGTGCCTCCTTCAGTGACTCCACCTTTTCTCTGCCTCCTTTTCACGAAAGGCAGCGAAGCCCCCACAGCGCCCACCTAGCCTCATGTGTCTGCCCTGTGCGCCACACGTGCCTCATTGGGCGCAATAACAATACTTTCCCCCAAAAGTATCCTCTCTTTCTCTCCTTCAGGTTCATCATTCCTCTCCTCGCTAATTATCCTCCCTCTCCGCCTCCACCTTTCTTCATTGTTCCTTCCCTTCTCTCTCACACCCCGTATCCCGTTCCCACCTGCACTGCTTTTATCCCCCCTCTCTCTAACGTTTTCTCTCTTCTGTCTGTCTTGGTCAGACCCTCTTTCTCATTGTTTCTGTATCCCTTTCACTCACTGACACCCCTCTGCTACGCTCTTCTTCCCCCATTCACTCCTCCACCCCTGTCTCTGCCTTTCTAACTTTATTCTTTATCTCTCTTTTACTTTCCATATCTCCTCTGTATAAACTCTGTGCCTCTTCCAGTCTTTCTCTTAACACTCTCTTTCTCTAGCTCCTCTCTTCGTTTAGTCTCTCTCGCCGCCCCCTTTCTTTCTTCGATTTTCTCTTTATTCTCTCTCTCTGAATCATCACTTGTTTTTTTTTTCTCTTTCCCTTCCATCTTGCCCCTTCCCTTTAGCTCCTCCTTTCTCTGCCGCGCTCTCTCTCTCTTCCCCTCTTCCCTTTCCCTTCTGTCCTTTATTCTTCTTCGCTCCCTCTTTCTACTTCTCTCCTTTATCTCCTTCGTCCTTTCCTAGTCATAAGTCTAAGTTTCGAGTTAAACATATTTTGTGGAAGAGGGCCCCATTCCGGAAGGAGCTGTCGGGAGACAAACCAACCACCCGCTGTTGGAGCTGTGGAGACGCAGGGCCCACGCCAGCGAGCGGTGGGGGCTGGGTGGGGGTAGTGGAGGGAAAGATGTCATGTAAACACCGCCTGCCGGCGCGGCGTGCGAATCTGCTGTACCTCAGGGCGCGTCCCCCTCACAGCGGGCAGCGAGCTGTCGAGGGCCCAGTCTGCCAGGCTGTCGCAGTGGCATAACGCAAGATGACGGCTCCCCCATGCAGAATGAAATGTGGGCCCCAGAGTCTCTCACACTGAACAGATATTTGTGTGTCTTGGGCTCAATAGCCCCCCCCACCCCTTCCGAAGGAGTGAGGTCCCCTCTAAAGAGTTGGAGGTCTCCATGCGCCCTGCCCGTGTTACCCCCCTTCCAGGCACTTTCGCCGGGCCTCTGTCTGCCCGCAATATTTACTTACCAGATTTGTAATTCTGTTTGTTATTGCTCGGGAAAGCAGAGTGGCTTTCCTGAGCTCTAAACTGTTTCATATTGCTTGCCAGTGTACGCGTTCTGCTGGCATGCAATGGCAAGGAAGGGCTGAGGGGGTGGCCCTCTCCAACACAAGGTACACTAGGCCCCCTCCCCTTGCACCTCGGGGGCTGCAGTGGGGTTTCCATTATGCCCCTGTGCTGTCGGATTCAAAGCCCTGTCAGCGCTTGTGAAAACAACGTAGGCCACTTTCGTTTGACCACAGGCCTTTCATCCTGGTATTTTCCTCTTAGGGTGCACCTCGAAATGATCGCCCAAACTTACTAGCTAGTAGGTCGTTTTTTCTAAATCTGGCTTTGAAACTGAGACCGATACAGACTATTGATCACCCCTAACCCCCCAAAAAAACTTATAGAGGAGTTTTTGATCAACAGGCCTCATCCATTGGTCTGTTGAACTGTCATTCACATTTTGCATTCACCCACCCCTGCATTGGGCTTTACCTGCTGGCACCATTCAGTAAAAGTGACTGCACAAAGCCAGTGCACGTTGTTCACATCTGCCTAAAAGTATTTTTTCCAGTTGCATAGGCGGTTCAAAGTGTGCTTTTATAGTTTATTTTAACTTTAAATACCAGCTATTTATTTTGCCTGCAGTTCGTGTGTTCAGTTAGATGGTGATTTTTTTTTAGGTTTCGTCCTGGCGTTGCAACTACGTAGCAGTTGCTCCGCCCAGGCGAAATCTAATGTTATCTCTATAGTGGGGACTTGAAACCGCCCCTTCTTCCATTGGCTAGCTCCATAAATGGAGGCTAGCCATTGGAAGAGATTGGCCGTCAAATACGTTTTCCTGTGAAAACGCGATTCGGGGGCGTTTCTGGGTCTTTTTTTAAGCCCAGCCCCTTGTTGCCGTGTATCCCGGGCCGCGCTGTGATTGGCTGCAGGCCCGGGACACCCCAGTGACGTCATTTCCCGGGCCGCGCTGTGATTGGCTGCCAGCCCGGGACACCCCCGTGACGTCAGCCAATCACAGCACGGCGCGGGACCTGACTTGTTTACTTCATTGCCTACAATGGAGCACACAACATTCTAATACATCTTGGACTCTTTTCTCCGACTCCACATAAGGTGTGCCCACAGAACCGTCAGCACATTTTAATATTTGTTTTCAATTATCTGAACAGCAAACCGATCGTAGGAAGTGACACAAATTAAAGGAGCGAGAAACCTCGAATCCATCATATTAGCTCACGCCTCAGCTCCCTTTATTACAGACATCCGGCTGATAATGTTTATGTCATTACGGGGCTGGGCTTTTCCTTTTTGTTTAGTTTCATAAAGACGTTTTATTAGAAGGAGCACCCGGCACCAAATGTACAGTAGGCAGCTGCATGCTCGCGGGCAGGCCCTCCTGCTCGGAAAGGCACAAACCCTGCAATGTGCTCGCTCTTGCTTAATGCTTGCACGAAAGTAGGTCAGACGTCTCCCGTGCTCGAACAGCCCGAAGCTACGCTATGTAATTACAAAGCAGGGAGGCAGCGCCGACCCCTCCACATCACGGCTACACCTTGCTAGCGCCGAACTGCTGTGCTCAGCCCGCTCCCAGGGGGGCTCGCCGCGGGAGGAGCCTTCTTGGCACTGAACGGCGGAGTGTGCAGTTCCACAAAGGCTGCAGATTACGCCCCTACGCTTTGATATTTACATGAATATTTACATGAATACATTTCCCGGCATCGAGCTATTAAACATAATAATAGCGGTGGATTACCAGCCAGGAGAGCCGTGGCGGCTTCTGTTATTATTGCTGGCACGATCTGATATTACGAAAATTAAGGCTTGGGAGGGGGGCATCCGCGTCATGTACTTTCCCCTATGGAGAATGTTCATTGGTGATGTTTCTCTCCACAGAGACATCACAAAGTTTTAACACAGAGCTCTCATCTCAGGAGTATGGCCTGGTCCATTGAACCCCTTCCTGCTGAATGACCGAGACTAGTGTGACCGAGAACCCGTTACATACAAAATATGAATGACTACAAGTACCAGAATTCACTGCAACCTCACTAGGCACCGACGCGAAGTTTAGAAATTCTGAAACTGCCGTATCTAGGACAAGCAGATTATCTCTTCCTAAAGTTTCAGATGGCGGAAGTTAACAGCCCAACAAAATCACCCTTGCTTCTGAATGAAGGAAGTTGTCAGCTACTGTGAAAAGCCCCCATGGCCAAATCAAATGATGAAAAGGTGAGCTCTACTGAAGATATGAGGGTAAAAAGAATCAGACTGCCCACATGCGAATTGCAATAGAATTTACAAGTGAGAACAAAATTAAATAATGTCGTGAGAGAGATAGCAAGTACCAGAATTCACTGGGTCTCACTCTGGAATAACACTCGTAGACGCGTTGTTGAAATAAATCCCCAAAACGAACATATGTTTTTAGACAATGAACCGGGCCTGTCTTAATGCTCTGTAGTATCCATTTTGTGTGTTGGGGCGGGGAGACAGGCGAGAAAGAGGCAGTTTTTCGACCTTCTCTCACAGCATTACATATTTATGATGGCAGATTACCCAGGAAAACTAATGTTCTGATTTTGGACAATTAGCATACTTACCTGGATATTGTTTTTGCAAGGGAAAGATTTTTTTGCAAATGTATATTATAACAGCGACCCCTATAATAAAAAAATAAAGTATAAAAAATCCACCTACAAATTATGGTTGGGGGTGTAAGAACCATGTTGATCTCCTTCGTACGCATTTTTTTGTGCCCAATCCTGGAATGGCATTAAGCAAAAATTGCAACTTGAGAAGTAGCCCTTCGAAGCTGACATTTTGTACTTTGACGATTCTGATTACAGTGAATCAACCAACACATACATAAAAAAATTTCATTTACAATGCCAATAGCTCTAACTTTTACAAAGGCGAAACCGTTGCATTGTAAATGCTTGTTTTAATGGGGATTGTATCTATTTTTTATTATTATGTCATTAGGTTCGTTTAGATAATTAGATTGTGTTTTATAATATTGGTATGTACATCTTTTTGTCAAAAGTGCTGTTACTCTGATTTTGGGGAAAGTATCTTATTTTACTACGTCAGGGTGGGGCACGTTTTTTTTATTGAATCAGAGGTCGGCGATATCTTCGAGAGAGTTCTCTGATCAACGGTACGTGACGCAGCAAAATTAAGGTAAGTGCGACTTTTGCGTGTACTTTCTGTGTTAGCCATCTTCAGGTTTGGGCTCTTGTACTGTATTTGTTATTTTGTTTTTCAAGTTTCCTGTAGCTCGTGTCCGGCTCGTGTCTAAAGGTAAGTGTAATGTTTGTATACTTTTATCTGCTTCTATAATGTAACAGTACTTTGTATAGTGTGCTTTTATGACAATTTAATCTTTGTATTGTTAAATGTGTTTGTGTTTTTTTAATGGGGATTGTATCTATTTTTTAATATTATGCCAATTAGGTTCGTTTAGATAATTAGATTGTGTTTTATAATATTGGTATGTACATCTTTTTGTCGAACTGCTGTTACTTTGATTTTGGGGAAAGTATCTTATTTTACTACGTCAGGGTGGGGCACGTTTTTTTTATTGAATCAGCGGTCGGCGATATCTTCGAGAGAGTTCTCTGATCAACGGTACGTGACGCAGCAAGACTAAGGTAAGAGCGACTTTAGCATGTACTTTCTGTTTTAGCCATCTTCTGTTTTCGTCTCTTGTTTATTTTGTTTTTCAAGTTTCCTGTAGCTCGTGTCCGGCTCGTCTCTAAAGGTAAGTGTAATGTTTGTATACTTTTATCTGCTTCGTTAATGTAACTGTAGTTTGCATAGTGTGCTTTTATTACAATTTAATCTTTGTATTGTTAAATGTGTTTGTGTTTTTTTAATGGGCATTGTATCTATTTTTTATTATTATGCAATTAGGTTCGTTTAGATAATTAGATTGTGTTTTATAATATCGGTATGTACGTCTTTTTGTCGAAAGTGCTGTTACTCTGATTTTGGGGAAAGTATCTTATTTTACTACGTCAGGGTGGGGCACTTTTTTTTATTGAATCAGCGGTGGGCGATATCTTCGAGAGAGTTCTCTGATCAACGGTACATGACGCAGCAAAATTAAGGTAAGTGCGACTTTTGCGTGTACTTTCTGTGTTAGCCATCTTCAGTTTTGGGCACTTGTACTGTATTTGTTATTTTGTTTTTCAAGTTTCCTGTAGCTCGTGTCCAGCTCGTGTCTAAAGGTAAGTGTAATGTTTGTATACTTTTATCTGCTTCTTTAATGTAATTGTAGTTAGTATAGTGTGCTTTTATGACAATTAAATCTTTGTATTGTTAAATGTGTTTGTGTTTTTAGAATGGGGATTGTGCTTAATTTTTACTGTTATGGCTATTAGTTTTGTTTAGATAATTAGATTGTGTTTTATAATATTGATATGTACGTCTTTTTGTCGAAAGTGCTGTTACTCTGATTTTGGGGAAAGTATCTTATTTTACTACGTCAGGGTGAGGCACGTTTTTTTTTTTAATCAGCGGTTGGCGATATCTTCGAGAGAGTTCTCTGATTAACGGTACGTGATGCAGCAAAATTAAGGTAAGTGCGACTTTTGCGTGTACTTTCTGTGTTAGCCATCTTCTCTTTTGTGCTCTTGTAATGTATTTTTTATTTTGTTTTTCAGGTCTACTGTGGCTCATGTCCGGCTCGTGTCTTGTTTGTAAAACGTATCTTCTGTTTTGTGCTCCTGTAATGTATTTTCTGTTTCTTTCTAGGTGTACTTCGGCTCGTGTATGGCTCGTGTCCTCTGGATCGTGTCCGGCTCGTGTCTTCTTTGTAAAACTTATCTTCTGTTTTGTGCTCCTGTAATGTCTTTTCTGGGTTTTTTCTAGGTGTACTTCGGCTCGTGTGTGGCTCGTGTCGTCTCTGTGCATCGAGTCCTGTTGGCATGCGCCAAGTAAGCTATTTTAGATTGTGTTTTCTTGGATTGTTTCTCAGGTATACTGTTGCTCCTGTAGTTTCTGTGTTAGCCAGCTTCTGTTTTGTACTCTTGTAATGTATTTTTACTTTTGTTTTTTTAGGTCTCTTCTGGCTCGTGTCCGGCTCTAGTCTTGTTTGTAAAACGTATCTTCTTTTTTGTGCTCCTGTAATGTATTTTTTATTTTGTTTTTCAGGTCTCTTCTGGCTCGTGTCCGACTCGTGTTTAGCTTGTAAAACGTATCTTCTATTTTGTGCTCCTGTAATGTACTTTGTGTTTATTTGTAAGTGCACTTCGGCTCGTGTATGGCTCATGTCTTTTCTGTACATCGGTTCCTGTTGGCGTGAGTCAGGTAAGCTATTTTAGAATTTGTTTTATTAGATAGTTTTTCAGGTATGCTGTTGCTTGTGTGCTTTCTGTGTTAGCCATCTTCTGTTTTGTGCTCTTGTAATGTTTTTTTTATTTTGTTTTTCATGTTTTCTCTGGCTCATGTCTTCTTTGTAAAACCTATCTTCTGTTTTGTGCTCATGTAATATATTTTCTGTTTCTATATAGGTGCACCTCCGCTCATGTCTGGCTTGTGTCGTCACGATGCAGTTTGTGCCGTTTGCGTGAGTCAGGTAAGGTACCTACTGTTGCTCGTGTATTTTCTGTGTTAGCCATCTTCTGTTTTGTGCTCTTGTAATGTATTTTTTATTTTTGTTTTTCAGGTCTCCTCTACCTCGTGTCCGGCTCCTGTATTGTTTGTAAAACATATCTTCTGTTTTGTGCTCTTGTAATGTCTTTTCTGTTTCTTTGTAGGTGTACTTCGTCTCGTCTATGGCTCCTGTCGTCTCTGTGCATCGGCTCCTGTTACCGTAAGTCAGGTAATCTAATGGTTTTTCTTTTCAATTCAGACAACTTGGAGCCACATCGCTGTAAGACTAACACCATGCTTTGTTATTAGGTTTGGGCACAAGTCACACATCCCCACTAACAATCCTAACTAACAACTCACACCTACAGTCCTTTCATCCTTAGGGACATGCTCCGACTTACAATTTGCATACGGCTCGACAGCTACAGCTTACGTGCTGAATGCCATAATACGAAAGGTAATAAAACCCACATCTTTTAGTACAAGATTTTCATTGCAATTTGTTTGCAGATACTAAAATGTCTCTTTAAATAAATAAATTTACACATTCGATAATAAGATGTTTTATTAGCTTTCTTTCATTCCGATACTTGTACGCTTACATTTTATTCTACATTTAAATTACAAACGCTTTTTTTGCTGCTTGCAGGTAGATCGTAGCTTGTTTCGAAGGACCGCGCATGTTGAAGTAATTGCTTTCTGTACTATGCATGCGTTCATGCTAGCAAATGTAAAATAACAAATGTAATCTTTTCCATTTTTTACTGCTTTATTTTACTACAACTGTACAGCAGCTCCTGTTATACAGACGTGATGTGGTGAAAAAAATACTTGTGCGTATATGTATGCAGCAAATGTTTAAAAAATATGCATGATGCTATGTTTCTAAATTTAAGCTAAATGTAATTTGAAATTTGTTTTTTTATTTTTAAAATACTATGTAGCCTTTGTTAGTTAATTTAAGACTGTAGTTTTGATATATGTTAGTAAGCCGTGAAAAAATGACATTAAGGTAAGAATGCTTATTTATTTTATACAGTTGCTTGTATTGGAAGTGCATGCTTTTATTAAAGGACTTTAGAATACACTTGCGATCGTTTTTTTAAAAATACGGCGTAAAAGCAAATGCGTAGACAACTTGGAGCCGCTTTTTTTTTTTTACTACCGCGCGTTCACATTCACTTCACACGTAATTCGCACATCCTCACTAACAATTAAATACACTTCTTGCCTAGGAAGCACCACACCCAAACATTTACATACGGCTAGACAACCACATCTTACCTACTTGCTGTTCTTCAATGCTGCGTGTTGCCTTCTTTTGTTATTTAATTGAAGTAACAGCCCTTTTTTTCTCTTTTACAGTATTTAAACTACAAGAGCAACCATTCTCAACATTTCTTGAAAGAACTCCATCCGGTACACTTCGAGAGCTGCCCTATCTCTGTTACAGAACAGTAAGTAACTTCTTGAATTGCAATGAAAATAACATTTTGTGTCACCGTTTTAGCATTTGTTAACTTAATTATTTCTTTGCCTTTTATAATTGCAACAATGTTATAACTTTGCTTTTAGTAAAAAACTTAACGTGCGATTTGTATTAAATAAAGACTTTAAAAGCAAATGTTGATACTTAGTTGTAAGAGAGCGTTTGCCATCATGCAACTGTTTCAAGATCTCTAACAATGATTCTTTATCTGTTACTGGTTTTTTTTACCAATACAATGTAGTTTAAAATATTGTAACAAGTTCCATAGCGGTAACAATGATAAACCTTTGGAGTTGTATTTACTTGTAAATAACTTACATGTTTAATGAGTTTCTGTTCACTTTAAATAATTTACAATGAGGGCTTACTGTATAAACATCAATGAGCCACAAGTTCATAGTGTCTATTTTATAGTTCTCGCCTGCAACTGCACATGCGCAGCATACACTCTCGCTTGCAAGAAATATTGTATAGAAGAGACCTGCAGCGCATAGCTCTGTCTGTGTGTTTGTGGCTCTGTGTGTGTGGCTCTATCTGTGTGTGTGGCTCTGTGTGTGTGTGGCTCTGTATGTGTGTGTATGTGGGTCTGTGTGTGTGTATATAGCTCTGTGTGTGTGTGTGTGTGGCTCTGTGTGTGTGGCTCTGTTTGTGTGTGTTGCTCTGTGTGTGTGTGTGTGGGGGGGTTGTGTGTGTGTGGCTCTGTGTGTGTGCCTCTGTGTGTGTGTGTGGCTCTGTGTAGATAGCTTTTTTGTAGGTACCTCTGTGTGGTTGGCTCTGTCTGTGTTTGTGTGTGGCTCTGTGTGTGTGTATGTGTTGCTGTGTGTGTGGCTCTGTGTGTGTGGCTCTGTGTGTGTGTGGCTCTGTGTGTGTGTGTGGCTCTGTGTACATATCTTTTTTTGTAGGTACCTCTATGTGTGGGTGGCTCTGTCTGTGTGTGTGGCTCTGTGTGAGTGTAAATGCAATAGGTCATGCATATGCGAGCGATTAAACTATTGGCATTGTAAATGACAATGCCATTTAATTAACAATTAAGCTATTGGCGATGTAAATGACAATGCTATCTATTTATGCATAAAAAAAATCATAAACAATGCCAATAGCTCTACCTTTAATAATGCCGAGACCCTTGCATTGTAAATGCTTGTTTAGAACATCTTTTCAATCCCGTGACTCCATGCGATATTATCCGCCCATTAACTTACACGGATTCCTCTATCATAACTGGTAAAAATCTGTTGTGTTGCTACACAAAGGTATAATTTTTTTAACGCAGGGTTCTACAAATTATAAATATTCCCTCATTATGTTTTGTAGTGTTTGACCACGTCCTGGTCCTGAGGAGAACCCTGGAACTGAATAGGGTTCTGAAACGCGTCGAGCCCACCCAGCTAGCAGTAGCCACTAATAGTTCATGGAATAACACTGTATACAAACAGGACATTTAGCCTGCTGTAATCATTGTGTGGGTTAGCTGTATATGGCATGTTGCATTCTTGGAAAACAATCACCATTTGCACTGCCTTGGAAATAAGGACTCAATCAATCAATCAAGATATTTGTATAGCGCGCTACTCACCCGGAGGGTCTCAAGGCGCTTGGGGGAGGGGGGTCCGCTACTGCTCGAACAGCCAGGTCTTGAGTTGCTTCCTGAAGGAGAGGTGGTCTTGGGTCAGACGTAGGTGGATGGGGAGGGAGTTCCAGGTCTTGGCTGCCAGGTAGGAGAAGGATCTTCCTCCCATGGTGGCTCTTCGGATGCGTGGAACGGTGGCGAGGGCGTGGCTGGTCGGTCGTAGCTGGCGGGTGGGAGTGTAGAAGGTCAGGTGGTTGTTGAGGTACATGGGGCCCAGGTCGTGGAGGGCCTTGTGTGTGTGGGTGAGGAGTCGGAACCGGATTCTCTTGCTGAAGGGGAGCCAGTGCAGGTCTCTCAGGTGTCCGGAGATGTAGCTGTGTCGGGGGATGTCCAGGATGAGTCGTACGGAGGCGTTCTGGATGCGTTGGAGGCTTTTCTGTAGTTTGGTTGTGGTTCCGGTGTAGAGGGTGTTTCCATAGTCCAGTCGGCTGGTGACGAGTGCCTGGGTGACCATCTTCCTGGTTTCGGTGGGGATCCATCGGAAGATCTTTCGGAGCATGCGTAGGATGTTGAAACATGATGATGAGACGGCGTTGACTTGTCTGGTCATCGAGAGGGAGGAGTCCAGGATGAAGCCCAGGTTGCGTGCGTGGTCCGTTGGTTTGGGTGCGCTGCCCAGGGCAGGGGGCCACCAGGAGTCGTCCCAGGCTGAGGGTGTTGATCCAAGGATGAGGATCTCCGTCTTGTCTGAGTTCAGTTTCAAGCGGCTGTTCATCATCCACTCGGCTACGTCTTTCATCCCTTCGTGTAGCTTTGTTCTGGCGTTGGCTGGGTCGTTGGTGAGGGAGAGGATTAGCTGGGTGTCATCAGCGTAGGAGATGATGTTGAGGTTGTGTTAGCGAGCGATGGCTGTGAGGGGGCTCATGTAGACGTTGAAAAGGGTGGGGTTGAGTGATGATCCTTGTGGTACGCCGCAGATGACTTCGGTGGCCTCGGATCTGAACGGGGGGAGGCTGACTCTCTGGGTTCTTCCGGCGAGGAATGAGGTGATCCATTCTAGTGCCTTCTCTTGGATTCCGATGTTGCTGAGGCACTGCACAAGGGTGCGGTGGCAGACAGTATCGAACGCTGCCGAGAGGTCCAGGAGGATGAGGGCCGCTGTTTCCCCGTTGTCGAGCAGGGCTCGGATGTTGTCAGTGGCTGCGATGAGGGCGGTCTCGGTGCTGTGGTTGGCTCGGAAGCCGGACTGCGAGTGGTCGAGGGATCCGTTCGTCTCGAGGAAGGCGGCAAGCTGTCTGTTGACGGTCTTCTCGATGACTTTGGTAGGAAAAGGAAGGAGCGAGATGGGGGGTAGTTCCTGAGGTCGGTGGGGTCTGCAGATGGTTTCTTCAGGAGGGCGCTGAGTTCGGCATGCTTCCAGCTCTCCGGGAAGGTAGCGGTGTTGAAGGAGCAGTTGATGATGTCCCGGAGTTGGGGTGCGATGACGGAGTCGGCCTTGTTGAAGACGTGGTGTGGGCATGGGTCGGTAGGTGATCCGGAGTGGATGGTGTTCATCGTGTGGATGATGTCTTCGGTGCTGACCGGGGTCCAGGCGCGGAGGGTGGTGGTGGGGGGTGTTGGTTCGGTGGTTGAGTGCGTGGTCTGTGCGCCGAAGCTGTTGTGTATGTCGGCGATCTTGCTGTGGAAGAACGAGGCGAGGGAGTCGCAGAGGTCTTGTGAGGGAGTGATGTCGTTGTTTCCAGCGCTGGGGTTGGAGAGCTCTTTGACGATGCTGAAGAGTTCCTTGCTGTTGTGTGCGTTGTTGTCTATTCGTTACTTGAATGCTGTCTTAGTGGTGTGGATCAGCTGGTGGTGTTTGCGGGAGGCGTGCTTGAGGGCGGTCATGTTGTCTGTCGTCGGGTCTTTGCGCCAGGCTTTCTCGAGGGTATGGAAGTTCTTCTTGGAGTTCTTGAGATCGTTGTTGAACCAGGAGGCTTTCTTGCTGCCGGGCCTGCTGGGGTGGTTTTTCAGAGGTGCGAGGTTGACAGCGCAGTTGGTGATCCACTGTGTGAGGTTGTTGGCTGCTAGGTTGGGGTCCGTTGAGCTGGCGGGAGGGTTCTGGCTCAGTGATGTGGTGAGCTGGTCGGTGGTGATCTTATTCCAGCTTCTGCGGGGGACCTGTTGCGGGTGGTGGTGAGTCGTGGTCCTTCTGAAGCTGAAGTGGATGCAGCTGTGGTCTGTCCAGTGGAGTCCGGTGGAGTGGCTGAAGGAAATGTACTTGCTGGAGGAGAAGACTGGGTCAAGCGTGTGTCCGGTGTAGTGGGTGGGGGTGTTCACCAGTTGCTTGAGTCTGAGGTTGGCTAGGTTGTCCAGTAGGGTGGTGGTGTTGCTGTCGTTGTTGTTCTCCAGGTGGAAGTTGAGGTCCCCTAGGAGGAAGTAGTCAGCGGAGGAGAGGGCGTGTGGGCTGATGAAGTCTGCAATGTCTTCGCTGAATTGTGTGCGTGGTCCCGGGGGTCTGTAGATGAGGGTGCCTCTGAGTGTGGTCTTGGGGTCGGTGTGTATCTTGAAGGGAAGATGTTTGGCGGCTGTGAGGGTGTCGTCGGAGTTGGTCGTGATGTGGATGGTGTTCGGCGTGTCTGTGGACGGAGCGGGTGTTGAGCAGGATGCACTTCAGGTGGTTGCTGTTGGTGCTCGGCTTGGCGGGTGCGGTACAGGTCCGGATGCAGGAGAATTTGCAGGATTGGCAGGTGAAGGGTCCGTGGGTGCGTCTTGGGGTGGCTCGGTAGCAACCGGGGATCCGGCCGGTGTTGAGTGCGTTGAGGGTGGCGGCGGCGTAAGTCTGGCCGGTGGGCTGGCGTCTCCGGGGGCCAGGGGTTCTGGCGCTGGGCACGGGCCAGGCGCAGACGGGCGCAGACGGGCTTGCCTTTGGCGCGCCTTCGACCCACAATCGGCGCGCCCGCTGCGCGTGGACGCTGCGCGTATGCGCGGACTCTGCCATAAATGGAGAGTGGGGGGGGCGGAGGGAGGGAGGAGCAGCTGGGAGGTGGGAGCGGGGTGGCGAATGGGAGAGGGGAGAGGGACCAGATGGAGAGGGGGCGGGGCCGCGGGGGAGCAGTGGCAGGGAGCGGGCTGGAGCAGCGGGGAACGGCGGCAGAAGCGCTGGAGGGCTGAATACAAACAAAGGCAGGGGGCTTAAAAACGGCGGACAATCAGGGGCACAGCGCAAGTACAGAGACACTAGCCAGGGGGCTAAACACAGCGGACAAAAAACGGGGGCACAGTACAAGTACAAGGACAGCAGAAGTCCCAACAATGATCAGGGGTACAGCGGGCAAAAACGGGGGCACAGCAGAAGTACAAGGACAGCAGAAATACAAACACAGTCAGGGGCACAGCGGAAAGCAAGGCGGCAAACGAGCAGGCGGTGGTGGCAGGGGGACCGGGTGACCGCGGGAGGGGCCACGCGGCGGGTTGAGCGACCGACACTGACGAGGTCAGGCTAGGTCACAGCTCCCCGTCGCACGGTCGATTCCTTAAGTGCCCAGTGGGAGGGAGGAGCAGCTGGGAGGTGGGAGCGGGGTGGCGAATGGGAGAGGGGAGAGGGACCAGATGGAGAGGGGGCGGGGCCGCGCAGGGAGCAGCGGCAGGGAGCGGGCTGGAGCAGCGGGGAACGGCGACAGAGCGCTGGAGGGCTGAATACAAACAAAGGCAGGGGGCTAAACAACGGCGGACAATCAGGGGCACAGCACAAGTACAGAGACACTAGCCAGGGGGCTAAACACAGCGGACAAAAAACGGGGGCACAGTACAAGTACAAGGACAGCAGAAGTCCCAGCAATGATCAGGGGTACAGCGGGCAAAAACGGGGGCACATCAGAAGTACAAGGACATCAGAAATACAAACACAGTCAGGGGCACAGCGGAAAGCAAGGCGGCAAACGAGCAGGCGGTGGCGACAGGGGGACCGGGTGACCTCGGGAGGGGCCACGCGGCGGGTTGAGCGACCGGCACTGACGAGGTCAGGCTAGGTCTGTTGTCCTCTGTCATGTTGTGTTATTTATAAGCATTTGTTTGCCTTTGATGTTTTTCTGAAAATGTTGTTGTCGTTATTTTTGTGTTGAATTGTATCGTGTTGTATTTTTCTCAGACATGAAGTAAATGTCGATCGTGTTTGTACTTTTAAATAATTGAAATAAGAAAAGGAGGAATACAAGCACCATAACCACTCCAAACTTTAAGGTGGTTATTCATGAATGTATCAATTACCAATGCACGTCCAAACCACTTTCTCTTTTTCTGGCCTCATCGGGTGGGCACAGTGTTTAGCAATAACTTCTGATTGGAGATATGAAGGGCACTTTTGCCCGTGGTAGTGAGGGAATCGAGGAGGCGGTCATGGAGTGTGGGGGCACCAAAACAAATATTACAGCGGGCTCCACCAGCGCTAAAACCGGCCCTAGGTGTGAGGGACAGCCAACATGGGACGGTATGCCCTCCGGGGCATTCAGGGAGGGTGGTGCGGTCTGTTAGACTACATGTTTGTGAAGGGCAGGTAGGTGGTTTGGGGCAGGTTCTGGGCTTTTCATTTTGACTTTTTGGGCTACCAGCCACTATTTTAGACAGTGGTGACAAAGTGGCTGGTAGTACAGGTCGGACATTTTTGGTCCGTCTTTCTTCCCCTATTTTAAGAACGGGGCAAAGGGTTGTTGTGGAGGGATGCAGTTCGAACACCCGTTGGTGCACTGGGTGGGGGAATTTGTTAAGAGACTTGTCATTGTTAAGCAGGTGCATTTTGGGTGATTTGCGGAGAGGTTTGCATGTTGGAAACACCTTTATTGCTTGTTGGGGGAAGGGGGCGAAGCAGTTTGAAGGGGGAAGATGGGAGTAAGTTCACACTTGCAACAGACAAAAAGTTAAAAGGCTTACAGGGCTATGAAGTTACTTCAGGGCAGGATATAGAACAAGCATTTGCAATGCAATAGGTCTCGCATTAGGAAAGTTTGAGCTATTGGTATTGTAAATCACAAATATTTTATTTATGTGTTGGTTTTGAAAATAGCGGAATTAATAGCTTTGTCATTTACAATGCAAATACTTCTAACTTTTGCAAATGTGACACCTATAGCATTTGTAATGCAACATGTTTTGTATTTACATGACTTAGATGTATTGATATTACAAACAAGGGTCCATTAAAGTTTAGCAGCATGAATAGAGACTGGGTCCAGTCTTTTTAGTTCATGCTAGAGGTGGATGCTGTCGTCTGGGCAGGGGCATTAGGTGCAAAACTATTGTGCAGATACGTAGGCCTTTGAAGTGAATTTTTTGGTGGGCCACACTAAGTGCTTTAAGGAGGACTCATTTCAGGACCAAGGGGCCATTAAAGTTTAGCAGCATGAATAGAGACTGGGTCCAGTCTTTTTAGTTCATGCTAGAGGTGGATGCTGTCGTCTGGATCTGTAGCCTATTAAGCAGATACTTACAGTAAAGGGGACTTCCATTGGCCAATATGAAAAACTACAACCAGGATAAACAGGTGAAATTCTTGAGATGAAGGAACAAAGTATGTTCATTAAGATTCCCATTAAAAAGAAGTAATTTAATTCAGGGAGGATACTTCAATGCTGAGTCCCTGCTGCATCAAAGGGCCCCGTTGTTCCAACAATTAAAATAAAATCAGACTGGCACATAACCTACTTTGTGGGTGCATGTTCTCACCAATTTCAGCAGGCTCCTGATGCTGTGGCACTGGTAACAAGCTTATGAGGTTCTAGCAACGTGTATCTACACGTTGGGGATGAAGACCACCAAGATTGCTGAAAATACATCAATGCACTTACCATGTCTGCAAATGTGTATACTTTGTTAGAAGGAATCTCGTCATTTTTCCTAGTTTTTAAAAAGGTGACTTGTCACTTAATATATTTTCTAATGAAAACCAGGAAACTTTCAGCAAAAATGTGCTAAAGAGGAAAAGAAGTCAGATGTACTTACAGAGCACTTGCATGAATTGCTAGACTCCTAGATTATTTCATGAGCATAACGCACCCTAACATTGTGCAGGCAGTGTATGCAGAGTTACCTTGCAAACTGAGCATCATTCCCACAAGTTTTCGAATTCCTGCTGCTTAAACAGCGCCTTCGAAGAGTGTATAAACATAGTTACAACAGAACAGGTGTCGCCTGCCCTAGACCCACAAAACCCCAACAAACGTAAGGTTCGGGGCACATCACTACTGCACTAAAGAAACTATTCGCTGCTCACCGCGCCTTTCAACTGCCACAGTCCAATACATTTAAGTATAGTGCCCAGAAGCAAGTTTGAGGGGGAGTGGGGTTGACTCTGGACAGCAACCACCTGAAATATTCAAGAGCCACTGTTTTATATTTATTTAGTTGGTTTGTATAGTATCAATACATCACACTTCATGGCCCTTTAATGGTGGGTATGGGTTAAGCCATTTGTTTAATGAGGCACATTCTATTGTAGAGGGAACATTCATTCTTTGATGGTTTTTCAAAATCCTGAAGCACACTTGTCAAGCAATCACAAATGTCTGATTGAACCAGATATTGCCAACTGCAGAATGTCAGAGCTGCAGGGGGTCCTAGCTTGGCACAAGTTATGTACTGCAGAGGGTCCTAGCTTACAGCATGTTGTGATCTCAACACCCATGCAGTGTTTAGGGGGAGGGCATGAACACCCAGCAGTTACAATCCTATGACTTTCCTAAACAAGCACTTGCAAAGCAAGTAGGTCTCATCTACAAGAGTTACTATCGTTGTCAATTTTCTTTAGGTGCATTTGGCTTTTTCACCTTTTAACTGCGCTACTGCACAGCATGGCTTTAAAAAGCATCGACAAAGCAAATGACACCCTCGGCAAGACCTATTGGTCTTACATGCACTTACCCTGTAACCCAACACTCTTATGGGTCAGGTAGGATTACATCACTTCAGATTCTGTAGAGCACACAATACAACCCACTGGTGCAACAATACACCATATCATAAATATGTTAGAGAACATACCCAATCAATTTACACAATGCCAAAACATCACAAGACATCAGACAACCTCATCAGACCACACTATGCCACTGCTACTTCATTGCACTAGTCTGGTACAAGCCACAGTGAGTGCCTAGGGCAAAAATATGAGAAGATTGGGACACTAGAGGGCATTGGCTACCTGGTTGCAAAAGAATCAGGTGTGTAATGGGACTTTGCTTTGGTTCAGGAAAAAGTGGAGTATGGGAAGGAAAGGAACCATGAAAGTGTCTATGTTAAAAATAAACCCTTAACACTTGGAAAAGCAATAGGTCTGGCTTGAATGTGGTAATGCATACAAACAGGCATATGTAGAAGCACTATGCAAGAACCTTCTCTGCCAATTTATCTCACTAATAAAGCACAACTGCCACCTAACAGTTATCCTGGTGTTATTTCAATTACTGGTGGGAAAGAAGCTCCAAACAGTGCAACAGTACTCAACAATATAATACAGAGTTAAAGAAGCCACGGGAGAAGCCCTAATGTTTAGGGAAAAGCCATGTTGCAGCGTACTAGATCAACTGAGAATCTCAGGTCGTCTGGGAGTTGATTCAATAGCAGAGCTGCGTCGAATCATAAAGGCTCGTCCCCCTGGTCTGGGTTTTCTAAACCTGGCCACCTTAGCTGAAGAGGAGCGTAAGCTTCTAATCAAAAGATTGCCATTTTAGTCTCTTCTGCAGGGGGACCAGACAAAACTTATGAAGAGATTTAAAAGCAATACAAAGAGACTTGGACTTTCTTTGTATTAGTGGTAGCAAATGTAAATCTTTCAGAGACAGGAATAGCAAGAATCTACTTGGCCTGTTCAGGGCCAGTTTGGCGGCTGCCTAAACTCTCTGAAGCCACTTATTAGGTAGGCCGCAGCTCCAAGATATAGGGCATTATGGTAGCCCAGTGTTCTTGGGATCACAATGTGTACCACCAAGGCTCTAGAAGGAATGGGTAGCAGAGGAACTGCTCTGATTAAGGAGAAACGGGTCCCTGCCATCTTGTTTACACAAGATTCTAAGCTTCCTGTCAAACACTTCCCACTGCTTTCTTTAATACAGTTGCCACCTAGGCAATGCTACACATCACCCTCTCTCTTAACATACAAACCACTGTTCAATACAAAATGTTTATACACAAAAGAACATTGTAGATTTTTGTAGTAGTAAAGGTGACAGTGGGTGTGATTGGTTTTGGCTCGATATTTAGTAGTAATAGTAATGATGGCAGTAGTAGATATAATAGTGAGGCACTACATTGTCAAGGTGTCTTAAGTTATAAAGTAGCACTGTAGAACCTTTTCATAGTGATTTCCAGGTAAGGCCAATGGCAAGCAGTCTGCATACAAAATCGATTGCCCAGTGTGCGTATTAGAAGAGCTGCCAGGTTTTGAAGCAAAAAAATAAATATATGTTTCTTTTGGCAGGAGCTAGACAAACAGGTCACTGGAACTGGTGCACGCAGACGAGGCAGAACAGAAGTCAAGACCACTACGAGCTGCAGTAAAACACTCACAAGAAGGCAGAGCAGAAGCCTAAATACCATGAGCCTGTGTAACAAAGGGTGGTGGAACAAATGGCTAGTCAGAGTGTAACTTCTCTGAAATCCACTGTATGATCTCTAACCAGAACTTAAAAATAGTTTAAAAAGAAAAAGAAACAAGACACCCTGAATACGAACGCTATGGGGGACAGTTCGAAATGCAGACTAGGTTATACACCCTGACAGGAAATCGAAGAGGTAAAAAGAAAACCCAAGAATGACATAAAACAGTTTTTACAAGGCTGTATGTCTGAGAAAATGTGAAGTCTTACACAAACCCTACAGTAAAGTGCTTCCACCACAAAATCAATAGAACACTTCATAGTCATAACAGGCAAAATCCTTTTCTCGGGCTGGCTGGAGGGCACACGAAGCATATTCTCCAACCACTGCTGTAGGGCTAACTAAACGTGAGAGCACACGATCTACACACAGCTAAGTATAACACAAACCCTCTGGAAGATCTCGGTTACAAAAACTCACAAATCACAGCCTTCCATCTTCCTCAAAGAGCCCAATAAACCCGATAATGAGTGGAGGGGGTGTGAATGTAGCAACCGAGGGCACAAATGATCTTTGGGGGTGGTAGAGAAAATGATATAGACAGAAGTAACTCAATCTGGAGGGGACGGGCAACATGGAGGGCACAGGACAAGGGATGTAGGAGAAAAACATCAGACCAGAAAGATACTAAACACGAAGAATGCAGGCAATAATTGTAATAGTGCAGTAGCACACGAGGAAGCGCAAGAAAGCACATGCAGTCACACAATGCCGAAAGAAAACTAAAATAGTTCCCTGAATATCTACTGAACGGATACAAATAGACCAATCAAAACGTATTGTTAATACAAGCTACGCTCCGGGGAGGGAAAGCTATGGTTAAACAAGCAAACAAATCCCCCCGGCCCTCACTTACCGCATGCCGTCTACCTCCAGACACAGAAACGCTGGAGCACGCACACCCCAAGTCGGCCTGGAGCACGCCTCGGAAGAGACGCCGGAGGGCAGGAGCGTGACGCCGTGAGCGTGCACGTTGGCGATCACAGACCTGAGTCGGCTCGTGCCCAGGTCTGGAGCGGCTCGTGCACAGCTCTGACTCCCTTGGGACCTAACAAGGTGACTATAAATCTCGTTGGCGGCAGCGCTTCGCGCTGCAACGCCAGCGAGACCTAAAAAAGGACAGTAACAGGCAGTTGTGTTGGGGGGCCTGTGGGCAGGGTATTTAGGGGTGGTGGTTAGCCACAGGTGAGTGAATATTGATGTATAGGGAGTATTATAGCTTTGTACTGTGATTTGTCTAGGGTTACAGATATGTTGTGATGTGCACCTGTCTCATTAAAGCGGCCTTTTTCACACAATAAAGTTGTCAGTGGTTTTTGCTGCGCCCTCTCACCCAATGCCGCTTTGGAACGCTTAACTCAGCTGCAAGGGGATAGCCAAACTCCCTGCAGGTAACCCCACCAGCGACACTACTCACCGAACAGAAGACCCCCTGTCCTCTAATCCTACCCTAAATATCACACTCAAGCCTAACACCCAAGGGTCCTCCACCAATCACAGGCCTTCGGGCCACATCAACTTGCCTGAAAAGCGTTTGGGGTGTAGGAGATGGGAGAGCTTCAACCCCACCCAAGCCACGATTCTAATTCTATTGTGAGTGCAGTGCAGTCAACTACACAGGAGTGTCAGGCTGGCTCAGGGGTACAGAAAATGTGAACCCCATTTCAGTGTGTTATTTTTAAAATCCCAATGAGTTCTTTCCAACACACCCGTCCACGGCCGCTTTCCTGCGTAGACATGTTCCGTTGTGACTGAACAGGTGCTCTAACACTCGTGGTCTCCCATAGACGTGGCTCATCGAGGCTGTCTTCAGAGGTAACACAGGCCATCTGTGAGTCACAGTTCCTCGGAGTGATGTGAGTCACCCTTCACCGAGGCCACGCGCGCAGCTCCCTCTTTAATTCACGGCACTTGGTTTGATGTGCGTTGATTGCCGTCTCCAATCATACAGGCTCCTTTGTCAGCCTCAAAATGGGGGATTCTGAGTCACTCTTTCCGGATGTGCAATGGTGGAAAATGATCCATGTCGCCGAGTACGCACGAAGTACAAGAGAAAACGGCTGGAGCGCTTCTAACATACAGCTTGTCACACTAATTGTATGCCGTCGAGAGGAATTGTCTCAATGTATATACCACACTGAGGGATTGTTGTTAGGCATAGTACATGTCAGAGTAAGTGCCAGTCATACGTAGTGTATAGTACAGAGTGCATAATGCAACGGGTGCTTATTACCAGGGCTTTAGGTGGGATGAAAAAACTGGGGGGGGGGTCTCTCAAAGGGGCGTGGTCAATGTAATTAAGGGCGCCGCTTTAAAACACATAAGCTAAAAATCTATGCTTAGCACAGTGTGCAGCCCACTTGTATTTTGCTGTTCCTGTCAAGTGCGTCCAGATATATGATACAACAAGTAACATCATACCTACAAGTCGGAACTATTGGCTTTGTCAATGGTTGCTAGTTACATAAGATAAATAAGCAGCAACTATGGCTTGTATATAATATTGAAAACAACTTCCACTTAAAGCCCTGGTTGACACCACGACAATGTTGCTTCTCCTGACTCCCTTTAAAGTATTTCCCTTCCCCTACAAGGCTCACCAGACGCACATGAAGTACCTGCTGTCACTGCAGTCCGGAAAAAAACGGACCGCCTGTGCCAGGGAATAAAACGGAGCCCGATAGAGACCCTTTTCGAGGCCCCCTTAAAAAAACTGCCGGTGCTCAGCATTGGTGAGACCTGGACAACTTAAGGCCCTGCTTATTACACACGTATACTAGGTTGAGTGGCTCACACCGTACTTTTCATACTTGGTGCACAGCACAGTGAGTACTCTTCAGACATGATGAGGCAGTGAGTGCTTGTTACACAATGTCCGTGCTGCCGCAAGTTTATGTCAGATGTAGTGCTTGTCTCTGCAAGTGCTTTAATACACTCCACACCACAGCGATGGCTTGTCACTTATGGCGCATGTTAGGGAGTCTCGATTTTGAAAACCACAAACCAGAACATTTCACAAATGTAAAAAGAAGGTGGGTCCCCGCATCTCCTCGACAACCTGCACGTGCGATGGATGGTGTAAAACAGATGCCTGCCATGAGCAGTCAAGCAGAGGGCCCCGTGGCACGGGGGCAGGGCAAGAGCAACGCCAGCAGGGACCCTGCCAGCCTGTATGATGCCTTCAGGAGGGGCAGAGGTGGGGGATCCCTTGGAGCAGTGGGGGGCCCAGAAAGTGGAGCAGGGTGGGCCCCAGGGACAGGTGTCCACAGCCTTCAAAAGAAGGAAGGCAGGAAGGGAGTAAACTGGACCAAGGCAGGCTATTGAGCGGCACAGTCTCCAATGGCAGCAGATTGTGAATTTTAATGTAAAAAGATTTATAGCACACACAGCTACTCAACTGAGTGTCCCTGCACTATTTGGTATAGTCAGAGAGAAGAGAGGTATAGATCCACTCATGCATAAAGGACCATGCAAGAAAAAGAGAAAGATGAAAGACCTCTACTGCGTAAATAGCCTCATTTTGAGCTTTTTTTTTTTAAAAAAAAACAATGCTTCATCATTAATCTGTCGCAAATCCATCGGGAGATTATTCCAACCCACCGGACCCAAGACAGAAAATTATCGTCCGCCAGATCAAGCCAGCCGAACTCTAGGGATCCTGGCCAGATGGTTAATGGAGGACCGTAGCATTCTTACAGGATTGTAGTTGGCAATCCTGGCAGATAGGTAGTCAGGTCCTGAAGGATGGCGCGCTCTATGCATTAACAGAGAGGGCTTGAAAAGAATCAGGTTTTCCACGGGAAGCCAATGCAAATCACGCAGATGCAATGCAATGTGCTCTCATCTGGGAATGCCAAGG
The DNA here is from genome assembly GCF_964261635.1 of Lissotriton helveticus. Taxonomy (NCBI): domain Eukaryota; kingdom Metazoa; phylum Chordata; class Amphibia; order Caudata; family Salamandridae; genus Lissotriton; species Lissotriton helveticus. The sequence goes on from NC_136068.1 coordinate 1,071,333,566, forward strand.
AACAGCCACACCGCCGTGTTTTGAAGCGTCTTGAGTTTTCTCAACAGAAAGTTTGGCAGACCGGCATATAATGCATTGGCATAGTCCAACCCGGACATAACCAAAGCCATTACCACTGTGATCCTGATGGAATGCAGAGGAAATACAGAATTTGTTTTACCATATGTAAAATGCCAAAGCACAAACCTACCACCGAGATTATTTGGTTATGAAAAGACATTTTATTGAAAAACTTGTTTCCCAAGTTCTTTGCAGAATCTCCATGGGTACCCGGTGGAGACAGCCCTACCGGCCAGTGGACATCCAAATTAAGAGTAGAATTGTGTCCAAAACTGAGCACCTCAGTCTTTTCGGTGTTGTACTTAAGATAGTTAGAGGTCATCCATTGAAAGACTGCCTAGAGACAAGGTTGAATGGCTTCTTGTTCAATGGGTATCCCTTTACCGAAGGCAAAGAAGATCTGGGTGTCATCCACAATAAGAAGTACTCTTAACCCAAATGATTCCAACATGTTAGCCTGGGGAGGACAATAGATATTAAACATTGTGGGGCTAAGTGCTGAATCCTGAGGAACTCCAACTGAGACCCTTCAGCTATCAGAGGAGTAAGGAGGAACCAGAACTTCTTGACTTCTATCCTCAAGAAAAGAGTTGAGCCTTTTCCAGGCCTTATCCCTAAGACCAATCTCCTGAAAGTGTGACCAGCGTGGCATGTGGAACCATGTCGAAAACAGCTGACAAGTCCAGCAGTACCAGAACTGCCCTACTGCCCACATCAATAGTTCATTTAATCAGTTCAGAGACCTCCAACAAGGCAGTCTCAGTACTATACCTAGCCTAAAGCCTGACTGACTAGGTAACCTGTTAGTCTCTAAATAGTTGGAAAGCTGACGGTTCACACATTTTTCACTAACTTAGAAGTCGTGGTAGAAGAGAAATGGACCTATAGTTGCCCAGGACATCAGGATCAGCATTTGGCTTTTTTTTTATAAGAAGGCCGCTTTTAGCCCTCTTCTAGCATGAAGGCACCGTAGGTGACTAATGATTTATTCAACTGCTCATTCAGGGTGGGACTGATAACATCTATTCCCAACACCAGAAGGAAGCCCTTGGGACACAGAATGAGAGGTGACTCTTAGATGTGCAGGGAGAGCCCTGATTGTGCAGCTAGTAGTGGGGCGTACGGGAAACCAAGCATGATGGCAAGAAGGTGATGTCTGATGAGAACCTGCACCTCAGAGAGCGCATGACAAAGATCTTCAGAATTCCTACAGGGAAAAGAATGTTAATGGAAGACATAGCGGTAGTGAACCCTGCAGAAGGCAATGGTTCTGGAGTGGAGAGAGTGCCCCATCACCATGAAGGAAATGGTAAAGGATTTGGGGGCACACTTTGGGACTTGGTGAGGTAGCAGAAGGGCGGTGGATGCGAGCAAGCTAGGTCTAATGTGGAGAGCCGTTTGGAGTGAATACCTCCAACGTGAAGTAACCCCCACCACCGCTCCCATGAAGTGAAGCACAAATTGCTTTCACGTTCAGACACCTGGAAATGCCAGGATATTCCGGTACAAAATTGTGAGTTTTACAATTTTTGCATTTTTTCACATCCACCACTGAGGTCAGGGTTCGCCTTAGAGTGTGTACACCGCCCAGTGGATTCTTCTTTCACTATTTATGTGGTCCTGATGAAAGCTCAGCCGACTTGGCTATTTTGAGCAGAAACATGTCGACCGTTTGATCACTATATGGACACATTTGGCTCAAACTAATGGCCAATTGTTTGTCCACATTTGATTTTAACTAGAGCTTGCTGTGCCTTTATTAAAATTAATTTTTGGCCTCAGTTCGCTCTATTTTAACTACACTTATCACTATTTCACTATTGACTCACGAAAAACCAGCTCCACTGCAATTGCAGGTGTTGTAGCAACCGGGTAGGCACTCGGCCCGCCCGGTGGAACCCGATGATGAAGCATGCCACCCACTAGGTGGGTGAGTGAGAGTTTTCTTAAAAACCTCTAGGGTTTTTTGGTACACTTTGTCACATTTCACATTTCTTCATTTTGCCTTTTTCTCTTTGGTTGAAGACATTGGCCCTTATGTGTTTTTGCCATAATTTGTAGTCACTCCTTTGTTGTTATTTATAACTTAACTGGGGTAGAGGAGTGCCTCTTAACCCTACCTCTCTTGTTGTTTACAAGTAAAGAGGTAGCAGAAGGCCCTGCTCTGAAAACTGTAAGAGCAATAGGGAGAGGTTGTAGTGGGGATGGTCAGAGAGAAGTTAGGGGCAGAGTGCCCAAAGTAGGGTGGACAGTGAGATAATTGGGACTAGCTTGTGCAATACGTGAGGATGAAGACATAGAGAAGCTGTCAGGTACCTCATTGGACAATGGCACTTTGAGTGAGGAATGAAAGGGCTGGCTGCAATGGCAGGTGAGAGGCAGAGGAAAAGGATGCTGTCTGTCATGAGCAGACCGGGGATGGAGAGATTCGATAGAAGGTACTGCAGGAGGTGCAGGTAGTGGTGATGAAGGGAGAAAGTTGCAGCCCCAGGTGCTACAGAAAAGGGTGTGGAGAATCGAAGAGTTATGTCCATCAGTGAAGCTTGGGACAAAAGGTGAGGCCAGAGGTACAAGACTATCCAAGTGAGTATGGGGATGGCTCAGTGGCGGCTCTAGAGGAGCGTCACCCCACAGCTTTTTTGCAGTGAAACACAAAGAAGATAAAATGATAATAACTTGTGTTATTATCCTTTTATGTTCTCCTACTTCTGCCCACAGCTTTGCATGAGGGGGAGGGGGCAGGGGAGAAGTGGTGGCACCCTACTAAAGTGAGCAATGAATGCCTGGATGGCCTTCTCGGGTCGGCCAAAACAGTCTTGCGCACTTCGCATGTTCTCCATGCACGCTGCATCACAGCCTACGTGAAGAACATGCCTAGGCCTCCAGTCAGTCTCTGAGCGCCGAAACACAATGCTCAGATCAATCAAACACTGCTAAGGCAGCGTTGTGATTGGCTAACTGGGAGCCTGGGTGTACTTCCTGTGGCCGAGCGAGTGTAGGACTATGGAGGAGAGATTCGGCGAGGAAGCAGCAAAAAGGTACGTTAAAAAATAATAATAATTTAGAGCAGCTTCCCTGCATCCTCCCCCCCACATCCTTCCCCCTACCACCCATGTCCTCCCCCTCCTGTCCCCGCCCCCCACCTCCGATCCGTGCCACCCGCGACTGGGATGGCTGGTGGTCAGTATGGGAGGGGGAGGAAGAGCTGTACAGGTGGGAGAAGGTGATGATAGGAATGCGAAGAGTGAAGAGACATGGTGTACAAGACAGCAATGGAAAACTTCCATGAAAAATTGTGAGTGAGCTCGGAAACTTCTTGGAGCAGCAGTGTGAGGAAGGGTTTAAGGAGGTGGGTTGGCAGGAGGCTGTGTTACAGGCAGGCGAAGCAGAGCAGGGAGTGGTAGGAGGCACGGGGGCTGAAGGAACGCAGCATGGTGTGAGCAAAGGTGATGTGGTCCAAGGGAGTGACAAGGGAAGGAATGAAGAGATGGCAAAGGTTGTGGGGCAACCAGATGCAAGTATTATGGGCGGGACCAAGAATATTGTGCTGGATGACTGTGAGCTATTGTGCCTTCAGACGCTTGATCTTCAGGTTTTAATTCCCAATATGTTGTGAGACCTTGTGGTTTTCATGGTACTGCTTTTGGTGGGAGGTTTCATGAATCCTACTGTGTTGCATTGTTTTTGGCAATTTGGGACATCTGTGTAGTGTTCTGGAGCAACGGAACTCTGTGTATTGTCACAAAAGGAAAGGCATAAGTCACACCACTGACAACAGATTTAAGGTAGGATTTAAACCATTTATTGATGGCTCTAAAATAAGATAAGTTAAATAATTAACTGCAGTGCTAGGACTGGTGTGCCAGAAGTGCTGTGCAGTCTTAAGGGTTTGGTGTAAGGGAGACGCAGACGTCACATTGCAGTAGCACCGATTAAAGAAGAGTTTATAATTACGTCATTGACGCTGTGGAACAGTCAGACGGGCAAGTCCCAGTGCTATAGGCGCGGGCACAGGGCAGCAGGGGAGGACCAAATTATGCCAAGGGTGACTAAATATTTCGGCAACAGAAGGCAAATTATACGGCATAATGTGGCCCATTTTTTAATAACATTATTCCGAGTTAATTGGATTTTTAAATGAATATGGTATTTTGTAAAAAGGTGGATTTAGGTATTCCTTTAATAAAATGTACACCAGTACTACCATCCACTATAATTAAACTCACATTATCTGTCCCAGATGGACGTCAGGCTAAGTCGGCGTTTTACACAGTGCCCTATTTGCTGTGACAAAAAAGAACAGTATTGTTCCTCCTTCTCTTTAGACTCGTTATCAGGCTGCTCCCATTTTATTTGATAAAGGAAAATGTGCAGGTTTTTTCCAAGATCAAAGTGTCTTTGGTCAATTGGACTAGCCAGGTGTAGAAGTCGGGCCTTCTGTTTTCAAGGGGGGGGAGGAGGTGTAATAAAACTATTAGATCAAATATTCATGAATTCACCAATCTCTTATGACTTACTTATGAAAACAGCACGTTCAATGTTAGGAAAAGCGCTTTATCAGCTACGGCCGCTAAAGCGCCTAATCCATCTCCTCGCCCAATAACAGGGAGGCCCGTGATTGTCCATGACCCTCATTATATATTTTTTTAATTTTTGCAATGATGAAATTCAAAATCGTTTGTTTGCTCCTTTTTTTTACTGTTGCTAAACGTCACCTAAGTGTCTAGAATGAAAAATGTAGACACTACATAAATCAAAATAATTACACATAAATATTACCTATCTCAAAAGCATCCTTTTTATCGACTTTGAAGGGATGACAAGCTATTTGACCTACTTGAACTTAATCGTAACGCTTTGTCCGAAGTAGGACTCAATAGTACAGCTTTGGCCGAAGTCTACACCGAACATGCTGCAAACTCGGTGCCCTCTTCTAGGCGCATTAAGAATTCAGAGCTATTGATGAAACGTAGCACACCCTAATAGGATGTGTGACGCATAATTAGTCAAACATGTGGTAGCAGCATCACTTGCTGTAACCCTACGCTATCTCTTTTCTTGTGAACAAACCTGGAACCTAAAAACTCAAGTAATTTTAGTCTCAGACTGTTCAAGATCGTAGTGTCACCTAAATGATTTTGGGTGTCCTGGGCAAGAAATATTCTGGAAAGCTGTGTTCAGAGCAACTTTAAATTTTAGTACACGTTTTCTGTTCTTTCAAGCCTGATTATATCAATCAATGTTGAATTATATGACAAAGTTTCAGATAAAGAATTAGACCGAAGTTAAAGGAAGAATGCGCATTGCCATGAGGCCCTCAGAGCATCTAGGCCTGTGCAATTACCCATTTTGTACCATGTCTTAAAACGTCTCTTCAAGGTCCCCAATGGTCTATCCTCAAAAGTTGGCGCATTTCTGGAAGAATTAATGCACCTGCTTCTTTACACTCATCTCGGGTCATGGGGTGTACAATGAACCTCATTCAGGTGACTTATCCCTGTGTTTTCCAGAAACACGTCTATGTTCTGCGCAAACAAAAACATTTGCAAAAGATAAATAACTCAAAATTTAGAAAGGAGTACATGACACTCTCAAAATCATACGGTTCTAAAGCCTGCGTCACTCGAGGGAAGGGACCAGATGATGTTAGCGGGAGATCAGGAAGGCGGACAGAACTGCGGTGTGTCGAGGAAGGCGCCAAAAGGTAATTTTCAAACAATTGTTATTGCCGTGAGTGGTGGCTCTGGAGACTGATGCTTCAACTACGGGAACCTGTCTTTGAGCAGGAGTTCGCAAACTGGAACGTCCAGTCAGACGTTCATTCTTCTGTGTTCAATAAATGAATTACAAGTCACCTAACAATGTAACCCCTACGACTGCGTGCCCGGATACCCTGAGGAGTAAAGGCGGGCTTTACAGATATGTTAAACTATTAATTAAGTTAGCTTAGCAGTACGGTTTACATCTACAAACCCCTTGATTGCTAAGTATGGCCTGTCATGTCTGATATTCGCTTGCATGCGTATCATTTCGTACACATATGTTTTTTTTTTTAAATGTGCGTTGTTATTTTCTGTGGTATTTCGGTTGTTATTCGGGAGTAGACTGTAGTTATTGTTACATTATACATATTTACAACCTGCCTCACTGGAAAAAGCGACTTGTTTAAATTCACGCGAGTTCTGGCACAGCAGCAAGAGCGAGATTCGAACCCATGTCTCCACGCATAATAAAAACAAGGAATGCGCGTGAGAGAGAAGGGGAGCAGGAGGTGAACCCGGGAGTGGTGCATACGTGCCCGCGCAGTCTGCTCATTTTCAAGCACTGCACTCATGCTTGTGATGCACCCCTGCTCGCTCCCGCAAGGTGGATGCCGCCACAAGCACGAGTGTGTGCTTGAAAAACAGCAGAGCGACGGCTAAAGGCCCTCCTCGTAGCGCATGTGCGCTGCATAGGCGAGACCTAAAAATGCCGTACATGGGAATAGTAGCACCCTCGGACAGTCACTTGTTGGCCAGTACAAAAGAGAAAATATGAACAAGCGATAATCTTGGCATATTTAAGTTGCTACACAGGAGAACCTGCAGCAAAGAAGAGTCTAAAGAGGAAGAAAGAGAGTTGGCGAACAGGCCCATTGTTCCTACTAACATCAATACATAGACAGTAGTGTTCATTATATACATGAACATGATGTGTGAAAAATACCTGGGATACAGCGAGGCACTGTTCAAATATATGGTCCTGATAAGGTCAGCCCTCATCAGTTTTGGAGGGTTCTCATTGCTTGGATATGATGAATTCAGAGCAAGGAGGAGTGTGGACCCAGCAAAGTTTTGGGCAGAAGTGGATATTGAACTATGGCTTAAATACATGATGCAAACCAGACCCATACTATCGGCGGACACGGTTAGCTGTTTTATACCCCTACCACGTACTCCTTTTCAGAACAGACCCACGCTCTAAAGGGTAGGACTCACACAAAGACAAATGCAAACGGATCGTGGAATTATAACAAAATGGCATGTTACACATCACCATGTCGAATTCTGCATAAGTGCTCACGAATTCTGCATAAGTGCTCACGATGTAGCTGGAGACACTCAGTATTGCATTGCTTTGTGGGTCAATGACAGCAGGAAGGGTCAAAAGAGGGCAGAAGTGGATTGTGTGAAGCCGCCGATTTACCAAGTGAGATGGAAGCAATGTTTCCATGATTGGTGAAATATCCAAAGAGGTCAGCTGTAGCTGTGCTACAGGGCGGTCTACTTCTGCTTTCTGCGTTCATACCAGGGACTGCATGCCCAGCACTGGGCAGGCAATTTAGGTCAACAAAGGGGATGGAAGGGGTGGTGCAGGCCAAAAGGAGCTAGAGATCAAGTCGGACAGGGTGACTGCCATGTTTCATGCCCTTATCCAACCTGATTTCTCTTTAGGATGGTGCTAAAACGGCAACTGGAGAGTTAAGGCTGATACACTATCTGTCATGGGCAATGTGCTGCCTAGCACCAACGGAGGAACTCTTGCACCATGGTGCAAAGGTGCCTGAGTTGTAATCAGGATTGTTTTCGTGCAAGAATGGGCACCTTCCTGTGCAACCACAATTCTGAGAGGCATTTTCCTCTTTGTATGTTTGCTGCAGAATGTAGCACACATAGAAAGAGGAAAAAATGAGGTGAAATTCAGATATTTCGCCTCGTTACGCCTTTCCTGGGGAGGTGTGACATTTTGACACATTCCCAGGTCTACCAGTAATGGTAAATCTGGGAATGTGCCCAAATCCATGGGTGGATGCGTGGGAACAGCCACGCTTCACCCATGGAACGCCTCCTTGGAGCAGAGTAATGCAACATAGCGATTTGCACTGTGTTGTGTTACTCTACATTATCAAACCGTGAAGGTTTGATAAATCTTTCTTAGTAGTTACGTTGCCCTTGCGCCCCATTGCGAGGCGCAAGGGCAACGCAATTGCTTGATAAATATGCACCCTAGTGTCCCCAGACAATACTTTTGTGCTGTAATGAGTAGTTAGTGTAATAAAGTACTTTCTCTTTTTATAAATTCAAAGCATTGACTGGACTTTCTTCTAAAGAGTGATATTATGTTGATTAGTCAATCTGTTGTTCTAGCCAGCTCCTCTGCCAGACTGCTGCAGTGGAGCTCTTTTGGCTGGACAGACCCTTCCTGCAGATTACCTTTCAGCAGGTCAGATGTTCACTTCTGAACATCTAGTAGGAACTCTGTCTCTATACTCCCCACATTACAGTCTGTTATCACACAAAATCCTCTGTAATGCTAGCAATACACAGTACTAGCCTGGATTCCACTAACAGTCAATCATTGCACACACTCCACTAGAACACACTGCCATGCACCTTTACCACAAACATGGGCTATCCGAGCAGACAGGATGTAGCAAGGGACATGGTCACATGCATCTTGCCCACAACTTTAGAGGAGCAAGGCTAGTAGGCCACTTGCTCAGTGCAGAGGACAGGGAAAATGGCCTGCTCTGTGACTGCAATCAAAAACACAATCTGCCACAACTGCCAAGCTCATGATATGACAAGGTGACAGTAGCCATTGATAAAGAAAGCATGTGTGGGTCGCCCCTCCAGACCACAGGGTGTTTTCTATGTGTCTCATATTCCTGTTATGCTAAGTAGTCCTCGGTGTTCACGCATGATGGTAAAAAGCACTATAAAGACTTGCAGTAGGGTGACTCAGGGCAGGGATGCATGCTTGCAAAAATTATAGAGGTGACATTGCATGCCCAACAATGTACATACCAGAGAGAATATGTTTCGCATACAGTGTGTGCTGCAGAGAGTTCTTGTCACACAGAGTTTATGCACAGTGAGTTCATATCACACCTATTGCATCCAAAAGCGGATTGCTCACGCACAGTGCAGAGCAAAGGAAGTGCTCTTCGCACAGTGTGTACCACAGCGAGCCAGAGGTAATGCTAGCCTCAGCAAGGGTTTGTCACATATAGTTTGTACCACTGTCAGTGTTTGTAATGCATAGTGCAAGTCACACAACGTGCATATACAGTGAGTGCTTGTCATGCGTAGTACATGATGCAGCGAGTGCTTAACATGAATAGTTTATACCACATTGATTGCTCGTCAGCCACAGTGCATGTTGCTATGAGTGCTTGCCACACACAGTGAATACGACAGCGATTGCTTGTCACACATAATGCATACCACATTGAGTGTTTGACATGTTGAGCGTATACCACAGTAGGTGCGTGTCACACGTACTGCATGCTGCAGCGAATGCTTGTCAGACATTCTCACCACAGTGAGTACTTGTCACATGCTGTGCATGATGTAGTGAGTGCATGGCATACCTAGTGTATGCTACAGCGAGTGTCTGTCACACTTGGGGCTTGATTTACTAACCTTTCACGCAACACAACGCAACGCAGCAGGGCAATTTACTGCTCTGTGTTGCGTGAAAGAGAGAGAGCAGAAATGTGCCATATCTACTAAGATATGGTGCATTCCTGCTCTCTCTAACAGAGCTAGTGCACGTCAGGTAGCCTAGCGCCAATGTAGGCACCCTTGCCCCATGGTATAGCGGGACTTGTGTTATGGGCAGGATTATTTTTGGGCAGGGAAGGGATCTTCCTGCACACAAACTATAGGTAGAGCCAGATTCATCTTTCTCTGTGTGCTGCACAATTCAGCTCACATGGAAAGAGGAAGTAAAATAGAGAAATAAAGATATTATTTCACCTCGCTATGCCTCTCTCAGGTGTGCGCACCATTTTGGCACAAACCCAATTTTGCTGCCTTCACTCATGCTCCACCCACGGAGCACCTACCTGACAGTGTAACGCATCTTTATCTTTACAAAGCTACGCAAGGCGATAAAAATCAGCCATTTTGTGGCTTTATAAATCTGGCTTAGCATTTTGCATTGTGGCTGTACCAAAAAAGTGGTGCAACAGCAACGCTAAATGTTACTAAAACTTGGCCATACTCTATACCAAAATGAATGTTTTTCACAAATTTTGCATACCACAGTGTTTGTCACTCACAGTAAATATCAAAGAGCGCTTGTCACACTTTGTGCATGCCACAGCAGGGACTTGTCAGAGATTGCGCATAGCACAGAAAGTGCTTGTCACACATTCTGCCTACCGCACAGAGTGAGTGTCACGCATAGTGCGGGCCACAGTAAATGTTTGTCACGCAATACGTACCAGCTTGAGTTCTTTTCACACAGCATCTGCTGTATCGAGTGCCTGTCACACGTAATGCATCCTACAGGGAGTGCTTTTAAATCATAATGTAACACCAGTGAAGGCGTGTCACACTTTGTTACATACTGCAGCGAATGCTTCTCATAGTGCATTGGTTTTCAATCTGTAGTCCGGGGACACCTCGGGGTCTGCAAGCCATCTCAGGGGGTCTGTGACTACTTGTAAAATAAATAATATTATCAGGTTAACGAGTTCTTGTTGTACTTCGCTATGCCAGGCCTCCCCTGGGGGCTTTTGCTAACTGTATCCCCTGGACGCTGTGCCCTGTATATATAAATCTCTTTTTTTCAATAAAAAATTACTGAAATAAAAAAAAAAAAATAATAATAAAGTGCATATAAATAAAGAAGCAAAATGTAAACTTGAACATTTTAAAACGTTCTGTAAGTGTAAAAGAATTTGAAATTGGAGCTGAAAACTTGAGTTAGTATCCTCATTTATTTGCAGAAGCAGTGCAGTGCTCAGTTGAATTTAGCAAAGCCTCCCATTAAAAATGCAGATTATGTTTATATTTTTGAATTAAATAAAATATTTCATCATTTGAGTATTTGTTGGTGAATACTTGTTTCTGTATTTTTTCTGTATTGTTTTGCAATTCAACGCATGCTTAGGCTGGGGTTTCAGGGTTCCAGTTATAACTCAGTGAGGGTCCCCGAAATCCAATGATGATTTAGTGGGGGTCCCCGGATTCCAGTCATGATGAAGTGGGGGTCTAGAAAAGTCAAAAGGTTAAGAATCACTATCATAGTGCGTACTAGAGTGAGTGCTGCATGACAGAACGAGTGCTTATCACACATAGTGCATCCATACGTGAGTGCTTATCACAGATGCATGGCAAAGAATAAAAGTCCATGCCAAAGAGTATGCATTACAGGCACATCACATATCAGAAAATGCCTTTCACAGAAAATACATTTCTTTCTCCCTCTCACGAGAGACAATGCAGGTCCCAAGGAACGGAAGGACATCTACTTCAAACATTCCTCAGGGCCTTGCTTTTATCAAGGCACGGGAAGAGTTTGCTCCCTGAATCTGTGGAGTCACAAAGGTTGCTATGCAACTAGTGTCACCAAAGGAGGGAAAGAGAAGGACCTCTGCCTTAATTAAAGCAAACTTGTGTTTGGCTACAATTGTGTTTATATCTTAAGGAGAGACTTATTGTTCATTTTTATGCTTGTTAGGCCTTGCTAAGACGAAGGCTGTCTTTATCGGTTCAGATACAATGTTAATGATTGTGTTATTTTACCAAAGAAAAAAGAACTGGTTGTATTAGTTATAAAATAATTTGTTAAATGCCATCCTTTTGACTTACTTAATACTAGGAGCCACACTGTAGGCCCAACTTTTACGTTTGAAAAGTCAAATGCTAATATATTGCTGTATTCAAGCAGTATAACTGTTTTTGCATGTTAGCGCTCACAGTCGTGCAGTTTGTTTCTACATACCTCATAGATAACAGAAACAGACTACAACTGGTAAGTAAGTTAGTTCCTCTTTGTGATGGACCCATGGGGTACGTGATAGGCACTGCCACCCTTGTTATTCTGTCACGGGCCCTTTTAAAGGAGAGATTTAAAATTGTTACTCCTGTTAGGACCGTGTTCACTATTTGGTACACCGTTACTGTATACTGCGTACATGTTTGCAATTTAGTATACAGAATTTACCTTTGTGTGTATTAAAAGTACTTTCCAATTTTAAAAGTAAAACCACTAATAGAACATTGATATATGATTTTTTATTTTGCGTGCTTCTGAGTTTCCGATCACCATCACCTCCCTGATGAAGACTTAGACTGTTCTGCTGTCATTACCTTGAGTGTCAAGTACTGAAGAAGTGTGTTTGGGTGTCAGTTTGGAGGGCAAATAGTAGGGGACCCCTGGGCACCAGTTGTAAGCGATCTAAATTCACACACTGGGCGCCAAGTAACCCTGGATGCCTTGTACTATCCTAACCAGTCCTCACTGCAAGCCACACTAGCAAGGATCATCATCAGCAGTTATCTACCACTGGGCACTTACCTCTCTTACCTCGAAAATTCTTCTGTGAGGCTGTTCATTAAGAAGAATATCAATGCATCAGACCCAGTCAACTATCAACCAATTTCTCATGGCCCATTCTAAGGAAAGTTGTTTGAAGGAGCTGCCTTTATGCTTTTTCTGACTTCAGACAGGGTTCCACATATGCCCTGATCTTTATCTAAGACAATCTGAAAATTGCAGTTTACAAAAATGTAGTTGCACTACTTACTGTAATATGTTCACCGCCTTTGACAGGGTCAATCACCACTTTCTCCTGCAGAGGCTAAAGGAACTTGGCATCCAAGGAAACATCCCAGTCTTGAGCTCCTCTTATTTCTCTGACACATCTGCCATCATGTTGTTACTCCATTTCACATTGTCTCCTTTAACCACTAGCTCTGACCTTCCTCATCACTCAATCCACCAACCGCTTCTTTTCAACACGTACCTCAATCCACTTCTCGACGTCATCAAATCCTTCAAGCTAACCTGCCACAACTATATCATCAACACTCAGATCACCTTAAGGCTGGAATAATCAATTAACTTAGACACCTTAGGGATAGCCCACTCCTTCCATGCCATTCACTAGTCGATGCTGGGAACCATCCAAAACGTAACGTTTTCAAAATAAAGATCCTAACTTGCGGAGGATGGAATAACTACCAGTGTACAACCACCTGATCCTACGAACTGGAGCCTCCAAAAGTAACTTCTACTGAAGACAGAAATCTGGGAGTGATTATGACATCCAGCCTTTCACTGTACCCCCCAAGTAAACCAAATCACAGGAACCACTTTCTATACAAAGCAATCACACGGAGGCCCTTTCCCTCATCTAGTTTCCCACTGAAGCTAAAGGCTTTTATTGCCTGTACTATGTCTTGTCTAAGCAAAAAGACTTTTCCAGGTGCCCCTTATCCAACCCCAAACACTGCAAAGATTTCGAAATGTTTTTTTTGCAAGATATCTCCTACACCTTCATCTATGCACAAAAGACATCAGCCATCTAAGAGCTTCACAGGAAACCCATGACCAGAAGTAAAACGGCAAAGGTACTCTTAGTACATCACCTCCTGGGTTGTAGACTGCCACCTCTGCTTCCTACCTCTCATTACAAGAAAGCAGTTATCAGTACAACCTCCATGCCAGGGGTAGCATAGGTGCTTCTTCCTATGACAGTAGTACCCGTAAGACATACAGTGATTGTCATCACATGTTTTTAGTCAAAATAACCTTCATTGTCACATCAGTGTAGCTACTAAGGACCTGATTTAGAGTTTGGTGGACAGGGTACTCCGTCGCAAACACACCAGAGTATCCAATCTACTAATCCCTTGGCTCTCTCCCATTTAGAATAGGGAAGGCTGTAAGTATTCAGTCGACATAACCCTCATTGGCTTTGTTGATGGAACATTTCCTCTGACGGTCCAATGGAATAAGGGCCTTCATATGAAAGAATTTACGATATCTGTTCTTTTTTTTCCTGTCTGTCACAGTCAGGAAAAACCTGGCCGTAAGGGATTTAAAAAAACAATGGTGTCCCCCATATCTTCGGCAAGAAATCAGAGGGAGTGGAGGCCATTATTTATTTGCTTTTAAAAAACAAACTCCCGCTTTAGGAGTTTGGTTTTGAAAAACAAAAAAACTCTGAAATGATTAGAAGCTAACCGTCATGGCTGATGGTACTGTCCTTTAACCTCCTGGCTGCGGCCGTAATTCCGCGCCTGTGCGGCACATTCTGATCGCGGGCATGGTCATGACGGCTCCTGGCCGTCATCAGCACCGCCCACTGTAACTCATGACGGCAGGGAGCCGTCATCAGCACCGAACGGGTTAAGCTATCCCCACATTGCCAGGAACCTCAATGAGTCCAATTCCTGTCAATGTAGAGTGCTGTCCTGAGGGCTGGGGGACAACTCTAAATGTGGCTGGTGGAGGTGCCTCAGGATAACAGAGGTATTTTCCCTGTCTTCTTGACAGAGTAAACTCCACCTGCCAAACTCCGAATTAGGCCCTAAATAACAATTTTCAAACACAGTAATACGCTGTAGTTTCCTTAACTTTGCCCATACTGCATCACTATCCCAAACTGCCCTCAACCCCAATCTAGCAATTGAAGGAAGAGCCTCACTGATCACTATCTAGAGGAGTTACAACCCCAGTGCCTCAAACTCAAACCATGACCTCCTCAAGCTCAGTTCCAAACTCAAATCTTTTATACTTGAAGACACACTTAAAAATCATGCTTTCTTGCAGCATCTCTTTCAAATATTTTTAAACTTGGTAAACTATCTACCATACATGGCGGACAGCTGTACCAGACTATTGCTATGACTTTTCACTATCAAACCTGAATTATTAATTTAATGAGAAACCATCAGAACTATAGTTGAATTTCCTACAGCCATTTGTCAAGTATAAAGTTGTGTTAGTTGTCATTTCCAAATGGGATTTTCAACTTTTGCTTGTAAAATGAATACCTATATCCTTTATATTCATATTGCTTCACCACAACAAATTGGCAACCTACCAATTGGTGAATCACATTTTGTAAATACAACACTCTTAGGGGCATATTACCAAGGGCATTATCGCCGCATTAGCGGGACTTTTTCCCGCTAATGCGGCGATAATTTCATCGCCCTATTACCAAGCTGTCGCTAACACCAGTTAGCGACAGCTTGTAGGAGATAGCGGGCATTTAGGGGCCGACTTTGCATGTCAGCGATAATTATCGCTAATGACATGCAAAGTGGGCGTGCCAAGATGTTAGCGACTGAAAACAGTCGCTAACATCTCTAACTCCTATTAACAACTTTTGGAAATATTCGCGCTAAGCGCGAATATCTCCAAAAGCTAACGCCTGCTAAAAGCTGTTCTTAGCCATGTTATCCAATGGAAGGTGGATAACATGGCTAAGAGCATTGTCACGATAATGCATGAATATCGCTGATTTTTCAGCGATATTCATGCATTTCACAGGATTTTTACCGCTTTTGAGATAAACCTTGATAATATCAAGGTATCTCAGCGGTAAAAATCCTCGGTGCTCGGCGATATTTTTTTCCCGCTAACCAAGCAATAGCGATAATTATCGCTATTGCTTGGTAATATGCCCCTTACTTTTTGACATATTAACTGTTGCAGAATTCATTTCACTGTTCCCATTGGGCGCAGGGTCAAGACTGATTTGCATATGGCTGGGTCCAAACTGGAAAGGCATGGTGAGCAAAAAAAACGATGGATTTAGGCCCAGATCTCTGTACTGGGGTGAATGTACGACATTGTTCTGCATTCTGTCCATCAATTGTTCATTTTGCAATGATCAAAGCCAGCCAGATCGTAAGCACATAATAGAACAATCAGATTGTCAAGGTCTTGCACTTCAGTGTGGCTTCATACCTGCCCGCCACACTGGCATGAACTTGCGTCAGGTTAACCCACATTATGCAGGAAGTGAAACACCATGTTGAGGAGCTTGCTGTAGTGTCAATAGACCTGGGAAAGGCCTTGTACAGAGTTGACTGGGGATACTTGCTGGAAGTCCTTAAGATAGTGTGATTTGTCCCCATTTCTGCCGCTGGTTCAAAATACTGTACACAGAATCACATGCATGGGTACGGGTGGGACAGGCAAGCTCGTAGGAGTGGGTATTGGAGCGGGGCACACATCAGGAATGCTCGCTCTCACCCCTCCTCTTCGCCCTGGCCATCGGACCCCTGACGGTGCAGATGTGAGGGGAAATGGGTCAGTGGGGTATCCAGGTTGGGGACACCACCCATGTGATCTCCCTATACGCGGACAATGCTCTGTTTTATATAGCTTCTCCCCGATTGGCGCTGCCTAGGCTCCTGCGGCATTTCTTGAGGAGTTCAGTGAGGTCTTCGGGTTGGGACTTAACCAACACAAATCACAAATCTTTCCCCTGGCACGCATGGCCACATTGCCCCTAAAGAGTCTTCCCAACCTAGGGATGAGATGGGAACTGGCTCATTTTCTGTACCTAGGTATCCAGGTAGCACGTGACAATGCTCAGTTGATGCATATGAATGTAGAGAGGGGCATAGACACGCTGAGATGCTCTGTGGTCTTTTGGAACTCATTGCCACTCTCCTTGATGGGTAGGCTTGCAGTGGCCAAAATAGTGATGCTGTCTCGCTGCCTTTATGTGCTAAAAATTCACTTTGCCTGGTTCATAACTGGGTCTTCAAGCAGCTGAACTCCTTGCTTGTCTCTTTACTGTGGGCTGGGTGGCGCAGTAGAGTACACTGAGCACAATGACGCGTCGATATGAAGAGAGGGGACTAGAGGCTCCATGAATGGACTTAGATAACTTTGCGGCACACTTCAGCATGGGACCCGTCGGTTAGAGGACAGAGACAACTGGGAGAAACGACTCCTCGCTGGGCGAGTACACTCGGACATGCTCCCAATTGTAGTTATGTAGGACAGGGGGTCTTTGACGATCTTTCCTATATAGTATGCCACTCCGTGGATGTATGGCAACAATACAGTGGAAAAGATACTGAGACATGCTTCGTTTCATTGAGAGCTCTCTATATGGATACTTGCCCCTGTAAGAGAAATGAGCCTACATATGTCCTTTCAGGCGTGGAATGAGGGAGTTTGCAAAGTTTTGGCAGACCTCCACCCAAACAAAACGTTTATCTCATACGAACAGGCCTGCAATGACTTTACACTGGGACAGTGTCACTACCTACACTACACTGGGCTGATGGAGATCGTTAGAATAACCTGGCCCACGTGCTCTAACAACCCAAAAATGACCCACACATTGGACATAGTTTCCACATGTGGATCTGGGCACAGGCTGATCTCGCTCCTGTTTAAAGCCATGAAGTTGAACTCGGCTGCCCCACTCCCCTCGGGCAAGAGCGGTGTGGGATCGGGACCTAGGTGGGCAAATAAACGACAAGATATGGGTAGCCATAGGCACGCTTACACACACAGTATCCTGCCACATGCGATTCAAACTGATTCATTACAACTTTTTGAACTGCCCTTATCTTACGCCGCTGAGGCTACGGCGCATCGCCCAGACCCGAACCGACACGTACCCCAAATGTGATGCAGAAAAGACAGATTTGTTACATTTAGCATGGGGCTGTCCTGGGCTGCAGGAGTTTTGGCCTCTGGTTGTGGCAAAGGTGCGTGATAGCAAAGTCTCCACATACTGGAGGAGCCATTACAATGTCTGTTCGGCCATGTAAAAAAAGCAGGAAGCGAAAAATGGCATACAACTGATGTTAGTGTTAGTTAAGCGTAGAATAATCAACACCTGGATGGGGCAGAGAGGCCCAGACATAACAGCATAGCTTAGAGATGTGCGATATTGGACGCTAGCAGAAGAAGTCCATATGAAATTAAACCGAAGGGAAGATAAGTTGCAGGTAGATCTGTCTGAGGGGCGGGACTTGTGAAACTCTGCCCTGAACTCGGACACTGTCGGCGAAGACCAATATGAGCCCGAAGCAAGTGGAGATACGTCTGGTGGGGGTAATAATGGGTCCGGAGAGTGGTAGATATGTGAATGACAGCTTTAAGACACCCCCTGATTCCATTTTACAAATGCTATACATTACCTCATTGTCACCTGTATTTTTCTATGTGAGAGGCTGTCTCCCTTAGCACACCCGATACTGTGCATAAGATACGTGTACCTCAATTGCTGTAATGTTTGTTAAAAAAATAAAAATAAAAATGTAAACTAAAAAAATTTAAAAGATCGACACACTTAAAAGAGCACCAGGATTTGCTAAGAATATGGCAACAAGTAGGGAGCTCAAAACAAATCCTTGCTTGAGGCCATTGTGACCAGGATTTTATTAGTCACGTATCCAGAATTATCCATCTGAACCTTTCCTTGTCCTGGTAGAACTATGTAGTACTTCCACCAGGCAAAGTAGAGACTGTGGAATAGCCCGGTTTCACGTTTCTCTTCCTTCAGCCTGCTCCAAATTTAGAGCGCATCCATGCAGAGTACTGCAGGGCTCTGTCCCGATCCCTTCCTTCTTTAACATTTAAATTAAACCCCTGGCTTCCCCTATTCTGTAATTTGGGTGCGAGGTTTACAGTGCCGCAGATAACAGACTTGCTTTTTTAGGTCTCGCGCCTAGCGTAGTAGTCCGCAGCCCTGCACGCGCAGCAAGAGACTTCTTGTAGGGGGTTTGAAAAGTAACCTAGGAATCGCTTTTCCTTTTGGCCCACGCTATGACCCTTTGCGTGCATCTTTTTAACAAGGACAGCACGCAATTGGCCAAAGGCGGGCGCATTGCTCCGCCCATTGCCTATTGGTGTCGGTTATCCGCACCGCCGCCATGTGGTTTCAATTATCCTGATCAGACACAGGCGCGATAATTGAAACCACATGTCTCGTTGTGGCGCGCGCACGCACCACTTGCGGGCTTGTTCGTTTTTGGATCCATTTAACAGGGAAGCAACTAAATGAAAGAAGGAAAGAGAGGTTGTGAACCGCTTCTTCAAGTCATGGTTTTCAGTAATTCATTTAGTTTTTCTACTTGTTTAAGTATCCAAACGTACAGAGCATGAAATAACATCTTGCAAATAGTGAATGGAAAATCTGGGATTTCCCGGCTGTGTTTAACTGCTTGGATTCAAGCAATTGCTGGAAGAGGATTATCTGAAAACCACATGGTTAATGTGAAACAATGCCAATAAAACAACAGTGGAAAAATAAACCTGCTCCAGCAGCTGATGGCACACTTGCTGCTTGTTGGGTCCACCCCAGGTCTCCTTCACCATGCAGCATTCAGACTTCACATACTCTGGCTTTCTGAACCTTAGCAAGTACAAGCCACGGGAATTTAATAAAAGGGTCAGTTTGCTCTTGTACTGCAAAAAACGCCATGGGAGAGAAAATGGAGTGATATAACAATTCATATACCTGTGTAGATGAATTTGAATGCTGATGGGCAAAGTCTCTGCAGTCCAGTACCAGCAGCCTGCTAGAAGGCACGAAAGACAGTTGCACAAGTAATGAAAGCCCTCCAGATTCCAGCAGTGATAGACATGCGTTCCATTGCCGAAGTTGATTTTATTGAATAACTGCCCCACTCCCTTAGAACAATGAGCAACTACAATTGCCAGTGCTGCCGTTTGTTCAACGAATCCTAAAAAGAAACGGAACAAAACCGATCCTTCTTAACCAATTTTTTAGTTGGAATTTATCAATTTATTTTTCAAATGTAATTCAATTCATCTGAATTTGACAATCTCTAAGAAAATCTTACATCTCACAGTGAACTTATACAAAAGCCCCAACAAAAATAAATCACATATAAATGGACACTTATTCTTATCCCTATCTCAGCAAATTCAAAACATCATAGTCTCCTTCAAACTTACAAGTGAAGCGGCATTTATACTTGTGAATCAACACATTCACACATTCATGCACACAAACTATTTATATTCATTAGGAACAGGCCAGGAATTAGCAAGAAGGCTGGGATCACAGTCATACGTGGCGGCAGCAGGCGGACTCCAGCCGCGGCCACCCTAGGGGCGCGAACTTCTGCCATTGCTGCAGCAGCGTCGCATCCAGACGGTGAGAGTGCCTGTGGGAACGCCGGCGGTGCTCGACACCCGAACACCACCTCAACCTTTATCAGATACGGAGCCGGGGAACGGAGGAGTGGTGGTGTGGCACGGACGGCCCGCAGCTGCAAGGTCCCGCAAGCGCAAGAAACCCATAGGCAATCCTGCAATGTCGCACTTTGAGTGAATATGCACGGTGATCTGTAAATGTGCTGAGACCCATAATAAGGTGCATCACTGCTATCTGGAGGTGAGGGGATAGCGAGTGGCTACTATATATGCGTACCTCAATCTTTTCTGTACCTCTGCAACGTACGATACCAAAGGGGATGATGGACAGAGCGTTTGAGCAAATCAACCACTCACCCCCAGTCAACTGATCTGGGTTTAATCCATCATCATTCTTTAGCTCACGCAGCCACCTCAGTTCAGAAATGGCCATGTGCAAATCAGTCTGCCAAGCCATGTCTTCCCTGGACCGGAAACAAGCATCCTGGGACCAGTTTCGGGTGCATAACCCTCATCAGCCAGGCTATCTTGAATCCAGTGGCAAAGTGGGCATACCCTGCCAACTTAGGGCGAACAAAGCGATACCAAAGGGGATGATGGACGGAGCGTTTGAGCAAATCAAACACTCACCCCCAGTCAACTGATCTGGGTTTAATCCATCATCATTCTTTAGCTCACTCCACCACCCCAGTTCAGACATGGCCATATGCAAATCAGTGTGACCCTGGTCCTCATGGGAACAGTCCAGCAACATATAGCATTACAAGCAGTCCACCCTGGAGAGCTATCCTCGTGAGGTAGGTGGCCAGAAAGCCCCTGCTGCCAGTTGCCCTCAATAAATGTGGGCTTACAGCGGGACTGCACTGCTTGTAGGCCTGGGTGCCAGCTCTTTCACCGCTCCGTAACTCTGCCACACCCTGCCGTCTGGATTGCCAGCCGAACCCGGAGGCATTACAGTGCCTTATGCCCACTCAGAGAGGTGTTCGGGCACAAATTGCTCTATCTATATAGGCAAACCTATATCCCAGGGATCATACTTAATACCAAAGCCCTCCTTGGAGCGCCAGGAGGACAGCGTACCTGAGCATTGCGCTCTAGGTCACTTTGAGGACTCTCTTAATTCACACAACTGTAGCTTTAATAAGCAATCATCCAAGGTACCATTGAGCAGCTCTTGCAGGGCACTTCTGGAATCAATCAAGCTACCCATAAATTGTATGTGAGAAGGGGGAAACCGGATAAAAATCAACCTAAACTGCATTTTGAACAGCAGCGAAAGGCGGTGGAGATGGGAGCTGAGGCCCCTGAGCAGAGCCAAGTGAACACAACCGCACCAGGATCTGACACAACAGTAGATTTCTAGTCAATGTTTGCAACAATGAAATCGACTCTGTCCAACATTGATGGAAAAATAGACTCTTTGACATAACGCATTGATCGTATGTCGGAGAGATTTGACAAACATACAGAGCGTATAGACCTGACAGAACGCTGAATTTCAGAAGCAGAGCAATATCAAAATTAACTTGAATTGAAACAGACAAAAGCGGATAAGGCTCTGTAGTCCCTGATATCTAAAACTGAAGATGTAGAAGCCAGGTCACGTCGCTGTAACCTACGCATTATGGGGGTGGCGGAGTCGACGCAAACAGGAAACATGGAACGATACATCGAGACATTATTAATTGCTCTCCTCAGCATACAGTGACTTCTATAGGACACAGAATACAGTGCTAGGGCCTGAAATTATGCACTATATCGAAGACATAGCAATGGTATGGCTATCCGATAAACACTGCCAATACCTAACCCAGCCCATAACTCAGCTCAGGGTGTGCCCCAGGGCTCTACTCTGAGCCCAACCCTATTCAATCTCTACGTCTCGCCTGTGGCGAGTATAGTCGAGGGATATGGAATGCAAATTGTGTCATATGCCGATGACACACAACTGGCCATCTCGCTATCACAGGCTCCTGATCTGAATGTGCCCAACTTCAGAGCTTGCATGCAGGAGCTTGCCTCCTTGATGGATAACAACTGCCTGAAGTTGAATGGTAGCAAGACTGAGGTGCTCGTGGTCGGAGGGGGGCCTTCGGTGTGGTCATCGGCATGATGGCCACCTTGCCTAGGACCAGTCCCTAAACCATGCCAACAGGCTAAGAACCAGGGTGTATGGGTTGATTTGGACCTCACATTTGCTCCTCAGATCAGTCGTGTGGTGGGGGCCTGCTTTGGTATCCTGACAGGTCTTCGTAAAATCATTGACCTTTTCCCCTCTGGAGCTAGAAGGACGCCGGTGCCCGCCCTTGTTACCTCACGACTAGAGTATGGCAACCTATTGTATTTAGGGGCCACGGTTGACCGTTTGCAGGTGCTGCAAAACGCAGCTGCTCGGCTTCCAAGACGAGCTGCGTCGAAATTTGCTCTGGAGGCTCTTCATTGGCTACTGGTTAGGAAGAGGATTGTGTACAAGGCTCTTTGCACATGTCATCGGATCATTCAGGGTACAGGGCCTAGACCTTTGCAAGCCTTTTATTTATGACCTATAGGCCTGCCCGCTCCCTCAGGTCCACAGGTACTGGCTTGCTGGTGATCCCCAAAATTAAAAAGGCCCGTATGGGCGGTAGATCGTTCCGGCTCCTGGCAGCTAAGAGCTGGAACAAACTTCCTGGTGAGCTGCGTCTGGAACCTCTGGAGGCTAGGTTCAGAAGCAAGCTTAAAACCTTCCTGTTCCTGCAATAATATGTAGGGGTGTTCCAGCGCAGGAAGGGGTGGGGTGCCTGCAATACAGTGGGGGCTAGGGGGCCTCTCACTCACCATAGCACGGGGACATGCAGGTGTGCGTAACCAGGCGCTTTATAAGACTCATTATTATTATTATTATTATTATAATGGAGGAATAAGACACAGCTAAGTATAAAATCATTGCCCAGTGGTAAGTCACCTGGCCCTGATGGGTACACTGGTGAATTTTATAAAGCGTATTCTGACTTATTGATTCCGCATCTGCTGGAGATGTATGACGAAGCCTATAATAATAAGATCTTCTCCCATCGCTCCGTGAAGGGCTTATAGTGACACTGCTAAAGCCAGATAAAATCCTGAAAAAGCGGAGTCTTACAGACCCCTTTCATTAATAAATACGGACGTTAAGATATTGGCAAAGATCATTGCCACGAGGCTGTAACCGCTCATGTCCACTATAGTCCTACCCGACCAATCGGGAATTATTCCAGCTCGTTCAACCACACATAATCTACGCACTATATTTGCCCTTTTACATCAACTAAATCCGAAGTTACAAGCCGTGGCGGTGCTACTAGATGCAGCTAAGGCCTTTGACTCCGTCAAATGGCCTTCCATGTGCACGATATTACAAAAAATTGGCTTAAGGCCCATATTCACCAACTGGATTGCCCTTCTATACAATAAACCCACTGCCCGCATCAAAGTTAATAGACATATATCAGAAGTTATACCAATACAACGTGGCATTAGACAAGGTTGCCCATTGTCTCCTCGGCTCTTTTCTATTGCATTAGAGCCGCTCGCTTGCAAAATACGTCAGAAATACGCACACAAGGCACTGCGGTTTAACTTGAGACCCATTAGCATATCATTATACGCATATGATATGGTGCTATACCTATGAGACCCTGAATAGAACCTTTCACCACTATTACGAGATTATATACAATTTGGGTGCTACTCTGGCCTGCAAATTAACTGGAGCAAATCAGCGGTGGTACCGTTAACAGCAAATACAAAAGCACCACAAATGGAATTCCCTCTTGTATGGCAGGAGGATCCAATTAAATATCTCAGAATCTGGATACACCGAGACACTGATACAACTATAGCACCGCAATAGATCGCATAGAAACACAAATAACTAGATGGATAACTCTCCCCCTTTCTCTAGCCGACAGAATATCACTAATAAAGATGGTATTGTTACCTAAGCTGCTATACCTCTTGATCAATATACCAATATCACCACCTGCTTCAATTTTTAATAGGATACGCACAAACCTCATTAGACTGATATGAGCTGGTAAACAGGCCTGCATAAGTCTCCACACCATGTCACTTCCATAAGCCTCAGGCGGATTCACAGTCCCTGATATATATCTATATTACCTATGTGCTCAGGCACAATATGCATACTATTTGTATCACTCAGTACAATACCTGCCGCACCTTGCGATAGAATACGGCGATGCTGACTCAGTACCACTATCCAGCATACTCACACATACACGACATCATTTAACAAATCGAGAAATAAATACAATACGGACAACCTCAGAAGCCTGGCAACGCATCAGTCAATTAGCGAACAAAACCCCCATATACGCCCCGAATCTACCGCTGACACACCACCCTGCGTTATCAGTCACACGAGAAAAAAACATCATGATGATCTTATAACAAGTAGGTATAGCACAGATGGGCGATCTATATCTGAATGGAACCTTTATCACCCCCGATGAACTGTCTTATATCAGCAACCAATCACTGTTATTCTGATTTATTTATCATAGACTGAGGCCTGCTATCGGGGAATTGTATCCTACCTATCCCACTGAACCTCCTGCATTACAGTCACTACAGACTTTAATAGCAACTTTCACTCACTCTAATATAATTTCACAGCTATATAAATTGGTACAAGCAATAATTGGCGCACATACCCTGAAGGCCCGTGACAACTGGAATAAACTGTTAGACTAGGTTTCCTGCTGCACACTTACTACACAGCTCACACCCAATGGCAATCTTCGCATCATCCATTACAAATATATACATCAAGCATACCACATTCCAGCCAAATTACATAAATATGGACTACGTGAAAATGCGCAATGTAAGAGATGTGGGATTGACCAAGCAGATTTTGCACATCTTGCATGGAATTGTGGCAAGATAAAGAAATACTGGGAGGCTGTGAATTACCAGTTAGGTATACTCATATCATGTGCACTGTCGTGCCCACCACAATTATGCCTATTGGGCCTTCACATACCTGTGCAATCTGCAAAGAAGAAATTGGCCGCCATAATGTTGCTCTTGGCTAAACATAGAGTAGCAATGCATTGGGATAGTAAGCAAACTCCTACTCTAACACACTGGATACTAGATGCTGTCTATTGTAGAGACAATTTTATAGACACGGAAGAACTACCAACTGCTTCCAAGCCCTCGGATATTTGGGAATTGCTTACTGCATATCTACGAGAACGTCCTGAACTACTTAAGACTAGTCATTAATTTAGACACTTACATTTTCAATGAGACACTGCTATGCTGTGCAATTTCTCAACTGTGTATTATTGGAAAATGTGATGTAAAGGATTCCTTATTGTAATATGCTTAATGGGATTGTTATAGCTGTGATTACTGTTATGTACGACTACCAAAACCTTTAATAAACAAAACAAAAAATAAATAAAAGGCAGATTACAATATATTTTTAGGCCAATCTGCCCCCAAGTGGGCGTGGGGGCAGAAGCTACTAGACCATCATCGATAGTTTGTGTGTGAAATGTGGTTCGGCTAATAGTCTGCATGTTTTGTCATCATAATGTTTTTTTCTCCTTTTTATTTTAGTGCAAAGCTTTTGTTTTACTTTGGTATAACTTGTGCTTGCGGTTTCAGCACTGGTAGAGCTGTGTAGCTGCAAGTGTTTGAGAAGGGAAACGTTTTTTTATACTGTGTGCTCCAAATGAGTATCAATGGCCTGCATGTTTTTTGAAAATGCTGTAATAATAGCTTCTGTTTGAATGTATTATGTTGCTTAGTGTCACATGGCCAATGGGGACATTGTCGTCTTCTCTAAGTTAGCATTAGCACGCTGCAGACTGTCCGCTGTTTGACGCAGGTTACCACTCAATGTTTATTTTGCAAATGTCTTTTGTCATTTTCACATAAGAACCTACAACTATGTTCATACACTGCAGGTTCCTGGGATTTAGTCTTAACATTGTGAACAAGGTCGATCAACAATGCCCCTTGTTATTCTGTTCTGGTCAGGCCCAAGCACCTACACAAATCATACCGATGCATCTGTTTGGGAATACATACATACTTTGGAATACACAAATAGGTAGCTAACCCTTGGATAGGGACCTTTCCAGGGAGAAGTGCAAGAAAGCACCTATGATGTAGAGCTACCATCTATAGACTGAGGTACGGGGTCTGCAGATAACACCCAGAGATCTTCTAATATATAATCATTCTGCTTCTATACAAGGGGAGGGAGGTTAGGCAACACTGTCTTTTTATAATGGTAGCTCCTTTCATGATTTATGAACTACTTGCTATGCTGACCATATTTGTGTCATGCATTTTCCTGATTATTGTTTTATTGTGTACATGTATACTGCATATTAGAGGATGTTAGTTAAAATAAATATTTTAAACTTGTTTGGGTCTCTGTCAGATCT
The DNA here is from genome assembly GCF_964261635.1 of Lissotriton helveticus. Taxonomy (NCBI): domain Eukaryota; kingdom Metazoa; phylum Chordata; class Amphibia; order Caudata; family Salamandridae; genus Lissotriton; species Lissotriton helveticus. Next base: position 1,071,359,953 of record NC_136068.1, read on the forward strand.
TATGGTGGACAAATATAAGAGTGCGAGTGAAAGGGTGTGTCTTGCAACTGCGATTCCCGAGAGAGTCGGAGTATTGTCTAATTGCTTGTTTCTCTGTGAGTGAGTAGGAGAGCAAATAAGACACTATAGCTAGTCGGACCTGGGCTCATCGGTACTAAGGTGGTAGGATGATTCAGTCCCTATGCACTAAGGTCCCATAATCCTATGCAAAGTTCTGTGTTTGTGCAGAATTCCTGCAACACTTGTGTATAATTTTCTTTTGATTTTCTTTTCTAGTGGGATATTGTAGGTGCTTGCTGTGTCTGGTCTGTGCAGAGTAGGTGCTGGTGAGTCTAGCGGTCTCTGGCCAGTGAGTGGTAGTGTTTTACAGTCTGTAGGTCTTTGTGTGCTTTGTATTCAGTGCCTTTACCTTGCAACTGCTATATGCCAGTTGTTTTTCTTTTTGTTTTATCAATCCGCACTTTTTTTTATTACTTTTTTTACACAGTGTTGGGTATTGTTGATTTGTTTGTCAAGTTACTTTTCTAACTAAGCATTATGGCTAGCTGTATGAGGACTGCTCAGCAGTTTGTTGGTATACTTTTTGAGTCTTCTTCTGACCATGGTTATAAGACTGACTGCATCTGAGGCAGAGGAGTAAGGCCAGGATTCTAGGATGAATTTCCTGTCCGAGAGTAATCATCTGATGATGAAGCCACTCTCAGTGTGGATGAAGTGCCGCTTTTAGAGGAAGACACTGGTGTGCCAATAGTGCAGCAAGAGGCATCTGGATTGCGTCCTGGGGCTGCACGGCTTCCCATTGGAAGTGCTGGACTTTGGGTTGACCCAAACATAGTGCAGCCGCTGCTGTCTGCCTTTAGTTGTGTTGCTGGGTGTAGAGTGAATTCTGAAAAATGTTTGCCTATACATTTTTTTGAGTTGGTAAAAGATGTATTTTTGGGTGAGATTGTTGAGCAGACTAATTTGTATGCTGAACAGTATTTGAGGGGCAACAGTGGCAGACTTAAGCCCCACTCTAGAGCTACCTGATAGACTCCCACAAATCTGGATGAAATGAAGAAGTTCTTGGGTTTAACTTTTTTGATGGGCCTGATAAGGAAGCTGTCGCTATCTTCATATTGATCTACTAATCTCTTGATGGCAAGGCTATATTTCCTACAACCATGAGTCCTAATCAGTATTTGCTTCTTCTTCAGATGTTGCATTTTATTGATAATGATTTAGTGTTGCCATTGGATCACTCTGATTGTGTCTGTCTTTTTCAGGTTTGGCCTGTCCTTGATCACTTGGTAGTTCAAATTTCAGGGAAAGAAATAGCTATGGATGAGTCTTTGGTCCTGTTCAAGGGCCGATTGTTTTTTAGTCAGTACATTCTTAGCAAGAGGTCACTTTATGGACTCAAGATGTATATGCTGTCTGAGAGTAGTACTGGATAATTCTATAATTTCTGGGTCTACACCAGTAGGCACTCCAGTATTGAACCCCTGGTTGTCCATCCACTTTTGGAGTTAAAGAGAACATTTAGTGGGAACTTGGTAGAGGTCATATTAACAAAGTTCACCATTTATACGAAGATAACTTTTACACTGATGTGCCATTGTTCAGGGAATTGTTCAAAGTGGATACTGTTGCTTGTGGTACAATTTTCTCTAACCATAAATGTTACCCAAAGGACAGTACAGTCAGTGCCTTGCGTAACGATGAACATCTAGCGCTGAAATTTTCTGCCAAGAGAGATATCCATATGCTGACTACCATCCATGATGAAAGTACTTCACGTGTGACTGTTTGGGGTCAGGTTGCTGAAGTGTGCAAACCTGTGTGCATTTTAGGCTACAATAAGCACATGGGTGGTTTGGATCGAATAGATCAGTGGTTGGAACCTTACACTGCTGCTTGTAAGGGGTATGTTTGGTGTAAGAAGTTGGCTATACATTTATTCCATTTAGCAACCATGTAGCAACCTTCCGTGCTTTCGTTGTATTTAAGGGTTGTTCTCCAGAGTCAAAGATGGCATTTGTTCAGTTTCAGCAGTCTCTGATAGGCAGCTTTGTTGTAGTGGAACAGGCAAGAGTTCCAAGGGAAGTAGTGCTGGAGGATGTAGCTAGATTGAAAGATCGTCACTTTCCTGATCGCATTCCTCCCACAGTCAAAAAAACATTTCCCACTAAGAAATGTAGAGTCTATGCCCAAAGAGATATCCGAAAGGAGATTCGTATGTACTTCCCCAATTGTCCTTCTGATCCTGTGCTGTGTGTCCTCCCCACATGTTTTAAATTGTATCAGACGGAACAGAGTTTTTGGTTGCAACTGTGAGCATAAAAGTAAACAGACTGGTCTGTATTGTTTTATATTTTTGGTCAGATTTCATGGTTGGCATTAGTGTGATGTATTTAGTTGGAGCTGTTGTGTATGTAGTTATAGTTTTGTATCTATTATCAATTGGTTTGTGTTTTCTTTTTTGTATAAAAAATGTGATGGTGGGGTGTGTCGACGGGTGCTTGGGTGGTGGTGTGTGTTGACTGGCGTTTGGCTGGCAGTGTGTGTGGACTTGTGTTTGGATGGCAGTGTCTGTGGACTGGCATTTGGCTGGCGGTGTGTGTGGACTGGCGCTCGACTGGCAGTGTGCATGGATTGTGTTTGGCTGGCAGTGAGTGTGGACTAGCGTTTGGCTGGCGCTGTGCGGGGACTGGCGCTTGTCTGATGGTGTGCATGGACTGGGATTCGGCTAACAGTGTGTGTGGCTACCGCTTGGTTGGTGGTGTACGTGGACTGGTGCTTGGCAGGCAGTGTGTGTGGGCTGGTGCTTGGCTGGTGGTGTGTATGTGGACTGGTGCTTGGATGGCAGTGTGTGTTGACTGATCTTTGGCTGGTGGTGTGCATGGACTGGTACTTGGTTGGTGGTGTACGTGGACTAGTGCTTGGCTGGCAGTGTGCTTGGGCTGGTTCTTGGCTGGCATTGTGCGTGTACTGGTGCTCTTCTGGTGGTGGATATGGACTGGTGTTTGGCCGGTGGTGTGCATGGACTGTCGCTTGGCTGGCAGAGTGCATGGACTGGCGTATGGCTAGTGGGGGCTGTGGACCAGCATTTGGCTGGTAGTGTGTAAGTAGTGACTTGCTACTGGTCACTACACACCCTGCTAGCCAAATGCCAGTGCACACACTCTGTCAACCTCCAGCCGGTCTGATTTCTGTGTCAGTCATGTGGACGTATCAATGTGAAGGGCCCTTGAATGGTCTGTCTGTTGATGTGAGTGCTGTAATGTGCTAGACCCACGGCTGGCAGTGTGAATGGTCTTGTGTGTGTCACATATGAAAGTTGTGTGAATGGCCTGTAAAGAGGTTGGTGCCATGTTGCGGCTTTACAGCTCTCTAGCAGTGAGTCATAGGTTCAGTTTTGGGAACTTTAATTATTATCACTGTATTTCACTTTTGTGAAATCACTTGTTAAAAAAAGATCCATTTTAAACCCTTCACTCATTCTCGTGCCAAATCCAACCAGTATGTGTGGGTACTTGAGGAATAGATGGATCGGAAGTAATATTTGTCTTTTTCGTCTTTCTCTGCCAAGGTGTATATTGTCTCTAGGGAAAATCTACTAGTTCTAATTATTTTGGTAAACTAAAAACTCAGGGGAGTACAAGGTGGTGTGCCTCTCGTGAAATCTCAACAAGTTTTGTTACCCACAATGCCCTCCAAATCTCAAAATGTGACAAAAGTCACACAATTTCCTTGCATTACTGTGCCACATTCTTCCAGAATCAGAAAGAAACCGCAAATTTCCTACCACCCAGTGTTCCCCCAGATCTCCCGATAAAAATACTACCTCACTTGTCTGGGTAGGCCAAGTGCCTGTGACAGGGAAGGGCCCAAAACGTATTGTGAACGCATCAAAAATGATCAATCACAAAACAACCTTGTTTTGCAAGGGGGTCATGCGTTTTTGGTCCCGGGATCGGTGGCCATGTAGGGAAACCTACCAAACCCAGACATTTCTAAAAACTAGACACCTGGAGAAGTCCAGGGACGTGTGGCTTGCATGTATCTCCCAATATGTTCTTACCCAGAATCCCCTACAAAACTTACATTTTGCTAAAATAATCACATTTTCATCACATTTCTGTGTAGGAAAGTGGTGGGATCACCAGGCCGACACCAATTTCCTACTGCCCAGTGTTGCCCCAGGTCTCCTGATAAAAATGCTAACTCACTTGTGTGGGTGGGCCAAGTGCCCGCGACAGAGAGAACGTATTGGGGAGGCATCAAAAAGTAAAACTTTCAAATAAATAAAGAAATAGATCACAAAACTACTTAGTTTTGCAAATGGGTCACCTGCGTTTTGGTCCTGGCTCAGCGGCCATGTAGAGAAACCTACCAAACCCAGACATTTCTGAAAACTAGACACCTGGGGGAGACATGGGAGGTGTGGCTTGCATGGATCCTCCAACATTTTCTTACCCAGAATCCCCTGCAAACCTCAGATTTTGCTAAAGAAATCATGTTTTCTTTACATTTCTGTGTGGGAAAGTTGTGAGGTCACCGGGCCGACACAAATTTCCTACCACCCAGCGTTCCTCCTGGTCTCCCCATAAAGAAGATGGTACCTGACTTGTGTAGGCGGGCCAAGTGCCTGCTACAGGAAAGGCCCAAAACGTATATTTTGAAGACATCAGACTTATCTTTCATAAAACGCCCTGGTTTTGCAAGGGGGCACCTGCATTTTTGGTTCGGGGCTCGGTGGCCATCTAGGGATACCTACCAAACCCAGACATTTCTGAAAACCGTGGGGGGTCCCAGGATGTGGGGCTTGCGTTGATCCCCCAATGTTTTCTTACCCAGAGTCCCCTATAAACCTCAAATTTAGCTAAAAAATATTTTTTTTTCTCACATTTGTGTGTGAGATCACCGTGCCGGCACACATTTCCTACCACCCAGCTTTCCCCTCGGTCTCCCGGGTAAAATTATACCTCACTTGTGTGGGTGGGCCAAGGGCCTGCAACTGGGAAAGCCAAAAACCTAGAGATTGAGGGGATAGCACAGCGAGCTCTAAGCACTATATTTTTTTTATGTGCGTTTTTAGGCTGACTCTGCATTGGACACCCACACAAGTGAAGTATCATTTTGTATGTAACATTTCTCCAGTATTGGGTGGTCTTCCATAGATTCACATGCCTGGATCATTCCCCCGTCGTCGGAGTGGGAGTCCCATGGTACATAAAAAAGCAATAATATGCAATAATATCCTTAGAAAAATTTAGTGACAACCAACCAGGAAGTAAAGTAGCCCCAGCTACCAGAGAAAAACTTCCACCCTCTGACTATCCTAGTCATTTTGTATAGTCCGAACTGCAGCCAATCAGGCGACAGCACCCACCAGAATGTTCTCCTCAGAGGCTCAGGCTCTCAGATTTTCTACCACACGTCGTGTGAAGGGAGTCTCCCTGAGCTCTGCTCACTTCTTCTCAAGTTTCTTAGGATTTCTTTTCTTTAGGATGTCTTCATCTAAGAAATGTTTATTCAGGCCTTGTGAGTCTTGTGGTAAGCTCCGGCTTTTCTCAGAAGATCCCCACAAGAAATGCATTTACTGCCTGTACCCGGACCATCAGGTGAAGGACTGCAAGATTTGTAGGACCTTCCCTCAAAAGACCCTCAGGGACAAAGAGGGCTGCTGACTTCTTTAGCTACAGAAGCTCAAGGATGAAGATGATTCACTGTCTGAGGTAGGCAGTATTGCCTCTGGATCTACTACAGCTTCTAGGAAGAGAGCTGCTGAGGAGGTATTATTTTCTCCTGGGGCCAAAGTTTTGAGGAGACAGCAACCTTCTAAGGGGTCAGAGAGGCCTACCACTTCTAAGGCTACTCCCCCTGGTAAGAGCAAACCTTTGCCATCCTCGCCCCCGAGAAAATTGACCAAGAATTTACCTCAGAAATCAACTTCTGAGAAGACTCTGCCTCAGAAAAAGACCCTATCGTCGACGACACCGTCGACGGTCTTTTCGTCTACGAAGTTTCCCGTTGACGCAACATCTACATCCACGGTAACCTTTTCTTCACCTAAACCTGAAATGATAATGTCGACGGCGTCTTCTCCGTCGACGTTGGTTTATGTCTCAGTAAGACCTATCTCGTCGACGAAGGAGTCTACACCTGCCATCGTCGACGACCTCCTCGACGTCGACGAAGCCTGCGTTGTCGACGAAGACTGCGTTGTCGACGAAGACTGCATCGTCGACGAAGACTACTATATCGTCTACGACCCCTCGTCGACGTTGTCATCGTTGGGGTTTATGCCTCCATCGACGGGCTTGTTGATGGTTCCTCCGTCGACGCCACAACTATCTACATGTACGACAATGCAAGTTTGGTCACCGTCTACAGTATTTACACCTAGGGTCGTGGACTTGGGTCAGCGGACTCGATAATTCTCGCTTCGGTGCTTACTCTAATCAGGGGTTCCACTCGGCAACTCTGGGCATTAGCTTGCCTAATCTCCACAATGGCCCCATCAATTCCGGGGATGCTTGGCTCCACCTTGGGGACTCCCAGCAGGGACCAGCCCACAGGGAAAGCCAGGACGGGTTCCCCAGATTTATACAGCGCCAGGAAACCTACGGACGGGTAGCAGTGTGCTTTACAAGCTCAAATACATACATACACATACATCTACGCCGTCTATGGCAAAGCCTTCCCTGTTACAAATGCGCGGTTCTGGACTAGAACCTTTATCTCCATTGCACCTGTCACCTCATACAGTACCTTTACAGGTCCCTGAAAAATTGCTAGACTCAGAGGACAGTGATGAAGACTCTGATTTGGATGGTAGGTTTGGAGCAGCTACTAGTCCTTCAGAACTACTCATCAAATACCAGGAAGAGGATCAAGATGATCCACCTTCGTCTGAACATGTGATGTCATCCATCACTAGTGTTCCAACAGCCCAGATGCCTGTGACATTGTTGACTAATCTTCAGCACATGCTCGATGATTATTACCGGCTTTCCCGCCATCTGAGTCAGCGGATTCGGTACCACCTACACCTGTGGTTCAAGCTTCCACATCTGAATTCAAGTCGCTAACACCTCGTTTGCCAGAAGCTTCTCATCAACCTGAGGGATATCAATCATCAGAAGATGAGGAGCGAGAGGAAGGGGAAGTGGATGACAGATCCTTGTTGTCGGAGTGGGATGACTATCAAATCCAGACACCTTCTCCTTCGCCTCCGGTTCCTGCTGATTCACCGCCAGTGGACATTGGGGGTTTCCACCTTCTTATGGAAAGAGCGACTCAGCGTTTCCATATCTCTATGGAAACTACGAAGGAGGAATGTTTCCTCTATGACTTCAAGGACCAGCCGAGGAGACAAGTAAAGACAATTCCAATTTTTGATTTTATATGGAAAGAGGGCCTTAAGGTGATGTCTACTCCTGCATCTATCCCACCAGTATGACCACGTATAGATAAAAAATATATGGCTCCGGAAAAGAGCCCAGCTTGCCTTATAGATCACCCCAAGACAGATTCGGTGATGGTACAAGCTGCACAAAAGAGGTCCAGGAATCCTTCATCGCCGATTACAGCCCCGCCTGATAGACACGGCAGGCGTCTAGATTCTATTGGGAAAAAGTTATCTACGATGGCAGCGACAACGGTCCGGGCGGCCAACTCCTTGGCCATTCTGGGTCATTACGACCGGCAGATGTGGTCGGACATCTCGCCATACATTAATATGCTTCCTGAACCTGCTAAATCTGAAGCTCTCAAAATACTGCAGGAAGGAGAGAGAACCTCAGCCGAAATTATAGACTGTGCAGTGAATGTGGCTTCTACTGGATTTAGGCAGCTACAGGGGCTGCTGTCCTACGGCGACAGGGCTGGCTTAAGGCGACTTCTTTTCGCCAGGAGGTGCAAACGAAGGTGTTGGATATGCCCTTCGATGGGGAGATTTCGGCCCGCAGGTAGAAGACGCCTTGCAAACAATTAAGAAGGACACAGAAACAGCCAGATCCCTTGGCACCTTACAGCTTCGAAAGCCGCCCTTTCGGGGTGTGAGAGGACATGGATCGTCCTCTAATGGGGGAAGTTATGGTCAACAGTCTTCCTACAGGTCTTATCAAGGGAATCAGCGCTACCAGTCCCAGCGTTACCAATCTTATTGTCAGCGCAACACCACTTATTCCCAGAATAAGAAAAAGCCTGCCTACCGTGGAAAAGATTCCAATAAGAGGAAATGAGAGTCACCACCTGCCACCACTACTGCCACAGTCCCATGTAGAGATTGGAGGAAGAATCTCAAAGTTTTTCTCAAGTTGGTCTTCAATAACATCGGACAAGTGGGTCCTAGACATTGTGACCAGGGGCCATGCTCTCGAGTTCGTAAAATTTCCTCCAAATGTCTCTCCAAAAGGTCCACCCCAGCTCATCTCAAAGAGTAGTGTTCCCAAATCAATTTGATGTTACAAAAAGGAGCAATCGAAAAAGTCCCTCAAGGACAGAGAGGAACAGGATTCTATTCAAGGCTCTTTCTCATAAAGAAAAAATCCGGAGAATGGCGTCCGATCCTAGACCTTCGTTCCCTCAACAAGTATTTGAAAATGCTATCATTTCGGATGCTTTCGCTTCAAGAAATACTGCATCTTCTTTCGGCAGGAGAGTACATGGCCACCTTGGACCTTCAAGATGCGTACCTCCACATTCCCATTTTACCCCATCACAGGAAGTTCCTGCGTTTCAGAGTGGCTGGCAGGGATTTTCAGGTCAAAGTCCTCCCCTTTGAGCTATGATCGGCACCAAGAGTGTTCTGAAAGCTCCGGTAGCAGCTTACCTCCGGCTGGAGGGAATTCAAATATTTCCCTACTTGGACGATTGCCTTATCAAGGCGAGTTCCTTCTCAAACACAAACATCCATGTACAACGATGTCTCTTATTTTTGTACTCTCCGTTAGAGGTTAATAAAAACCCCCCCTTTGGGCCGACTGATACCGTCTGATCAGTCACCTCTCTGCACACGGCCACCGATTGTGCAGCCCACTAGTAATTTACTGTCCCCATTATTTTCTCTCACTGCACAGCGCCGTCCTTGGCCTAAAATCACACTGTTGAATCAAACTTACATTATATGCACCACATCGGACACGGTCTCTCTCTTCCCCGGGACCCGACCTGCCGAATAATCGTACTTGCAGATCCATGCTCCTACTTTTCCTTAGAGTATGGCTCCTTCACCTTACTCACTCTTACGCTTCAGTCTGCCCACCTCAAGATTGTAATCTCTTACTGTTGCTATTTTCTTCCTATACCATGTTTTAAGTTCAATTTTGTTTTGTTCAAATGTCACTGAAAGTCACCCTTTAATCGCTCTTGTTGTGGAACTCTCCCAAGTGCTAGACCTTGCTCATGATTAAGTCACTGAATGTCACCAATTAATTGGCAAGTTGGACCCGTGCCTAGTAAAATGGTTATCATTATTATTTTTCTTTTCTTTTTCCCCTCTTTCCTCCCTATTATCCCCACGGTTATTATTTTTTATGTTATGTGTTAATATGCCCCGACATTGTTCTCCCTCTTTATAAATGGGGTGGTGGACCATTTGAGGGAGGACCCTGCGGATGCCCCTGTCCTTGCCGGAGAGAAAACCCCCACACTCCTCTTCGCGGACGATACCCTCCTGATGTCTAAGACCCCCAAGGGTCTCCAAAAACTGCTCGACCGCTTCAGCGTCTTTTGCAAAGATCGTGGGTTAACGGTTAACACCACGAAAACGAAGCTGATGGTATTATCCTCTAAAAGGAATCTTAAGAAAGTTCATCTTTCCTTGAATGGGACCTCTCTAGAGGTGGTGGACGAATTTGACTACCTTGGGGTCAGGCTTTGTAATAACATGAGATGGGACTCCCATATATCCAAAATGGTCCTAAATCTTAAAAGGGTCTCTGGAGCCATATTAAAGAATCAGCGCCTCTCTATTAGTAGACCAGTAGCCCCTGCCCTGGCAGTTTACGAGGGGAAAGCTTTAGCCTCTGCAGTTTATGGCTCTGAACTGTGGGGTGCCGAGAATAGCAAGGCGTTGGCAACTGCAGAGAATAAGTTCTTGAGAGACATAGTTTCCCTTCTTCCCTCGACCCCTTTGAAACCACTATTCCTTGATATGGGCAAAAGATCAATTTCAGAAATAGTTCAACTCCGCCCTTTGCTATTCTGGGTGCGCCTCAGAAGTACCCCTGAATTAGCAAAATATGCTCTAGTGTTGGACGAGTTAATTATTTTGAATGTATCCGGCAAAATAAGGTAGCTTAATAATCCAAAGAAGCTGGTGGAGTCTATAGGTCTGGCTGAGTCTTGGGCCTCACAGTCCCCTCCTACTAAACAAATTGTTAAAAAATTATACTGGGATTGGGCAGAGGCCAAGGACCTCAACCAAACAAGTTGGGGACCCTTGACGAATAACTTTCTTGTTCATAAACCTTCCAGAAAGTTGGAACCATTCCTGGACTTCATCCAGACTCCTCGAGATAGAACTTTGTTCCTGAAACTAAGATATGGTACCCTCCCCCTCAAAACATTTATGGAAGGGTGGAAGGTCAGGAGGGTTCATGACCTAAATTGTCCAGGTTGCCCATGTCTGGAAGAATCCCTTGGCCACTTTTTGTTTGCATGTAATGCCTATAAGCAGGTTAGAGCAAAATGGTTGAAACCTGTGTGTAGGGAGCTGGGAGTTAGGGATCATAGATCAGCTCTGCGTATTATTTTAACCAACACTACCTCCACGTACATAGTTTGCGGGGTCGCTAAGTATCTGGCCAGTGCTTGGTTTATTCGGTCTAGGCTGCTATCTAATGTCTGATCAGATCCACTTTAAGAATGTATTTTTTTTTTTTAAATCTGTGTAGACTCTTTTTCCACTTTTTAAAATTGTTTGTAGTGATGATTTTTAATGAAATTGTAGTAATACTTGGTAAATTGTTTAATGTATTTTTATGTCTGTACTTTTATGATTTATTTTATCGAATAAAGTATTACAACAACAATATGTGTATGAAAGGAAACTTATTGTATTCAAGACAGCCATGCTTTATAATTAACTGCCCTGAAGATGATCCCACATATCTGAGTTAACGGATCGAAACGTCGACATCAATGTACCATATGGCTCTAAATACTCAGAATGTATTGCACAATGGTACCTTCATAGAATCAAGTCTGTATACTATTTACTAGAAAACAGACCGCTTCCCCCTTTTCTTGCCTGAAATTGCTGTTTTGTCTTGTTTTGTATGGGTCACAGGCTGTGCCCCCTTGACATTATTTTCCAATTTCTGTTACCACTAATATTGTTCAAAATAAAACTCTGTCCGGCTGGACATAGAACATACTGGCTATTTAGCTTATGTTGATTCAGTTCCCAATATTCATGTTCTAGAGACCTCTGTCTTTAGTAACAATTAAACGCCCAAGGTCCCTAGTGTATTACCTTTGGGTTTCCCTTGTCTCCTTAAAAAATCTACTCTGATTCAGGCATGTGAATCTATGAAAGACACCCCAATACTGGGGAAGAACAATAGTTACTTACCTGTAATCTGTGGTTCTCCAGTATTGGTGTATTTCATAGATTCACATGCAACCCGCCCACCTCCCCTGAGAGGCTTTAGGCTTGGGAAGTTTTAGCTTCACTCCTGTGCGAGAAAATCTGAGAGCCTGAGCCTCTGGGGCGAACATTCTAGTGGGTGCTGTCGCCTGATTGGCTGCAGTTCGGACTATACAAAATGACTAGGATAGTCATGAGGGTGGAAGTTTTTTCTCTGGTAGCTGGGTCTACTTTACTTCCTGGTTGGTTGTCACCAAGTTTTTCTTAGGATATTATTGCATATTATTGCTTTTTTATGTACCGTGGGACTCCCACTCCGATGACGGGGAATGATTCAGGCATGTGAATCTATGAAAGACACCAATACTGGAAAACCACAGATTACAGGTAAGTAACTATTGTTCATGTACACAAAAAGACCTATTCTGGGCTATAAGGTACTGAAACGATCATCATGTCACTTTTTGCAAAACATTAAAAACCTGGATCTTTGACTTTCTACTCCTTTAATTGCTTTTCATCCTATCTTCTGATTGACCTTTTAGTGGCTGTGCCAGGATGCATTTTGGATACCACTTTTATCTTAGCAACCATTTATATTACACTGGCCTATTTCCTCCCCTTACGTTTTATATCATCTTCACTTTGAAGCATAAATTGAGGTAACTTGTCTTTCAATTTAGAATTAATCAAAGTGGGCACACATCCCACCGGATGACTCACATTGCTTTTTAGGGTGCGAATAGCAAATGTGATAAAGGTGGCTAAATAGGGAGCTTTTGACAGACATGTCTCTTGCAGCTTGAGCTTCATACAGGTGTCTCCAGTACCACCACCTGTGTCGTGTCGTTCCTATAAATATGTATAGGACCTGCGGGTTTAGACAACATAAACTGTGGGAGTGGTGTCCAGACTGATTCCAGACACCCCCACCGGATATGTTCGCTTGTATACCAGCTAGCTCACAGTCCCACTATGAACCCCTCTTACCTAGGAGCCAACAGTTTTCTGACAACTATCGAGCATGATAACCCATCTTCACAGGGATCGTGGAAACAGTTCAGTCCTTTTCACTCAGTCACTCGTACTCACTTTGTCTCAGAGAGATACACAAATAAACAATGGGGACGTTTTCAAAGGGCATTTAGTGAACCAGCATCATTCTAGTGTAAAATATGTGTGCTGCAACAACCATAAGACCGAAACAGATATAAACGATTATAAGTACCGAAAGATAAATGGATGGTAGATTTCTACCATGGTGCTAAACCAACGAATATATGCGGGCATATAAATACATGACTTAGCTGTTTTATTAGGATGTCATTCGTTCTAAGATATAATTGGTGCCTATAAATTTGTATCCGTAGTAAAACAGTGATTTCAACAGTGCTATAGGTGAGGGAAACACCGTACACCCTCTAATATTCTGACCCAGAGGTCTGTCAACAAAGTGATTCTTATCCTCTGTACACGCACATATCTAATACACAATTGACATGCGTTTGTTTATACAACAGTAAAGGTGGAGTCCGCGCTGTGTTTTATTTATATATATTATTATATCTGTTCACATTATAGAATACGGTGTGAACTCCACCGATTTTGAACAGCGTCCTCGCTTTCAGGACTAAATAGAAGAAACGCAAACAGCGTCTGATACCAAACTTGAACACAGTCGGGTGAAACGCCAATCAATGTTGCAGGAAAACTGACAATAGACCAGCCGGGTCAGAAGTAGAACCGGCAGAGAGGACAGTGTGAAAAGAGGATAGAGAGCCTGACAGCCCTGAAGAAGTCGTGGGGTCTTCCCCTATCGACAAAACAAGTGCTGGCTGGGCATTTCGAATTAAAGACAAAGAAAAGATTATAAACAAACTTTTTTGTTTACTGTTGTATAAACAAACACATGCCAATTGTGTGTTAGGTATGTGCATGTGCAGAGGATAAGAATCATAAATACATGACAATAATAATCATAAATACATGACGGTAAATACATGACAGTACCCTGCGTTGTAGGGTAGAGTCCCTACAACACAGGGACCCTACTCTGCATTGTAGGGTCCTACAATGCAGACCTTAACTAGATGTACCTAGCATGTATGTATGTGTATAGCAAAGAATCCCCCTAGGATAGAACCAACCCATTACCTGGTGTGAGAGAATGAAGGACCCTGTCTTGGTTTCGAGATAGACTGCCCCGCGAGGGATGTCAGACTACTGCGTGCTAGAATGTCTGAGTGCAGGAACCTCAGCGTCTCACGTCAGTGTGTCAGCATGGAAGCCTTTCACCCAAAAGGTACCCTCAGGGGTTCTACCTTGCAGTGTCATGTCGGTCAAGGATGAAGAAAGGGATGACCTTTTTACATAATTATTATGCAGAAGATATTAGTCCTGCTGTGATTCTGAGAATCCTCATGCATGATAAATGAGGCCAGTTTTTGGAGAAAACTACACAACATTTATGTCGCACCTAACTAGGTAAAAGGTCAACACAAACCCGTTATGCAGTACAATGGTACAGTAAATGTAGGTGAAAGGTTAGGTGACCACCCTAACCTATATTGGGGTACATTACAAATCATAACACCAGTACCGCCCTTAAGTACCAAATGTGATAAAGATGGCTAAATAGGGAGCTTCAGACAGACATGCCTTCTGGAGCATGAGGAACATACAGGTCTAGACAATACTGCCACCAGTATCGCCCATAAGTACCGAATGTGATAAAGATTGCTAAATAGAGAGCTTCCAACAGACATGTCACCTGGTGAATGACAACTCTACAGGCTTTAGCAGTACTACCACCAGTTCTTTCCTCAAAGACCAAATGTGATAAAGATGGTCAAATAGGGGGCTTCCGATAGACATGTCTGCTGGAGAATGAGGTCTATATAGTTCTTACCAGTACTACCACCAGTAGGGCCCTCAAAGACAAAATGTGATAAAGATAGCTAAATAGGGAGCTTACAATAGACATGTCTCCTGGAGCATGAGAACTCTACAGGTCTCGCCAATAGTACTACCACACCAGTACAGCCCTCAAGGACAAGATATGATAAAGGTGGCTAAGTAGAGGACTTCTGGCAGACATCTATCCCGGAGCATGAGTGAGGACTCTACAGGTCTTAACAGTACTACCACGAGTACCATCCTCACAGACCAAATGTGATAAGGTTCTAAATAGGGGTCTTCCAACACACATGTCTCCTGGAGCATGAGATCCATCCAGCTGTTGCCAGTACTACCACCAGTACAGTCCTCACGGACCAAACACCCAATTCAAGAACTGGGGAGCCAGCCAAATTGCCAAACATACGTCTTCTTCTTTGACTTTAGTATCAGGTGTTCCAATGTCCCCTAAGTAGTTGTGTTTTACAATTACCAAGTGGCATAGATCAGAATGCGTGCCGAGGTTGACAGGAGCAGAAAAATCCGAATTAAGATCGACCAATTTAATTTTTACTGCTAAAGGTAAGTATTTTAAATTTGTGTGTTAGTTAACTACTTTTGTGATCACAATTGTACTTGTATAGGAAGTTAATTATTACACACAAGCTCCTCCTTTCAAGAATTCATAGGACCACCCAAAAACCCCATAACAATTACATCATACCTATTTTCATGGGGTGGGCGTAATTTGTGGGATTTGCTGTATCCTAATCACTTGAAATGACAGCAAAATTACCCAGGATTACATGGAATTATACAAGGGGTGTAACACAGCATTTAGCCCTATTGCCTTATGCAAAATGCACCCAAACATCCAAAATGGACCCGATGATGCATTTTAAGCTAAGAAAATAATGCTAAATGCAATGGAAGACGAACAGCAGCAGCCACTTGCGCTCACTAGTTTTATTGTTCCTGTGCTTCTGCGGGAGGATTTTTGTGTCAAATTGCTCATAATTACTCAAACGGAAATGAATGCTTGATTTTTTGTAATTTCGTATCAAAACAGTAACGCAAAATTAACAACATTGTTCCGATTACTCCATCATAATTAAAATTTCGCTCTAGCCTACTTTATTCTACTTTGAGCTAAAAAAAAAAGAACCACATAATCCTGGAGGAGCCACTCCCCTGCTGCCTCCCGTCGTCGTCTACATCCTCTCCATTGTCGGCAGCCATCTCCCAAATAGAACCTACAACACGGGTACTCATAAAACGGCCCGCGTGCTGCCTGTGGCCCGGCAAGCCTTCCTGGGCGGCCCGCGGACCTTGCAGACATAGTACCCGTTTTAAAAAAAAAAAATTGAAGAGTGTCTGCAGCAGTGCGACTCAGAGACTCTGCTGCTCTGTGGGGGCCAGGCGATTCTAGCGATAACCAGAGTGGAGCTGCTTGGGCCTAAGAAGAGGTGAAATACATCAAAGCCTCATTAACATGCAAATGGTCTTTTAAAGACCTGTGAAGTGCTCGGTGGGGCTGTGTGTGTGCCCGGGAAGCTGTCTCATCCTGGGCTGACACACACGCAGGGTGAGGTGACAGAGGGAGGTAGATGGGGGGAGGGAGGGAAAGGGAGGCAGACGGAGAAAGGGAGGGAGAGGGAGGTAGACAGAGGGAGAGAGAGGGAGGGAAAGGGAGGGAGACAGGGGAAGAGGGAGGTAGACACAGAGAGAGGGAGGGAGGGAAAGGGAGGGAGACAGAGGGAGAGGGAGGGAGGGAAAGGGAGGGAGACAGAGGGAAAGGGAGGGAGATGGAGGGAAAGGGAGGGAGAGGGAGGAAGGGAGGGAAGGGGAGGGAGACAGAGACAGAGGGAGAGGGAGGGAAAGGGAGTGAGACAGAGGGAGGTAGGGAAAGGGAGGGAGACAGAGGGGGAGGGAGGGAGGGAAAGGGAGGGAGACAGGGAGAGGGAGGGAGGGAAAGGGAAGGAGGAGGAGGGAGGGAAAGGGAGGGAGACAGAGGGAGAAGGAGGGAGGGAGACAGAGGGAGGGAGGAAGACAGAGGGAGGGAGACAGAGGGAGAGGGAGGGAGACAGAGGGAGAGGGAGGGAGGGAAAGGGAGGGAGACAGAGAGGGAGGGAGGGAAAGGGAGGGAGAGGGAGACAGAGAGAGGAAGACAGAAAGAGAGACAGAAAGGGAGAGGGAGGGAGACAGAGGGAGGAGGGAGAGGGAGGGAGGGAGAGGGAGAAGGACAGGGGGAGGGAGAGGAAGACAGAGTGAGGGAGACAGACAGAGGGATGAGAGGGAGACAGACTGAGGGAGGGAGACAGACAGAGGGAGGTGGGAGACAGAGGGAGGAGGGAGACAGAGGGAGGAGGGAGACAGAGAGGGAGGGGGGGGAGGGAGGGAGACAGAGGGAGGGAGGGAGGGAGGGGGGAGAGGAAGTGAGACATAGGGAGGAGGGAGAGAGAGACAGACCGAGGGAGGAGACAGACAGAGGGAGGGAGGGAGAGAGAGAGGGAGACAGACCGAGGGAGGAGACAGACAGACAGAGGGAGGGAGAGAGGGAGACCAAGGGAGGAGACAAACAGAGGGAGGGAGGGAGAGGGAGGGAGACAGAGGGAGACAGACCGAGGGAGGAGACAGACAGAGAGAGGGGGGGACAGAGGAGGGAGACAGACAGAGGGAGACAGACAGAGGGAGGAGAGAGACAGAGGGAGGGAAGGAGAGGGAGTGTGGGAGAGAGACAGAGGGAGGGAGGGAGAGGGAGGGAGAGGGAAGGAGAGAGGGAGACTAAGAGAGAGAGCGAGAGAGGGAGACAGAGAGAGAGAGAGAGAGAGAGGGAGTGAGACAGTCAGAGGGAGTGAGACAGAGGGAGACAGAGGGAGAGAGAGGAAGTGAGAGGGAGTGAGACAGTCAGAGTGAGTGAGACAGAGGGAGGCAGGGAGTAACCATACTCTGGATTTTGAGATGTCCGCCGCCCCTGTGGACATCTCTTACATTGGCAGAAACCACCATTACTGCTTTCCTGTCAATACATTTAAAGTGTTCTGGGCTGCTACGGCAACAGGACAATGCCATACAGCAAACTTTTAATATCTTTTTTTAAAAAGCAATAGCTCTGTGCTATGGGAGTTTTCTACCATGACGTGGGGGTCATTACAAAGTTTTTACTTTCACTTACCGCCTCGTTCTGGATAGCGATGTGTAAAAACTGTCCATTTGTCTGCCTGCTCAAAATAAGGCATGCGGACAAATGGCCAAACTTCTGACAACCCTTACTCCATTGGACCATCAGTGGGATGGATGGAGTAGTCGCAGTCACTGATATACCTAAGTTCAGCTCGACTCTAAATGAGTTGGACAATAATTCAGTTTAGTGAAGAGGGTACTCTGTTGCTGTTGCAATGGAGTACCTGCTCCACCAAAATCTAAATCAGGTCCATAGTCAGTGAAATGAAACTGGTATACAAATAAATGCAAGTTCTTTTCAAACTTCTCACGTTCTTAGGAATGCAAACTTTAGACTTTGTGTAATGGGATTTAAAACCTCTTTGTCATTTGATTTTAACAGGTGTTGTCGAAGAGCAACCAATTATATAAATGAAGGCGCGTTTTGTACGTCCACCACATAACCTGACATCTACTGACAATAATGCAGGTAGGTGGATTTTAAATTAGGAAGGTAGATAGATTTTAAGATATAACAGCGGTAGCTACCAATGTCTTGGCGAGAAATGTGGTGTCTGTATTTTAAGGGTTTGTATTTTAAGAAAAGTGTGGAAGAAAATTCAGGCTTCAGGTCTAATTTGAATCTGAAAATGTATTTGAATCACAGATCAGAAGAGCAAGGGAGTCTAACAGCATCTGCTGTGGAGTCAAGATTCCCACGGCGAGTCAGGCCACACTTTAATGTTCCACTACGGATGCCTGTAGATCAGTCACAATCAGGTATAGGTGTGAGATGGCTGCAGAGAGCAGACAGTCCTCGGAAGGTATCTACATTAGTACATAGTTTTGAATGAACAAGCAAAATCTACAAATTCCTCCCATTGGGTACCAGGGGTACATTTCGTCTTGGATCAGAGAGGGGTCTCCTAGTTAACAGAGTTGGCATGAACAGAAACACATGGGATTTGTGGGTTACCCTAGTCAAGCAGTTTTGGGACAGTGAAAGGTCCCCTAAATGCAACTGGAGAATATGCTGCCCTATCGTGAGTTCTTTACAGCAAGCTCTGTGGATTTTTGGCCCTTTGCTTCAACACACAAGACAATCCTGTGCATTTGCTGGACGCATTGTCTGTGAAATGGATTGTGATACAGAGCGTGCCTCTCTGGTCTGGAGGAACACACTACCTGCACCCTCCTAAACCAGCGTGATTATTCTCAGCTCACTGGGCTGTTGAGAACTTAAATCGGTGACAGCAATACGATTGTAGTGGCAAGACAGGTACTTAGAGGAAACTGGGGCGTACTACCATTTTATAAAGTTCTACCCTTCCCAGTAAGTTCAGGGGTAGTGCCAGCCAGACCTCCAAGTCTACCTGGAGACGTCTTAGAACAGGGTAATTGTATTGTCCCATACTGTTTGAGGATTTCATTAAATGTGTATGCACAGGTATTCAAATGCACCTTCCGCCTTCTGGTACATGATCTCTGGCGGGTGTTGGTGTGTTCCACCAGCCAAGTTTGCATAGCTTGGCTTCCCAAAAAAACTGTCTGTCCAAAGGCTTCTCCATATACCTGTAGGCTTTATGACAAACATAGTAGTGCATTCTGTAGATTTTGCAAATAGAGCAGCAGGTCATCAGCATACTGTCCCAGCAGACTAAAGCAAGCCACTCTTCTGAGTATCTCTCCTACACCATTCCGCCAAGGGCTCCAATTCAGGGGTAAAAAGAAGGGGGACATCCCTGCCACTTACCATGCTTGTCGGGAAAAGAGGGGTATATTTCTCATGGGGCATTATAAAAGGCTGCTACAAATGCCACAAAGTGTGGACCAAAATGTATACACTGGAGGACCAGCAGTAGAAAGGGCCAGTGTACTGTATGAAAGCCTTTTTCATAGTCCAAAAAAAGTATTTGCTGATGGGCACTGCAAATAGTCAGATTGAGACAGTGCCACCTGGGGTCTACGTAGACAATGCCTCGTGTCCATATTTGGCATGCATCCATTTTGACCCTCGTGGCTCAGGGACCAGCAACTTGGCAAGAAGCATGACCTCAACATTGAGAAGCAAAATGGGATGGTAGGAGGCACATTCATCTAGGGGCTCTATTTGGTTTCAGTATGACTGAGATTTGTGCTTGGCGGCAGGTATTCGGCAAGGAGCCCGAGTCACCTATGGCATTACAGAGATTAGGAAGGTAGGGTGTCAATAGTGAAGAGAACTGCTTGAAGAACTCCATGGGAGAGCCGCTTGGGACTGGGGTCTTCCCAGAGGCTAAGACCATCACCACCGCCTGGATCTCCTCCAGTGCCAGAGGCGCCCAAAACGTTTGTGTTCAATTGCTGAGAGGGATCGCAGCGAGAAATATGTCACAATAGGGTACAACTACTCTAGTATCGGGCAGCATCATCTTACGAATTTTTGGAGCCTTGGGTCAGACATATTTTTGGTCCCCTTGTACATCGCCCTTCTGTCCATGATCAAGCGAGATCTCAAGTGACAGGACCCACTCCATTCTCTCTAGTTCACTATCTGCCAAATACCATAGAAAGGGCTGTACCCCGTATTACCGCCTTGAATGCTTTCCAAGTGCAAACTGGAGATGACACAGATGGGGTGCTGATATCAAAATACTCCCCAATTGTTTCTTAGTAGAGATCTGTAACGTCGCTATCTTTTAACACCGAGGAATTTAATACTCGAATGCTCATAGGGCCTCTAATGGAATCATGAAAAAATATCTCGACCAGGGTGTGGTCAGAGAGTGGATTTTGGAGGGTTTTTTTCATGGAAAGTAACAATATAAAGATGTTTCACTTTAAGTAAAGCAGACCTTCTGGCTTTGTCAAAGGGTCAGCACATCAAAATATAAAAGGTTCGCATACTGGCTTTAGCAGGAGGCCAACACATAAACTTATATAAAGCAGACCTTTTGGCTTTATCAAAAATCACCACAATAATTTACCAATAACCAAATTCTAAATCTTTCCAAAAGATGGTCAGCCTAGGATACATCCACCAGATATGCAGGACGTTCCCCTCCTGTCCGCATCTCCTCCAGCACAGCTCATCTACAGTTCTGCATTTTAGTACATTTGTTTCAATCTGTTTAGGCTGACATGCCATATCATCATGAACTTATACATCAACTCCGTGTTCTGCACACTTTTACGTAGAAAGGGGATGCCGGCCAGAGTTCCTGCTATTGGTTCATAGAGATGGGGTTTCCCAAGATTAGGTTACGTTTTTTCATGTAAGCCCACTCTGTATCAGGGCGCATTTCAGTATGGATGCCGTATATATTAGAAATAAGAACATGGGGGCCAGCGTGGGTCGTGAGGAGCTTCTCCTACCCTGTTAGTGGCGTAATTGCAGCCAGTTTATTCTCGGTGATGCAAACGTTTGATTTAATTTACTTTGTAGTCTTTTTTGCATTGATTGAACTCCTCAATGCTACCCTTCTGAAACAGTTCTCATAGCATCCTGCATTTACCTTCCAACAATTTAATGAAATCACCTTTAGTATTCTCAGGGGAAATGTCAATGTTAAACATTAAAGGTGGGAAGGGGGTAGAAACGTAGTCAATCTTTGGTGCCTAATCCTAAATCTCATATTTCCAGGATCCGTTTCAAAATGGCAGAATAGTAACAAACTGTGGGCCTCGCCCATTTAAGTAGTCAAGGTGTGGCCCAAGGGAGTCTGCCCAGCACTGCCTTGTCCACATGGACCCAGTAGCATTCAGTTTCATATGGTGATTATTCAAAGAGGATTCTGAGCAGGGCTGCCTGATAATATTTCTATGTTTCCTGAAGCCCCGCCTTCCAGACTGCTGAGATGCTGTCAATGTTTTCCTCGAGATGCGACCTCTTTCCCTCCCAAATAAAGGAATTTATGGCTTGTTGCATGGCTACCTTCTGTTTCTCTAGGAAAACACCTTGAGGTACCTAGAAGAGATATAGCAGTCTGTATAAAACATTTTACTAAAGTACCTCAACACTACCCAACCCTGAAATAAATAGATTATTTATTTATATAGAACATTTATAATGGAGTTTAGCAAACAGGGGTCGTTTGCTATGTATGTCTGGTGCCGCCGCATAATATACTCAGATACTTGAGTTTTTCATTGGTAGCCCAACGGTGGGAAGCATAGCTGAGAGTCAGCTTTTAAATTCAGAGAGCAGGGTTCCTTTCTTTTCAAGGGTAACCCTCTCAAAAAATCTCCCAGACTTCCACTACTGTGGGGATCGATCACTCCGGGTTTGATAATGAGTGATGGATGTCATCAATGAATAAATGGATTGTATGCAGTTCTTCTCTGAAGCGCATTCCTATGATATCTGTGTGTTGCCAATTAGAAGCCACCAGCAGTTCGACCACGAGAGAGGATAGTAGTGGAGCAGGTAGTCTTGTCTCATATCTATAGCCACGTCTATGTCTTCTGACTTTTCCCCATTGACGAGTACATGCGCCATCGCCTGAATGGCCTGGGTCAATAAGATATAATAAAAAGGACATGAGTCTATTGGACAATACCTTCTTACAATTTTAGCATCAGAGTTCAGAAGCACAACAGGTTGGTAGACCTCACACCTGTTAGTTGGCTTACCTGGTTTACTTATAATTAGGGCTCCCGGTTTTATCGTATCTATGTTTTTTTACATTCCCTTATGTATTTATCAATATTTATTTTTTGTTAACTTTATCTATATTTATCCATATTTATTATGGGTTTTGTGAAAATAATAAAGCTGAAACTGGTATATTTCCGCATTTATTTAACCAATAAATATGCAGTCATGCTTGAATGCCTGCCCGGTTTCAGTGATATGAACAACTGCAGAAGATAAATCAATGCACTCCTGAAAATATGCACATTTCAGCATCAACCTTGTGCATATCTACTGTTGTTGAAGCCTCTTTACTAAAATGTCTTTCTTTTTTAACCCCCTTACCTATGAATTCACACAGTCATTGGCTTGGCAGTCATGGCAAAGTGTACTTAGAATCACACAAAAAGCACCCAATTTCCGTTTTTATCCACATTTAAAAATAAATACAGACGAGAAAATAAATGGTTTTCTGTCTGTAATTATCTGTAAAAATCAGTAAAAACGGAAAACAGGGAGCCTTATTTATAATGTGATATGTGCAGAGGTCAATGAGGGGAAACTAGCTTGAGATCTTGAAGAGAGCGGCTAAATGTGGGACTGTAGATTTTAAGTATTTATAAAAACTGTTCCTTAACCCGTCTGGCCCTGAGGATTTATCTGGGAATAAGTCCAGAAGGATTTTAGATACCTCTTCCTCTGTAATGAGTTCTTTCATTTTATGTCGATTGCCCCTGCCAACAACAGTAAGCGGACTGATGTGAGAAAAGTGTCTACTTCCTCTTGTTGAATGGCGTCTGCTGTATAAAAAATCCCGAAAGGCCATGTCTTTGCTGCTTCCTGGGTCTTTAACCTTCATGCTAGCAGTGACCGATCTTATTAGCCCATTCGTAAAATCTTTCCTTCTGACATAATAATGCTTTCTCCGTTTTCCTGTGACAATTAGATTAATTCTACCTCTCAGAGACTTGTCTTCTCACAGGGGGTTCGATTATCCCATTTCTCTGTTTCCTTCTATATCTCTGATTCTAGAAATTTCTATAGGCCTTTCTAGTTTGGCGGTGCTTCACTCTCTCAGCTATGCATTGTCCATTAAAGATTGCTCTGCAAGCATCCCATAATACATTTGGGGATACATCTTCAGTGTCATATTCTGCAAAGTATTGTGTAATTGTGTCCCTCAACTTCTGTCCTGTGAGGTGATCTTCAATTAGAGATGTATCAAATTTCCAAGTGAGACACTTGTTTGGGTTCACTTTTCACTTCCATTCCCAGGTTGTCGTGGCATGATCTGATATTGATATGATGCTGTGTGTGATGGAGCATGTGGCGTTTAGTATGCCTCGCGTGCCCCAAATCAGATCATTCACAAGTATGATCTATGTGGATGTGAGAAGAAAGTGAACTCTTGGCTATCTGGCTGGTTTTGTCTTCACAGTTCTGTGAGATCTAGATTCTTAGCTCCCTATAAAAATGCCCTTGACATTCTCCCCTGTAAATACTGATCTTTCACTATGGTGCTTGATTGAAATCACCGATCCAGACCAGACTAGCTGGGTCCCATTCTCCTATTCCAGGAGTTCGACTAGATATTGATATTGGCCTTGGTTGAGCATACATATTAAATACATTGAGTTGATGTCCCTGATAAAGGCCCTCTAGGTATACATAGAATCCCCCTAATCACCTTTGTTTCCTCAAATTGAAAATCTTTGTGGAACCCTTGAGACTTTAGCAAAAGCAGAAACCTGCAATTGATACGTTGTTTACCAGCTGGCTGACTGTCTAGCCCAACCCAGTTTCTCCTGCATTGCTATGAAGAACTAGCCTTCCCTTTTGAATGACTGACCATCAGAGGTTTGAATTGTGCTCAAGTGTAGCTTGTTGTTAGATCCTTAGCCAGTCCCATACATGAAACTTAATAAGTAGTGGACCACCCTGTCCTTGATGTGGAGCTGCATTTTGTCCTTCTTCCCAGGACGGATGTGCAGCTAGAATAGGTATTCCTGGATTTACTTGATCTATCAGTCTGCCCACCTCTAAGATGTTGTGAGACTATAGGGAGGATCTCCGGTGTGAGAAGTCTATGGCTAAACCTAGGATTGCCTTTCCACTTTTACCTATAGGCCTCAACCCCAGAGCAAGAGAGGACCAATAGAACCTGTGGTGTAGGAGTGGATCTAGTGAATCAAGAATGATGGCAATGATCAACCTAGAGTTGTAAACTTGCCTTATGTACCTACTCCCATGCACCAGTGTAGGACTTCATGTTACTTCTCTACTGCTCCCCACAGTCTCCTATACCATAGCACTCTTTGTTGCCTGCATTAGCCTAGGGCCTGCAATGTCTAGCAGAAAGCTGTGGCAATATCCAGAGACACTTAGGTGCCCCTTTGACTTCAGCCCCAGATGATGTGGCAAACCAGCAATCGAGAACCCACCATATCCTGATCCTGAATTTCAGTGTCTCTCCATAGGCGAACCCAAAGACACTTTGCCCTTCTACCGACTCCCCAAAGCAGAAGATGCACAATGTCTATAGGTACTGGCAGGTAAAATACATGTTGCACTATTTAATCACCATTAGAAGTTTCCATATATATATAACACTAAGAACTGCTCTCCCAAAACATCAGGGTCCACAATGCACTGGAAAATCTAAACTGCGGATAGCAAGTTTTTAAACGTAGGCCTGTGAAATCTGTGAAGTACCCGCAAAATAGACTGCTAAATTTCAGTTCCCAAAGCTAAATGATAATTGGCTTTTTAAACATATCAGTCCTGTTGCCTATCCCATTACCCCAACTAACAGTCATAAGCAAAGGGAATCTGTGGGCACAGATGGACATTAAAACAAACCATGAACTTAACACCCAAAAGAAATCCCAATTGCCCAATAACCTTTCTTTAACCACAGTTTTGTGGACGTTAACAGACATTTGGGTAATATTCCTTACTTCAGGAGTTGCCAAACCATGAAATATTTACTAGACTATGAGATCCAGACGTCTACATCTGTGTGACATTCGTAGGTGTGCTGCATTTCTCCATGGACTGGTGGGCTGCTAGCAGTGTAGTAGTTCCTGAAAGACATGTGTGCTTAACTGTAACTGTAAAGTTGACCCTTTAAAGTAACATTAGGAACATTTTACTATGTAAAAAAGGGTTTGTGTTGTATCCCAACCAGTATAAGCGCTAGGCACTACTGGTTTTCACTGTGGTGTTTCATTTTAACTGATTTATTTTTTTACCCATAAATAAGCATTTCTTCCAAAAGAAATACATGGAGTTGGACATTGACTTTTGTTAGGTGGGTAACCTATGTTGAATATTTTATCTGAAACAAACCTTCATACCTCCTTTGAGCTACCTTTGATTGATCACAAGAACCACTGGAAAACAACGAGAACTGAGATGATCCTGGCTATAACCTTTGAAAGCAACTGAAACAAGGGCCCAGAGTCAGTAGTAATTCTACACAGTGCTTCCTCCTGACTTCATAAAATGACATAGAGCATCGGCCTGATTCAGTCATATTTTCACTGCTGTTGAATTGACTGTATATAAATATTCTTTCTCTGGGGTTTCTATACACATCTCTTCCCCAAAGACAGACAGGCACACACCACTATGCCCCCAGTAACATATTATGTTTGCCCAGTGTGTGCATCATGTCCCTACTCACCTTGCTTATCCTACTCACACCCACTACCTCCTCACCACATACCATACCTCAGACATGTCAACGAAAACTGCTATACTTCCAGTCAAAACTAGCACCTGCCACCTGCCTTTGAGATTCATGTGACAAGTAGCCATTAATCTCAGCCTAAGTAAGTAAAATAACACTGATCCAGCTCTTCAACTATTTAAGACAACCTAAAACTGTGGCAGAGACTATGGACGGGATAACAAAACATGTGTGACTGGAAAGTGAGCTGAGGCAGTGTTTGCTCCAAACTCCTTTTACCACCATATTATGTAAGATTCTGTGTGCCAAAAACGTTTCTACTCATTTCGTATGTGACATTTTATTGTGGTGATGGGTGATATGTTCTGTTGTGTTTTTTGCAGATGTGTTTTTGTGCACAATAACTGCAATGTGATTTTGTTGTGTTGTCCTGCGGTTGGTGTGTTTTGACTGTTTTGTTATCGTGTGCCCTGTTAATTTTTAATTGTGGTGTTACACTGCTATGTGATTGTGCTATGTACAAGTGTTTATTTTAGATATGTCAACAATTTTTTTCTATATTTCCTGGCAAAACCTGCCTGTGAAAAGCAAACTACAGTGAGAAAGCTGCACTGCTCCAGCTACTTATGACAGCAATCGGCATACAACTGTGACAGACTGCCTTGCCTTAGCTCGCCCAGTACTCTCATGTTGTAATACAGCACTATGCCTTAAATTAGTACTTGCAGCGCACACTTTATGTGATACAGCTCTGTGTTTTTAGTAACGCGAATGTTTGTGTCTAGAGGTCATCTATGAAGAAGTACACATTTATTTTCTACAAACAAAGCAATTAGGTGAGGTCATGCTTTTCCACCAACGTAACTCCTACATTATAGGATTAAAATAAAAAATCGGATTTGTAATCCTTCCACTTTGGTGCGATTATGTAGAAGATCAGGAAAAAGCAATCTGTTGATTTTAAACCGGACGCGCTTAATAGACCATCCCCGGAACTGAGGGTGGGGAGCCGTGTTTGTCTGTGGTTACAGTCAGGTTCCTGTGCAAGCGTGTAGCTTTTGCAGTTTTTAATACACGTTTAGACGTTTGGGTGGGAGGGGTGAGGAGAGAGAGAGGCCATGAAAAGCTCGCTGGATCTGAGAAGTTTATAGCGCGTCTGAGAGCACGTGTGCAGACACGTATATGGACTGATACTGGAGGGGATGGGGAACGTGACGCGGGTGCAATGGTGGCTTTCAACAATTTGAACAGGTGCAACAGGAGGCTGGGCACAGACAGTGCCAGGTACGCGCGCATTCAAAGAGGTTGGCGCTTATGTGTACGATGGCTTAAGCGTGGTTACACAGGAAGCGGCGTTGCTGCTCCCAATAACACTGACCTAATGGGTTTCACTGCTCCTCGCGTCAGGGAAACCAACGAATCAATGCAGAGTTCAGAACTTTGTAAAATGCCCCAAATGCCCCAAACTTTGAGTTTGCTCCTTTTTTACAAGTACATAAGCATGTTTCTTTGCTCAGTCTGCTATTGAAAGTGCATGTCTAAAACAGTGAAAAAGTGAAGGGCGTGAAAGAACCGCCTGTTACGCTAAATAATACGCAAAATAATATTACAGTAAAACGAGTTGCACACTATAAAATGCTATTCACAGACGTATATATGCCCACGTAAGCCTACGATTTAGGTTTAAATGTGCAGGGCTTTAAGTAGGCCGGGCAGGGGCGGCTCTAGGCTCATGGTGGCCCTGGGCAGGGAGCGTAGGTAGCCCCCCCCCCCCCGGAGGAACGCAGGCGCGGAGGCCAGTGAAGAGCAGGGCCGGACTGAGAACGGCCCTGGCAAAGTGCTCGGCCGACCCCCTGGGGGTGCGACCGAGCTCTTTGCCGGGGCCGGTTTTCGGCCGTTTTTGCTGCAAAAACGGCCCTGTAACAATAACGGCCCCCAGGGCCCCAAAACGGCCCCCACCCTTGCGGCGCACCGGGGGATTGCCCGGTGCCCGCAACGGCCAGTCCGGGCCTGGTGAAGAGGGGGGGTCAGGGTGTTTGGAAGTGGAACAGAGCCGGAGGCCGCCAAATCCCTGTCAGGGGCCGCCACGCAAATATGTATCCATCCTCAGAGGATTATTATAATAAGGATATATATTGGCTTGGCAGCCCCTGTTGTTTGGTGGCCCTGTGCAGGTGCACAGCTTGCACATGCCTAAGGCTGCCCCTGCCTTGGCACAGGTGGTCCGTTTTTTTTTCCAGACTGCAGTGACAGTGGGGACCATCGATGTGCGCTGCTCACGCTGCTCACTTCTCGCTAGTGGAGAAGTTATGGCATAACGTCATGCCAGGTGTGCATTGTAGGGGAAGGGAAATCTTTAAAGAGTTATTTTCTCTCCGGATTTTCCTTCTCTTTTTGAAACTCAGGAGCTGCAACATCGTCATGGTGTCAGCAGGGCTTTAACTTGAAGCTTTTTCAATATTATATACAACAAGCCATGGTTGCTGCTTATTTATCTTATGCAACTAACAACCACTGGCAAAGCCAATAATCCAGCCTTGTTGTAGGTATGATGTTACTTGTTGTATCATATATCTGTATGCAATGAGAAAAACAGCAAAATACAAGTTGGGCGGCACACTATGCTAAACACAGATTTTTAGTTTGTGTTTTTTAAGCCACGCCCTTAATTACATTGACCATGCCCCTTTGAGAGACCCCTTAGTTTTTTCATCCCATTTACAGCCCTGGGCAGGAGCTAGGCTGAGTGGGTAGAAAATGAGGAATACTTTTTGTTGTTGCAGTTTTATATGGCGCAAACTAAATCTGAAGGTACTGCAGCACTTTACATGAGCACCAGTTACATTACACATGGTGGTAAATACAGAGAGATAAGTGATTTGCCCTGCGTTTCAGGATGATGAGCCAAAGTCAAGACTCAAACCTGATTCCCCAGCTCCAAAGTTGGCAGTAACTCCACATCCTCTACTACTAATTGAAAGGGGCTAAGGGAGGAATAAGGAGGGGTTTAGGGAGGGGGGAGAAGGAGTTTCGGAAGGGACATGCTAATACAAACACCCACCCACAAAAGAGTACTGCCAAAACTATTCACAAACAACACTTTTAAAGTTACTGCAGACCAAAAGGTGATAAAAAGTAGGTAATGTATTTCAGTCCAGTCTTCGAGCAAGTCAGTCTCAACACAGAGGAATTGCAACTGGTTTCTACATAAAATAATCAAGGCAAGTACTTAATATGACACCCCATAGGAAATAATATTGAATACATAAGATTATTTAGAGTTTTAAATTAAATATAAATAATTGTTTTAGTGTAAAAAAGTTAGATTAAATTAATACCATATAAAATGTTGGAAATTAATATTTAATTTATTTTGTTTGCAAAAGATATATAACAATGTTAATATTATAACCTGGAATAATATGTATTAAATAATAATGAAATATTAACCTATGAGATGGTTGCTTTTATGTTTTGATTACAACGAATATTTCTAAATTAAAGTAATATATTTAAATAATTTATTTTTAATAAACATTTAATTTGATGAGTTAATGCACTGCAACATTTTATTTTATTAGTTCTAGGTTAATAATAGTTATTTAAAATTCAATAACATTTTTATTTTACACTCAAATGTTTTAAATATTTTTTTAAATATTAATAAACTTTCATTATTTTATCCTATAATTTACAATTGGGAGATCTCTGACAACATTTGAAAAGTTACTAGTAGTAACTTTACGCTTGTAAATTTTGCCTTAGATGTCTCCACCCTGTTGTATGTATGCACTTAGGCGTAAATCTACACTCGAAAATGGCGAATATTGAAAAAGCATAGACTTACACATAGGTGCATGTGAGTAAATCTACACAAATAAATTTGCCTTTGTAAATAGGGCCCAGCATATATGGGAGGTTTAGGTGTATGAGAGGAGCAAATAAGCAGAGATTGCCAGGGTGACTGCAGTATAACCGGTAGAGAATCAAAGTAGTAGGAGCTGATGACATTGACAGCGAGACGCAGTGAGAGTAGCATGACTCTTGAAAATGGAGGTATCAGGATTAACCCTGGGCGTAGTACGCGTAGTCGCGCTATGCGAAGCTACGCGAAGACGTTCTCGCACTACGCGAGCATGCGTAGTAGCTTGCTGGTCCCGTTCGCGAGCCGTTTTTCTTGCTCGGGAGTGCGTAATGCGTGGTCGGGGTGCTGTCTGCGTGTTCGGGGGATTGTAGCGTGCGACCTTACCCATGTGGTTGGGCTATGGGCGCGGCCATCTTGTTTTTTCAATTGTCCCGCCCGCCCGCGCCCCCTATTTCCTCTTCCGGGTCGCTAATAACGCGTTCGCGCGGTGCACGTCTTGTTCGGGAACACAACTACTTGTTCACTCTGAGAAAGTGCGTGTTCGCGTGAAATCTCGCGCGAACTTACCCACGTGGTCGCGATGGGCGTGGCCATCTTGTTTTTCACACTGTATGCTATGGTTCTGGGCCTAGTTTTCTATCCACCTTATATCTGTTCAATCTTTTACCTATTTTCACAGTTTTTCTTACTTTTTTTACTTCTCATCTATTTCTCTCTGTCCCTAAGTTTATGTTTTGCATTTTATTTCTACTTTTCCACCTTTCTTTTTAGCTTTTCTACTGTTTTATTTTACTTCTTCAGTTAAGCTCCTACTTCTTCCCCCTAACTTTTTTTCCTTTTGTTCTAACTTTTCTTTTCCACCTCCACCCCAGAACCATGGCAAAGGGGAGCAGCAGAACCGGCTCGAAGGGCAAGGCGCCTGCGCCCAAGAAGAGCCGGCTGCCTTGCGGCAGAATGCAACCTGCAGGGGTGCAGGCCTGGAATCTTTTCGGGGAGGCGGAGGTGGCCGCCCTGGTTTTTTCATGCAGCGCCACCTACCCTTGACCTTGGCAGCAGGCGGCCGGCCAGGGTCCCGTTACCTCACAGAGGAGCGTCACCGCCGGTGGGCGAAGGTGCGCCGGGCAGTGTACCGTCGCTCGCAAATCCGGCGCACCCACCAGCAGCTGGCCCACCGGTGGGCAGACATTCTGGACAGGGAGCAGGACCTGTTGGACCTGCTAGGTGTTGAAGCCGTGGGGCTTGGTGAGTAGCTAGTAATATTAATAATGTAATATATATTATAGTAGTATAAGTATTGTGTATAATTCTTGGACGAATAAGTAACACGGTTACTGGTGCGCTTAGTTACATTGCCGATGAATTCCGTCTCAAATTCTTCTGTTATTGTATGACACAGGTGCTGCTCGCCACTTCTCTTACTGGTTTGTAACTTAGCGCTGGCTTGGGCTGCTGATTATTGATGATAGAGTTTTTAGAGAACTGAAGTTAGTTGATGCTATTGCTAGAGTCTAGTCCTTACATTGTCCTTTAGTGAAATAGTGGTGGATGGATAGTATTAGTTCATATTTTTTTAACGGTCTGCATGACGCCTCCTCTGTCACTGAATGCTTAGTTAGTTCTTATTTACCCCACCCCTCCATTGAAACCGGTTTGAGTTTGTTTACTGAGTGGTAGGCTTAGCAGCACAGCAATAGCATGGTCAGGTGAGTCAGTAGCAGTTCTGATGCAAGCAACCAACAATTACGTGTATGTACAAATTTATGCATGTGTCCTCCATCTCATCATCTATGCATGTTTGCGGGCAAAAATAAAATTGCAATGCCGACTTACTGAACAATTGGCCCGTCTGGATTCTTGAATAGGTGTTGTAGGTCAGGTGGTACTGGCTTCCTTAGTATATTCTGCAATCAGAATGTTTATGGCACATTTGATTAGTGTTCTATAAGTAGACGGTCTGTGGATCTTGCAAGCCAGTAGTCATTTATACTTTGAAGTCAATTTTATTGGAATTGTTGTTCCCTAAAATGTTTGAGAGGATTTTTGAATGAGGTCTTTGTTTCACAGCACTTAATGTTTCTCTTTCTTTATTATTTCTTACATGATCAGCACCACCCAAGGGCAAGAAGACGGGGTCCGAGTTGGCGGGACAACCACAAGAGGTGCGCTCCTCTACCGCGGATCCTGCTGCTGGCCCCAGTAAGTCCTACAGTGCTTATATTAACAATTATATTTCCCTAACTTTTTAACGCACTTTATTTTTTCCAACCGATTAATCCTCCTTCCTAATTCAATGTTAGCAAAACCTTCTTTGGTCTTAAATTTGTTTTCCAAATTTTGGGTCACTAACTATCCAATGCCATCCCTGACTTTCAGTTCCTTCAAACTGCCACTGCCCCAAGACTCTCTGTGCTACTACTATTAGACTGTGTGTAGCTAAGCTTGCCCTGTGGGCCACTCTTTAGTTAAGGTATTCTTTTGAATAAAGCTGTGATAGAATAGCTGTAGGCACTGGGTCCACTCCTGTCTTTTGCGTTGTCCTCTGTAATCTCCAGTCTTTGTCAATTCCCACCAACAAAAATGCACAACCAGATGTTTGCCTACTAATTTTTGTTCAGTTAGTATACTTCTACTACTGTTGTGGTTATTATTCTCTGCACATACACATACAGAACTATGCACAAGAAATTAGGATGTTGTTGATGTTGGTGATAGGGAGGTTGGACCTTACCCCCTGGTCACAGAACTCAGTCAGAAGAACCCATAATCCAATGACCGTCTAGTCTACCTACCTAATTGTCTTGGTCATAGTCATTTGTCCCACTCCCGACCCCCACACGAAGATAGTTAGATATACCCAATGATTTTATTACAGAACCCAGAACAGAAGAAGAAGAAGACCCTTTCGCTCACTCACTCGTTTCACTCCACAACACCCCAGACACTGAAAATAATATACCACAGAGTCTACGTGCAAGTTCAAAAACTTTATTTTTTTTAATAACAAGCTTTGTATTGTTGTAACTTGTAAGTATTTCCATGAAAAACATCCTGCTCCACCATGCAAAATGAAGAAGATTAAATACTGTACATTTTGTACATCTAGTGCACGATAGAGAAATGTGTGAATTGTGGGAGACCTCTCACCGTTGAACGTATACTGTAAGTGGTTACACATGCATCTTTCGAAAGCTCTGCAAATCCCTTGTTTCGTAAAGCAATCTTCTCTTCTCATCTGCCTATGAGAAAAATGTTGCACGTTAGACAGTGAATAAAACTATGCCAGTTTTTAGCAGTCATGGCAAAAAGTGCAACATTTCATTATGGATAAGCAACAGGGACTAACAATACTGGTTTGTCAATTGTATGCGACACTCATGTGGCCTCAATGGTGTCTTTCTTACTGTGCAACAAGCTTCGAGGTAACATGGGCAAAGCAGTAGACACGGATCTAAAAATGGTTATATGGCTCAGGCTAACTTTCCAAAGACTAGAGTAGGAGTAGATTAGATGACCCTAGGGACCATCTAATAAATGAAAACTAAACTCTGTCTAATGTGACTGCTGTACATTAGGACGCAATTTGGACTAGTTACACTGTCACAACGATTCATGTTATACGTAACTGTTTTTTCAATCTTCCTTCCTGGTTAAAAAAGTACAACTAGTAAAATAGGGGGAGGTGTGCAGGCATCTAAAACGGTGTACTTGATTTCATAGGTGCACAATCAATACTAACCACCAGTGCCGACGGGGCCAGCGGCGAAGAGATTGCCATCCAGGAGGGGACAGAGGATGCGGCACCTGCAGGAGCATCAGTGGGGGAGGAAAGTTCAGCGGTGGGCGGTGGTAAGTTATATTCATTACTTATTTGCATTACTAGGTGGATGGGGGACATTTTTTTCCTCACTGTGCTATGAGACTTATTAAGAAAGTATGAATTTTAAGTTGTACTGGACAATATACAATGGTTGAAGAACACACCCTTTGTAGCATTACCAGTTTTAGTTGAGTAAACAAGGCCTCTTTCATCAGACTCCAACTCAGCTGTGAAACTTATGGAGAAGACTAAAAGTCAGATCAGATGACCTTGAGGCATGTGTTGAACAAAAAGGGAAAGAAGTGAACTAGGGTGGAAGGAGGAAGGGAGGACTCAGAGATGTAATAATAAGACTAACTACCATAGAAGGATACTTTGGAAGGTTCATTCACATGGCTGATATGAATCGGATGCATGGGTTGTTAAAGGATGGGTAGAACTGTAAGGTCAAAGAAAATGCAGGCCTGGTTGGGCAAAAGAATATGGGTGCATGGATACAGTGGATAGCAAGAATCATGAGCGGAGTTTGTGTCAATGAAACCCAAGGCAAGGAAGGAGTGGACGCATGGGTGGTTGGGTTGCTGGTGAAAGTGAAACCAGCTAAGCCGATAATAAAGAATGATAGACATTTACTTTTAATGGGTGGATGCCCCCTAAATGTATTTGTATTCATCATAGGTGAAGACTGTCACTGAAAGCAGAGTCTTACTTTGAAAAAATAAAAGGAGATACAAAAAAGACTTTTGTTCTTATGTTTACTCAAGCCCACCCAGTACTAGGGCAAGTATAATGTCGGAAAAAACTTCAACAAATGCTACAGGCAGGGGAAGCAGGAGGACAGATTAGATAGATACTAAAAGTTGACACCAATTGTATGGACTGCGCTTGATAGTGCTACAATGCCACTATGTACTGTTGAATTCATTATGAAGAGTTTGCTACAATTCTGTTTCTTTTTTTATAGATACTCCTACTCCTTCCTCAAAACCATCACGGAAGGAGTTGGCAGCCAGGGCCCGGCAAAGGAAACTGCAGGCCATTGTGGAGGAGTACCGCAAGCTGGTGGCTGAGGCTGAGGAGGAGGAAGAGGCGGCGGCAGCAGCTGCTGCCTCTTCCAATGCGTGTGGCCCCAGCAAGGCTCCACCTGCAGGAGTACGGCGCCGCGGCCAGGCAGCCGCTCACCGCCGCCATTCAACATCTGCCACCCCCTCACAGCATGGATGCAAATGTAGGTGCCGTGCATTTCGGCAACAACTTCTCCTCCGGGTGGCCAAGCTGGAGGACCAATTAGAGGAGCGTGTAAAGATTTTAGTGGACAAACACCTCAAAGCCCGCCAATTGTAATGGACCCTGTTGATTTGCCCCTTATTTAATACTTTTGTTGGTGGGTGGGAATTGGGTGTTGGGGTTATTTTTGTGGGACATTCTTTGGACTTGGACTATGGTTGGGGTTAGGGTGGGGATAGGAGGATATTTTTATACATGAATAAATGTTATTTATTTTCAACTAACACAGATATGATATGATGTTGTTTTGTGGTGGGGTTACTGTTGTACGTCACAAGGTTTACTCTAGATGCAGGGTAGCGGCCAGTGTTTGATTGAAATACTTTATTAACTGACCACATGTGTAACATGCAAACAGATAGATGCTGTGCCCCTCACTCAAAGTAACATTTGTCCTATTAGTACTACCAGCCTCTCCTCCATTGGACCTCCCAGCAAACTGCTCTTCTTACCTGTGATTGATGATGATTACGTTTGGCACCGCAAGGGCTGCATGGTTTCCCAAGACAACGGAGAAATGCCGTGGTTGTGTGATAGTAGTCGAGTAGACTCCTAGTCCTAGACACTGGCACTAGCATTGGAAAACAAAGAGACATTCATTTGCCTGAGAAAGAATGTGAGAGAAGTAGAAAATTACAGTACATAATACGGACCAAAAATACAAACAATAGCAACAGCTAAACGAACTCAAAGAAATCAATGGTGTCGGGGACTGAAAAAGTAGAAGAACTGTAGTTGCGTTGGAGTCATTAAAACACAATACAAATCGTAAATGTACATGCTCTAAAATTAAATTCAAACAATGCCAGCAATGATTTACATTTATTCGTTGGGTCACTTTGGGAAATTAATTGCCTTGTACACTATTACATAGAGTGAGCTTGGGTGGGCAAGCAGAAGAAGATCCTCGCCCTGCCTCGTTGACTTTTGATTTTATTAGTGTTGGTTTCACCACATCTGCCCCAGCAAGCGTGTGATCAATTGTTGGTGTATATTTAATGTAGTAACATCACACCTCAATAAAAACCACACAGCCCGGGGGAAGAGGGTTAGGGTTTGATGAATGGATGGGAACGGGGGTTTGGGGAAAGGTTTGACAAAGAAAAACAGTACGCATGGAGACAACAAGCAAAACAATGAAGACGATGATTGCTGATCCACAATTCCACAATAAATGTAAAGTCAATTAAGAACAACGAAATGGATGCACGATGAAGGTTTCATCAACTGGATGGTTAATAAGAAGTGGTAATTACTTAACTACTACTACACAATTCAAAGGAAGTACTTCTTAAGATATGAATGATATGACTTTTGCCTAGGCTGTATGCCCTCTGAGAAACCGTAATACCTGTTGTAGCGGGCTGAAAGCTAGCAAACAAAATTGAGATACTTTAAGTGAACAATCAATTACCAAACACAAGCATAAAATAAATGAAGAGAAAAAAGGAATCAAAGAAAAATATGAAAATGATACTAAAGTTAATGTATTATCCAGGGCCAAATGTGTAGTTGTATCTCGTCATTCATTTTTTCCTCCCTTCCATGGACACTGTTGTGACTGATTGATTGATTATATCATCCTTGGGCGCCTCTGGCAGAATGATGAGGAGGATTGGTAAGGTAAGTGTGAGTTGTTGCTCCACGTATAATATAGTAGCGCTGGGTGAAAGGCCGGCCTGTAAGTGTTGATGAAAGAAGAAATGGGGTATTACAAAATAAGTTAACAGAATTAAAACATAGAAATCAATTACGGTGTAGTGCGAAAAAGACAAGACTCGTGAGCGAGAACCTTTTCAGACTGAGGCTAATTGGATACATTGATTAACTCTACTCTTCTAGTTGCACAGCAGTCATCAGAAAGAACAACAAGATAGGAGCCAGCACAGAACAGTTACAGGGCCACAACACCGGGACGTGGGTCTGTGGCCCAAAGTCCATTTACCTACATTTTTCAGAGTTTCAGACAAAAGGCATATACATCAACCTAGTATTTCCAAAGCAAGTGATTAATGTAATTGTAAATCAATGCGCCAATGTCAATCATACCACTATTCCATTCCACCACTGCACACACATGTAGCCTAGGTCTGCTGTGCTTCTTCTTGATTGGTTGTGTGTTTACCTTGTATTCCACTTCCTGAACATATTCCATCATTCATCTCTGATCAAACTGACTGACATCATCATCCGGTGTGGCACGTGTACGTGTTCTCCAACTGACCAAAAACAGCAACTAAGTATGTATTGAGTGACTACGATTAAGTCCAGACTGCACCTGCAGTAGTAGGAGTACAATTGGATACATATTATTAAACAACATGGAAACATTGACCATCACGCGAGACACAAGCACTTTGAAACTACTCGACTTCATGCACATTTGCTCTGAGTCAGCAAGCAGCCAATGCAATGTATGGCATCATTTATTTCATATACCTGTCTTTCTCTTCTTTGTGACTGTCAGATCACAGATGCAGCAGAGCCTTCTGAAAGTGATGACGAGTTTACTTTAATTTTGGAGCCCTGTTCAAGTTCTGACATTGAAGAGTTGTGTATGCCTGCAGACAGAGGTGTAGCCTTAAGACAGTGATACATTTCAGATTGGAAACAAAACAGAAAATGGCTGTAGTCACGTACGTTTCAATTGTTATGGAGGGACTGTTAGAGGCTACATTATTGCACTATTGTCCATCTCCATCCAAAGTATGGCAAGATGGAAATGTATTTAGGGTGAGTCAGGAAGATGGAGCAGGACTCTGATGAGTGGAGTGCACAGTAAATGCTCAGATGTGCAACTCCAATAGGTAATTAAAAGAGAAAGGAAGATGGAGTTGGTTTTCAAGTTTGAGTCAGAAAGACAGATACACACAAATAACTAAGGAAGGGAGAAATAAAGGAAGGGAGAATGTAACAATTTCCAAGCCTAGTTGTCAGGGAAGAGGAGCTCGTCCTCAAACCCTGGTGGCTCTTCTGACAGAAGTAGGTCCTGTAACCCAATACTTATTTCTTCCGACTCGCTCTCCTCTTCCAGCTCTGATTCACGGACTTGGTAGTCTGGTGGTATCAAGTGCTGGTTCATTTTTATCATGGTTAACCTCTCCACGCTTTTGGGCGAGAGACTGGTACTTCTCACAGTCACAGTGGCACCAGCAGCACTGAACACACGCTCAGAAGAGACACTTGCAACAGGGCAAGCTAGATACTTTATCGCCAGCCTGCTGAGCAGTGGCCATTGGCTTCTTGTCCTATACCAATACACCAATGGGCTTTGCTCCATGAACACCTCTGTTGTGTCATCCAGATAGGCCTGGACCATCCGCTCAATGTTCATTGGTGCTCTGGTTTGCTCGTCCTCTTTTTGCTTTGCGACAGCAACGGACTTCCCCATCCCTTTCTGTAGAAACCAAGCAGCTATTTTTTTGCTTGTGTCTGATGAATCAGATCCTGTTGGTGCGGTTGGTGTTATTGTTTGTGTTGGTGACTGCCGGGAAGCAAACGCACTGCTCGCATGCTGTGAAGAAGAACTTGACTCTGTAGGATGCTCAGTAGTACTTGCACTGTCCTGGGCTGGCACTGGCAGGCCTCTAATTGAGAGCCGTTCGTTTTCTAAATCAGTGGCTTCCTTGGCTATTACAGTTTTGTACTTGGAAACATCCTCTTCTGAAAAAGGAATTACTGCATTACTGTTCACAAATAATTTGTACCGTGGATCCAAAATTGTGGCAGTAATGTAATGTTGATGTGACACAATCTTATTTTGAATCCTTGTATTCTCAGATAAGCGGCTTGCTAAGGACTTCGCTAAATTACATGCTTCACGTTTTCCTTCCACACCTTCGTACGTTTCAGACACCTCCTTCAGCTCTTGCTCAAGCATGTACAACAATGGGATTGCTTGGCTCATAGTACAGTCCTCCCTGCTAACTGCACGTGTGAAGACCTCAAAAGGAAGTAGCATCTCAGTCAGGCATTTAATGAGGTCCTATTGCCACATCTCAACGGTCATGGCTTTAACAGCATTATCCCCTGATCTTCTTGTCATGACATAAGCATTAAGTGGTATGTACTGCTCAAACAGCCGTTCGAGCATGTAATACGTAGAGTTCCAACGTGTTGGTACCTCCTGAATGAGTGCTTTGACTGGCATGTTACACTCACGTTGAATGACCCGTAGCTGCTTCCGGGCTTTAAAAGAATGATTGAAATGCGTGCAGATTCTTCTGCAAATGGTCAGTAAGTTGCTGACTTTGCTTTCACTTTTCAGAAAGTCTTGAACCACAATGTTAATGCAGTGTGCCAAACACGGGACCCTGAAATAGCGGCCATCTTCCATGGCCTTAACTACATTACTGCCATTGTCGGTGGCAACAAAACCAATATTGAGGCCTCTTGGTTGGAGCCATTCAAAGACCTTGCTGTTGAACTCATCCAAAATGTTTGCAGCAGTATGCGATTTCTCCATAGCAAACATGGCTACAGTAGCATGTTTGCGAGTATCATTAAAAATCTCAGTAGTGTCAATGCCTGTAGATATCTTGTCTCTAACACCTGAAAAAGAGATCCAGTGTGCTGTGATGCACATGTAATCTGTGGCTTGACTACTGCTCCACATGTCTGTTGTCAGGTGGATACTATGCACAGCACTCTGCTGCAAGGCTTTTCCAAGCAATTCCAGCACGTCGTGGTGTAGTGCTGGAACAGCAACTCTGGCAAAATAGTAGCGGCTGGGAACATTCCATTTTGGGCAGAGGGTTGACACAAATTCCAGGAAACCCATCCCTTCAACAAAAGAAAAAGGGAGAAGGTCCAGAGCTAACATTTTAGCAAGCTTAGCATTATACAAACGTGCTATTGGGTGGTTGCGCTCGTACTTCCCCTCCTGCCTAAACATGCTAAGAATGGTACGCTGCTTGCTATTTCTTTCAGATATGCCCGATGCAGTACTTCGTGTCGCAGACTTCGCACCCGTACTCCTTGGTGTCTCCGGGTTACTCTTACTCTGGTGCCACAGAGATGTTGCTGATCCGGAGGATCTGGGTTCTACCACTGCAGTACTGGGGAGTGGGACAGGGGTACTTAGTGTACCACTACCAGATAGAATGTCTCCCTCTTCATCCTGTCCGGTTACCCGTGGACCTTCTACTGCTTACCCACCAACATTAATGGTTCCTGCTTTTATGTTACGTAGGTGGTCCTCCCACTGGATTGGGTGGTGTTTTTTCATATGGGTCATTTGGCCTCCGGTACCATAGTTTGTGCCAAGCTTACCACGACTAACAGAGGAATGACAAATGGAGCATATAGCAATGTTGTCCTCATTTGCGCTAACTGTAAAGAAGTCCCACACTGGGGAGCTTAACTTTTGTCTCCTGCTAGAAGTGCCACTTCCAATGCCGGATGAACTGGAGGTTGTGTGGTGAACTGCACTATGTGGCTGTGCAGTAGTACCACTACCTCCTTCTGCTGAGGTGGAACTTGTGCTGGATGTAGGACGCTGCCGGCTTTGTGCAAATGTAAAAATGGAAGCTGGAGGTAGTTTTGGTGTGGCCTGTGTTGGTGGTATGCGTGCTACTACATCCCTAGTCGCAGCCATTCTTGATAGGTTTAAAATGTTGGTCTCCATGTCCTCAGGGCCAGGAGTGCTGCTTGTGATGACTGGGACTGACTCATCATCACCATCATCATTATCCGGCTGCTGAACATCGCACTCCATAAGTGGTAGGCTTCCTGGAACCTTCCTTTTCCCTAGCCTGGTCTTCTTGGGATGTCTCTCCCTGTCATGCTCAGATCGTTCTGGCTCCCAAGTGATGTCAAGATCATCAGAAGGGATGCTTGGCGAATAACTCAATGGACTAACCCTCCTTTTCCTTGGTGGGGATTTGGAAACCAATAGATCTCCTGCATGATGTGCTGCCTCTTCTTGCTCTGCATCAGGCTCAATTTCCTGAACTGCCCCGACTTCGGGAGGAACAACAACTACTATTGCCAGTGGTGGTTCTTGAACAACTATTGCAGGCGGTGGTTGTGGTAGTTGTTTTTGTTGAACATCTACTATTGCGGGCGGTGGTTGTGTAACAACTGCTATTACAGGTGGTGGTTGTGGTTGTTCTTTTCGTTGAGCATCTACTATTGTGGGAGGTGGTTGTTGAACATCTACTATTGCGGGCGCTGGTTGTTGTTCACCACTTTTCTGCTGTGTTCCCTCTTGCGTGGAATGTGTACTACTTTGAGATTGAGATAAGTTCAGGTCAGGCTCAGTATCACTGCTTTCCACCATTAGGCTGGCTACCTCTTCCCCACTCATCGGCTTGGGCCTGGGGTGATGGCTTAGGCCCACTGACGTGGAGGTGCTGGCCCCAGCTTGGA
The DNA here is from genome assembly GCF_964261635.1 of Lissotriton helveticus. Taxonomy (NCBI): domain Eukaryota; kingdom Metazoa; phylum Chordata; class Amphibia; order Caudata; family Salamandridae; genus Lissotriton; species Lissotriton helveticus. Next base: position 1,071,401,232 of record NC_136068.1, read on the forward strand.
CCCCGGTCACTGCTGCTGCAGGCGTACTTTTTTTTCTCCCAAAAAAGGTTTTCGGGTCAACACCAGATTTAAGTGTCAGTTCCTTCTTCTGTTCTTCCTTCTTCTCAGCAACTTTCTTGGTCTTGGAGGACCTGGTACCTGCTTTCTTTGGGCCCATCTTCCTCAGATGTCAGCAGCAGCACTCAGTTGCTGAGAATGATGTCTGGTCAGGTTAGTCACTCACACCACACGTGACGTAGTACAGAAGGACGTCCGTCTGGCAGTAGAACAGGCGATGAATGATGACAGACACCTCCTCTTCAGTCCTTTGTGCACCTACAAGCAAAGAAGGCAGAACAACATCAGTCGAATATGGATTTTTTTTAGCTTTAATTACTACTAGAAGTATTAGTACATCAAGTAAGAGTAAGAATAGCAAAGAATTAAAATGCAAATGTAGTGGAAGTGGAACTTGTTTATCCATAATTTGTGCATCATGGATGCAGCATCAGTGACCTGCAGCAGCTAGCAATGGGGATGTGAACAACTAGTAAGCCAACAGGAACAATGGCAAGACACAGGCTAATTTGTCAAAAACAAAACGGCACACTACTACTACCACCACAGCTCCACATGGGCACTCATCACAGGTACATGTGTAAAGGGCAAAGGCCAGAAAAAAATAAACTCAACCAGGTCTATATCCCTCCCTATATGGCCAGAAAAAGGAGGATGCATACATCACAGCTTAATGCAAAAAAGAAAATCCCCATGGCTACAAGGTTTCAAAGTTACACAACAACACAAACAACAAAGGCATTTGGAGTTTTCCCCCAAACAGTTAACTACACCCCAAACACCACATTTGAAAATTTAATGCATTGCCACCCATGCCCTAAATGATGTTAAATTCAACAGACAAAATGGAAACCGCTACATCAAGCATCCCCGCTGACTATCTCTGGGACTCTAGGCCTACTGGCAGCAAAAAAATCGCACAACTTTGTAGGCCTGCGGCAAGCCGGCAACCAGGATGGAAGGTCACACAAAATGGCCGCCCCCACATGGCCTGGCCAGTGCCACCCCCAAAAACATGAAGAAAGAGAAGACAGACAATACATTCCTATGGTAAAAGGACAATGCTTGGCTTGACAAACTGGCCGCCACCAAGCCGCCCACATGGTCAGGCCACCGTCTAACAACAAGGTACATAGAGGACAGAAACAGTAAGTGGTCCATGCTCCAAAAACTACAAGCAAATGACAACCTGAGGAGTTTCTTTTAGCAAAATGAACAGCATCTACATTTTCGGGAACGTTTTAGGCAACTCGAGAGATATTGCTCGCGAGAATGCAAATTCAGCGTGTTCGGTGGCGCGAACTGAACAAAACGTCGTGATCGCGCCCCCGAGCACGCACATTGAGCGCGCGAAGACGACAAAAACTGTAAGGTCGCGTTGCTGCACTGTGCAAACTTACCAAAACTACGCAAGCTGAATTCTCGGGTTACCTAGTGCGCAGGAAAAAGCCATATTATTCAACACAACCAAAACCTGCAATTCAACACCAAAGACACATTTTTCTAATTAATCCAAAGCCATCCACGACCCACATGATGTTACACTTACAACTTAAACACCCCTATAACAGTTGAACAACTTTCATGCACCCATGATGAGGAGGACTCTAGTAGTACCCTTGGGCCTACCTACTGGCACAGTAGGCCACAAGCTTGGAGGCCTATGGCAAAAACAAAGAGGCTGCTACTAGTACCAGGAATTAAAATGGCCGCCCCCACATGGCCTGGCCACCCTCAAAAACATAAAAAGAAAGAGAAGACAGACAATACATTCCTATGGCAAAAGGACAATGCTTGGCTTGACAAAATGGCCGCCACCAAGCCGCCCACATGGTCAGGCCACCCTCAAACAACAAGGTACATAGATGACAGAAACAGTAAGTGGTCCATGCTCCAAAAGCTACAAGCAAATGACAACCTGAGGAGTTTCTTTTAGCAAAATGAACAGCATCTACATTTTCGGGAACGTTTTAGGCAACTCGAGAGATATTGCTCGCGAGAATGCAAATTCAGCGTGTTCGGCGGCGCGAACTGAACAAAACCTCGTGATCGCGCCCCCGAGCACGCACATTGAGCGCGCGAAGACGACAAAAACTGTAAGGTCGCGTTGCTGCACTGTGCAAACTTACCAAAACTACGCGAGCTGAATTCTAGGGTTACCTAGTGCGCAGGAAAAAGCCATATTATTCAACACAACCAAAACCTGCAATTCAACACCAAAGACACATTTTGCTAATTAATCCAAAGCCATCCATGACCTACATGATGTTACACTTACAACTTAAACACCCCTATAACAATTGAACAACTTTCATGCACCCATGATGAGGAGGACTCTAGTAGCTTGGAGGCCTATGGCAAAAACACAGAGGCTGCTACTAGTACCAGGAATTAAAATGGCCACCCTCCACATGGAAAATGGCCGCCCCCACATGGCCTGGCCACCCCCGAAAACATGAAAAGAAAGAGAAGACAGACAAATAGACAATACATTCCTATGGCAAAAGGACAATGCTTGGCTTGACAAAATGGCCGCCACCAAGCCGCCCACATGGTCAGGCCACCCTCAAACAACAAGGTACATAGAGGACAGAAACAGTAAGTGGTCCATGCTCCAAAAACTACAAGCAAATGACAACCTGAGGAGTTTCTTTTAGCAAAAAAAACAGCATCTACATTTTCGGGAACGTTTTAGGCAACTCGAGAGATATTGCTCGCGAGAATGCAAATTCGGCGTGTTCGGCGGCGCAAACTGTACAAAACGTCGTGATCGTGCGCCCGAGCACGCACATTGAGCGCGCGAAGAAGACAAAAACTGTAAGGTCGCGTTGCAGCACTGTGCAAACATGCCAAAACAGTACAGGCCTCCCCCAAAAAGAATATTTAGGAAAGATTAAGAAGCACAGAAAACTGTAGTTAAAAAAAAAAAAAACATTTATACAGTACACCAAATTTCAATTCTCAAACTTACTTGTGAAAGAAAGACAGGAACAGGAAGTTGGAGACTCAGGGGCACTTCCTTTCTCTTGAAAAAAAGAGTAGAAACAAAAAGAAGACTCCTAGCCCCAAAAAATACAGCCAAATCACAATCTGAGGGGTTAAATGAACATTTTTTAGAAGATTTTAACATGCTCGGGAGATATTCTGTGCCAGAATGCAGTTTCTGCGTGTTCGGAAATGCGATCTTACCAACATGGGAGGATCGCACGTCCCAATGACATGTTCGCGCACTCAAAGTCGCATAGGATTGTGCGGCCGGATTCCAAACATCGTAGCGAACGCGACCGGGAGAGAAAAGCGAGAAAGCGAACGCAGAACCACGGTAAGTCATTATCGAGCACGCGAGAATGCTATTGAGCGCGCGAGGAAGAAAAACTACTACGCTACGCTGTAGATTGCGAAGTAGGCGACAGCTTCGCGCTCTCCACGTAGTGCGAAGTTGCCGAAACTTCGCAAACTCCGCGAACGGAGCGTAGTTCTCCGCCCAGGCTTAATCAGGATTTACATCAGACTCAGAGGGTCCACAAAAGGACTGGCAGCGAATGACAGCAGTAGATGTTTGAAGCGGTGAAAGAAGGACTTTGAAAGCAGAAAGACCATACGATAGGAGTTCAGTATGAGTTGCCACAGTGACAGTAAAAATCAGAGTGACAGCGGCTGGACTGCCAGGACATGATAGCATTACGAGGTGCATTGATTTCAGCAGTAGCTATAAGGACTGGCAAGAAATGGCAGAAGTAGTAAATACATAAAGTGACATCAACAAGACTATGGAGCATGAAAATAGCAGCAGGAGAGACATAAGGCCTTACGGTGAATGCAGCAGTAATAATAATGGCTGGCAGAGAATGTTAGTGGGAGGATCTCAGGCAGTGACTGCAGCATGACTGTTGGATATTACAAAGGTATGCAGCCTTTATCAGGCAGATAAGTACCATGCAAGTCTTTATAACACAGATAAGTACCAAAAGGGTTTTGTAGGTTTATAACACAGCCAGTGGTTAATTTGTAAAATAAAAAGTGCCGGGGCTCTCCTCAGGAGGCAGCGCTAACAGGAGAAATGTGCTGATGTAAACTGCCTCCTGACAAGAGCCCTGGCAATGATTATTCTGGAGAGGACTTGGCCCAATGGCTAGAGCTGCCGATTTTAGAGCTGGGGAACCGGGTTCGCGTCTCAGCGGGGCTCAACATCCATTCTGTGGAAAATCAGGCTGCCTTCCAAATGAGTATGTCCTTAACAGGTGCTATAAGCACCGGTGCTGAGGATTAGGTGCTGGTGCTGAGCACCGGAAAGCATCTGCTCACATTAAGCACTGAACACAGCACATTACCGTGCAGGTAAGAAATGATGTTGAGGCTACTAGTCAGTACATGTGCTGTCTGTTGCAAGACATATTGTGGGCTTGGTAAGAACATAGAGGGGCTTGGAGCCCGCCCATTGCTTACCATTAGTTGGATTTCCTGTCATTTGCCTGCTTCTTATTTATGTGCCAGCTTGTCAATCTTGTGTTCAACCTTCCCATGGAGCATAGACTCTTTAGCATCACTTTAGATTAGAAGGCTTCTATCCTTCCACTAACATCTCAAAAGGTATCATTGATGATACCGCTAGTCACATTAATACAGAAACCCTTCCATCAATGTATAAAGAAAGGTTGTTAGTAATGGGCCCACAGTTTTTTCAGCAAAGAGTTACTGCGTATCCATGTGTGGGTACATACAGCCTGATTCATCAAGCCGAATTGCGCTCGCAAAGGGCCAGATTCTGAGAATCTGGCCCTTTGCGAGCGCAATTTTTGCATTTGGGATTCATCATCCCAAATGCAAAAATCGGTAATTGCTAAATCGCTAAATTGCGAGGAATTACATTTAAGGAATCTCTATTTGAGATTCCTTAAATGCAATTCATCAACCATTTTTAAATTGCTAATTTGCAATTTTGGGCCGCTATTTACCGAGAGGTCAGACCTCTCGGTAAATAGCAAAAACTTAGAAAAATGCTTTTAAAAGCATTTTTCTAAGTTGCATGTTGCACACACACATGTCCTTTGGACATGTGTGTGCGCAACAGCTGTTTCAATTTGCATTTAAGGGGTGCTCCAGGGTGTCCTTTGGACACCCCTGGCACCCTTTAAATCGCTATCTTATTTGCGAGTAGCAAATTGCTAATCGCAAATAAGGAATACTCCCAATTCATTCCTATGGGCCTTTTGGCCCATAGGAATGAATGGGGAGTTATTCCTTATTTGCGATTAGCAATTTGCTACTCGCAAATAAGGAATGTGTAGGAATCGCTATTTATTTAGCAATTCCTACATGAATACCGTTTTGCAAGTCCTTAATAGCGATTCGCTATGAATCGCTATTAGGGGCTCGCAAAACGGGCCGTTGATGAATCAGGCTGATAGAATGGAAATAGCATAAGCCCTGGAGGCAAGGTTAGTTGTGCCAATTGAAAGTTAGGTGTTGCACCATTTACAAACCAGTACAATTTGCAGTGCAAGTAGAACTTGTAAACAAGGTACATGCTGATTGTACCTGTTGTAAAGTAAAGTCCACATTTGTAAAGCGCACAATCACCTGTAAGGGTCTCTAGGCGCTGGGGGCCGTCGGGAAGATTAAGCGAGCTATTGCCCAGAGTCACATGGTGCTGGGCTAACCTGCCGCCGGAGCCGGGGATTGAACCGTGGTCCCCAGATTCCAGCATCAGTCGCCCTGGCCGCGGCGCCACACCTCTCCCACTGGGATGTGGGATTCAGAGGCATGTTTCAAAGCAAAAGCCTGTTGCAAAACAATTGTGAAAAAGATAGGATTAGTAAATATAAAGGAAAAGCAGCACAAGTGGGTGGGTGGAAGCAATGTGGGTGGGGGAAGCAATGTGGAGGGAAAGTTGGAACCAAGGAGGGTGCAGCGTCATAATTGGCTGGGAGAATCTGGGAGCCTGGGTGCTTCCGGTGCTTCCAGTGCCAAGTGTGGACAGAGGAGAGGCGTGCGGCGGAGGCGAAGGTAAGTTTATTTTATTTATTTTTTCATCCTCCGTTGCAAGGGAGCAGCCACTGTCCAAAACGACTGTCCTTATTAATGCTTCTTTAATGCATTATTCAAATGCAGAAGTGCAAAATGAGTGAACAGAATTAACTTTTGGTTTTGCATCTGAAACAGAAATGTGTTAAAATGGACTAGAGTACTTTGTAAAATGTTAAAATACAGCTGTCTAGTGGTTGGGTGAAATGTGCAACATTTTCAACTAGTATTGACATTTTACAAAACATTGTTTTGGATGTTGAAGTTTTTAATCCTATAATTACTAAAAGCAAGCCTACGGGCACCAGAATGCAATTTGTGTTTGGCTGAAAAGCGTCTACTTGTTGGTACTATCATTTGTCTTTGACTTACTGGACAGTATTTAAAAAGCAGGGCGGTGGTTGTTGAACATCTACTATTGCGGGCGCTGGATGTTGTTCACCACTTTTCTGCTGTGCTCCCTCTTGCGTGGAATGTGTACTACTTTGAGATTGAGATAAGTTCAGGTCAGGCTCAGTATCACTGCTTTCCACCATTAGGCTGGCTACCTCTTCCCCACTCATCGGCTTGGGCCTGGGGTGGTGGCTTGGGCCCACTGATGCGGAGGTGCTGGCCCCAGCTTGGACCCCGGTCACTGCTGCTGCAGGCGTACTTTTTTTTCTCCCAAAAAAGGTTTTCGGGTCAACACCAGACTTAAGTGTCAGTTCCTTCTTCTGTTCTTCCTTCTTCTCAGCAACTTTCTTGGTCTTGGAGGACCTGGTACCTGCTTTCTTTGGGCCCATCTTCCTCAGATGTCAGCAGCAGCACTCAGTTGCTGAGAATGATGTCTGGTCAGGTTAGTCACTCACACCACACGTGATGTAGTACAGAAGGACGTCCGTCTGGCAGTAGAACAGGCGATGAATGATGACAGACACCTCCTCTTCAGTCTTTTGTGCACCTACAAGCAAAGAAGGCAGAACAACATCAGTCGAATATGGATTTTGTTAGCTTTAATTACTACTAGAAGTATTAGTCCATCCAGTAAGAGTAAGAATAGCAAAGAATTAAAATGCAAATGTAGTGGAAGTGGAACTTGTTTATCCATAATTTGTGCATCATGGATGCAGCATCAGTGACCTGCAGCAGATAGCAATGGGGATGTGAACAACTAGTAAGCCAACAGGAACAATGGCAAGACACAGGCTAATTTGTCAAAAACAAAACGGCACACTACTACTACCACCACAGCTCCACATGGGCACTCATCACAGGTACATGGGTAAAGGGCAAAGGCCAGAAAAAACATAAACTCAACCAGGCCTGTATCCCGCCCTATATGGCCAGAAAAAGGAGGATGCATACATCACAGCTTAATGCAAAAAAGAAAATCCCCATGGCTACAAGGTTTGAAAGTTACACAACAACACAAACAACAAAGGCATTTGGAGTTTTCCCCCAAACAGTTAACTACACCCCAAACACCACATTTGAAAATTTAATGCATTGCCACCCATGCCCTAAATGATGTTAAATTCAACAGACAAAATGGAAACCGCTACATCAAGCATCCCCGCTGACTATCTCTGGGACTCTAGGCCTACTGGCAGCAAAAAAAATCGCACAACTTTGTAGGCCTGCGGCAAGCCGGCAACCAGGATGGAAGGTCACACAAAATGGCCGCCCCCACATGGCCTGGCCAGTGCCACCCCCAAAAACATGAAGAAAGAGAAGACAGACAACACATTCCTATGGCAAAAGAACAATGCTTGGCTTGACAAAATGGCCGCCACCAAGCCGCCCACATGGTCAGGCCACCGTCTAACAACAAGGTACATAGAGGACAGAAACAGTAAGTGGTCCATGCTCCAAAAACTACAAGCAAATGACAACCTGAGGAGTTTCTTTTAGCAAAATGAACAGCATCTACATTTTCGGGAACGTTTTAGGCAACTCGAGAGATATTGCTCGCGAGAATGCAAATTCAGCGTGTTCGGCGGCGCGAACTGAACAAAACGTCGTGATCGCGCCCCCGAGCACGCACATTGAGCGCGCGAAGACGACAAAAACTGTAAGGTCGCGTTGCTGCACTGTGCAAACTTACCAAAACTACGCGAGCTGAATTCTCGGGTTACCTAGTGCGCAGGAAAAAGCCATATTATTCAACACAACCAAAACCTGCAATTCAACACCAAAGACACATTTTTCTAATTAATCCAAAGCCATCCACGACCCACATGATGTTACACTTACAACTTAAACACCCCTATAATAGTTGAACAACTTTCATGCACCCATGATGAGGAGGGCTCTAGTAGTACCCTTGGGCCTACCTACTGGCACAGTAGGCCACAAGCTTGGAGGCCTATGGCAAAAACACAGAGGCTGCTACTAGTACCAGGAATTAAAATGGCCGCCCCCACATGGCCTGGCCACCCTCAAAAACATAAAAAGAAAGAGAAGACAGACAATACATTCCTATGGCAAAAGGACAATACTTGGCTTGACAAAATGGCCGCCACCTAGCCGCCCACATGGTCAGGCCACCCTCAAACAACAAGGTACATAGATGACAGAAACAGTAAGTGGTCCATGCTCCAAAAACTACAAGCAAATGACAACTTGAGGAGTTTCTTTTAGCAAAATGAACAGTATCTACATTTTCGGGACGTTTTAGGCAACTCGAGAGATATTGCTCGCGAGAATGCAAATTCAGTGTGTTCGGCGGCGCGAACTGAACAAAACGTCGTGATCGCGCCCCTGAGCACGCACATTGAGCGCGCGAAGACGACAAAAACTTTAAGGTCGCGTTGCTGCACTGTGCAAACTTACCAAAACTACGCGAGCTGAATTCTAGGGTTACCTAGTGTGCAGGAAAAAGCCATATTATTCAACACAACCAAAACCTGCAATTCAACACCAAAGACACATTTTGCTAATTAATCCAAAGCCATCCATGACCTACATGATGTTACACTTACAACTTAAACACCCCTATAACAATTGAACAACTTTCATGCACCCATGATGAGGAGGACTCTAGTAGCTTGGAGGCCTATGGCAAAAACACAGAGGCTGCTACTAGTACCAGGAATTAAAATGGCCGCCCTCCACATGGAAAATGGCCGCCCCCACATGGCCTGGCCACCCCCAAAAACATGAAAAGAAAGAGAAGACAGACAAATAGACAATACATTCCTATGGCAAAAGGACAATGCTTGGCTTGAAAAAATGGCCGCCACCAAGCCGCCCACATGGTCAGGCCACCCTCAAACAACAAGGTACATAGAGGACAGAAACAGTAAGTGGTCCATGCTCCAAAAACTACAAGCAAATGACAACCTGAGGAGTTTCTTTTAGCAAAAAAACCAGCATCTACATTTTCGGGAACGTTTTAGGCAACTCGAGAGATATTGCTCGCGAGAATGCAAATTCGGCGTGTTCAGCGGCGCGAACTGTACAAAACGTCGTGATCGCGCGCCCGAGCACGCACATTGAGCGCGCGAAGAAGACAAAAACTGTAAGGTCGCGTTGCAGCACTGTGCAAACATGCCAAAACAGTACAGGCCTAACCCCCAAAAGAATATTTAGGAAAGATTAAGAAGCACAGAAAACTGTAGTTAAAAAAAAATTTAAAAAAAACATTTATACAGTACACCAATTCTCAATTCTCAAACTTACTTGTGAAAGAAAAGTTCAAATCCAAAATTCCTCAATAAATCCAATTAAATGGTATGATGCAGCAGACAAACACAAAGAGTGATCCTTCCAGCTCAAATTCCAAATGAAAGTGAACACCACATGGACAAAGCACTGGGAGGAGCCTGGTGGACAGGAACAGGAAGTTGGAGACTCAGGGGCACTTCCTGTCTCTTGAAAAAAGAGTAGCAACAAAAAGAAGACTCCTAGCCCCAAAAAATACAGCCAAATCACAATCTGAGGGGTTAAATGAACATTTTTGAGAAGATTTTAACATGCTCGGGAGATATTCTGTGCCAGAATGCAGTTTCTGCGTGTTCGGAAACGCGATCTTACCAACATGGGAGGATCGCACGTCCCAATGACATGTTCGCGCGCTCAAAGTCGCATAGGATTGTGCGGCCGGATTCCAAACATCGTAGCGAACGCGACCGGGAGAGAAAAGCGAGAAAGCGAACGCAGAATCACGGTAAGTCATTATCGCGCACGCGACAATGCTATTGAGCGCGCGAGGAAGAAAAACTACTACGCTACGCTGTAGATTGCGAAGTAGGCAACAGCTTCGCTCTCTCCACGTAGTGCGAAGTTGCCGAAACTTCGCAAACTCCGCGAACGGAGCGTAGTTCTCCGCCCAGGCTTAATCAGGATTTACATCAGACTCAGAGGGTCCACAAAAGGACTGGCAGCGAATGACAGCAGTAGATGTTTGAAGCGGTGAAAGAAGGACTTTGAAAGCAGAAAGACCATACGATAGGAGTTCAGTATGAGTTGGCACAGTGACAGTAAAAATCAGAGTGACAGCGGCTAGACTGCCAGGACATGATAGCATTACGAGGTGCATTGATTTCAGCAGTAGCTATAAGGACTGGCAAGAAATGGCAGCAGTAGTACATACATAAAGTGACATCAACAAGACTATGGAGCATGAAAATAGCAGCAGGAGAGACAGAAGGCCTTACGGTGAATGCAGCAGTAATAATAATGGCTGGCAGAGAATGTTAGTGGGAGGATCTCAGGCAGTGACTGCAGCATGACTGTTGGATATTACAAAGGTATGCAGCCTTTATCAGGCAGATAAGTACCATGCAAGTCTTTATAACACAGATAAGTACCAAAAGGGTTTTGTAGGTTTATAACACAGCCAGTGGTTAATTTGTAAAATAAAAAGTGCCGGGGCTCTCCTCAGGAGGCAGCGCTAACAGGAGAAATGTGCTGATGTAAACTGCCTCCTGACAAGAGCCCTGGCAATGATTATTCTGGAGAGGACTTGGCCCAATGGCTAGAGCTGCCGATTTTAGAGCTGGGGAACCGGGTTCGCGTCTCAGCGGGGCTCTACATCCATTCTGTGGAAAATCAGGCTGCCTTCCAAATGAGTATGTCCTTAACAGGTGCTATAAGCACCGGTGCTGAGGATTAGGTGCTGGTGCTGAGCACCGGAAAGCATCTGCTCACATTAAGCACTGAACACAGCACATTACCGTGCAGGTAAGAAATGATGTTGAGGCTACTAGTCAGTACATGTGCTGTCTGTTGCAAGACATATTGTGGGCTTGGTAAGAACATAGAGGGGCTTGGAGCCCGCCCATTGCTTACCATTAGTTGGATTTCCTGTCATTTGCCTGCTTCTTATTTATGTGCCAGCTTGTCAATCTTGTGTTCAACCTTCCCATGGAGCATAGACTCTTTAGCATCACTTTAGATTAGAAGGCTTCTATCCTTCCACTAACATCTCAAAAGGTATCATTGATGATACCGCTAGTCACATTAATACAGAAACCCTTCCATCAATGTATAAAGAAAGGTTGTTAGTAATGGGCCCACAGTTTTTTCAGCAAAGAGTTACTGCGTATACATGTGTGGGTACATAGAATGGAAATAGCATAAGCCCTGGAGGCAAGGTTAGTTGTGCCAATTGAAAGTTAGGTGTTGCACCATTTACAAACCAGTACAATTTGCAGTGCAAGTAGAACTTGTAAACAAGGTACATGCTGATTGTACCTGTTGTGGGATGTGGGATTCAGAGGCATGTTTCAAAGCCAAAGCCTGTTGCAAAACAATTGTGAAAAAGATAGGATTAGTAAATATAAAGGAAAAGCAGCACAAGTGGGTGGGTGGAAGCAATGTGGGTGGGGGAAGCAATGTGGAGGGAAAGTTGGAACCAAGGAGGGTGCAACGTCATGATTGGCTGGGAGAATCTGGGAGCCTGGGTGCTTCCGGTGCTTCCAGTGCCAAGTGTGGACAGAGGAGAGGTGTGCGGCGGAGGCGAAGGTAAGTTTATTTTATTTATTTTTTCATCCTCCGTTCCAAGGGAGCAGCCACTGTCCAAAACGACTGTCCTTATTAATGCTTCTTTAATGCATTATTCAAATGCAGAAGTGCAAAATGAGTGAACAGAATTTACTTTTGGTTTTGCATCTGAAACAGAAATGTGTTAAAATGGACTAGAGTACTTTGTAAAATGTTAAAATACAGCTGTCTAGTGGTTGGGTGAAATGTGCAACATTTTCAACAAGTATTGACATTTTACAAAACATTGTTTTGGATGTTGGAGTTTTTAATCCTATAATTACTAAAAGCAAGCCTACGGGCACCAGAATGCAATTTGTGTTTGGCTGAAAAGCGTCTACTTGTTGGTACTATCATTTGTCTTTGACTTACTGGACAGTATTTAAAAAGCAAAATAAAAATCAGTTTGATGTTCTCCCTGTTGTAGGTGGAGGAAATAAAAGGTTAATTTGTCAAGTTTTAGGGGGAGGGCTGAGATCGTCTTTCAAGTACAGATGCGAGCATCCGACTACTAATGCGCAAATATTGGCACTCCTCCAAAGAAAAGGGGCATGCTGAAAAAACCTTATTGCCCAGAACAGTGGGAGTTTTGGTACTCTATTGAAGTCCTCCTGCAACCCCACACCTCCTGCGATTTGCAGGAGACTGGTGAACATGTCGGAAGAGACACTAGAAAAAATATGGACTGGCAAAGCCAATAAGTCTCACCTTTGTGACCTATTGGCTTTGCTAATGTTTTTAGCCATACTGCACAGCATCAGCAATGCTCTGAAGCTGGCTAAAGTTTTTTTAGTTTTTTACGTTTTTGACATGGCCACCTGTTGTAGTCAGATGCGCCGTAGATGTGGGCTCTACAAAATAATGCAGGTGCTTTTTAGGTCTCGTCCTACGCAACGCGCATGCGTTGCATAGGAGGGGACCTAATGCCATCGGCAGAGCTTTTTAAGCAAAGAAGTGCCCGTGTTGCATTGCGTGCAATGCAACGCGTGCACATTTTGGCGATTTCCTTTCGGGAGCGTACGGCGCCATATGGTGGCGCCATATGGTCGTACTCTTCCGAAAGGAATTCCCCATGCCCCCTCCCCCTGCTCCCACTTTCACTGCCGTGCGGCCAATGCTTGTTTATAAGAGGCATGGCGGGCGCACTTGGGATAGAGCGTCCCAGCACCTCTGGCGCGGTGACTGGCCCCTGCCAGGAGGCAGCGCTAATGAATTCATCAAGCTGCGTACGTGCCGAGGAGCTGCAGTCTAGTCTGCGGCGCGAGCGGTAGCCGGGTCGCCATAACATGTTCTTTGTCCGCCCAGAGGCCTGCTGGGGAACAGAGGCCTCACGCGCGTGCCGGTGGGTAGTTCATCTAGTACCTGACACTCTCTCCATTGTCGTTGCTACCCCTGACCCCTCTTGTGGCTGTTCCTTTACTTGCCTCCATCAGAAACAAGCATTTGCAATGCAATAGGTCTTGCATTATTAAAGTTTGAGCTATTGGTGTTGCATTATTTAGCAATGCCGATAGCTCAAACTTTAATAATACGAGACCTATTGCATTGCAAATGCTTGTTTTCTTTGTAACTGAAAATAAAAAATTTAAAGGTGTATTTTTTTAATGCGGGTGAGGTGAGCAGAAGTAATATGGTGGAGGGTAGAGGAAACAGTAAAGCAACATGGAAGAATGTGAGGGGATGAACAGAGAAGCAACAATGAGAAGGGTGGGGTAAGGCCAAAGCAACACGTGAGTAGACACGAAGCAACAGGCGGGAGGGCTTGCAGGAACACCAAGGCAACGGGGGAGGGCGGGAGTAAATGCTGTAGGAAGCTTGCTCTTTATATAGTGGACCAAAAAGGGGTACACTGTGTAAAGAGTCCAGGCTAACCCCCAAAGGAATTACAGAGACACAAATGACACCCTGAATGCTCTTTTTAGGTCTCGCGCAGCGAAGACCTTATGTCGCCCGTTTTCGGGAATGTGGACAGGAGAGGGTGCACGAGCGCAGAGCTGCTCAGTTTTGACCGCGTGAGCGCGCACAGCGCCGTGCCCCTCTCCTGCCTCATTCCCTTGCGCAAACACTCACTCACGCATGCTCACATACACACACTGCATACACACACACACGCGCACACGCACTTACACTTACACAGACACGCAGGCACCCAGACAGGCAACCCCCTCCTCCTCCCCCACAGTCACACACGCATACACACAGACTCCAAGACACACGCACGCTCACACACATACACAGCCCGCCGCCACGCGCGCGCCCACACATGCCCCCCCCGCCCTCGCAGGCCAGCCACAAAGCGAAGCCCCACTCACCGGCAGCAGGACTCTTCCTCCATTCTTCGGCACCGGGGCGCAGGGTAGGCTCCTGCCTGCTCCGGTGCTGCAACCAATCGCGGCTCTTCTGTGGGAGGCGGGGTAGGCTCCCGCCCTCCTACTTCCTGTTTCCGGTTGTCGCGCCGGCCTGCCTGACTTCCTGGTCGCAGTCCGGCAGAGTGACGGCGGTGATTTGCGGTATTTATTTATTTCGTTATTTATGCATTTTTATATAGCGCGGACTTTACCCGAAGGCGGTATTTATTTATTCTTATTGTGTGTGTGTGGGGAGTGGGTAACCAGATGCGGTGAACTGTTAAAATAAAGGCATCTTTGTGTACATTTTAACACGTACTATTGTACCTGAAAAATGTGTGCTAACTCCCCAAAAAGAGATAGGCACATTGTTTTTTTTAAATCTATCAGGCTAGCTTGTGATATGTTCGATTGAATGATAAATGCAGGGTCGATAGTTAAAGATTTCTGTTTCTGTATTCTAATGGAAAGTGGGTGCGGTCTCTAAGAGAGACTTTTAGTCCATGTGTTTTTTCCAACTTTGCATTGCAGATATGTATATATGAACCAAATAAAGCCATAATTTGAAATGATCTGGTTGTCATTTACGGAATGATATGACATATCTACACATGCTGTTTGTGCTTTTCTTAAAAGGGAAAATAATTTTGCAGTACATATGAACACATGCAGTGTGTGTGGTAACCTGATAGCTCTGTCTTTTCCCCTGAAATGGGGCACTTTTCTCTCTTTTATGCACAATCTGACGAGGCTTTATAACCAGCGTTCTTTCTGTTTAATACGTTTTATATTTTCTTTCATACTTCTTAGCTCTGTGTTTGTTTAATTCAAGAGGTCTTAATACCAGCAATCCGCATTTTAACAAAAGCTGCAACTCGATGTCAACTACCGTGGTTTTATTGCATACCATCACGTGCAGCCCAATATTTCTGCATGAGTCCGATATCCCTTCATTTGCCTGTTCGCTGTGCACGCACCTGTGCCATTTCTTGCATGTAATTTTATTGTGCCACTATAGCTCTACTGTGTCACCATTGCAAACATTCCAACTTATAGATAGATAAAATGATAGAGACAAAAAGAAAGCTGTGTTTTATGTTTTGACCCTGTACTTATATGTGCATACGTTTGTGTAGTCCATTTCTTCTTGGACTGTGTTGGTGGTATCGGAGTGAATCTTAAACCACCACACACTGAGTGATGTACCCGTCACTGTTTACTATTTCACTTCAACAACTTGAAAACAGGAGACAGCACAAGTGTGTTGCTGCTAGCTTTGTAGTCATTTGGTCCTGTTTGGGGTTTCCGTGGCATGAGTTGAACCTTGCGGCATTGGCAGCATGGTGTTTGGCGATGCACAAGGATGCAAACGATCAGACAGGTACGATGAGTGCAGTTCGTTAACGTTATTTCGTAGCATGCCGACTATGCATTTTATGACATTTGCTTCATTCTATCACAGACTGCCTTAGTTCGAAGTAATGGTTATGGTGGGTTTTAGCTCACCTAATCATGCACTGTTCACTTGGTGCTCCGCACCTTAAAAATAAAATGTTTAACACCACTCTTTTTAATTCACATTTTACACTTGTTTGTGCATTTATTTTTCTATTTTTCTATGTTGTTTCTTGGCATTTGTTATTTGCATTATTCATAACAATTTCCATGAACATTTATAGATACATTTACATTGAAATTGTATACATGACATTATTTTACAAGCATTTGTAAATAGGCCCTACAAGCATTTGTGAATAGGCCCAATGCATTTCGGCACCCGAGGTGGTGCCTTCATCAGGGGCAATTCTGAAAGAAATGAAAAAAGTACTCAATGTAAGAATGAAATGTAGTTTATATGGTTGATCATGAGGGTGTGCAGATATATTAGATAAATGGCGTACCTGGTGTCAACTGAAATTCAAATGTTGATATACTTGGGTAGTGGCCTGGATGTCTGAAACACTATGTAAATGAAAGAATGATAATGAGGACTAGGTTTATCATGTTTTTTATAAACCTCTGTGCCTATGATGGTAAAAACGACATACCTGCTTGTCTTGCTCTTGGTAAGCTGTAACAACAAGCATATATCTAGTGAGTTCTCCAACCGTAAACTAGAAACTACAGAGTAATGTTTCAAAAAGATGAAACACCCTACCTTATCTTCGTTATTGTGATTCTTCGTCTACAAAATTAAAAAAATATCACGCCGTTACTACCATGTTAATTATAAACGTTCCTAGTCACACGCAAAATCTGTCTCTGACTGTAAATACCTGTCATGTTGAAAAAGTCGACCGTCATGAAAAAAACCGCTGCTCGGTGAGTGTTCGATCAACTAGGTTCCGGAGGTGAACTCCATTTAAATTCAGTCTTCTCGTTGCGAATGCGTGATATGGAAACTAAAAACGGGCTCACTCTGTAAAGGTCGCTCAATGTGGTGGTTACTGTGCGCGCCATCTTGGGGCTGTCATGATGTTAATCAGACCGACTCTATTTCTTGTCTAGATTCTAGTTGGATGGGGTTGTGTATGAGTAATAAACGACCTATTATCTGCGATAAGTTGATATTCCATGGTATCTTAGCAGGCACGCGATCTTGATGCCAATATCAAAATTATTTGGCTCAAATAATATATGAATCTCTGCTTTGTTTGGACTTGAAATATAGGCACGCGTGTGCGCTAATTCCTCATATCTGCTGGAGCGAATGGGTTTTTTGTTAATCGGTGATGGTGTGCAGTATCATGTGTTCATAGTGGTTTCAATAAAACATATCATTCATGATTCATCAAAATGAGTAAAGTAAACACATACTCTCTATGCAGTTATTGTAATAAAAACCGTCTACATCACTACTATTCAGATATTACATGTAAATCGCTGAATACTTGAAATATCAGTACAAGGAGTCCTGATTAAACATGTCTTACACTGTTGTGCAGTTTTATAAACAAAGTTATTTCATTGCATCCTTTGTAATTAAAAAACATTACCAACTGGAAATACCGACACTGTGTACTAATTGTGCATTACTATATCTGGTGGTGTTTGATGTAAACGTAATGCTAGTGTCAATTCATGAATCCTATAAGTAGCATGCCAGATCATATTTGTCATTGAGACCTGTTGGTGCCAGGGTCCTTAAGTACTTAATCCAAAATAATTCTCGTTGCATCAACCTCTGGTGGTTATCTCTACCAAGTTGAGTCTGTACATGTTCAATAACGAAAAATCTTAATTGAGAAATTGTATGTCGTGCTTCTCTCCAGTGTGTCACCAGTGGTGAGATCATATTCTCATTGCGGATGCGACTTTTATGCTCCGTAATCCGTACTTTTACTTTGCGTTCCGTCTTCCCAATGTACATCTTGCCACATGGACATTTAATGGCATACACCACATTTTTAGTGTTGCAATCACTTGAGTGTTTTAGGTTGATGAGTTTGCCAGTCGTGGGGTGTGTGCACGTATTGCCTGTGATTACATTGTTGCAGTTTGTACAGTTTAGGCATCTGGTTGTTCCATTGTAATTGGTCGGTTCTATGGGTTGCTGTTTCCGTTTGAGTCTTTCCCTTAAGTTTGGACCTCGTGTATATGCATGTAGAGGTGGTTCTTTGAAGATTCCATGAAAATCTGGTTCCATGGATAGAAGTTCCCATCTTTTGTTCACAATTTTTTTAATCCTTGTAGACAAAGTTGTATATTTTGTTACAAATACCATCCTGTTCTGTGATGTTTTTTTGCTTTGTTTCAACAGATCCAATCTATTCATTTGTTGTACCCTATCCATTTGTGTTGCTAGTACATCTGCTGCGTATCCTCTATCTTGGTACTTTTGTACCTGATGCTCCAGTGTGGTTAGGCATGTTTGTTCATTTGAACATA
Source organism: Lissotriton helveticus (assembly GCF_964261635.1). NCBI lineage: Eukaryota > Metazoa > Chordata > Amphibia > Caudata > Salamandridae > Lissotriton > Lissotriton helveticus. The sequence continues at coordinate 1,071,419,513 of NC_136068.1, forward strand.
TTCGTTTGATCCTGATAAACTGGGATACTGGTAGGTTCCTGATGAGATTTTTTGGATGAAAGCTTGTGTATTCAAGTGCACTGTTGCGGTCTGTGGATTTAGTATACAATGATGTTTCGAATCCATTGGCCGTTTTGGTGATTCTAACATCCAAGTAATCAATGGTGTCCTTGCTTATTTTGTGTGTAAATTGGATTCTGGTGTCCACGTGATTTAATTGATTAATTAGTTGTTCAAGAGATGCTGGAGTATCGTCCCAAATTAAAAAAATATCGTCGATGAATCGACTGTACATTTTCACATGTCTCCATTCTCTAGATGACATCAGATTGTCTGCTTCATACTGGGCCATAAAAGTATTCGCGTACGCAGGAGCCCCTGCAAAACCCATGGCTGTTCCATTCAATTGTGCGTAAAACTCATCTTTCCATATGAAGTGACTGTTGTGTAGGCAAAATTTCAATAGCTGTAGTACAAAGATTTTTTTGGTGGTGGGTAAGTCTTCCATTTTGAGCAATGCCCATTCTGTCGCTTCCAATCCAGCTTGATGAGGTATAGAGGTGTAAAGTGCCACCACGTCTATGGTGCACATAATCCAATGTTCTTGATATCCTTCTTCTATCCACTTTAATTTATTCAGAAAATCTCGCGTGTCCCGTATGTAGGATCCCCATTGCTGGACAAATTGTTGTAAATAGTAATCAATATATTTGCCAAGGGGGTCAAAAATTGACCCACAGCCTGACACTATGGGTCTAAAAGGTGGATTTGTAGGGTGTTTGTGGATTTTCGGGATCATATACAGTGTGGGTCGTCTAGGATTTTTTTGTGTGAGGTACATCGAAGTTTGCTCGTCTATCCATTCATTCTCTCTAGCTGTTTGTAGAATGGTGTTTAACATTTGTTGTAGTGTTGTCGTGGGATCCGCTGATAGTTTAAAGTAAATATCTTGATCGGCCACGTGTTCATTGATTTTGAGTTCATAAAAGGTTGTATCCATTAGAACTAGGGCGCCGCCCTTATCTGCCGGTTGTATCGTGATAGTTGCATTATTTGCCCAATTATTGATGGTGTTTACTTCTGCTTTGGTCAAATTGTTGTGGTAAGTCCTTTTGTAATTTAATGTTTGCAAGTCTTTCTTAACCATTACCTCAAATGTGTCCAGCATTTTATGTGATACTGGTGCTTGAAACACGCTTTTTGGTTTGAATGTTCTCTCTGTAGTGTGTTCGCTCTGTTCTGTGGGTTCCACCACGTTTTCAAACTAATGTCTAAGTTTTAGTGTTCTCATGAATCTAAAGAACGCGCCTTCAGTCTCCATTTCATTAGTTGCCACTGTGGGTACGAATGTAAGACCTTTGTTTATTATTTTCGTTTGTTGTTTTGTTAATGTCATAGATGATATATTAATGATTAAATCACAGTTCGTCCGCTCCTCAATTCTTTTCCGGCCGTTTCCTCGCCTTGTTTTCCTCTTGTTGCAGGTGTTTCTGCTTGTGGTGTGGGTGGTTGTCCTTGAGTTTGTGCCTGAGACAAAAAAGCTGGATCTCTACTGGTAGTTGCTTGATTGCTTGCCTCAGTGGGTAGTATGACGCCCTCTTGTGTTGCTGATATTGGTCCCCTGCGTATGGATGTTTCTCTGTCTGTTACCAGACTCTCTTCCGAAGAGCGATTTGATGGTGGTGTTTTTTGGGGGATGAATTGACGCCGGGCATAGATGTCTGCCCATGTATATACTTCGTTAAGTTTATAGTCTATAGTGTCGCGTTTATATTTACGCAATTTGCCCTCCTGTAATTCTTTTTCATATTTATCCAATTTGATATTGATGTTATCCAAACTGATTTTCCAAGTATCTGCTTCCATTCTGGCCTCTAATTCTGATTTTAGTGTGTAAATCTCTTCTTCCAATTCTCGTATTGTTTTGGATAATTCCTCGATTATAAGTAGGATAAGATCCAAGGAACATTTGTTCAGTATACTGAACCATTTATCCATGAATTTCGAGTTTAGGTTGAAACGGAATAACATTGGTTTTATTGATAAGCGTAGTCCTCTTGGTATCCGTTTCGCTCGGTGATATTGAATAAGTGTAGAGGCATGCATCCTTTGGTTCAGTTGGCGCCTTGTTAAATACTCCAATTGTTTTAGTTGTTGACTGATGGATCCCCCATGAACATCCATATTTTTCACTTCTTTTATAAGAGAATAAATTTGATCCGCCTGATCATTTGTGTAGGCCATTGTGCTGGCCCTATTGTCCGTCATGCCAGTAATTGTATCAAACTGCATCTTTATTCAGTAGGTGGGTGCCTCCTCGCTGAAATGACTGCTTGAAAACTATTGGTAATTGGGGTAGTGAGGAGCACTCCGAATCTAAACAAATCCTATAAGTTCCTCCAATGGTGCTATGATTAATCAGGAGAGTCACTCCTGAACACTTTGATCAATGGTTATGGTGGGTTTTAGCTCACCTAATCATGCACTGTTCACTTGGTGCTCCGCACCTTAAAAATAAAATGTTTAACACCACTCTTTTTAATTCACATTTTACACTTGTTTGTGCATTTATTTTTCAATTTTTCTATGTTGTTTCTTGGCATTTGTTATTTGCATTATTCATAACAATTTCCATGAACATTTATAGATACATTTACATTGAAATTGTATACATGACATTATTTTACAAGCATTTGTAAATAGGCCCTACAAGCATTTGTGAATAGGCCCAATGCATTTCGGCACCCGAGGTGGTGCCTTCATCAGGGGCAATTCTGAAAGAAATGAAAAAGTACTCAATGTAAGAATGAAATGTAGTTTATATGGTTGATCATGAGGGTGTGCAGATATATTAGATAAATGGCGTACCTGGTGTCAACTGAAATTCAAATGTTGATATACTTGGGTAGTGGCCTGGATGTCTGAAACACTATGTAAATGAAAGAATGATAATGAGGACTAGGTTTATCATGTTTTTTATAAACCTCTGTGCCTATGATGGTAAAAACGACATACCTGCTTGTCTTGCGCTTGGTAAGCTGTAACAACAAGCATATATCTAGTGAGTTCTCCAACCGTAAACTAGAAACTACAGAGTAATGTTTCAAAAAGATGAAACACCCTACCTTATCTTCGTTATTGTGATTCTTCGTCTACAAAATTAAAAAAATATCACGCCGTTACTACCATGTTAATTATAAACGTTCCTAGTCACACGCAAAATCTGTCTCTGACTGTAAATACCTGTCATGTTGAAAAAGTCGACCGTCATGAAAAAAACCGCTGCTCGGTGAGTGTTCGATCAACTAGGTTCCGGAGGTAAACTCCATTTAAATTCAGTCTTCTCGTTGCGAATGCGTGATATGGAAACTAAAAACGGGCTCACTCTGTAAAGGTCGCTCAATGTGGTGGTTACTGTGCGCGCCATCTTGGGGCTGTCATGATGTTAATCAGACCGACTCTATTTCTTGTCTAGATTCTAGTTGGATGGGGTTGTGTATGAGTAATAAACGACCTATTATCTGCGATAAGTTGATATTCCATGGTATCTTAGCAGGCACGCGATCTTGATGCCAATATCAAAATTATTTGGCTCAAATAATATATGAATCTCCGCTTTGTTAAACACCATTCTACAAACAGCTAGAGAGAATGAATGGATAGACGAGCAAACTTCGATGTACCTCACACAAAAAAATCCTAGACGACCCACACTGTATATGATCCCGAAAATCCACAAACACCCTACAAATCCACCTTTTAGACCCATAGTGTCAGGCTGTGGGTCAATTTTTGACCCCCTTGGCAAATATATTGATTACTATTTACAACAATTTGTCCAGCAATGGGGATCCTACATACGGGACACAACAGATTTTCTGAATAAATTAAAGTGGATAGAAGAAGGATATCAAGAACATTGGATTATGTGCACCATAGACGTGGTGGCACTTTACACCTCTATACCTCATCAAGCTGGATTGGAAGCGACAGAATGGGCATTGCTCAAAATGGAAGACTTACCCACCACCAAAAAAATCTTTGTACTACAGCTATTGAAATTTTGCCTACACAACAGTCACTTCATATGGAAAGATGAGTTTTACGCACAATTGAATGGAACAGCCATGGGTTTTGCAGGGGCTCCTGCGTACGCGAATACTTTTATGGCCCAGTATGAAGCAGACAATCTGATGTCATCTAGAGAATGGAGACATGTGAAAATGTACAGTCGATTCATCGACGATATTTTTTTAATTTGGGACGATACTCCAGCATCTCTTGAACAACTAATTAATCAATTAAATCACGTGGACACCAGAATCCAATTTACACACAAAATAAGCAAGGACACCATTGATTACTTGGATGTTAGAATCACCAAAACGGCCAATGGATTCGAAACATCATTGTATACTAAATCCACAGACCGCAACAGTGCACTTGAATACACAAGCTTTCATCCAAAAAATCTCATCAGGAACCTACCAGTATCCCAGTTTATCAGGATCAAACGAATATGTTCAAATGAACAAACATGCCTAACCACACTGGAGCATCAGGTACAAAAGTACCAAGATAGAGGATACGCAGCAGATGTACTAGCAACACAAATGGATAGGGTACAACAAATGAATAGATTGGATCTGTTGAAACAAAGCAAAAAAACATCACAGAACAGGATGGTATTTGTAACAAAATATACAACTTTGTCTACAAGGATTAAAAAAATTGTGAACAAAAGATGGGAACTTCTATCCATGGAACCAGATTTTCATGGAATCTTCAAAGAACCACCTCTACATGCATATAAACGAGGTCCAAACTTAAGGGAAAGACTCAAACGGAAACAACAACCCATAGAACCGACCAATTACAATGGAACAACCAGATGCCTAAACTGTACAAACTGCAACAATGTAATCACAGGCAATACGTGCACACACCCCACGACTGGCAAACTCATCAACCTAAAACACTCAAGTGATTGCAACACTAAAAATGTGGTGTATGCCATTAAATGTCCATGTGGCAAGATGTACATTGGGAAGACGGAACGCAAAGTAAAAGTACGGATTACGGAGCATAAAAGTCGCATCCGCAATGAGAATATGACCTCACCACTGGTGACACACTGGAGAGAAGCACGACATACAATTTCTCAATTAAGATTTTTCGTTATTGAACATGTACAGACTCAACTTGGTAGAGATAACCACCAGAGGTTGATGCAACGAGAATTATTTTGGATTAAGTACTTAAGGACCCTGGCACCAACAGGTCTCAATGACAAATATGATCTGGCATGCTACTTATAGGATTCATGAATTGACACTAGCATTACGTTTACATCAAACACCACCAGATATAGTAATGCACAATTAGTACACAGTGTCGGTATTTCCAGTTGGTAATGTTTTTTAATTACAAAGGATGCAATGAAATAACTTTGTTTATAAAACTGCACAACAGTGTAAGACATGTTTAATCAGGACTCCTTGTACTGATATTTCAAGTATTCAGCGATTTACATGTAATATCTGAATAGTAGTGATGTAGACGGTTTTTATTACAATAACTGCATAGAGAGTATGTGTTTACTTTACTCATTTTGATGAATCATGAATGATATGTTTTATTGAAACCACTATGAACACATGATACTGCACACCATCACCGATTAACAAAAAAACCATTCGCTCCAGCAGATATGAGGAATTAGCGCACACGCGTGCCTATATTTCAAGTCCAAACAAAGCGGAGATTCATATATTATTTGAGCCAAATAATTTTGATATTGGCATCACGATCGCGTGCCTGCTAAGATACCATGGAATATCAACTTATTGCAGATAATAGGTCGTTTATTACTCATACACAACCCCATCCAACTAGAATCTAGACAAGAAATAGAGTCGGTCTGATTAACATCATGACAGCCCCAAGATGGCGCGCACAGTAACCACCACATTGAGCGACCTTTACAGAGTGAGCCCGTTTTTAGTTTCCATATCACGCATTCGCAACGAGAAGACTGAATTTAAATGGAGTTCACCTCCGGAACCTAGTTGATCGAACACTCACCGAGCAGCGTTTTTTTTCATGACGGTCGACTTTTTCAACATGACAGGTATTTACAGTCAGAGACAGATTTTGCGTGTGACTAGGAACGTTTATAATTAACATGGTAGTAACGGCGTGATATTTTTTTAATTTTGTAGACGAAGAATCACAATAACGAAGATAAGGTAGGGTGTTTCATCTTTTTGAAACATTACTCTGTAGTTTCTAGTTTACGGTTGGAGAACTCACTAGATATATGCTTGTTGTTACAGCTTACCAAGAGCAAGACAAGCAGGTATGTCGTTTTTACCATCATAGGCACAGAGGTTTATAAAAAACATGATAAACCTAGTCCTCATTATCATTCTTTCATTTACATAGTGTTTCAGACATCCAGGCCACTACCCAAGTAGATCAACATTTGAATTTCAGTTGACACCAGGTACGCCATTTATCTAATATATCGGCACACCCTCATGATCAACCATATAAACTACATTTCATTCTTACATTGAGTACTTTTTTCATTTCTTTCAGAATGGCCCCTGATGAAGGCACCACCTCGGGTGCCGAAATGCATTGGGCCTATTCACAAATGCTTGTAGGGCCTATTTACAAATGCTTGTAAAATAATGTCATGTATACAATTTCAATGTAAATGTATCTATAAATGTTCATGGAAATTGTTATGAATAATGCAAATAACAAATGCCAAGAAACAACATAGAAAAATTGAAAACTAAATGCACAAACAAGTGTAAAATGTGAATTAAAAAGAGTGGTGTTAAACATTTTATTTTTAAGGTGCGGAGCACCAAGTGAACAGTGCATGATTAGGTGAGCTAAAACCCACCATAACCATTGATCAAAGTGTTCAGGAGTGACTCTCCTGATTAATCATAGCACCATTGGAGGAACTTATAGGATTTGTTTAGATTCGGAGTGCTCCTCACTACCCCAATTACCATTAGTTCGAAGTAAGGCAGTGAATGGGTGAACACACCATTTGGCAGCTTGTGAGCCTCTCTCCGCACTCATGCTGGTTTGCTTGCAACCGGTATCAGACTTCAAAGTAATCCGTTCCCCCGTCCCCCGTTGCTCGCTGAAGGCTGTCATGCCCAAGATCACACCGACTGTCACTCAGACCTGGCTTCTCCCACTTTGGCTAGGTGAAAAACAATGTTTATATTGGGCGTCCTGGTTTGTACATTCCCAAAATAGTCGAGCGTTGTTGCAGTAAACATTCAAAAAAAGGTTCGGTTTGGGCTCTTTAATAACAACGCCCACCCTTTACTACATTTTCCAGCACACCTGTGTGGTTTCTGTGAAAGTTTTAAATAAAATGTGTTGATCATATCACGGGTACAGCTGTGCTCCTTGCATTCCCTCCTCCCTTTTAGCCCATCCCTTTCAGCAGCAGCTGGCAGGCACCGTAAGGGGCAGAGCAGCGCACACATTTAAACTTTGTTTATTCACTCTCTCTTACCTAACACAGCATAGCACATAACACCCAAGTCTGACACCACATCACACACAGCAGAGCACATCACACTCAGGCCTGACACCACATCACACACAGCAGAGCAAATCACACTCATGCCTGACACCATATCACACACAGCAGAGCACATCACACTCAGGTCTGACACCACATCACACAAAGCAGAGCACATCACACTCAGGTCTGATATGACATCACACCACACACAACCAACACCACACACACACACACCACTACAAACACAACCCCACACACACAACCACCCACACAACCCCACACATCACCACACACACACCCACACAACCACACAGACCCACCCACACAACCACACACACAAAACCACACACAACCACACACACACAACCACACCCAACCACACACTCAACAACACCCTCACTCTATCTATCTATCGCCCTCACTCTATCGCCCTCACTCTATCTATCGCCCTCACTGTATCTCCCTCACTCTATTTGTCTATCTAACGCACTCACTCTATCTATCGCCATCACTCTATCTATTGATCGCCCTCACTGTCTATCGCCCTCCCTCTATCTATCGCCCTCCCTCTATCTATCGCCCTCCCTCTATCTATCGCCCTCCCACTATCTATCCATCGCACTCACTCTATCCATCGCACTCACTCTATCCATCGCACTCACTCTATCCATCGCACTCACTCTATCCATCTCACTCACTCTATCCATCGCACTCACTCTATCCATCGCATCGCCACAGCATCACTCAGCCCCACCACAACATCACTCAGTGCCACCAAAGCATCAATTTGTGCAACAATTAAACAAAAACAGGTTCAAATATGTTCTCTCAATATTTCAAGCTTTATTACAAATGTCACAAAAAGATGTTAATATTTCACTTCTCTTCTTGGATTTTCATCACAATAAAACACACTGAACATAATCTTCACAAAAGTGATTTACAAACGTTTAAGCTATTGCCATTATAAATTACAATAACTTTTATGTAAGTATTAATTATTAAAACAAATAAAAGCCATTGTTATTTGTAATATCAATACATCTAAGTCATGTAAATACAACACATATTGCATTACAAATGCTATAGGTGTCACATTTGCGAAAGTTAAAACTATTGGCATTGTAAATGACAAAGCTATTAATTTAGCGATTTTCAAAACCAACACATTAATACAACAATTGTCATTTACCATACCAATAGCTCAAACTTTCCTAATGCGAGACCTATTGCATTGCAAATGCTTGTTTGTGTTAGTGTGGGCAAGCAGTTTGGCCTATCTGAGAGTAGTGCTAAGCATTTATTGCACACACAAAGGCAGTAAGTGAGACACACAATCAATAAAGAAATCTGACACCAATTTATTTGTTCTGTCCATCACCACCCCCTTTTCTGAACCAATTTATAAAAAGCACACATACTTTTATATGAATGTGGATACCAAGATCATTGTAATCAGGTAAGTACTTTTCAAGTTATGGATTGTTACAGCTTTGAAAAGTTGACACTGCAGTGTTTGGAAGCAGTAATGTTACCCTATGGGTGAAAACCTGTATTGCATTTAGGCACTTAAAAATGACTTATGGGACTATTGGTCTGGACTGAAGGTGAATATGCGGCAAGTTTCAAGGCAGCACCAATAGGTCACCTCGGAGGGCACTGGGGCGGCCGGGTGCAGAGGTGCTTGTCAGCGTCAGGTGCCCAGTGTTATGCTATGGGGGAAAACATGTACTACATTCGGGCACTTCACCTCAACTTATGGGAACAATAATCTCCTGGAATTAAGGTGAGTATGGGGCAAGATCCAAGGCCACACCAATTGGTCACCTTGGACAGCTTTAGGGTGTCCAGGTGCAGAGGTGTGTTATGGTGTTGGGTGTCCAATTCACTTTAATGGGAAACAGCCCAGTTGCAAAGAGGCTGCAAGCTGGGACTGGGATACCAGTCAGATTGAATCAACAGGGAAGATCAGCTCTCAAGATGTTCTGGGATGTGGAGACACCTTTGGTCCTCTTCTCCTTGGGCCAGGACAGCCAGGTGCAGAGGTGTTCTGAGGCGTATGGCTATCGTCACCAGAGACACTCACGGTACAGGTAGCCAGCATAGAGATACCTTGAAATGCTAATTTACCAGCCTTCCTAGAGGAGGTACAAAACACTTCCCTCCAGACCAGGCACTGTTCCTGACCTCCTGAGAGCTTGGCCTCTCACCCATGGGGGTCACAAACTCATCTGTGGTGGTGGCAGGCTGGGCTGGACCAGTGAACCAGCACATTAGAGGGTTGGTATGTTTATGGGGTACCTCTAAGGTATCCTCTGGGTACATGTATTATTAAATCCATCACTAGAATCAGTGTGGGTTTATTAATACGAGGAGTTTGATACCAAACACCATATGTTTCAGTGAAGGCATTATGTAGCCAGCGGACTTGTTTTGAACAGTGGCCAGTACATACCTTTAAATGGTTTACCTGTTTACTTGCAATGTCCAGTAATAGAACTAGACATTACATGGGCATATCTGTTCATGCAGATACGTCCTCACATAAAATATAACACATCCTACCTTAGGGATCAAAGGCCTGCTGTAGGGGTGACTTAGATATATTAGATGCAGTGACTGTGTGCCATGTCATGCTTTCACTCATGGTTTGCACCATGTCACGCAGTCTGCAATGGCAGTCTGCGTTGGAATGTGTGTGTTGGTTCCTTAGAGTGGAATACAATATGCTGCAGCCCTTTCGAACCCTCTTTAGCACTCATGTCCTAGGTACCTGGGGTAACATTTACTAGTTACTTACGGGGGTGCTAAAGTCCTTAGCCAATTGCAGCAAATTAAACAACACCTTGTTTTGGGGAATGAGCACTGGCTCTGAGGCCTGTTGAGGTCTGGTTAGCAGACCTCAGTGCACTGTCCGAGTCGAAAATCAGCATCCAGTAGCTAAAAAGGGGGGGAAAGTGGGGGGATAATTGCAGCAAAAGCCCAGTTTCATGCAAATACTAAATGAGAGCTGGAGGGAAGCATCATAGTAGGTGCCAGTGGGGGTGGGGGAGAAATGTTATGTTAAATTGTGTTTAGAAAGTTATAGACCAATTCTGTTACTTATACAGGTGTCCTGGCGCTGAGTAAAAGCCAACAGAATTAACACAGCGACTAGCAGTAATGATCTATAGCAAGTAAAGCTACGTTTTTGAGGCTGTTATAAATGCTAACAACTCATGTGTGGAACACAAAGCTGGAGAAAGGCTGTTTCATAAACTGGCTGCCCAACACAAGAAGGCTCTGCCTCCCACTTGTTCACGTCTAAATTTGGGATAACCACCCAATATGCTTGAGCATAACATAATGAACATCGAGGAGTGTATCACACAAACTTCTGATTAAGATACCATGGACCAGATTTATGAAGGACCTTATGCACACAGCAAAGAGCTTTGAACATTACCCTCTTAGGCAAAGGCAGCCAATGTAGAGCATCAAGGGCACCCGATGCAGAGGAATGTTATGAACGTAATGCTAATCTGGCGGCAGCTGTTTGAATACGGTTACGTCGATCCACAATATGATTTGGGTAGCCAACAGTTACAATAATCCAGCCTACTTGGGATGGTCATTGTACTATCAAAGGACGAGAGATAGAGGGAACAGTAGCATTTTGTGTAAAACACGCACAGAGAGAAGCAGGAATGACAATTTATTTACATGGCTAGTTAAGGATAAATTATTGGCCAGGTGGAAGCCTAAATTTTGAACTGAGACCTACAGGGAAGCCATAGATACCCCAGAAATCAGATGGGGAGAAGCACACAGGGGAGTCAGCAGCGGCTCCTCTGCAATGGCGAGGACTGTCGCCCCACTGCCTGGCTCAGAGCAAGCACATGTAAAATAAAACTATGTTCTTACATCGTTTTATTTTGCATTTGCTGGCTTTTAGCCAGCGCCATTGGGAGGGGTGGGGCCCAGTGTTGGGAGGGGGAGGAGGAGTACTACATGCACTTCACTCCCTAAGTGTGCATATGTCTTTTGGCCGACCGTCTCAGGCTGACAAAAACACACATGAGCACTTAGGATTTCTCCAGCCCAGCTACATTGAGCAGCCGGGCTGAAGAAACCCCACAGGCTCCCTGGCTGAGCAGGGCATCTTTTGAGCTTGCTCAGACTAATTCCTGCGCTGCTCTGCAGTATGGGGATTGGATGGGTGTCTATCCAAGGGGCTGCTGGGACCCAGGAAGAAGAGGAGATGCAGTGCAACGCTGGAGGCTGCAGGCGGCTGAAGCTTTAAAATAATATATAAGAGGGGCGTGGCCAAGATGGCGGTGAGGTAGGACGCTCCTCTCCGTGTCTCCTGCACGCTGTCAGCCCTGAATGTACCCCGGCCCCTGTCTGGTGACACAGTCGAGCTGGGAGCATCAGTGCAGCATTGCATAACACCTGAGAATACTCAAAGCCTGTGAATGGGGTTGCGGTGACGGTGAGCGGCTATGTCCCACTGGGAGCTCCAGTGCAATGCCTGAGGGTGCCCGAGACCAGCAGGGAGTGTTCAGGTGGAGGAGTATGCCACCACTGATGGCACTTGTGATGCGGGAGCTTCCACTCAGCCGCACGCAGAGAGGGAACCGGTTGCCAAGTGCCCAAGTGACGAGGAGTCTCGTGGTCAGAGCGCACAAGTGCGGAGCCTGGAGACAATGAGGATAGCCCTAGAGATGACCGGGGCGAGATCCGCAGGGACCGGCTGGCCGAACCCCGGTGGCCAATGCACACGAGGCCAGGCCTGGGCGTGACTTAGCAAGGCGAAGTTGGAGCGAGATAACTGAGGCCTGGATCGGGAGGTGGCCCTTCAAGGCTGGATCAGCGCTCTCAAAGACTTGGCAATGACCGGTCACAGAGGTGAGGAGCCGGGCCGCCCTTATCCCATCCACGAGATTTGAGGACTCAGGCTCTGCCAGCTGGAGGCCTAAGGGGCACCTGACGGGAGCTGAACCTGCACACTGAGGAGGGCCTTTGTGCTAGGCTTGGAGCGGAGGCACAGACCCAGTACAGCAGTAGGTACTCGGTCCGTTGGAGAGAGGGGCCCCCATTGTGCATTACAGGGCGATCGCCGTGGTGGGGCCTCCTTGATGACAGTGGGGTGGCGGGATAGACCCCCTGAGTGAGATCAGGCACCGCCGGGGGGTGGCTTGCTGGGGCAGCGGTGGAAACTGTGGGTCAGATATCATAGTTTGTGTACCTGATTTACAGGTCAAAGAAGAGATTTTGCTTAAAGCCCAGAAATGCACGCGATTACCTTCAAGAATCAAACCCTGACTTTTTATCAGGACTTGGCTGCCCTCATGCTAAAGAAATGGAGAGAGTTCCGTCCTGCCACTGAACACCTCCGCAACCAGGGGATTTCTTACTTGTGGGGCCACCCTTTTCACCTCATCTTACGCTGGGAAAGGAAACTCCATCAACTGCGGTCACTGACGGAGGTCTGCCAGGTGTTGGGGCTGGATCCGCCTGGGGAGCACTGAGAACTGGGTCCCGCTCCATCCCCAATGAGAGTGAGACAATCACGTTGGCGGAGACAGGGTCCACGACAGAAGGCGAGTCGGCACGACCTGGAGGAGATTTCAAAAGGTCAACAAATGGCACTGGAAGCGATCCCGGCAGTATTGGCAAAGCCGGACGAGCACTAAGGTTATCGGGGCACTCTGCAACACTCCGTAAGAGAACTTGAGCTGGGCGGCTGGCAGGGGGATGGGAAAACTGGCCACATGCAGGACCCCACGTGGCTGACCTTGCAGCCTTGTGTGGTTGCGGGACTGAACGTAAACTGTTGTTTTTAATTTCACGTTACTTTTTTGTCCCGTTTGGGGTTCACACTCACCTCCACAAAGGGCGCACTGACACCTCTCTAGGTGGGCGGCAGAAGACACAGCAAGGTGTACTGACACTTGCAGGCTTGATGGGCAGCAACACTACATACCGCGTCCCCAACCTCTATGCTAGACACCCCACTTAGGATCCTTACCCTCAATGTGAGGGGGCTTAATAATCCGATTAAATGCAGGGCAGTGTTTTCGTTCTTGGAAAATTGGAGGGCAGATATATGTCTCTTACAGGAGACCCACCTGCTTGCTGTGGACTGTCATCATCTTAGAGCACGCGCTTTCCCCCACCAATTCTTTTCTTCAGCCTCTACCAAAACAGCTGGAGTATGCGTACTGGTTGTACGCACCTTTCGAGGGAGAGCGGAGCAGACATTGGTTGAACTTAAAGCCAGGCTCCACACTTATCACATTGCTATTGCGGGCAGGTCCCTGCTGAAAGGCTCAATATACGCTCCGAACAAAGGGCAAGAGGTGTTTCTCCGCACTGCACTGGCAGAGACAATGTCTACCAATGACAGACTGGTGGTGACCTCAACCTGGTTTTTTATAATACTCTGGATAGGTCAGCACAGAGACTTGGACAGGTGGGAGCGTTGACTGACGAGGGACATGCATGGTTAAGTGACTTGGGGCTGGAATATCTATGGAGGGCCTCTCACCCCCACTTGCAGGAATATTCCTTTTTCTCAAACTCACATAAGACATACGCCAAACTGGGCTACTTCCTGTGCACAAGTGACATATGGGCACTTATGACAGAGTCAGAAATCCTCACAGTGGCGCATTCAGACCTATGGGGCAGTGACAGTCTTGTTGTCCTTCCCCCGGCGACACCTCCCCCAAGACACTAGTGCTTATGCGACACCATGCTGCAACGCCCGGAGGTCGTAACTGAGATCCAACAAGCACTTAAAGACTACCTACTACACAATGACACACTTGATGCCTCTCCTGCGGTGTTGTGGGAGGCACACAAGACAGTAATCCGGGATAAACTTAATGCGATCTCAGGTGCGGACAGTAAAATTTGCAAACAGAAAATAGAAGCGATTTCAAAGCAAAGCAGGTAAATGAAACGTACGGGTGCCCCAAGAGTATGGCACCAGCTATCAAATACCCATGTACAGTTGGCAGCCATATATATGGATCGGGCGGAATATGCCGCTCTTTGCCTATGCCACTCCTTCTATGTGACCGGGGATAAATGTGGACGCCTGTTGGCTAATAAATTGCGAGCCAAGAGACAAGATCAGGGAGTCCACTCAATTTGCATGCCAGGGGGGGAAATGGTGACAGATGACAGGGCCTTGGTGAATGCTTTCAAAGATTTTTACTCAAGCTTGTACACAGGCCGATCTCTAGATGCTTCTGATGTTGACTGATATCTCCAATCAGCACACACGTCACCCCTCACTCTAGACCAAGCTAAAATGCTTGACGGAGAGATATGCATCGAGGAACTCATCTCAGCCATTTCACGGCTTAAGCCAGCAAAGTCCCCAGGCCTTGATGGGTACACCTCTGCCTTTTACAAGACCTTTTGCTCCATCCTAGTGCTCCTCTTGATGTGTCTATTTACACTTTTGCTGATTCTGGGATGACCGATTTCATAGTCGCCATCTCAAAACCAGGCAAGGACAAGTCGCAATACAGTTCATATCGACCCATCTCCCTCTTAAATGTGGACCTGAAGCTGTTCACAGGTGTCATAGGAAACAGGCTTAACCAATACATGCCCTCTATAATCGACCCTGACCAAGCATGCTTCATTCCCGGAGACAGACGGGCAAAAACACTAAACGCATCCTACATATCATCGAGAAGGCCTTGCGTGTCCCAGGGGAATACATGCTTTTAGCGATTAATGCGGAGAAGGTTTTCAGTAGAGTTCATTGGCCTTATCTTGAGCAGGTCCTCACTCATTTTGGCTCAAGACTCAAATTCTAAATTGCTACCATTCACCCACAGTGACAGTCCCGATCAACGGCTACACCTCTTCACCTTTCCTGGTCAGTAGAAACACGCAACACGGGTGCTCTTTGTTGCCCCTACTATTTGCCCTCTACATGGAGCTGTTGGCCCAGAGAACTGAGACCATCCCGAAATGACAGGGGTGGCATTTGGGGGCGACCACCATACCATTAGCCGTTACGCAAATGACGTGCTTGTGAAGCTAGACAAACTGCCCATTGTCCCGGCAGTCTTCCTGGGGGAAGTTGAGACAATGTTGGGAAGTTGCAGGCCTCAGTCTTTCCCTGCCACCACTCTTGTTGGAGCAACTGACGAAGCAATACCCCATTCAATGGGCACCTGAGACAATTCCATACATGGGGATCAATTTGGTGACTACCACGCATGCCACCGTCTCCAATAACTATCACTTACTGCTCTGGCAAATCCGTAGTGACCTATGGAGGTGGAAACATCATCAGATATCTCGGCTAAGAAAGATAGCAGCTATTAAAATGACAATTCTTCCCAAAATATTGTATCTCTTCCAGACTCTTCCCTTATCGCCGCTGTAAGACTTGGCATCTTTGGCGTTGTTTCCCCTGACTTTTTTCCTCTACCTTGTGTATTTTTGATGCTGTGCTGGATTTGGTATTTGCTGGCTAAGATGTTTTGGGCACTTTGCCACTGCTGATCAGTGTCAAAGTTCAAGTGCACCCTGTGTAAATTGTTGTTACAATTGTGTCTCCCTGATTGGCATATTTGATTTACTGGTAAGTCCCTAGTAAAGTGCGCTGAAGTGTGCCAGGGCCGGTAAATCAAATGCTACTAGTAGGCCTGCAGCACTGATTGTGCCACCCACATGAGTATCCCTGAAAAGGTAACTCAGGCCTGCCACTGCAGTGTGTGTGCGCAGTTTGCTAGCTGCCATGTCGATTTGGCAAGTGTACCCACTTGCCAAGCCCTAACCTTCCCTTTTGTTACATGTATGGCACCCCTATGATAGGGCCACAGTTCCCCCTTTGGCAGGGTGCAGTGTATTTGAAAGGCAGGACATGTACTGGTGTGTGCGTGACAATGTCCTGATAGTGAAATACTGCCAATTCAGTTTTTCACAATTGAAAGTTATCTTGCCCATAGGATAGAATGGGAAATGCTTTGTAACCTCTTATAAGCATAAATTCCCATTGGGACAAGATAGAGAAAAAAAATTTAGGCTCTCGGAACTCAGAATTTAATAACACATCTTTTAGTAAAAATGGTTTTTAAATTGTGTGTTTGAAAATGCCACTCTTAGAAAGTTATATTTTGTAGGAGTGCCTACAAGGGATTTTTTTGACAAAAAATCTTATTGATTCAACAAAACAAATTTCTAAAGCCCTAATTAGTGGCTTCTGACATGGACTCCCGACATATAGACGTTAGCAGAAGACAAGACTGAAATGTCGACAATCCCACCCATTTTAATTTGTAAATGTCCTTTCTGGAATTGTTCATTGTATTTTCAATGATGTTTTCCTTATTTGAAAATATGAGAAATGGGTTATAACGAAAGTGTTCATGAGAAAATAGTTGTTATGAAAAAAATCCATCTCAGTATACACCCATTTAGCATTTTTTGCTTTTGTTTCACTTTTCCTATCGTTGATATATTCGTCTTGAATGAATATAATTAATTTTGCAAATTTGTTTGTCAGAAGCCACTAATTAGGTCTTTAACATATTTGTTTTGTTGAAATGATAAGATATTTTGTAAAAAAAAATCCCTTGTAGGCACTCCTACCAAATATTGACTTCAATTTACCCAAGCCTTCAAAGGTCTATCGGGTTACCCATGTTCTTGTTAGTAACTATTAGAAAGTAGGCATTTTCTTGTTTAACCATTCGGTGTGCTTCTGCCTGCTTGTGTATCGACTGTCGGGTTTTGGAGTGACAGGGGCTTGGGATGTGCATTCACTTTAAACAGCCACTGGGGGGGTTGAGTTGTGCCTGGCCCTTCCTGGATGACTCAGAGCTGGGATGAATAAACCCTGGCTGAATTTAGAGTAGTGCAAGGAGATTTCCTTGCACCTGAAAAGGGCCTGTCTTCCTTGCACAATGTTGTCTCCACCACCTGCGGTGATATCACACCAGTGAGGACAGAACTAGTTTGGACTGGGCTCAGAGACCCTTGCACATAGAGAACAAAGACATTTTGGGATATAAGTATTAGACCTAAAACCCCAGAACTGTAGACTACTTCTGGAAGCAAGAGGAACCTTGCCAAGGAGAAGAGCTGGAGAAACTGGAGGAGAAGTATTGCCCCTTTGCTATGGGCTGTCTGTGGTTGGCATGCAGTAGCTGTTTCTACAAAGGAAAGGACAAGGACTCCCCTGGCCTTCCTTGCTGGAAGTTTTGACCTGCCAAGAGGTGCCTGTGACTGTGTTGAGCCTCTGAAGGTTGTTCCTGCTGTTGGGAGCTGGAAAAACAATGCAACTACAAGAAAATCGACGCATCGCTCTTCTTGCGGCTGTTTTACCGATGCAGCAGAGCTGTGCGAGAAGAATATCCATGCATCGCCGTGTCGCTGCTGAAAACCAATGCAGTGTCTGTCGCCGCTGCAAGAACCGACACATCGAGGGATCGCTGGGGAAGAAACCAACGTAGCGCCGCTCGATACCGCTGCATCGATTGCCGACACATCCCGGATTTCCACGCATCGTACCTGTGCGGCAAGTTTACCAAACACAGTACCCGCCGACTAGAACCGACTCAGAATCGACGCATCACTTCGCCCTACAGACCGGATTCCACGCATCACTTCTCCTGCATGCAGCAGAACTGTTGCATTGCCTCCCCAGTGTCTCAGGAACTGACGCATCTCTTTTTGTTTTTCAACGCTTCCCATCTCTGCGGCTGTTTGGCCTTGTGAATTTTGTCGCAACTACAGGTACTTTGAGAGACATCATGCATCCATAGTTTTCTATGGACTAAGTTGTTTGAAACCTTTTTAAAGTCATATTCTTATTACATATATGTTGGATTTTTGTCGTTTTGGTCTTGTTTAGTTTAGATAAAGATATTTAATTTTTCTCAATTGGTGTGGTGTCCATTTGTGGTGTTATCACTGTATTACTGTGTTTTTTTTAGTACAAATACTTTACACATTGCCTTTGGGATAAGTTTGCTCGTGCCAAGCTATCCAGGAGGTGAGCAGGGGTTATCTAAAGTTTGTATCCCCCTTACCCTGATTAGAAGCAAGGGTCCCTATTTGGACAAAGGTACCTACCTCTGCCAACTTGAGAGCCCCATTTCTAACACCCACCCATGGGTGTGATCGCCAAACTCCAAACAGAGCTCTTACAAATTATCTGGCAGGGTAAGAGACCTCACATGAAGAAAGCCCTCAGCCAGAGGCCTGGGCATCCCAGACATTCAACTATATTATCAGGCGGCGCAGCTGCACTACCTGGCACAGTGTAGTCGAGCTGAGTCAGAGAAACACTGATTGTTTCAGGACAGAGCGATGGCCGAAACATCCTTATGGAAGGTACCCTTCCTGAAGAGAACGCATAGGCCGCGGAATTTATACCTGTCGGCGATTACACAGGTGACAATGGGGTGTTGGGACCAGACTAGCGTCAGGCATGGACTGACCTCTTTCCCCTCTCCCATGACCGTGCTACTAGACATTCCAGACTTTATCCCAGGGGTGTGTGCGAGGGGTTTTCAAGGTGGCGACAATCAGCCTGACGTTCCATGGGCCATCTATTTAACGTTGAGGGTGTGCTCTCCATTCCCCAGATACCCGAAGAGTATGGACTCCCGGAGACAGAATGACTCCATTATCTGCAACTACGATACTGGTTAGTACACCCTCAAAATAAACCTAACGCACAGCGGCACTTTATCCAGTACGAGAGATAGCTCCTCACTAAAACATCAGATAATATCCAAACAATATTTGCGCTCTTGAACCAGTGTAATAGATACATACACAGCGCTGGCCAGACCTGGAGGGAAAGGGACCTGGGGAGATCGCCAGGAGCCAAAGAATGGGAGGGGATATACCACAGAGCCAGACATGCAGCCAGCAGTGTTGCTCTCACTGAAATGCTCACAAGAGTGGTCACATACTGGTACTACATCCCAGCAAGACTCCATGGGTCAACCCAACACAGAGCACGGATTGCTGGCGAGGCTGTGGGCCACAGGGGACCCTGATGCACATCTTATGGGACTGTCCGCAACTCCTCCAGTACTGATCACAGCTACTTGATGACACAGACACTCTCCTTCACACGCAACGGCCGCGATTCCCTGCATATGTACTCCTGGGCCTGCCAAACCCACTAACGTATCCCTTGAAGTCAAGACGAGGGCAGCAGATTGGTTTGATGTTGGGTGCGGCCATAAAGATCATTCTCATACACTGGGGCACCCCGCAGACTCCCACCTATACCGTCTGGCTTCACAGGTTATGGCATATACTGGGCATGGAAAAGATCACACTAACACTGGCCAGGCAGGGAACCTCATTCAGAGACTTATGGTGCCCATATCTGTCCCTACTTTCACAAGACTGTCTGGAACTGACATGCCCTAGATTTCTCTGCATTCTGCGCTTGCCTGAAACGGCCCTGTAGCCATAAACAGACAATTCTTATGCAAATCCAATGCTGTTATGTTATATGTATCTCACTGTGGAGGGAAGGGGTGGATAGGAGGGAGGGAGGGCTGGGTTCGGGATTGTTTGCCGACTTTACATTAGCCTAAACATGTTTGCGTCACCAGTGGTCTTTGGATTCACTAGTGACCAGAAAAGCCAATGTCGGCACTGTTTGTTTCTTTTGAAATGCCAATACAAAGAATTAAACCATAAAATAATATATTATTTCTATATCCCCCCTGAGCGACCCCTCCCGCCACACCATCCTTCATTCGTGCCGGCCACCACTAAGGGGAGTAAAAATCGCTATATATATGCAAACCTTTTTCCGTCTTCTATCCCGCCGCTACCCTTCTCAATTCAAATAACTGACTAACATATCCACCACTCAAATTATTTTCATATTTCACTATACTAATTCACCACTAATCCTTTTATGGGTTCCAGAGTAGCGTGCTACTCGCCAAAAAAGCACTTCAACACCCATTCAGGGGTAACAAGTGCTACATGAATACAAGCCTTTTTCCTTCTTCTATCCCTCCGCTATCCTTCTAAATCCAAATAACTGACTAATATCCACCACTCAAATTACTTTCATATTTCACTATACTAATTCACCACTAATCTTTTATGGGTTCCAGAGTAGGGTGCTACTCGCCGAAAAAAGCGATTCAACACTCCATCAGGGGTGACAAGCGCTATATAAATGCAAACCGTTTTCCCTCTTCTATCCCTCTGCTATCCTTCTCAATCCAAATAACTGACTAATATCCACCACTCAAATTACATTCCTATTTCACTATACTAATTCACCACTAATCCTTTATCGGTTCCGGAGTAAGGTGCTACTCGCCGAAAAAATGCTTAGACGCCTCGTATGGGGTAGTAAGCTCTATATAAATGCAATTATATTATATTACAATGCAAGACGGAGAAGGCAGGAGAAGCAGCTAGACAACAGAAAACAAAATGGAGTGAAGGGGGGACATACATGAGGGAGGAGGTTAAAAAAACACACAGACTTCAATGGAATGCTTTACACAAAAGACAACAATTATGGTTGAAAAGCAAGCTGTGGAAGCAGCAATGCCAGCTAATGAAAGAGATTGTACAGGGGGAGAGCTACATAGTAAGGAGAAACACAAGATTGACATGATTGGACACGAATAAGAAGCAGGGAAAAATGAGTGACAAGGAAAGCCAATTAATTCTAAGCACTTTAAGGGATCCAGGCCCCTCTGTGTTCTTGATAATCCACAGTGTTCCTCACAACAGACAGTTCATATGCAGTCTAGTAGGCTTGACTTACAAAGTGTTGTGTGCATATCCTGCTGAGTGCTCCACCTGCAACACCTCCGTGCCACATGTCTGACCATCAAAATGTGCAACACGTGTTAATGGTAGTGCTACACAGGGGTTGCTAGTCACTGAACTCCTACCTCTGCCATCCCACCACTGTGCTACTGCACACGCATGTATACAACCTCGGATACCTGTCCCAGCTTGCTTTTTTAAGGTAGATCACTGAAGGTAAAACCAAAACACAGCAAAAGTTAAAGACACTGTCTTTTTCTTCTGGGAGTTCTGCAGTAGTTTTATACATGGCACCAGAAAATAATGTGGGAACCAATTTCGGCTAGCCCCTGCCCACAGACTGTCAGTTCTGAGGTAGCACCTGTGCACCGAATGTAAGATCTGGAATAGACTGTGCACACATGCTGTCACTTCTGGGATAGCATTCAATCACAACATAACTTCAAAAAGGGGGTCTGAGGGAAAATTTAGAGTCCAGCACGGATTAATTCCCCACATACAATATTGAAATAAACCACAGAGAATCCGTGGGTCTGACTCGGCTTGACAAGTTCAGGAGCGCAAACAGTAAAAGTTTTCAAAATCCTCCTAGATCTAGGGGGAGTCCTTTATAGAGGATGGAATCCTATCACCCTCCGAAGAGGCATGCTTCATCATCTGGGACATCCTCTTGGTTGCAAAACCTAGTGCAACCAAGGGCTACAACCCCCACCATGGGAGGGAGGAACTCAGGGATGTTTTAGGTGATCAAAGCGAGGATTTACTAAATCCACTCGAAGTGAAGCAACATAGATGTTATAGGTGATGGTTGCAGTGCGTGCAGTGATAAAGTGAAAAGTGATTTAAAATTGGGTGCCAGGTAGAAAAACACCTTTACTCTGATCTATCCTGGTGTCAAAACTGAAACCAGTGTGTATGCAGCTTAAACCAAATAACTGCATTAGTCCGAAAAAAACACAGGTTTACATGTTTCAGCCTTAGTGATCAAGGTGTAATCCTGGCATTCCTCAGAACCTAGATAATGAATCGCTACTGCAAAAAGAAGAAAATATATGTACAAGTTTCTCAAAATATGTGGTTGAATTCGATACAACCTACATTTTCCTGTGGCTTCATGCTTAATTTAAGATGTCACTGGGATTTGAACAGAACCTGTAAGAAAAACAAAGACATATACTGACATCAGATTTGTAACACAGTGAAAACAATGAAGTAAAGATAAAAATAAAGTGAATATGAAAACTAGTACTGTAGTAAAAGGCTCCGCGATGGCATCAATATTGCATCGCTAGATACCTAAATGTGTATCTTATACCTAGATCGTGTACGTTACTTATATATATAATTACAACAAGTTTACCAGACCCCCCAGGATATAGCGGCATGGATTAGCAAATTTAGCGGCACAAAAATGGAAATTTAGCGGCACAAATATTGAAATTTAGCGGCAATTTTGCGGCATTTTATTTGGCCATTTTTCCTACAACAAACACAGATATCCTAGCTTTTTTAGTTATTTAACAACATGAAGCTATCTATATTTGGTTTATTTACAATGTAGACACTTTGTTTCCCACGAAAAGCAAAAGACTGCCCGTCAGCAGCCCATGGCAGCAAAACAGCGTTGCAGGCGTCCCGCGTTGTGTGGGGTAAGGCGGCGCTTTATAGCGCGGTGTCAACGCCTCCCCAATGCAGCAGCTGTGCCCAAAACCTTCAACCATTCTGTATCTAGTTTGCAGGTGTATGACACACTTATGTGATAAATGTGTAAGATATGTACTGTCTACATGGCTTCTTGTTAGAACGTGGTGCTTTCAAATGCAGAATACACAAGAGTTTGAGTCTCCTTTTGTTACTAGTTTCATATTCCCCCTTGTCACACCTCGTACTTTGGTTGCCTGCCCAGTCTCTCCAAACTCTGATTTCTAGTGGAAGTGGATTTTGTCACAGAATCCAATTACCTACAATTTATGCAGCTTGGGTGTAATCTTTAGCTAATTTTACAAGTGGAATTCGATTTTAGAATTTGCTGTCAGGTACTACATTTTCTAAAAGCAACAAACACTTAAAGGTTGAGAAACGTCATGATCTGCCATAGTAGGAAAGCACTCTAAGAATAATGTATTTGGTATTTAAATAAGCAAACAATATTCTCTGACGTAAACAGCATGTCAGCTGCTACATGGTAATCTTAAAAGAATGCAAATGTGTCAGGGGTCACGCTTTTTTACCCATGGTGAAGAAAAATATAACATGCATAGCAGTGCTTAATTTGTTAAATAATAAGTGCCAGGGCCCTGAACAGGAGGCCACTGCAGCTCGCGCCACCCACTGCTAGCAAATAACACATTATGGTCCCGGAAAGATTAAGTCAGGCCCGGTCCAAGGCGGTTTCCCCTAAGTGGAATGAGTACAACCAGTAGGACCGATGAAGGATGCAGCATGTTAAAGTCTGACTGGGGGGTGCAAATAATTATCTCCAGATGCATCAGTTTTGAATTAAAAGTGGTTATCAACTCTCAGCTACATGTAATTACAATATTGTCGTGGTCAATTTTCTGGCTACTGTATTTTAGTAGGACGATATTTTTGGCACTCGAAAGTCTGACCTACAATGAATTCTTTTGCACTGGATTGAACTCTTCCAATCTTCAGGCTTGGAGTGGTGTATAGTACTGCTTATACCTCAGGATGGTTTGTCTGTATCTTCTAGCTCCAGTTACTTCCTCCGTAAGAGATTCCTACTGGTTTGCCATGTTTGTTAGGAACGTGAATCAGAGCCTGGAATGGAGGTACAGGCTCTGGCATTCCAGGCTCTGGGTAGGCATTTATTAAGTTGAAATGTAGTTTAAAAAAAAAATGATAATAAACATGTGAGTGTGTGTTCCCCGTTGACCTATAACATTATAGTTAAAAATAAACATCTATTTAAAAAAATCAGATTTCCTCGCAACCCCGTCTTAAATTGGCTGTCTGCCTTTATCAACAAAGAAACGCGATGAGTGCCTAACCTTCTGTGTTTTTTTTTGCTTTTTATGTGTTTGAGTTCAATTTAAAGCACAAAGGTAGCTTTCGTTTCCCTCCGGAGTAAATACTGATAGTGATTTGCATTTAAGAAAGAGTCAGATGATGACGTATCGCTATCAAGCTCAGGTACCCCGCAACCAATCAACATGTCGATGACTCATTGTTTAATAAATCATGGCATCCCGGGTATCTGGGAAGGCGACGTGGGTTTCAAGTGTCCACCGAGCTAGTTCAATTAATGGATAAAAAAAGATAATAATACTAGCATATCCCACACTGCACTGTGTTAATATTATACTATGCAATAAAGATCTCTCGCACCCTGTAATACGGCCTTGATCGTGCTATATAAAAAATCACAATATAAATAGATAAGCGTTCCACAGTATCCATTGCTGCTCACGGAGTCTGCAGAGAAATTAACAGCTCATATACCCCCGCTGGCTCACACTCCATGTAGACTGAAGCTGCAAGAGTAGCTGTTGATTGAGGTCATCATTCGGAGCTATGACAAGAGTCTTTCCAGCAACCTCATTAGTCAATGACTGCATGACGGCCTCCTCTATTACATCATGAGACAGAGGACCTGTAAAAATACCGCGATTTCTCCAAAAGTGCCGATTTCGCGGGCACTATTGTAAAAATCGCGGCATTTTTACAAAAGTGCCGATTTCGCGGCAAACCGCGAAATCGCGAAATCCTGGAGGGTCTGGTTTACGCTTACACGTTACTGTACAGGTGCACTCCTCACATCACCTGGCCACAGCTCAGGACGTGAGGCACCGCTCTATTAAAAAGGATGAGAAATAAAAAACATATTCACAGATTAGCAGTCTGTGGATACAGCCACCTAGTAATATTTAGTTGTCAGCACTTTGCATAATCATGACCAGGTCCATTCTATAATTAAGGAAAGTTTTCTACCAAATGTATTATACTAGACCTTATTGATAACAATGTTTTAACATGTGAACACGATCCTGATTATATGGCATCAAAACTTCAGGTGACCATTCATTATATTAGCACTGGTGTTTTTTTTCATTTATTTACAGCCCAAGCGTCAACTCCAGGAAAACCTAGGAGCCCTCCTATTCCTGTTAATGAAAAAACCTTGATACCATGTGTTACATGAATCTCAAGAAAAAGATCTATTCTGCAATTACTGTTTGTTTAACACGCAGAATAGTTAAAATAAGCCAAAAAGGGGTCAAGGAAAAACAATACCACAATACAAATATATATAAAGAATTCTTACAATTTATTGAAACATACAAATGTTAAAAGGAGAGTGGTCCCAAAGATTGAAGTCCACTCAACAAAATTAAAACAATAAAAACGAGTCTCAATTTCGGCCAGCAAGATTGAATCACAAAGACAGAAAAAACAGTAAGACATAAAATTTGTGCAATACTTATTGTATATTCGGACTCTATTGTATACACCTAAGCTATATGTACTGTGATACAATATATCAGCGAAGATGTCGAGATCCTGAATTATACTGTGTGTAGCGTCACACGGGAATACTTCTAGTTCACTGGTTAGACAACCCTATTTCCCTTGATGTTTAGTTAAGGGGTACCTCTCACATTTACCCTCACCCTAACACGCAGAATAGGCAAAACAATTCTAAAGGCTTACAAATGTTCTCACTCTACAGCTCCCATATCATGTAGCACGGACTGTTTGAAGTAAACGATTGCTTGAAATCATTTCTATGAAGCATAGTATTTAACTCAGCATTTAAAAACAAAGCAACTTGCTAGAGCGAAATTATTCGCATGCATGTCTACTCACCTATCTGTTGGTACCCCGGGCTGAACACGAACGGAGATGACCGGCAGACGGTGAGGCACGAGTTTAAATACTGGAAAAAGTTGTAATGTCGCACCGGTGCGTGCTGGCACTATGGCGCTTAGTGATTACGTCATTTCTGACGTGTGCAAAAAATCTCTACGGTCTACAGAAAACAGCTAGACTCATGGTAATGTATTCTGTGCAATACTAACTGCAAAATAGTGAAAAGACGCTGGTGCAGATAGAAATACGAATACGATGTCTTGCATACAAGTATCCAGTTGAGAAGAGTTTTTATGTTAATCTAGTAAATACAGAGATATAAGCAAAACCAGATGATAAAAAATAGTGAAAATATTGAAAATATATATATATTTTTTTTTACGCATATAATCTCAACATGGTGGAAAATATAGTGGAAAAGACTACATACATATTTTATCAAAATGACTCATCAATGATAGAAATTATATAGACAGGCCTGTTACCTAAGCAAGTAACCCCAAAAGGGTAGCAAAGCAGTTGGAGAGAGTCTGTATGTATTTGAACCCAGTAACTCCTGAATGATGTTGAAACTGTGATATTCAAAATTACAAGGGCAAGCAGTTTATCCGTGATGTTAAATATACACCAGTGTGGTGGTTACACCTATGGGTCTTGGTTGTAAACAGCCCACATTTCAACAGTTTGACATAATGTTAAGATAGTTTTAAAAAATGGTGGCATATCTTACAATGAAATCCACGGAATATCATCATTGAGCCTCTGGATATCGCTTTTAAGCTTGAAAATCCATTTTTGTTCTTTTATCACATGAGGTGGGATAAATGGTTGTTCAACCTGAGGAAGATATTCCTCGTATTTAGCCAATATAGAAACTCTAAGATGGTCATCGCATCTCCACGCCAAATGACGAAAATATCGTCTATGTATCTGTTTCATGACACACTCCGATCACGGAAAGGATTGTTGTCGGTCAATACTTGTTCTTCTTCAAATAGGTGGACGTATAAATTTGCTAGACAAAGCGCAAAAACGCTGCCCATTGATGTTCCTGATGTCTGTAGCTAAATGGTCTCTTCAAATTTGAAAAAATCCTCCTTCATGGCTAGTCTAGCACACTCCATTATAAAATGTACAGGAGTGATCATGTCCATCTCCCTCTGGTCTATAAGTATCCTTATTGCATCTAGAGTCTCATCCTGGCGGGTACTGGTGTATAGAGACTCTACATCCAGGGAAATAAGGAGACCTTTTTTTACATCAAAATTGATCTCTGGTAACAACCTCAGGATGTCTTTCGTATCCTGGAGGTAGGTGGGCATCTCTTTTACGAGAGGTCTCAAACAAAAAATGATCCACAAAAGTTGGCAGAGGCTCTATCAGCGACCCTATGCCAGATATAATAGGGCGGCCCGGCGGTGATCTTATGTATGTATTTTTGGTATTACATAGAGATACGGCATAACTGGGTGGGCAGTGATCAAAAAACTGGCTTCTTGGGGTGTCATCCAACACTCAGATATTGCTTCTTCTACGGGGTCAGAGATTTCTTTAGTAAGCCTTGGCGTGGGATCCATCTTCAAGGGACGATATGATCTTCTATCGGTAAGTTGCTTTAGACATTCGGTCGGGTACGTTGTTGAGTCTAGAATAACAATTGCACCGCCTTTGTCCGCGGGTTTTATATTGATCGAAACATCATTGGCTAAAGTTTGTAGTGCTTTCTTTTTAATCAACAAAAGGTCCTTAGCATATATTTAGGAATGGGTAAAGAATAGAATATAGACCACAGTGGGATACTATATAGTTCCAATGTCCAGCCGGACATTGATTTTTATTTTTATAATGTTAAAAAAATAAAATGAAGGATACAAGAAGAACATCAGTTAGAGTACGGCACAGTCCTGTACCGTACAGTGAAGAGAGGGTGTGCAAACATCAAGGGACAATTCAACCAGTTTAGGACAAACAACAATTATACAGTTACAGGCAAAGAATGAGCAGATTGGCTACTTGTAATTCAGTATCTAAAAGGACTCAACAAGTATAGCCAAAATAGTAATCACATGAATTAGGCACAATGGTCATATGTGACACTATTAGAGAAAGTCGACGTTTCGATCCCTTGCTCAAAATAGTATGGGATCATCATCAGGACTAGAACATAACATTTGTCTGGTATACACAGTTCAGGCCTATTAGGGGAAAACAGGGGAAGAAAAAGAGAAAAGTGACCATTAAGAAACACTTGGAACATTTAGAATTTTACAATAGGTTAACGCATGTGTGTTGAACAAACTCGGTATTCGGACTAGAACAAACAGATGAGTTGAATTAGCGGTTGTGGTGAGCAATAACAGTGGATAGTTGTGACAGAGTGGCTAGGGTTAAAAGAACATTGGCCCGAGAGCGGTGAAAAGTTCTGCCATGCACGGATGGTGCGATTGGGTACTAAAGTATCATACTTTTAATTACCAATTCTCCTTACTTCAAGAGCGGCGCAATGTTTGTGCCAACCAGAAGGATAATAAGTCTAAACATAGTTGCGACAATTAGAACAGTACAAAAAAATGTCAGCAGTATCGCATTCTGGCGCGACGAATTAGCCGTGAATGTTATAGCCGGTACGTAATATGGTGACATCATTTGGTGAAAAACAAATGTGGAGCTGTCCTATCACAATGATAAACATACGACAATTTTAAACGTACTGAAAAGCGGCGCAGTGTGTGTGCGCACCCAGCAGAGAATTGAGCGTAGTTAGAATGGACCCGGTGAGGCTGCGTCATATTAAGACCAAGAGAACGAGGGCAAGGCAGTTGGGGCACAGCCAATATTTGTGAGTGACTACGGATGGAGAAGAGAAGGCTTACCATGGTACAAGGACAGGGATGCTCTGTGGAGATAGGGCCAGCCAGATCGCGCCTTGAATAAAATGGTAAGAGACCGCTGTGGGGTAAAGGAGTGCGGGTCAATGGTGATAAAGCGTGAGGATGGCAGAAGGAAAAAAGGGGCAATGGTTCCTACCTTCAACGTACCAACGGAGGGGGCGTATAGCCACCTGCTTGTAAAGACCGGGTTAGTGCGGTCACTTGGGTGGAACTCCGGGGTTGAGCCACGAGTGGTGGCTGGTGGTTGAAATGGTAACCGCTAGGGAGGGAAGAATTAAAGAGGTGGGAATTAGAACAAATTTTTTAGGCAGAGGCCAACCCAATACCCCACAACGAGGACGAGTGAAGAAAACACAACGGTGGTTCAATCCATCAGGAGAACACAGGACACGCAACAACTTCTACCAGTGGTAGCTGATACAATGACACTAACAGATGTTATTCCAATCTTTAACTTATCCAAACATACCCTGCTCGAGCATGAACTGGCATTGCTCAAGAAAGGGTTATCCTTCGTTCCCACCATTCGTCCCAACTTTATGGAGTTACAAACGGAACTCCTCAGATTCTTTAGGCGCATTTGCTTGAAGGCCTTTTTCCAAATGTATCCCTCACCTTTGCATATCTCCAACACCCCATTCCACCCTCCCTCCACATTCTCACCCTCTGCAGGTATGGTACCTTCTGAAATTCTAACATTTTAGAAACTAGTACTCAAAGATCTGTCCAACCTAGAGAACAAGAAAAGATATATCCCTTACAACATCTCGCTCCAAGAAAAAGAAGCCATCAATACTCTCAAAACCAATGCCTCCCTGGTGATAAAGAGTGCAGATAAGGGTGGTGGAATCGTGCTCCAGGAAGCAGATTCATATAAAGCTGAAATCTTACGCCAACTTGGTAATACCGAGCACTATCAAAGATTACCTGGCAACCCCACAAAAGAGATACAGAAGACCATTTTCAAATTGACCTCTCAAGCATGTACCGATGTCTTTCTCTGTAAAAAGGAACTCAATTTCCTAAATGTAAAGTCACCTCGTATTCCAGTCATCTATACTCTACCCAAAGTTCACAAGAACTCCACCAATCCCCCTGGCCGACCGATTGTCTCAGCATGTGGCTCGATTCTGGAACCACTGGGCTCGTATGTGGACTTTTTCATCAACGGTTTTGTACCGGAAACAGCCTGCTATGTGAGAAATAGTATGGCTATGATAAACCTCATTGAACATCACCCCTTCAACCCCACGACTGACACACTCTGCACCATGGACGTAGAGTCGCTGTACACAAATATCCCGCAGGCAGCAGCCTTGCTGGTCATACAGAAAACCCTTGACTCCCACCCACGCCCACACACGGTTCCTACTTTATTCATTCTCCAACTCCTGTAGTTCTGAAAATTCTGGACTCGAGAATTAAACTTCATCATAGCATGACGATTTTGTATATCAAAATACCGAGAATGGGGAGGAGCTACGCTACGAATCAAGATGGCCGCGTAAGCTCCCAGCTCCGCTGACCTCCGCCAGCAGCTCGATTATCCTGTCTTCAATCCTGACCTTACACCTGATTTCCTTGTTTGTGAAGGTCTACTGCTTCTAAAGGTGCAATCCCGAGATTTCTACCTCATCGGCTGACGAAGATACGCCGTGTTTCCTTTCTCGGCCTAACAACGTGTGGATGCCGGGGCCTCGATTCCTAAACTATCCGGGTCAGAGTTGAACAACATCGGCCGTGAGACCTGGACTGAGCCCGGTCTCCCGAAGAGTGCCTAAATTGTTGACTTTTTGTGACGATCCTTTGAACAATCTACACCGAGGACACACCAGCGTGCCACGCCGGCTGCTGTGGTGGGGGTCCGGTGCCCGGAGACCTTGCTGCCCTCCCGGGGTCGACGGGCTGGGGCCCTCTCTGACGGCGAAGGTGTGTTCTGTAAAACGAGGAGCGCCCATTACTTGATATCAGAATTGCGTGGCCTGCGACTCCGGAGCAGCCGGCCTCCGGGGTTCAAGTCCGGCTCTGTCGCCTATTGAGGGGGGATGGAGCGGACGGAAGGCGCGCCATCGCTGCAGGCCGTTGTGGCCGCCATTAGGGTGCTCCAGTCGCACACAGTCGCTGTGTTCCGGACACTGATGGTGAAAGTGGACGGTATCCTGGAACCTGAGGACGCCACCTCAATTGGTTTCCAGCTGGAGATGGTACCAGTGGTGCATTGCACATCAGAGGTCGAGGTCCCCGTGCATAACCCGGAGTTCATGAACCTTGACGGTCCCCTATTACCGACAAGCCAGCCCGTGCTTCTCGCTAGCGTCTCTTGCCTGATCCTGCTGCCGCCTAACGCCTCTATAGACGGTCTTCCATGTGGCTACGAGTTCCTTGGTGATGGTTTGGGATACTCGCTGTTTTTGGACACCTTTCCTCGTTCGAGCCGTGAACTTTTGTCCTGTATTCGATCCTCCTGTGCTGACAAGAACTTTTGTGGACGCTTTGCCTTTTCCTTCAAAATGGCGGCTCAAATGGCAAAGACTCTTATGACGGACCTTACTGGCCAGGGCTGAACTTTATCGCTGGGTTCCGATAAAATAGCTTTTAGCGATGCCGGGGTTGTGCCTTTATTGTGACGAGAATTGGGTGGTTGTTGTTTATCCTCCCCTGACTGGTTTGTATAATTGCTAAATATTGATTTTACCATGTCTCGGGGTGGTCGCTGTTGGCGGGGGGTACGGGAGACCGGGAGTGTGTTTGCTTTCTCCTCTTCCGCTTTCTCTTTTCCCTTCCTTTAGGGTAGTTCTTGGGCGACAGGCACGCTGCTAGTGGGGTTAGGCCGTAGCCATTGCAGGGGTGCAGGGTGGGGGGTTAGGGGTGGGGTTTTTTATTTTGCCTTCTTTTGTTCTATGGCCCCTTTTGTCTTTTCTTTTTCCTTCTATGAGAGATGGGCTGTTTATTTTCACGAATCCTTTATTGTCCGGGTGTCTTCGCTGGCTTAATTATCCTGTAACATTGTGGACGAGGTCACGCGGGTGGGATTGCTTTGATTGCTTAATAGATTGCTTATTTCCTATTTCCGTTATGTGTACCCGTGATGGGCCTTTTACTTCTTACAGTGATTATTGTTTGTATCTTTCCCCCGCCTGGCCCTGTTCTGTATTTTACTGCGAAACACCTGATATCTGTATTGCCTGTTCTTGTCTTACTGTTAAAATAAAAAATAGATGATAAAAAAAAAAAATACTGAGAATGGCTAGTACACTATGTACAAGCATTTTCGTCATATTCGAGTGACGATTTCGCCTCGAAATCGCAGTTTTCGTCTTGAACCCTTGGCTTCCATTTTGTAAACGGCAGCCATTTTGTGAGTTGCCCTTTACATAGGCTTATGATACAGCTAAATTCGATTCCGAAGGACACATACACCTTAATTGACTTTTCTCTGACCTGGACAAGCTGAAACCATTGCCCCAGGCCGAACCTGTTTGGTCAGTTCCTCTCCCAGTGGCCGAATGAGATAGCATCAAGGCACAACAGGCCATAAACCCATTTCATCGCACACACCCTGCTGAATCTTGCTCACACCTGTCCCTGCTCTTTTCTCTCTTACTTGCTTTATGATGGGGAGGTGTCCGTTTTTATTGGGGGTCCACCGATATCTGATGAGAATGTTGGGCCTTGCCGGGTAATTTGTTGTGGGCTGGACAAACAGAAATGTGGGCTGTCATCATGACTCTGCTTTTCCTTTGTAGTGAAGATATTTGAATGGTATACTGTAAATCCAAGAATGTTTGCCTGAAGCACAATATTTCGTATAAAAAGAGAAGCCTGACTTTGTAAGTTTGAGCAGTCTCCTGAGAATATACATCCCGTGTGTTGTACTTCTAGGACCTGTTACTTGGTTGCAGCCAATAAATCGATCCTTGACTTCACCTAGAAGACTCTGAGTTTCTGTGGTCTGAATCAGGAAAGTACTCGAGGTCTTTGAGTGTACCCTGACACCGCTGGGTTACCGGTTCGGTACCGGTTCTGAAAAACCCAGTACCTCAGTTGGCGCCCAACGCGGGGCGATACCAGCGGTACCGGTCCAGCCAGAGGTTCGTGAGGAGCTTCGTTTGAAAATTCTGGAGGAAGGCCAACCACTTCATCGACCCCTGCATGTCGACGTGGTCCGAAAGTCTTTGCTGCGAGGTTCCCCGCTTCCCGACGGCTACAAAGGACTGCTGCCCTGGCTATCGCCCTGATTTGGACCCTTGAAGTATGGTAGAGCGAAACGATAAGAATAGTCTTCTGGTGACGTCATCGATATCTCAGTTAAGTATAAGTGGAGCGTCTCCCAGTCCTTAGTTGGTTCTTAGTTTTAGGTATCCTTTGGGATCATTTTTGGAACTTGCAAGTGCCAAAGCCGAAGGACTCGTGTATTCACGAGAATATCATAATCGATAATCCTTTGAAGTTTGGAGCTAGACTAGAGAGCGAAGATGCCTGGTCTTAGCAGACTTGGAAATTTGTTTTGTCTTGGTTGTAATAATAGGGACTCCCGATTGGAGGACTCGTGTCCGGTTCCTCCGATTGGAACTCCAACTTATGAATTATATATAAAACATGGCGTAGGTCCCATCACATATAATGAAGTGTGGATCAGATACACCAGAAAAGATGGTGTTTTAAAATGGCCCCAATATGGTAGCTTTGACACGGAAATCTTAGACAATCTCGAAGTTAAACGTTTCAAGAAGAAAGCCCGGCCGGCGATGTTTGACTCTTTCCGCCTATGTCGTAAGGAAGCCAAACAGAAGGAAATTAAATTAGCGAAGAAAAATAAGAGAGAAAGGGGAATTTCGATAATGCAAGCTGCTATGAAGTTTAAAGACAATGAAGAAGAACAGATGAGTGAGCAGTTGCACAGGCAACGTAAAATGGTGATAGATAAATGCTATCCAGTTTTGCCGCCTCTTCAGCAAGATGCAGCAAAAGAACTTGAAAAAGATCCGTTAATGTCGCATTTGTTAAGTTCGCCACCCCCCTATGCGCAAAATGCTACTCCACCTCCGCAACCTTTAGTTGCGCAACCTGTGATTGCATTGCCTCCTGCTCCTCCACAGCACCCACCAGCTACTCTTTAGCTGGTTTCTGCCCTTCTGGTGCAGCCTCCTCAAGGCCCACCGATCACATCTGCTTCACCTGTGCTTCCTACGACTTTGCCTAGTGCACCTTCTATTTCTCCTAATGATCCCTCTGCTATTGCCTCTGCCCCTGCCTTTTCTCACCCTGTTTTTCCGCCCGTTCTTCCGTCAGTTTCTCCTTCCGTTCGACAGAGAATGGCCAACACTGTTACTAATCTTTTCTCACCTTTCTTCGGGTCGCCTAATACGACCCCTAACACGGAACGAAGACAGTTGCGGAGTCAACTGCCTGACTATCGAGAGAGAGATTTACTGAATCGTTTAGCGCATAAATGGGTTATCGACGCGGTAAGGTATGATGTAGAGTCTGTCATGGAAGTCTTCCGTCAATGGGAAGCACCGAAGCAGAGATATGTTTTTGAACAAATGTGTGTTTTTCTCTGTGAAGATTTGGAAGACAATGATCTGGAATACAACCCGCCCGAGTTGTGTCGTGTGCGGTTCGAGTTCGCAGAGGGCATGATCGTAGGTCCCGATGTCGAGAGAGCGGTTGAGACATTGTTGTCATATCGGAGTAAGGGGGGCACTTCTCGATCACTATTTGAGCGTGACGCATCCGGTAGGAAAAAGGCGCGACAGTACCCCATGAGAGAAATCCCTCCAGTATGGAAGAAAGAAGTAGCAGATGGTCCTGGTAATGTTCCACCACTTGTGCCAGCACATTTTCAGCGTGTGTGGGTACATGTTCCTTGGAAGCGAGCTGAAGTTTTGGCTCTTAAACAGACATTGCCTGATCCCCGTAAAAATCCCGGAGGGTATTACAAAGAGTTGTCACAGACTGCTGGGTCATGTATCATGAATTTAGCAGACATAGACATGTTGTTTGGGAACGTTGTTCCACAGCCTCTATGGGGAAAGATTCGTCATGCAGATCAGGAGTTAGGGGACTCATGGGCTAATATTACTGCGGCAGATGGCCGACAAGTTGGTGGTGCTAAGCCTGAGCCTTTAGTAGCTGAACTTCCTGGTAAAATAATTGATTACATGAAAACGATAATGCCTGCGATGCGTGTAAACTGGGATAAGTTGTCTGCATGTAAGCAGAAGAAAGATGAAACGGTGTCTGATTTCTTCACCAGGTTTGAAGAAACGTTTGTCGACCACAGTGGTCAAGATATGAGCACAGAAGGTGGTCAGCGTTTGTTCGTCGATAAATTCGTGCACAATCTGCTTCCGGAGTTGTGTAAGAAGTTAAAAGATTCAGAGAGTTCATGGGCAGTTTCCTCTTCAGCACAGATATTGGCTACTGCACAATATTACGAAAATGGAGACAAAGACGAGAGAGATAGAGCAGAAAAGAAAACTAAGGAGCTAAAAACGAAGGTTTTGTTACAGCAAGCATATTCGCCACGTGGTGGTGGTAGCCAGAATAATGGTGGTCAGAATAACTATCAGAGTAATTATCAGCAGCCTCAACAGTATCAGAGGAACTCGCAAAGAGTCGAGTATACTCAGCCACGTGTTCCTGTAGGCCCCAACCAGTATTCGTATTGCAAGGAAGAGGGCAATTTTAAGTATAGCTGCCCTATTCTGTTACAGCGCGCGAATGGTGTTTCAAACACAAGAGGTAGAGGTGTTCAGCAAGCGCCTAGAGGTAGAGGACGTGGAAACGTCCCCCAGAACGCACGTCTCCTTCCACCTCAAAATTCTATGAATAGGTTCGATCAGCAGAATAACGCATCTGGTAGGACAGCTCAGTACTATGCTGATGATTACTATACAGAAGATGAGCATTGGGAAGGTAATGATTGCTAGGACAGCCATAGACAAAGAGAGGGAGTTGTTTCAGTTCCAGTAGATCAGAGTGGACCATACGTTGAGGTGATTACATCAGGTGTGTCAGAGCCTTTTCTGTTGGATACTGGTGCTACAAAGAGTTCTATTATGCACTCCAAACTCCCTGGCGCACCTTTGTCTGGCGAAATGAATGTATCAGTGGGTTTTTCTGGCGCCCCGGTTAGAAATCCGATTTCTGACCCTTTGTCTCTTTCTGTTGGTCCTTGTGAATTCGAAGCACCCCTTATTCTGACAACAGGTTGTGGTGAAAACTTGTTGGGATTGGATCTGTTAAAAAGATTGTATGCGACTTTGTACTGTTCTCCTTCTGGAGTACAACTTACACTGGGTAAGAAAGTGGTTTCTCCAATGTATTTGTCAAGAGACAAACTTCCAACAGAATTGTCATCTCTCCCTAATATTCTTTGGGCTGCTGGTCCTAATGATGTAGGTCTTTTGGAAATACCGCCATATGTTGTAACATTGAAAGCCAATGTTAAAATGCCACGCATTCCCCAATATAGAATTTCTAGTGAAGGTGAAAAAGCTTTGCTAGCGATCGTTTACGATCTAATTGAAAAAGATGTCATTGAAGAGACAAGAGGCAACGTTTGCAATAGCCCTGTTCTGCCTGTTTTAAAACGAACTGATCCTTCCCAGCCACCTGTTTACAGATTTGTGATTGATCTTAGAGAGGTCAATAAAATAGTTGTACCACAATTTCCAGTTGTCCCCGACATCACTGACCTATTGACTATGATTCCAGCTTCTGCAACATGGTTTTCAGTGATTGACTTGAAGAATGCTTTCTTCAGCATCCCGATTGCTGAGGAGAGCAGGGATATTTTTGGCTTCAGTTTAGGAGGACGCAGCTTCCGCTTTAAACGCGCTCCCCAGGGCTACTGTGAAAGTCCATCAATATACAGTCAAGCTTTAAAAACACAGCTTGATACAATTGTTTTACCTGAAGGTGCTACTCTTGTACAGTACGTTGATGATTTGCTTGTCGCTGCAGATACTGAGGAAATATGTAAGAAAGCCACGTTGTCATTGTTGCGTCATCTGTGTGATTTGCATCACAAGGTGTCACTTTCCAAATTACAATATTGTCGACAAGAAGAAAGAATTCAGGCAATTGCGAAATTGAGTGTGCCAAGAACACAGAGAGAAGTGCGTGCTTTCTTGGGCATTACATCATATTGCAGGCAATGGATACCAAATTTTTCGTTATTAGCCAAACCTTTGGTGGCATTAACGTGTAAAGATACACCCAATCCTGTTCCTTGGTCTGAAGAGTGTCAGAAAAGTTTTTCTGAATTGCGCACAGCATTATGTTCGGCTCCTGTGTTGGGTACCCCCAACTACAGTAAGCCCTTTACATTGTATGTCCATGAGAAACAAGGTTGTGCATTGTCAGTTTTGACTCAGTTGTTTGGAGACAAGCAGCGTCCATGTGCATATTTTTCGTCGACTTTGGATCCGGTAGCTAAAGCATTGCCAAGTTGTTTAAGAGCAACAGCGGCAGCAGCTGTTTCTATTCGACAGTCTGCTGGTCTAGTGATGAATAATATGTTAGTCGTGATGGTTCCACATGCAGTGGACACGTTGTTAAACAGAACCAAGACACAGCACTTAACTACTGCTCGATTGTCAGGTTACGAATTAACCTTGTTAGCAAGTCATGTGCACATAAAAAGATGTAGCACGTTAAACCCAGCTACGTTGTTGCCAATTGTAGAGGAATTAGATTCTTCAGAACAGCATGATTGTTTTCTTAGAACAGAAGAAGAAACGAAAGGGAGAATAGATCTCCAGGACACTCCTCTTGCTGAATGTGATGGTACATTGTGGGTGGATGGTTCATGCTTCAAGCTCCCGAATGGTGATACGACTGCAGCATATGCTGTCACGACTTTGCATACAATTGTTGAAGCTGCACGTATTCCACATAATTCAGCTCAAGCAGCAGAATTGATTGCACTTACGAGAGCATGTGTGTTGAATGGAATGAAAGTGACTGTCTACACCGACAGTCAGTATGCATTTGGTGTGGCTCATAGTTTTGGACGACTGTGGAAAGAACGTGGGTTCCTGACTTCGCATGGAGCTAAGATTCAGCATGGTCAGTTGGTGAATGAGCTTCTTGAATCACTGACCTTGCCTCTGCAAGTGGCGATTGTGAAATGTAGTGCTCACAAGAAGGTGACTGATGATGTTGGTCGTGGAAATGCATTTGCTGACGAAATCGCGAAAGAAACTGCAAGAAATGTGATGATCCGAATGTATGTTGCAGGCCCTGCAAGATGGGTTGGTGATGTTGGAATGTGTGAAGACACGATAGAGAGTGTGAAGTCGATTCAAGCTGAAGCTACAGAGAAAGAATTGAGCATGTGGAGAGAAAGTACGGGTAGAATGGATGCAAATGGTTGTTGGATTGAATTGTCAGAGCATCAGAGATGGTTGTTACCCGATGCATATATGCTTACAGTGGTTACAATGGCTCATGGAATGGCTCACATCAGTGTGAAAGGGATTTGTAAGTTGTTGGCTCCAGTATGGCAAAATGCAGGAATTCCTAAGTGTGCAGAGAATGTTGTCAAGAATTGCATGGTGTGTCTGAAACACAATCCTGGTAGGGGAACCCCAACTCCAGCTGGTCATTTTGCACCTCCTACGTATCCGTTCGAAGTTTTGCAGCTAGATTTCATCCACATGGAGAGGTGCAACAATTTAAAATACGTACTCGTTGTTGTTTGTGCCTTTTCGAGATGGATGGAAGCCTACCCCCTAAAAGACAACACTGCCTTATCCACAGCTAAAGCCCTTGTGAAAGAGTTCTTCCCTAGATTCGGAATGCCTAGAATGGTCTGGAGTGACAATGGGAGTGAATTTGTGGGTCGTGAGATGAAGAGAGTATGTGATGGGCTAGGCATTCAGCAAAAGTTCCACACTGCAAATCACCCCCAATCAGCTGGATTAGTAGAATGCTACAACGGCACTTTAAAACTTAAACTGGCCAAAATCCAACCGAGCTCTGGTCTTAAATAGCCTGACGCTCTACCCCTAGCACGCCTATCCACCAGAATGACTGTGCATTCGCGAGTGGGACTTAGTCCATATGAGATAGTTTTTGGCCGCCCGGCCAACATATGGGAAGTGCCAAGGCCCAATAAGTTCAGTGAAATAGAGCACCCTGTTTTGCTTGATTATTTGTACGAATTGACGGCTAACTTGCGTGTTTTGCATCAACAGGTCCATGACACCCTGCCTCCGGTCTCTGAAACTCCAGGTCACCCCATCAACCCTGGATCCTGGGTTCTTGTGAAGAACTTCCAGCGAACCAAGAACGATCAGCCCAGGTGGACCGGACCGCACCTCGTCCTTCTTTCCACAAGATCAGCTGTTAGAGTGGAGGGGAAGAAAAACTGGATCCACGGGATCCATTGCAAACGGATCCCTCTGCCTCTGCCGTATGACCAGTGGATCCAGAAGGGTGTCGCCGACTCAGAAACTGAAACTGTGCCACGTTTTCTGCCTTTCAGTGATGCACGTGTAAAAGGAACACTTACTGAACAAGAGAGTGATCAAATTTTGCAACCAGCTGTATCACCGTCAATTCGATTGGACACTACAGAACCTGAACTCCTTTTCAAAGACCAAACAGTACCTGGGAGACAGCGCTATAATTTGAGGCCGAGGCCTATGGACAAATAAATCCTTTTTCAGTACTATTTTTGAAAGTGCAGCTCTCCCATCTGAGAAACTTGCTTATTTTTGTTTTTCGAACTGCCATCCGGGTTCCGCTGCTAGGGCCGCAATTGCCCAAAGTCTTTGGGGTGCAGCTGACGACGTTAGGTCGACAGTTCTGGTTGGTCCAAGGGAGTTGCCCTAGACTGACAGAAGCATTCCTTAGCAGAAACAACCTCCCATCGCGGGCAGCACTTTAGAGAGGATGGAGTTTTTCGAGATGGAGAGACCTGCCAAAACCATGAACTTTAAAACCAAGATATGTAAAATAATGACAAAGAAAAGCTTTTTGATATTGTGCATTTTCATGTTATTCAGTGTGATGATATTTTTAATAAGTTATGTTCTATTCTCTTTTCGAGTAACATTTGGACCCACTACATCGCCTATACCTCCCCCTTCCACTGTTTCCTCACATTCTTTTCAATCCCTTCCTGAACACGAATCAGCTAGGAGATTAGAGTTTATTAATAACTCCTTTGTTCAGCTTTTGCACCAACACCAACTAGTAATGAACACAACCAACTGTTGGGTGTGTGGTCTTATGCCTCACACAACGGATAAAGGTATCCCTTATCTGGTCCTGCCTTTCAGCCACAATGGTTCTGTGTGGGCATACAGAACAATGTTCATATATGCACATGAAATCTACCCCCTACGTTCTGTAACAGACAATCCTAAAAATAGTGCTCTAGTTAAGGGTATAGTAGATATGATAAAGGAAGACATTTCTTATGAGACTATCCCGAGAGATGAGACACTAGTATACATAGGATGGAACGTGACCGGATATGGAGCTACTCTGAGTGAGAAACAGCAAGCTAAGGGATCTTCCCCGATTTGGATTGTACCCCATCAGGGTCACCTGTGTCTGCAAGGTAATGGCAAGAATCCCAGAGCTCAGTTAGGGAAGAGTATCTGCACTAAAACGTATGTTTTTGCAGCCCAGACTTCCCCTTCGTTTTTAGCAGCTAAGGGTACCTATTTCATCTGCCATGATAGAGCCTATAAATGGTTGCCCCCTGACTTTTCGGGCACATGTTTTGTTTCATTCCTGTTGCCTCCCACCTACACAGCAGTGGCAGATTACCACAAGACAAGGATAGTTAGAGGTGTCTTGAGTAAAGAAGACATTGCAGGACAAGAATTTGGGGACTTCGTAAAGGGTTTTCTGCCGTTCTGGGGACCGATGGCTAACAGCAGGAACATAAGGCAATTGACAAGGGTGGTCGAGTCCACCGTAATTGAAACTGCTGGTGCCCTTAGTAACTTGACTGCTGAGCTCCAGTCGGATCGTCTTATGACCCTTCAGAACAGGGTCGCATTAGATGTCATACTTGCAGACCGAGGTGGGGTATGTAGATTGATCCAATTGAGTTGCTGTGTTTTCATTCCAGATAACGCTCCAACAGTGTACCAGGCCATCTCTAAACTGCATAAGATTTCCGAATCTATTCATGTGGATAAAGGAGATTGGTCTTTGATGGGATGGTTCTGGGAACTGATATCCGGCTGGGGATGGAAAATTCTGATGGTCATTGGGATGGTCTTAGCCATTCTTTTCCTGTTCTGTCTGTGCGTACAGTGTGCTCCTGCAATATGTGGCCTCTGTGTTACATCATCTGTAAGGAAACATGTATCAAGAGACGAACTAAGTACTAGAATGATGTTACAGCAACATCTCAATGATTTTAGGAATATAGACCTGGACTCAAATTAGCATGAGATTAGGTTAAAATTGCCTAT
This sequence comes from Lissotriton helveticus, assembly GCF_964261635.1. Lineage (NCBI taxonomy): Eukaryota > Metazoa > Chordata > Amphibia > Caudata > Salamandridae > Lissotriton > Lissotriton helveticus. Next base: position 1,071,461,026 of record NC_136068.1, read on the forward strand.
GTAAGGGCAAAAGGAGGGTTTGTTGTTCTGAAAATTCTGGACTCGAGAATTAAACTTCATCATAGCATGACGATTTTTATATCAAAATACCGAGAATGGCTAGTACACTATGTACAAGCATTTTCGTCATATTCGAGTGACGATTTTGCCTCGAAATCGCAGTTTTCGTCTTGAACCCTTGGCTTCCATTTTGTAAACGGCAGCCATTTTGTGAGTTGCCCTTTACATAGGCTTATGATACAGCTAAATTCGATTCCGAAGGACACATACACCTTAATTGACTTTTCTCTGACCTGGACAAGCTGAAACCATTGCCCCAGGCCGAACCTGTTTGGTCAGTTCCTCTCCCAGTGGCCAAATGAGATAGCATCAAGGCACAACAGGCCATAAACCCATTTCATCGCACACACCCTGCCGAATCTTGCTCACACCTGTCCCTGCTCTTTTCTCTCTCACTTGCTTTATGATGGGGAGGTGCCCGTTTTTATGGGGGGTCCACCGATATCTGATGAGAATGTTGGGCCTTGCCGGGTAATTTGTTGTGGGCTGGACAAACAGAAATGTGGGCTGTCATCATGACTCTGCTTTTCCTTTGTAGTGAAGATATTTGAATGGTATACTGTAAATCCAAGAATGTTTGCCTGAAGCATAATATTTCGTATAAAAAGAGAAGCCTGACTTTGTAAGTTTGAGCAGTCTCCTGAGAATATACATCCCGTGTGTTGTACTTCTAGGACCTGTTACTTGGTTGCAGCCAATAAATCGATCCTTGACTTCACCTAGAAGACTTTGAGTTTCTGTGGTCTGAATCAGGAAAGTACTCGAGGTCTTTGGGTGTACCCTGACACCGCTGGGTTACCGGTTTGGTACCGGTTCTGAAAAACCCAGTACCTCACTCCTTGAACTCTGCTTGACTAGGAATTTCTTCATCTTTGAGAACACATATTACCAGCAAATTAAGGGTACTTCCATGGGGGCTATTTTTGCCCCAACCTAGCAATTCTGTTTATGGACCAATTAGAAACTGGTTCCAGCCTCACGCCCAGTAACCCATTCTTCACAGGCATCTATCTATGGCGTAGATATATTGACAATATCTTCGTCATTTGGAATCAGGACACCAACACACTGTACCAATTTCTCCACTGGCTGAACAATAATTGTTCTGGTTTATCTTTCACCATCACCCATGGTAAATCAGCGATCGCCTTTCTTGATTTAACAATTTTTCACTCAGAGGGCGAGTTACTCACACGCCTTTACAGAAAGCCCACAGAGCGTAACACGCTCTTGAGCTACGCAAGTAACCACCCACAAGCTTTAAGGGATTCACTGCCCTATTCCCAATTCCTTAGAATCAGACGGAATTGTTCATCCAAAGAGGACTATTTCAGAGAAGCAGCAATTCTCTCTTGCAAGCTAAAAGATCGTGGCTATCCAAGAAGAATAGTAAGAAATGCCTCTAAACGAGCATGGTACTGCCCACGTGATGTCTTATTGACCCCTAAAACCAAAAAATGTACTTGGAAGGATAGCCTGTGTAACTACTTTTTCCCCAGTATCAAACAAAGTAAGGAAGTCTATCATACAGCACTGGCCAACCATTAATGCAGGATGCCTCAATATTGAGAGACCATTGTTTGCCTTTCGCAAAAGCAGGAACCTGAAGGATCACCTTTTCAGAGCAGCTCTCCCCGCCCCAGTCCCACATACTACAATTGATACTGTCTGGGGACTTACCCCCATTCTAGGTCATGCTAAATGCGGTGGCTGCAATGTCTGTGAATTCACAATAGAGGGTACGAATTTCACTTTCAATAACATCACAGTGGATCGACGAACATTCTCTAATTGTAACAGTAAGAATGTAATTTACTTAATACAATGTCCATGCTTGAAACTGTATGTAGGCCAGACCACCCAGAAAGCCAAAACCAGAATTTGCCAACACAGGAGCCGCATCAGATGCAAGACACCGAATGCACCATTGGTGGACCATTTTTCCATTGCCAATCACAACGAAGACGACATTCGTTGGACTGTTTTGAAAGTTCTCAAGCTGCCTCAAAGAGGTGGTAATATGGCCCAATTACTGAATCGTGAGGAACTAAAGACAATAATCCAGTTCGATACAATCCGGAATGGCCTCAACAGAAGCGAGGACTGGACTACTTTACTATGACCGTTTTAAAAAACTGACAATGTTCCCTCAAGTAAAATGCCCTGCACAGCCTCTTGTTGTGCACCGTTCTGAGCATGAATCGGATTCTCAATGAATTTCCCATTTTCTGTTTCATAATTTTAATCCAGTTTCAGTATGTTTATTCCACTGTAAATATGTAAGTATTTTATCACTTGTCACTCTATAACGTCTCATCTCAGCATTCTCGGGCACTTCCAAAAAACCACCTCCTTAGTGTTTTCACTCACCCAAGATGGCGGCAGTATGCCTCCGCCCCTGAGTCCCTTTTCTATTTTGTCCACCCGTGACTCAACCACAATGGTGCCAGACCCTCTCCATTTAAGCAGTGTCTCTGTCCCGTGCACCGCGTGTCTGCCATCATGCAGTACGCTTGAAGAACATTGCTGCAAACCCGGCCGTTAGCAAATTGTTCCCACCAGAACAGCGTTCTAATCCCCACCTCCTTAACTCTTCCCTCCCTAGCGGTTACCATTTCAACCACCAGCCACCACTCGCGGCTCAACCCCGGAGTTTCACCCAAGTGACCGCGCTAACCCGGTCTTTACAAGCAGGTGGCTAAACGCGCCCCCTCCGTTGGTACGTTGAAGGTAGGCACCATTGCCCCTTTTTTCCTTCTGCCATCCTCACGCTTTATCACCATTGACCCGCACTCCTTTACCCCACAGCGGTCTCTAACCATTTTAATCAAGGCGCGATCTAGCTGGCCCTATCCCCACAGAGCATCCCTGTTCTTGTACCACGGTAAGCCTTCTCTTCTCCATCCGTAGTCACTCACAAGTATTGGCTGTGTCCCACCTGCCTTGCCCTCATTCTCTTAGTCTTAATATAACGCAGCCTCACCGGGTCAATTCTAACTACGCTCAATTCTCCGCTAGGTGGGCACACACACTGCGCCGCTTTTCAGTACGTTTAAAATTGTCGTATGTTTATCATTGTGATAGGACAGCTCCACGTTTGTTTTTCACCAAATGATGTCACCATATTACGTACCGGGTATAACATTCGCGGCTAATTCGTCGCACCAGAATGTGATACTTCTGACGTTTTTTTTTACTGTTCTAATTGTCGCAACTATGTTTAGACTTATTATCCTCCTGGTGGGCACAAACATTGCGCCGCTCTTGAAGTAAGGAGAATTGTTAATTAAATGTATGATACTTTAGTACCTAATCGGACCATCCGTGCATGGCAGAACATTACACCGCTCTTGGGCCAATGTTCTTTTAACCCTAGCCACTCTGTCACAACTATCCACTGTTATTGCTCACCCCAACCGCTAATTCAACTCATCTGTTTGTTCTAGTCCGAATACCGAGTTTGTCCAACACACATACGTTAACCTAATGGTCACTTTTCTTTTTTCTTCCCCTGTTTTCCCCTAACAGGCCTGAACCGTATATACCAGACAAATGTTATGTTCTAGTCCTGATGATGATCCCATACTATTTTGAGCAAGGGATCGAAACGTCGACTTTCTCTTATAGTGTCACATATGAACATTGTGCCTAATTTGTGTGATTACTATTTTGGCTATACTTGTTGAGTCCTTTTAGATACTGAATTACAAGTGGCCAATCTGCTCATTCTTTGCCTGTAACTGTATAATTTTTGTTTGTCCTAAACTGGTTGTATTGTCCCTTTATTTTTGCACACCCTCCCTTCACCGTACGGTACAGGACTGTGCCCTACTCTAACTGTTGTTGCTCTTGTATCCTTCATTTTATTTTTTGAACATTATAAAAATAAAAATCCATGTCCGGCTGGACATTGGAACTATATAGTATACCACTGTGATCTATATTCTATTCTTTACCCATTCCTAAGTATATGCTAAAGACCTTTTGTTCTTTTAAAGTATAATTGATACCCGTGGTCCTCAGCCATTTTTTCGGGTCCTCTTGTTCATATATAAAGTTCTTTTTACTCAAGGGATGGTTTTGATAGAACTTGTTCTTTGTGGCACATAGCGTCATAACATCTTGAGTAACTGCTTTCTCAAACGTCAAATCATGATCCGATCTAAAAACTTTAGCCAATGATGTTTCGATGGCAAGGAACTCATTGCTTACCTTTGACAGTTACCATCCCAAGTCGCTTTGTGATAATCTACTGGTGGGACAATTCCTTCACATCCGAGGAATTTCTCAGAAAAAGAAAGATTTCAACATCATGCTAAGCAATTGTCCCAACAACTACAGGACATACATTACCCGAAACATCTTGTACGTAGAGTGTTGAAGAGAGCGTCCAACAACAACCGTGAAGCTCTATTAGAACCATCAGTACAGAAACTGCCTATGACGAGACTAATGTTCGTCAATACATTCAGCACACTCTCAAATGGTATACAAAAGAATGTATGTAAAAACTGGGGTATTCTAAATGTGGGAAATGAGAACATTCCTCCGCCATTGTTTTCATTTAAAAGGGGTTCTAATCTTCGTGACAACCTAGTTCACACCTGATCTAAAACTAAACCTCCTGCCAGTCACAATACTCTATGGGATATGCCAGCAGTTCAAGGGTATTACCCGTGTGGCTCATGTTCTGCCTGTCCCCAAACTGAACATACACTCTTGGTAGACATTGACACTGCAAACCATGGATACAAACAAAAGACACTAATTGTAACACCGAGAGAGTCATATATTTGATAACATGCCCATGTTCACTTCGTTATGTAAGTATGACCACACGCAAGGTAAAACTACGAATAAATGAACACATGAGTACTATAAGGTGCAAGAAACAAGCAACCAGATTGACTAAATATTTCGTTACAGAGAAACATCGAGCACAGGAATTGAAATGGACGGTTCTTGAACAGCAATGTATCCCTTCTCATGTGATAGACATTTCAAAGTATTTATTCATAAAAGAACAAAAATTGATTTTCAAGCTTAAAAGCGATCCCCAGCGGCTCAATGATGATATTCCATGGACTTCATTGTAAGATAGGCCACCATTTTTTAATACTATCTTAACATTATGCCTAACTGTTGAAATGTGGGCTGTTTACAACCAAGACCCATAAGTGTAACTACCACACTGGTGTTTGGGGTTACTTGCTTAGGTAGCGGGCCTATCTCATTTTGATAAAATATGTATGTAGTCTTTTCCGCTATATTTTCCACCATGTTGGGATTCTATGCGTAAAAAAAGAAAATAAATATTTTAAGTATTTCCAATATTTTCACTATTCTGAGGTTATACGCATTAATCTGGTTTTGCTTATATCTCTGTATTTACGAGATTGACATAAAACCTCTTCTCAACTGGATACTTGTATGCAATACATCGTATTCGTATTTCTATCTGCACCAGCGTCTTTTCACTATTTTGCAGTTAGTCTTACACACACTACATTACCCATGAATCTAGCTGTTTTCTGTATAGTCTCTTTAGAAATGTTTTCCACACGTCAGAAATGACGCAATCACTAAGCTCCATAGTGCCAGCGGCACCGGTGCGAGATTACAACTTTTTCCAGTATTTAAACTTGCGCCTCACCGTCCGCCGGCCACCTCCGATCCAGCTCGTGTGCGGCCCGGGGTACCGACGGATAGGTGAGTAGACGTGCATGCAAATATTTTCACTCTAGCAAGTTGCTTTGTTTTTAACTCCTGAGTTAAATACTATGCTTCATAGAAATTAGTTCGAGCAATAGTTTACTTCAAACAACCCTTGCTACATGTTATGGGAGCTGTAGAGTGAGAACATTTGAATTATTTTGCCTATTCTGCGTGTCAAACAGTAATTGCAGAATAGACCTTTTTCTTTAGATTCGTGTTACACACGTTATCAAGGCTTTTTCATTTACAGGAATAGGAGGGCTCCTAGGTTTTCCTGGAGTTGACGCTTGGGCGGTAAATAAATTAAAAAACCACCAGTGCTAATATAATGAATGGTCACCGGAAGTTTTGATGCCATATAATCAGGATCGTGTTATGCCCCTTTTTAACATGCTAAAACATCATTATCAATAAGTTCTTGTATAATACATATGGTAGAAAACTTTCCTTAATTATAGAATGGACCTGGTCATGGTTATGCAAAGTGCTGACAACTAAATATTACTAGGTGGCTGTATCCACAGACTGCTAATCTGTGAATATGGTTTTTATTTCTCATCCTTTTTGAAAAGAGCAGTGCCTCACGTCCTGAGCTGTGGCCAGGTGAGCTGAGGAGTGCACCCATAAAGTAACGGGTATGCGTAAACTTGTTATAATTATATATATAAGTAACGTACACGATCTAGGTATAAGATACACATTTAGGTATCTAGCGACGCAATATTGATGCCATTGCGGAGCTTTTCACTACAGTACTAGTATTCATATTCACTTTATTTTTATCTTTACTTCATTGTTTTCACTGTGTCACAAATCTGATGTCAGTGTATGTCTTTGCTTTTCTTATAGGTTCTGTTCAAATCCCGGTGACATCTTAAATTAAGCAGGAAGCCACAGGAAAATGTAGGTTGTATCGAATCCATCCACATATTTTGAGAAACTTCTACATATATTTTCTTCTTTTTGCAGTAGTGATACATTATTTAGGTCCTGAGGAATGCCGAGATCACACCTTGATCAATAAGGTTGAAACATTTAGACCTGTTTCTTTTTAACTAATGCAGTTGTTTGGTTTAAGCTGAATAAGCACTGGTTTTAATTTTGACACCAGGATAGATCAGAATAAAGGTGTTTTTCTTCCTGGTAGCCACTTTTAAATCACTTTTCACTTTATCACTGCACGCACTGCAACCATCACCTAAAACATCTATATTGCTTCACTTCGAGTGGATTTAGTAACTCCTAGCTTTGATCAACTAAAACATTCCTGAGCTCCTCCCTCCCAGGGAGGGGATTGTAGCCATTAGTTGTACTATGTTTTGCAACCAAGAGAAGGTCCCAGATGATGAAGCATGCCTCTTCGGAGGGTGATGGCATTCCGTCCTCTATAAAGGACTCCTGGATAGCCTTTTTTCACAATATGCCGATTTGCGGATTTTGGGATTACACTTGAATACAAATTCTTCAATCTTGAATAGTTTATGTTAATTCTGCCAGGTTTCATAAAACTTCCAGACACAGACTACTGCATGGGCAATCCCTCTACCTAGAGTGAGCTCTATGATTGCGTCTGTAGACAGGCTGCTGGTTGTCGGATGCTCCCTTTCCAGAGACCACTGCTTCTGGGATTGCGCCTGCATATTACTGGGATTCTGGAATAGCTCGGGTGGATAGCCTGCTGGTTCAGGGATTCCTCTTGTACACAGATGGCCGTTATGGGATGGTACATGCACATAGACTGCTGTCTCAGCGATCGCTCTTGTAATTAGACTGCTGGTCCAAGGATCAGCCCTCTTTGTTCAAGTCCCCGGTTGTAAATAGGTTTTTGAAGGGCATCACTCATATATTTCCTCCTGTTCCTTTTGTGATGCCTCAGTGGGACTTGAACCATGTTCTGACTTATCTGATGTGCGCTCCCTTCGAGCCACTTCATAACTGTCCTCTTCATCTCCTTACTCTTAAGACTGCATTCCTGGTTGCCATCACATCTGCCAGGAGAGTGAGTGAGCTCCAGGCTCTTTCTTCTCAACCTCCCTTCCTATCTATCCATCCGGACAAAGTTGTGTTGCGGACGCGACCCTCTTTCCTCCCCAATGTAGTCACAGCCTTAGACATCGGGCAGTCCATCACCTTGCCCACCTTCTTTCCGCCTCCGCATCCCTCGAAAGAGGAAGAGAGGCTCCACCGTCTGGACCCAAAACGTGCGCTCTCATATTATCTGGATCACACACGCCAGTTCCGGGTGGATGATCAACTCTTTGTTGGTTACGTGGGTGCTAAGAAGGGACTGGCGGTGCACAAACGGACCATTTCTCGATGGGTCGTCTTGTGCATCAAGGCTTGTTACTCTCTGGCTAAAAATGAGCCTCCTGTGGGGCTACGTGCCCATTCCACTCAGGCCACGGTGGCTACTACTGCCCTGGGTCGGGGAGTCCAGGTGCAGGACATCTGTCAGGCAGCTACGTGGGGCTCGCTGCACACGTTCGCAAGACACTACTGCCTGGACAGCCAAGTCCGGAGAGCTGGCTTTTTCGGCCGTTCCATTCTCCAGGACTTTTTGGTGTGATCATTGGTTCGTAGACCCACCACCGGGGTTGGTATTGCTGGGGTATCTATTCTAAGGTAAGGAATCTAATACTAACCTGTTTCTTTCAGATGCACAAGTTACTTACCTTCAGTAACGATATATCTGTAAGAAACAGTAGTATTAGATTCCTTACCGCCCCACCCATCCTCCCCGTTCTGCGAACCGATATCTAGGGGTAAGGTCATCCCCTTTCACGGCCCTAGTTGTTATGGCACCAGTGTTGGTTTTTATCATGGCTCTGCGTTTCTGGCGCAGAAGAGCTGTGTATAAGAACTGACGTCAGCGCGCGAGGGCGGCGTCTAAGTATGCGGAGTCGCAGACGACGCCTACAGATGCACAGGGGTACTGCTACGCACAATTTTACGGATACAGTCTGACGCCTGGGGATATTCTAAGGTTAGGAATCTAATACTAACTACTGTTTCTTACAGATATATCGTTACTGAAGGTAAGTAACTTGTACTTCTGGGATTGCCCTTTTTGATAGGCTAGCATAGCCCAAACATATACACTATTGATTCCGAAATAGTAACTGGACGGAGATGTCGGGTTTTAGTACATCCCCTCTACAGAGAGCGGAATGCCTGTGAAAACATCTGTAGAATGTCTGCTTGCAGTCAAATCACTCCTGCTCATAGACCACTGGTTCTGGGACAGTTCCTATACACAGAAGGTCAGGTCTCTTTTCTGTATACTTGTAGTTATAGGGAGCAACATTCAAAGTAGAACTATGGCTCTGTCTACATCTATCTCATAGGTGATGCTGAACAGTTTTTAGAATAATTTGTTATTCTTTTCAATGTCACTAAAATACTTTTAAAAAATGCTAGACCAATTGCTTCCCAGACAATTCATATACAGGTATATGCACATTACAAGCATCTTCTATTGGAGTTCTAAAATGTTCTCACTGGCTCCATTTTTTTTTACATTCAGCCGATAAAAAAATCTTTCTGCAAATCTGAACCCTTTTATATTCTCTGTTCGCATGCAATTGTTGCATAATTCTTTTTTGTAACAGAACACCCAACATGTGTTTACGAGAATTTCCACTTTATCCAGGCTATAAAGTTCAGCTATCTATAACTCGCAACCCCGCAATGCACTGCTTTAGACCGCACATAATACATCACTCATGACATGGTCAGTGACATCACTCATGACATCTCAAATCACATCACTGACATTATCCTCACCTGTCATGCAAAAAAAGTATAAAAAATATATAAGGGTGCAGGGTTTAGATACACGCTCCCCTGGGCCTGGTAGAGGGGTCAGAGGGACGCTCTCAGGGCCAAAACTGAATCTATAAAAAAGGACAGCAAATTCATAGAGGGTCTGTGGTAAAATGTAAAAGAGAGGTGGCTGTTGTGCTTTTGAAAAATAAAACACGTGGTCAGACCCAGCACCCAACCACATGCCGCACCCGGCCTATAGCCGTGCACAGGGAGAGGTTGGTAGTCGAACTTACTACTGTTTGTTGAGAGCCGCTTCCAAGATCCCTGCATGGTGCCAGAATTCCCACTAAGAATACTATTTGAACTCCCCTCGTTATCGAATTTTCATGGGGATGGCATTTGACGTGTGTGATGTGTATGATACTGAAGAGTCTCTCAAAGCGGGCGCCGACTTTAGAGTGATCTATTGAGCATCAGTGGTCATGGATACGACCATCTGGGCCAAAGTCTCAAAGGTTACTTAAAACGCAATTCTAATTGGCGTTTTAACTTATGGTGTTAAATAAATTGACACGGTCCTAACAGTATGCCTAGAGTCTCAATTGTGGATGATGATCTGATTGTATGGCTGATGTAAATTCTATCCATACAGGATCGATTCTGAGGTGGAAATACATTGAATTAATATACATTTCAAGAAAAAACGTATTTGCACATCTATGTGGTCACCTGTCATGCACTAAAGTGCCTAATTAGATGGGATCTCTTAAATGGTTATAAGCCATTTCTGGTATATAATAGAAGATGACCGGAAGTCTGATATGGTCACCTTATGGGATGGGGAGACCGATCAACCTGTGACTGTGATTTGGTTGTGTATTGTTTATAAAATCACCTCTTCTCAGATTAGTACTTTGGCAATTGGAGTTGACCACCATGTCATCCTAAACTCATGGTTGGAATGAAGGTCTTTTTGGGAGCTTTTCAAGTGCTAGCCATTTCAGTTTTATGTATTAACGTTATCACTTCATTCTTTTGAATCATTTTTTAAACAATAGGGACCAAGGCATCTCGTCCTTGACCCCCCTTTCGTTTGTGTGCAGTTTGAGAACCTATGGTTGTTCCCTATTCAGTAGTCTTTATTGGATATTTAGACCTTATCTCCTGAGGCGGAAAGCCGGGAGAAGCTGCAAACTGTATTTTATCTGTGCCTAAATCTTTGTTTTTAAACTCTTGCCTTCAAGCCTTGCTCTGTGTACATTTGGGCGCCGTGCAGCGGAGCTAGCGCTGTCACGTGACCCACCTTCACTCTGCTCCTACCGCCGTCCCTGAGGCCGCTGGCCACTGGCCACGCCCACTTCTTAGGCCACGCCCCCTCCCGCCCTTTTGGGATTCATAAGCGCTGACTACAAGCGCTCTGCTTAGACCTTATCTCCTGAGGCGGAAAGCCAGGAGAAGCTGCAAACTGTATTTTATCTGTGCCTAAATCTTTGTTTTTAAACTCTTGCCTTCAAGCCTTGCTCTGTGTACATTTGGGCGCCGTGCAGCGGAGCTAGCACTGTCACGTGACCCACCTTCACTCTGCTCCTACCGCCGAGGCCGTTGGCCACGCCCACTTCTTAGGCCACGCCCCCCTCCCGCCCTTCCCGCCCCCACAGATTCATACTTCAATGTGTAACTTCAGGACGCGCAGCGGACGTGCGCAGCGGGCGCGCCGTCTGCGCGCCGAAGGCGCGCCTAAGGCAAGCCCGTCTGCGCCCGTCCGCGGCCAGACGGGCCCAGGGCCTTGGGGCGCTGCCCCTTCCATTACTTACTCTCCTGCCACACTTAGAGGTCTACAGCACCCTCCCTGCGCTCTTCGGTCTACAATCTGGGACCGCCTTGTATCCCTTGGCATTTCGGCTTGTTGAAAATAGCAATGTGTATGTACATAAGCGGCATTCATTTGTGTTCACTGTACCTCTTGTCGTAAGCAGAATGGACATTGCAGAACACAGACTGTGTTATCCCGCCAGCATAGACCCATACACGCATATATACAACAGCCATTTTAGGTACCATGGTCGCTCTGTTTTCGATCACCAGCTCCCTTCCCTGACCCTGCAAGCTTCCCCCATGCACCCTGACCGCCCCCGCTCTCACATGTACAAGTCATGAGCCCTCCCCTCCCGCATGACTCTGTCTCTGAGAATCACACCCCGCGCCTGACCAACACCTCCTTTCCCTCCATGAATACCCCTCCTTTGATGACCTCTTCCTCTGAACCTAATTGTCCACATGGACCGCTGGTCATCCCTTAGCCTGAGGATACAGTTTATTGCCCACTACTGTATGCACTCGCCTCTCTTGAAAAGAGCTACTATTGATCATGACTTCCCCACCCCCTGAGATTTGATCAGGAGCACACATTCTAAAGGAATCAGCAGAACACTCAGCTGCGTGACAGCCCCCTCCTATTGTGTGGAGGATAAGGGCCCCTACTGTAGCCACGAGTTGGAATACCCTCATACTTCACAATGTCTTGATTGTAATAAAGGATGCCTGTGTGCCACAAACCTGTGTATAAAAGGCGAAGCCTCAGAGAAACTTGTTAGAGCACCTCCTGAAGACACTATGAGAGTGTCCGAAATGACATGCTCTCCTCATGAGAAATAAACTCTGTTCTTGTTTTCCTGCCTTCAGCGCCCGTCTCTTTATTTGGTAATTATTCAAGATGAGAAAGAAGAGTCGCCCTGCACCAGCAGCCTGGGCATCAGGTGCGATCTGGGCTGACTTTTCCACAATTGGCGTCCCAACGCGGGGTCCATCAGCAACATAAGGTCCGGTAAGAGAGGTCCAGACGATGGGGTGAACATCTAAATGATTGGAGTATACCTGTCTTGAGAGGGCCCTCGTCCGGCTGCCGATTGAATGAACTTCACCGATTCCGAACGGACCTCTCTCAAGTGACCTATTGTCCTGACTGGAATCCCACAGGAATGCTGCGGTAAAAACATGGAGAAAAGAGAACGATCGGGCGCTGGAGAAAGGAAGGTGAAGAACTGTCCACATGGTCCGGTCCGGGTAAGGTTAAGTAGGACGTCTTTACGTCTAATTGGTAGGATGGCTTTATTCATCTGATTGATTGATTGATTATTGATATTGGAAACGGTATTTAGATACTGGTATTGTTCATTGATTGGTTCATTTAGCCTTGGGTGCTACTTGAAGTATTGGTTCTCTTGGAGACATTCTCTGTCTGCAAACAGCGACAGATAGGAACGTCTGTCTCCCTTTGCAGATAGTGAACGATAGGTAATGCAGACTTTTGTCCCCATTGTAATCCGTCATGCCTATCTTTTCTCCCCATTGATTGTTTGTTAATCGGTTTTTATCGATTATTGCTTTTTGAGATATTCCCTGTCTACAAACGGGGACGAATAGGAATATTCTGTCTCCCTTTGCAGATAGTGAAGGATAGGTAATGCAGACTTTTGTCCCCATTGTAATCCGTCATACCTATTTTTTTCTCCCCATTGATTGATTGTTTGAACGAGCATTGAATTGCTCGAAGTTGGTTCTCTTAAGGATCTTCTCTGCCTACAAACGGGGAAGAATAGGAATATTCTCTCTCCCTTTGCAGATAGTGAAGGGTAGGTAACGCAGGTTTTTGCCCCCATTGTAATCCGTCGTGCCTATTTCATTCCTCATTGATTGATTGTTTGTCCGAACATTGATTGTTCGGAATTGGTTCTTTTTGGAGGTATTCTCTGTTTGCAAATAACATAGAGAAAATGCTCTGTCTAGTCTTTGCAAGTAGTGAAGGGTAGGTAATGCGGACCTTTGTCCCCCGTTGTAATCTGTCATGCCTATCTACTCCCCATTGATTGATAAACCAGTTCCACCCGGACCATTTACTAGAGGTAGGTCATCTGGCCCGACCAGAGAGCACCCTAGTGAAAAGGACATATGCAATAATAATGAAGTGATCACTATATCCTGTTAACAGAAACTTTAACACAAAACAAACTAGAAAAGAAAGAAATAGGAAAACGAAATCAGTAGGCCACTGATGGAATTTTTATTAAATAACGAATAAGGAAACGATAACAATACTTAACAATGAAACATATGATTGTCCTAGAAACAAGAAACGTTAGAAATAAGCCCGTAATAAGAAACCTGAAAAATGATAAGAGAAGCCAAGCTTGACAACGGCCACGAGGCAACGAAGCTTCATCGCCCCTCACTGCTCCAAACATGTCTGTCCCACCGCTTGCCACGCCCCAAATAACGGCAACCTGGGAAAGATACAAGTCAGCAGACATCCGCCCCCGTTCTGGAAACTCCCAAAGTGCAACAGGTTTGCGGCTCCGCCCAGACGGAAGCAACACATGTAGGGCGGGTCCTGCTGCCAGCCGTCGGCCGGAGGTCATCGCATGAGGTGGGCCTGAGGAGAGGCTGGGGCCGACGGGATCCGGCCGCGATAATGGCTACGACAACCCTGGAGAGTTGCAGGGGGGGGAATGTCCATGTCCCCGACCCCCCCTCTCTCAGACAGTCTGGACCGGCGTCCATAAGAGGCGTGGGGGTGGAGAGGCCACTGCACAAATAGCCCGAAGGCGGCGCCACGCGCCAAGGTCTGCCCCACCGGATGAACCAAGAGACCCGTTCCTGGGGCCAGGGCGAAGAGCGTCCGGCCGCCATCAACCGGAGGCCCGGCCCGAAACGTGCCAGGCGTCGCCACTTCTTCTATAATGGCTGCGACAACACTGGGGGGGGGGATGTCTTGCACATGCCTCCGACCCCCCCCTCGTCCTCATCGCCTGGTCCGGCCATAACAAATGTCAAGCGAGACGCCGTGGGGTGCACTGGGAGGGAGAGGCGGCGCGAACGAGCCTCTCCCACCTCCCCAGGTGGATGTTCCCCAGCTGCACCCCCAACGCTCCTCGCACCCAGCAAAGGGTTCGTCCACTGTGGCAATGCTGCAACGCCTCGTCCGGCAGGTTGGAGCCCATCCGCTCATTTGACCCCGCGATTGCCGGTAGCTGCCGAACTCTCAAAATGGCGGTCGACCTTGCAAGAGCGGGCCCAGCATGAAGGAATGGCCCAGTTGCTTGCTGATTCCACCATCATAAAAGTTCTACTCGACCTTGAAGATTCTAGAGGAGCCGCAGGAGTCCCCGACTCCCGCAGAAACCCCCGATGGGGAATGACTGCCATGATTGCCCACGGAACGATGGAAATGTAGCCGCAGGACGTCGGCGCTCCCATGATGTCGCCAGCCTCGGTTTGAATGACTAGAATCCTGCAGACTGCAGTTCGGAACAGTTCCGGCGAAAACCCCAGTATGACCCGGTAGGAAAAGTGTTGCCTCCCTCCCCCTTTTGATTGATGCTTCAGACCACCGATCCTTTCTTTTGCCCTTCAACGGAACTTTTTGGACTGCCAAAAGGAAGCTCTAGGCCAACCACGAGTTAGTGGAGATTTAGACTATGCCTGGATCTGCCTGACTGCACCCAAAATGGCGCCGATGCAAATGAAACTCTCAACTCCTTATTGTACCCCGATTGCTCAGCCTTGGTGTCATGGGATATGTATGAAGTTTTAAAAAAAAAACATATAGATTGTTATAGGATGTGTACTGATTATATGTTCGGACAATGGATTGATATAGGATGTATACTGTCAGCTCGGACAATGAATTGATATGAGATGGGTACTGATTATGTGTTCGGAAACTGAAGGACAATGAATTGACATGAGATGGGTACCGATTGAGCATTTCGGACAATGAATTGTTGTTAAGTTTTAGCGCATCATGATTATTGAAAGTTCGAAATTTCAATGCTTATGATACTCGCTCACACTAAAAGATTCGATATGATTTTTATTGCACTTGGCGCACTTTCTATGAAATTAACAAACACCGCCTCCATTAAGTTTTCCACTAATAAAGTATCCCCACATCTACAGTTCCAGCCTGCTCCGTGGCCGGCCCACGGGGTTGTAGGCCCGTATTTGTACACCGACATTCTTATTAAAGATTTCTGGAAAAAGCAAACGTAGTTGTCACGCGTAAGTTGATAAGTTTCAAATGAATGACCACTATTTCCGATAACTAAAATGCAGATGAAATGACTCAGCTCGATTAGATAAGGGTGAAAAGGTATAATATATAGAGATATTGCAGATATGGAGGGTCCAAGTTTTAGTTGTGTATTTTTCCCTTTTGTACAGCCAAAAGCAACCGCTAAAGATCCTGGTATTTAGCCTATACTTTATATACTACCTGTATAAGAAGAGTCATACTAAGGGTCCACCTGGGCTTGAACGCCCAATTGGCAGGGACTGCATCCCGTGGAGATAGGCCGAGTATGCAGTAAGTAAAAGCCTTTTCTGGGTTTATGCGCGCTAATGTGTCTATCAATGTAGCCCCTGCCCCCTTCTTTTTCCCTCTCTCTGCAGGTCACATCGAAATGTCGATTAATGTATGAAAATGGTGATCTAACGGACGAAGAGACGGGAAAAAGGCGTTTGATTATAATACCTAACCGCGGCAAACCCCGAATAATGCAACCAAAAATGACGTACAATAATGAATACATTCCTACGTTTAACTAAATAGGGAAAGTTTAAGGAATATTCCGAGGTAAGGTTTACACAAGTATCCTCCGCCGAGAGGACTAGGAATATTGCCAATATTAAAAAACCTACTACCTCCTTTTTCGCATCCTTGTAGACATGTAACTCAAAGCTGCCCCATTGTTCTCCAACTGACACCGACTATTGTCTCAGCCTGGAAACACATTTACTAAAATGACTCGAAAATACCACCGTGAGCATTAGCCCGACTAGGTTAGTTCGTGACCAATTGCCAAAGGCGTAAGTGTGTACAATCAAAGCCACCAGTAAAGGCAGCCGACGGTTAAAAGAGAAGAAAAAGGTAAAAAGAGCTTAGGATGCTAAGGATGCGCAGCATACAGGAAAAGACAATTTTGGCCAATAACTGTTCTATGTTTTGTCTTGGATTTTCGTACATAATACATATACTGTCTTCCCCGTCTGAGTTTGTGTATACGTGATGCATGGATCTACGTCATCCCTCTGCCTGTGTTTCCATAGTACTTAACCCCTGTTGTTTTGTGTTGTGCGCGCACTGAATGGCCCATTATTGTACACGCCTCTCTCTCTCTCTCCCTCTTTCTCTCTCCATGTCATGCGTGTACCGAATGGACCATTTAGAGTGCGGTCTCTCTCTCTCTCTCTCTCTCTCTCTCTCTCTCTCTCCCTCTCTCTCTCTCTCTCTCTCTCTCTCCAAAGACCCCTGTTCCCTCTTTCCTCGTATGGTGACGTTGTGCCGCCCCCCGGCACAAAACTTAATTGGGTCTCCTCGAACACAAAGGTGTTTGGCAAAATTGATAGGAACTAAAAACGATTGTGACTTGCCATATCACTACCTCTCCTTTCTGCAAAACGATAGAACCCGAGTTGGTAATGAAGGAAAGGACAGGTAAGACGACGGATGTCCCCTAATCTGGCTTTTATAGGGGGACTATAACGTCAATGGCCTTCTGTTTCTCGGTTCGCTAGAAATGCAATTCCCAATGCACCGATCACTTCAGCCCTCTGCACTTAAGTGCGGATGCCCAGAATACCCCGCTTCCCCCGATTAACCCCAGCTTCATGTCATCTACCCTCGAAAGCGAAATTTATGACCTTGATTAACAGCCACTCCCCAGGAAAAGCATGTTTAACATCTGTCCCCCTCCCCCTTCTTCATGGCAATAACGCTCCCGCTCTACAAAAGTTAGCCGACCCCGAAGGGAAATATAAGGTTGTCGACACTTGGATTAAAGGGAAGGGCGATCTCTACATAAGGACTCGATTTTGAGGTTTCATATACACTGTGTATAAAGGTCCAAATTTCTCTCCACGTACGTCACGAATGAGCACCAAACAGGGTTATGAATTCCATGGCAATGCACTCCTACAGACTCCATACGTGACGACTTCTGACTGTGACCGATGAACTTTTCCCCCACCTACATAGGATTGGGTACGGAATTGAAATGTATAAATATCTTCTCCTACCAGTTTTCTAAAACTTGCTTTTTTTACTCATTTAAAGATACAATCGCCGGAGGAGAGGAGCTGGACGTGACGCACAGCCTGGCCACAGATCATGGAGCACGTGTGACCGCGACCAAGGGTGGAGCCACCGAGCAATGAGACGCGGGACGAGGCACCACTCTCAAACTCGGCAGATTAAGGAATAAAGGGCTGCCTTGAAGCCCTCGATTTGCTGCCCCACTCGTGCCTGAAGTCCCCGTCCCCTTTTTGAGTCCGACTGATGGGCCTGCCTGCTCGTTATCCTTTGCTCCCTTGGTCCCTTGGTGTGTTCAAAGATCTGGCCCCACTCCGCCCTCTCTTCCCTTGATTATTCAACAAACTCACCCTTTTCGCACAAACTTTGACTATAGAATTAGGTTTTGCCACGGAAGAAGAAAGACACGCAGGTGCCCAGCATAAGGCACCCCTAAGAAGATCAGTTAGGAAACAGGACTGTGATCTAACAGCAGAGGACTGATCGCACCCTGCATCGCGTAAGGATGATTCCGAGCTGGACTTATAGCTCCACCGCCGGTGCTCAAAAGCGCCAACGAAAAGAAAACGGACTACCAGAGTCTACCAGTGGTG
This sequence comes from Lissotriton helveticus, assembly GCF_964261635.1. NCBI lineage: Eukaryota > Metazoa > Chordata > Amphibia > Caudata > Salamandridae > Lissotriton > Lissotriton helveticus. The sequence goes on from NC_136068.1 coordinate 1,071,479,245, forward strand.
GCTCGTCGTTGAAAAGACATTTTCGCTAAAACCCCCCTTCCTGAACTTTCTACCCACCCCTTGACTAGTTGCTTACATCGAACTGAATTCCTCCCTCAACTATTTTTATTGCTCTTAAAAATGTTTCATCGATCACTCAGGTCCAAAAGTCTCATATAGCACTTTTTACTGTATGTTGATGTCATCGGAGAAAAAGTCAGAACCTGATTCCTTGATTGACCCCGACAAAGTGTTATGCCGATCTCTAGATTTGTATGAATAACGCAACGACTGTAAATTCATATGTACCGCATTCCGCCAATTTTATCGACTGCATATGGTTACACGCAATTTACTAGCATTTGTCGAACGTTATTTCATTTTGCCACGCATGACTATACGTACACCCCGTCAGTTAGGATAAACACAAAAGAACTAGCTTACGTTAAAAAGCGGCGACTGTTGAAAATAGCAATGTGTATGTACATAAGCGGCGTTCATTTGTGTTCACTGTACCTCTTGTCGTAAGCAGAATGGACATTGCAGAACACAGACTGTGTTATCCCGCCAGCATAGACCCATACACGCATATATACAACAGCCATTTTAGGTACCATGGTCGCTCTGTTTTCGATCACCAGCACCCTTCCCTGACCCTGCAAGCTTCCCCCATGCACCCTGACCGCCCCCGCTCTCACATGTACAAGTCATGAGCCCTCCCCTCCCGCATGACTCTGTCTCTGAGAATCACACCCCGCGCCTGACCAACACCTCCTTTCCCTCCATGAATACCCCTCCTTTGATGACCTCTTCCTCTGAACCTAATTGTCCACATGGACCGCTGGTCATCCCTTAGCCTGAGGATACAGTTTATTGCCCACTACTGTATGCACTCGCCTCTCTTGAAAAGAGCTACTATTGATCATGACTTCCCCACCCCCTGAGATTTGATCAGGAGCACACATTCTAAAGGAATCAGCAGAACACTCAGCTGCGTGACAGCCCCCTCCTATTGTGTGGAGGATAAGGGCCCCTACTGTAGCCACGAGTTGGAATACCCTCATACTTCACAATGTCTTGATTGTAATAAAGGATGCCTGTGTGCCACAAACCTGTGTATAAAAGGCGAAGCCTCAGAGAAACTTGTTAGAGCACCTCCTGAAGACACTATGAGAGTGTCCGAAATGACATGCTCTCCTCATGAGAAATAAACTCTGTTCTTGTTTTCCTGCCTTCAGCGCCCGTCTCTTTATTTGGTAATTATTCAAGATGAGAAAGAAGAGTCGCCCTGCACCAGCAGCCTGGGCATCAGGTGCGATCTGGGCTGACTTTTCCACAGGCTGACACACCTTGTCCTAGGCTCACCCAAAAATCCTGTCGGCCCCCACCTCGTCCGAGACCCAGATTCGTATACTATATCTTAACACACGTTCCCTCCCCCAACATCACGTCGATATTTTTCTCCTGTTGACAGCTGAGAACCCTGAAGTCTTGTTGCTTACTGAGACCTGGCTGTCCGATCTCTCCCTCCCCGACATCCTGGCTGCCCTACCTCCTAACTACTACATGTTGAATGCCAACCGCCTACAGCTCGTCGTGGCGGGGGGGTGGCGGCAATCATACGTAAAGATCTGACACTTATTGCGTCTTCTTCGCTATGTCTCCCTGAGGTTGAGAATCTTGTCATCAACCTAGCAACGGAAGCTGGTGCCTTGACCCTTATCGTCTTATATCGCCCCCCCATCTCTATGCCCCTGTTCCCCGCTGCCCTTAGTGAACAGCTCGCCGCCCTGATGACCTCTTCTGCCTGCATCGCCATGTTTGGTGATTTCAATTACTGGTTTAACCATACCGGTGCCGGCCCCCACGCCACTGAACTGTTTGAGGCACTCCTCAGTTTAAACCTGTCCCAGCATGTCACCACCCCTACTCACATCGGGGGCCACATTCTGGATCATATCTGGACGCAGGGGGTATCGCTTTCCTGTCCGAGTATCTCCCCCTGCGTCTGGTCTGACCACTCGCTGATTGAGTCCTCTATTTCTGTAAAGGGCCTGGTTAAGCCACCTCCTCTGGAGGGTGGGATCGCCCGGAAATGGAACGCGCTTGATTCCTCTGCCTTTCTCTCCTTTCTTGCGGAGACTCAGCCCCTACCCAGTAATGCTCCTGGCGTCAATATACTGGACGCCAATATCGCCCATTGGCTTACTACTGCCAGCGACCAATTCGCCCCCCTGTCCCGTTTCCCTCGCTCACGCCATAGCAAATCCCACAAATGGTTCAACTCAACACTAAAATCACAACACCTCGAGCTACGCCAATTGGAGCGCAGGTGGAGGCGCAATTATTTTAGTGCAGACAGGGAGGCGTACGTGCTCGCACGCAAAGCATATAAAAAAGCCATCATCTCAACTAAGTCTGCTTTTTTTTCTGAGAGAATATCAACAGCCCCCAATAAATCTAAAGAGATTTTCAAGGTTCTCGGTGAATTAACATCAGACACCAGGACACTCCCGAATTTGCCTCCTTCCGCAGAGTCATGCAATGCCTTGAACACCTTCTTTATTGACAAGATCTCGGCAATTAAAAAGTCTATCCCTCTTTCCCCTCTCTCAGCTATCGCTGTAGTCCCTCCCATCAACACCTCCACTCTGACCTGTTTTCCCACACTCGATCCCGACTCTTTAGCCAAGTTGGCTACTCGGGTGAAATCTGGCTCCCCTAAGGATTGTTGTCCCCCTTCTGTGTTTTGTGACATTTGTCATGCTCTACCGCACTGTATTCTACCCCTACTCAACACCTCCCTTAATTCTGGCACAGTCCCTAGTTCTTTCAAGGAGGCCGTACTGGTGCCCTTGTTAAAAAAACCTGGCGCGGACCCAGCGGTCCTCGCCAACTACCGGCCCATCTCTCTCTTGCCTTACCTGTCTAAAATCTTGGAGGCACATGTGACTACTTGCCTCTCGCAATTCATCGAGGAGTCCAACTTCCTGGAAATGAACCAGGCCGGTTTCAGACCAGCCCATTCTACCGAGGCTGTGATCCTCGCCGTGTTGGACAACCTCAGATGTAATGCTGACAGAGGACGCCCCCAGGCATTGGTCCTATTGGATTTGTCGGCGGCATTCGACACGGTGGATTATAACATCTTACTCCACCGTGTCGAGTCCGCCGGAGTCCGCGGGCTCGCCCTGTCCTGGGTTAAATCCTTCTTAGAGGGTAGATTTCAAGCAGTTAGTTTGGGTCCCTTCAGCGCCACCAGTGCACCATCACCCTGTGGTGTTCCCCAGGGCTCTTCTCTGTCCCCCTCCTTTTTAATTTGTATCTTCAGCCTCTTATTCACTCCCTGGGTAGTTGGGACGTCACCGTATTTAATTACGCTGACGATTTACAAATTATTTTTCCCCTCTCCTCCCCTGACGCCGTCACCAACTTTAAGGCGGTCATGATTCACATCCAGCATTGGATGAATCAAAATCAATTAAAGCTCAATCCTGGGAAAACTGAGCTCCTCCTCCCTGGGAGAAGCGCTTCCCACTGGGGCCCCCAGTATTGGCCACCCGAGCTTGGTCCGTCTCCTTCTCCTGCTGGCTGTGTAAAGAGCCTCGGTGTCATTATTGACTCTGAGCTCACTCTTAAGGCCCAGGTGAGCGCCGTAACATCTTCCTGTATGTTTCAGCTACACAGGATACGGAAAGCTGCCCACCTCTTGACCCCTGAAGCTTTGCTACAAGTTCTAATAGCATTGGTGATGTCCCGCCTGGATTTCTCCAATTCCTTGTATCTTGGCCTCTCCAAATCCCTGCTGTCTAGGTTACAGATCATTCAAAACCAGGCTGCCAGACTGGCATTTAAAATCCCCAGATGGCAATCGGCCAAACCTTTACTACATCAACTACATTGGCTTCCAGTTAGTGAAAGCATAGCCTTCAAGGTTGGCTGCCTGGTCTTTAAAGCCTTGACTGGTCCCTCCCCTGCTTTCTTGAAGTCCCTGGTTACCCCCTACTGCCCTTCCCGTACCCTGAGGTCCACTCACCTTCAGCTTCTAGTCACTACCCGGTTTAAACTTATCAAATTAGGCGGCAGCAGCTTCTCTCATCTAGCTCCCAAATTATGGAATTCTTTTCCACTTTCACTCAAGACTTCATATTCCCTCTTATTATTTAGGAAATCTTTAAAAACTCTGCTCTTCTCACACTCCCAATAAATTCTCTCCTGTACAGTCTCAGTGTCCTATCAGCGCCAGGAAACTCATGGTGACAGTGCGCTCAACAAATGCCCATTAACATAACATAACATAACATAACATAACATAACATAACATAACATTTGGTCCATATGTGAGTTTTTCAGGACCAAGACATTTCAAGTCATTGGGAGTATGTTTTTTTCACAGTAATGATTAGTCAATTTGATTGTGGTTCATCAAAATCTAATTGTGTTTCTATGTTCATGTATTCTGGTTAGTATAGATCTCATTGTCATCCCAATGTAATATAACTTACACGGGCCCTCAGTGAGATACACACAATTGTAGATGTTGCAATTGGTATAGCCCCAGAGTTGCTAGTTGTGTGGGGGGTCCACAACAATTTCATTTGCTGGGTCTTTTTGATGGCAGATGTTCCAATTGCTGCACGGATAATGTTTGTCCCATTAAATAGGTGTCCCTTGTTTTGCTCCTTGTCAGAATCTGGTTCTTTTGTATCTATTGGACACATGGTTGTGTTCCTTTTGCTGCATTCTTCCTCTTCCTCTGCCCTGGCCTTGCCCTTAAAAAGGCTGGAAATTCCGGGGGTTCATGTACCTTGGAGGATAACTACCCATTGGTGGTTTCCAGAATGGTGGTGGTGGGTAATATCATGGTCCCAGTTGGTAGCTGAAATTATGGGATGGCCTCGGGGTTTCCCCGCAGCTGCTTCATTCATCAGAGCTTGATGCCCATCTGATTCCCTTCAGTTTAGTTTTCCGGTTGGTTATGTTATGCTGTGCTGTGCTGTGTTATGGTATGTTAAAGAAACTTCTAGAGCTCTTGAATACCCGGAGGTGGTCCTGTCGCTAGCTCTGCTATACAATAAGAGAAGAACCTCAATAAGTGTTGAACAGCCAAGTTTTCAGGGTTTTCCTAAAGGCTAACACATTCGACATGGCTTTGATATGAATTCGTAGAGATTTCCATGCATTGGTTGTACAGATCACTAAGCTTCTGCTTCCCTATGAGGATCGTTTGAACCTGGGGGCTGCAGCATATTTGGCAGTCGGGAATTGTAATGTATTACCTGGAGTATACCAATTGAAGCTATTTTTGAGACTGGGTCCAAATTGTGCAACGCTTTTTAAGCGATGCAGAGGGCCTTGAAGGTGAATCTTTGTCTAACTGCTAGTCAGTGCAGTTTCCTGATGGAATTTGAGGCAGAGTGAAATTTAGGAGTCAGTTGTGCCATAGCATTTTGTAAGGTTTGCAATTTGATCATTAAATGCTGTTGCATATTAAGATACAGACCATTGCAGTTGTCTATTTTCTAGAGCACAAGACAGCTGACTTGTGTTTTCTGTAGGTGTGCCAAGATATAAAGAAGAATATTTTTTATGGTCCTTAACATGTAGAAGAAGGAAAAAATTACAGAATTAATTTGATATGTGTATGTGAGCTTGTCATCAATTAGTACTCCCTAATTCCATGCTTTTCTGACCGTTTTAGGGAGTGCACCCAATACTTGTGGCACCAAGATAGGGGTCCAGAAAGAAACCTGGGAGCCGAATAACTAAACCTCTGTCTTCCTGGAGTTCAGTTCAGGCAGTTATTGTTCCTCCATCCACTGATCGCAAGCATGCAGTCATGAAATCTAGTCCCTGTGTCTTTGTCACTACTGACCAGGGAGACAACCATGTGTGTATTGGTTGCATATGAAATGAGAGGAAATCCAAAGGATTTCATTAGATCAGCTAAAGTAGTGGCATAGACATCAAATAAGGTTTGACTAAGCGAGGACCCCTGGGGGACCCTGCACGATAGTGAGAAAGGTTGAGAGACAAATTTGTCAAGCACTACTGACTGTTCTCGACCAAGGAGCAAGGAACTTAGCAAATCCAAGGCTGTACCGCTAATACTCTCCTGTGGTGTTCTGGGACACCAAAACTAAAAACCTACTACCCAAATTGGAAATGGGACTGCTCACGTTCCACACACAACACAAACATGCTGCGCGCACTTGGGCAAGTGAGGGGACCCAGTTGCTCGGGTACTTAAAAGTTTTACCACAAGGGGGCCTCTAAGCTTCTATCTCGGCTGTGAAGATAAAAAGGCATGGGCCCCTCAGTGCTAATAAGCTGTCACCACCCGTCAGCCTCCTCAAGGGAGATACCTTGTGCAGTGACATTAAGGACACTATTTGCAGCTTGGAGAGTTTCACCTAATATACCTGCTATTAGGTTTACTAGTCTAGCCAAGCCAATGGAGGCAATCCAAGTCTACACTGCCCAGAATGTTGAAGGTTGTCCCTATGAAGCCCAGGACTAGAACAGTGTCTCTAATATGGAGCGAGGTGGTAGCCTTTCTTTCCCACTGTGAAACTTTTCAGACACTCACCCCCAGTCACAAATCTGGGTGAATGCGTCCTCATTCTTTAGCTCACTTTGACACCTCTGTTCAGGCCCAGCTATATGCAAATCAGTCTTGACCCTGTGCCTCATGGGAACAGCCCAGCCCAGCCTGATCTGCCAAGCCAGGTCTTCCCTGAACCAGAAACAAGCATCCTGGGACCGGTTTTGGGGTGACACCCCTCATCAGCTAGGCTAGCTTGAATCTAGTGGCAAAGTGAGTAAAGGACCCACGTCTGGGCATACCCTTCCAACTTAGGGCGAACAAAGCAAACACAAGGAGATGATGGACAGAGCGCTGAAAATGTTCAGACACTCACCCCCCGTCACAGATCTGGGTTGAATCCATCGTTGCCTCTTTAAGATAGGCTGCCTGACCCACAGAGCTCTCTCATCCCATGGGCCAGTCTTCATTTCCAATAGAATCCAGCGCTACATTCCTCGCCGCACCCTTCGCTCTGCCAATGCCTATCTCCTGACTCCCCACGCCTTCAAGCGTAAGAAATATGGTGGGCTTCGATTCACGTTCCTAGCACCCCAGTTCTGGAATTCATTACCGCCCACATTACGGCAAAATGAGTCCTACCCCATGTTCAGGAAAGTCCTCAAAACATGGCTGTTCTCCCAGGCCTACGATCAATAACTTACACTCTCAATCTGTTCACGCTTTCTTACACCCAGCGCCAAGAAACCGTTGGTGAACGAGCGCTTTACAAATCCCTTTTATCATATCATTATCATATCATATCTTCAGCTCACTTCGCCACCTCAGTTCAGACCCAGCTATATGCAAATCAGTCTTGACCCTGTGCTTCATGGGAACAGTGTAGCCCGAACTGCCAAGCCAGGTCTTCCCTGAACTAGAAACAAGCATCCTGGGACCGGTTTCGGGGTAAAACCCCTCATCAGCCAGGCTAGCTTGAATCCAGTGGCAAAGTGAGCAAGGCACCCACATCTGGGCATACCCTGCCAACATAGGGCGAACAAAGCAAACACAAGGAGATGATGGATGGAGTACCGAAACTTTTAAGACACTCATAGCATGGCGAGCAAAAGAATGTGGGATTTAACCCAGATCTCTTGACTGGGGTGAATGTTTTGATTTGTTCAGCATTCCGTCCCTCAATTGTGTGTCCTTTGCTTCCTCACCCTAAGTGCGCTGGGTATGCCCAGAAGTGGTTCTCGGGCTCACTGTGCCACTGGATTGAATCTATCCTGGCTGATGATGGGTGAAACCACGAAAACAGTCCTTGGATGCTTGGTTCCGGTCCACGGAGGATCTGGCTTGGCAGTTCGGGCTGGACTGTTCTCATGAGGCACAGGGTCAAGACTGATTTGCATATGGCCAGGTCTAAACTGGGGTGGCATGGTGAGTAAAAGTTTGATGGATTTAACCCAGATCTCTTGACTGGGGGTCAATGTTTTGATTTGTTCTGCATTCCGTCCATCAATAGTGTGTCCTTTGCTTCCTTGTTCAGTAGAATAACAACAAGGGTTCAGACTCAAAATCAGTAAGGTTGAGTCCCAACTAACCAATAAACAACAGAATGCCAATACTGATGAACAATTTACCTCTTAGAAGTTACACATTGAAATCAAACAATGTGACCACAAGACCTTTTGTCTCTGTATGAATCAATCAAAATGTATTTATCTACATAGTCATTTTTATGGATTATGGAAAATCATTAAGATCGATCTTCACACCAAACTCTCTCTGAATTTCACTTGTCAACATACATCTCAACACCATCCAAACCATTAATCTCTCCACTCACTGCTTAGATTTTTTCCGCAGTTAGACAATCTTCCAACACTCATTCTAGCAGCATCACACCCATACTCGCTACAACACAAAAGCACTCTACAAATGACACCATTTTTGACAATAGACCAAAGGTGAATTAATTTTAAAAAAACACAATACAAAATTGAATACAATTTACACAAGAGATAAACACTCAATTGGTCACAAACAGGTCAACACGTTTCAAACACCCAAAAGAAATGTGCGGGGTTCTCCTGAGGACCGACAAGCTCAATTTCGTAACTAGATCAGCCGATCTATGTTTCTGCAGGCAACATATGTTATATTTTTATGGCGGTCATGGACCGCTATTGTGTGTATCCTGTTGAGGTCGTCTCTGTCTGGAGCGTCCTCCTTTTTAATTTTTTTCCAGACTGTACACACCTAGGCCGGTGGTAACGTGTTCCTTCTAAGACTCGCTTTCTTAGTATCTTTTGGCCGCAAGACTTCAATCACTTCATCTTCCGAGGTGTTTGGCTTTTCGTAACACCGCGGTCATTTGATGCCCGCGGTGCTACGAAAAGCCAAACACCTATGTGACTATGTTGATAAATACATTTTGATTGATTCATACAGAGACAAAAGGTCTTGTGGTCCCATTGTTTGATTTCAATGTGTTACTTCTAAGAGGTAAATTGTTCATCAGTATTGGCATTCTGTTGTCCTTGTTCAGTAGGCACAGTTACTGGTAGAGGAATCACTAATCACGCAGCCAGTCTTAGGTGACTCTAGAGCAAAAACTGAGAGAATTTCAGATCACGGACAAATAGTGACAGACTGGCAAAGCTTACTGCGTGTAGGGACAGTTTACCCTCCTAGAACCTGTGCAGAGGTTGACATGTATGTGAGACTGCCAGTTCTGTGATAGACCCTGTACAAAAACTGGCAGCTCTAGTCACATACTTAGGTCAGGGCCGGCCCCGCAGAAAGCCTTCTGGTTCTGGGATTGCCCATGCACACCCACAGCCCTGTGCACAGGCAGCTGATCTCAAGCTAATTATATGAGATATAATATTGATGCTGATCGTGTTTCTTCATACAGCACTTAACACTACACGTTTACCATTTCTAAGTGCTGTAAAATGTTCGCTTGCAACTGCTTATGAACCGTACACACTATGGTTTGAGGCCAGCTCTCCTCACAGGCGTCCCCGTTCTAGCCTTTGGCCTTTAAAACAGCCCTGAACTCAGGGCGAGGCTAATCCCTGCCACGGAAAAGACAGGTCGCGTCTCATCAGGCCTAAAATCTGCAACAGCCCCAGAGAGAAGTGAACATCCTAGGTGAAAAGGAAGGTAAAAGAAACAAAGTGTTCAGTCAGGAAATCATGAAATGCAACAAAACATTCTCAGTAATCCCTTCCCTGGCACAGCGCCAAGAAAGGGGGCCGCATTTCCGCAGCACTCAGAAAAACAGTCTCATACATTTCCTACAAGGAAGGGAAGAAATAGTTCCTGCTAATCAATTCCCCCCTTTCCTGCCCCTTTGATTTGATTCTCTTACCTGTACGCATTGTTGATTGAGTGAGTGTGTGCTTGTGTATGCGTGTGTTTTGCACACACAGTGAGTCTGCAGTCTTGTTCTGCGCTATCTCGAATAAAAAAAAAAATAGACTACTGCTTGTAATGTAGCGTCTGTTTATGAACTGTTAGTTCTAGAAATAACAATAGTTATGGTAGTAGAATTAGTAGTAATAATAAAAATTATTATTATTGCAATGTTATTGTTTTTGTTCTTGTTTTCTCGTCATTATTATTATTAACAATTTGAATAATAGTGATAGTAATAATAATAATAATGACGACGATGATTATAATAATGACGATGATAATAATAATTATGATGATGATGACTTAGCAGTCGCCAGACGCAGCAAAGTGCAGCCCGTCGGCGGCTTTGGGGACGCGTCTGGCCCAGACTGCTGGTTTCTCTTTGACCCTGCACGCGGGCTGCCTGCGCCGGGATGGGCCCGGCTTGTTTACAGACAGGCAGGCCGTGGATACGCGCCAGCCCCGCGCTTCCAGCTGTAACGGGGGTGTCTTGGTGGGGAGGGTGTACAATCGATTGTCCTTTGCTATTTCAGTCTGGGAATTTGCTGTGGCTGAGGCAGCCCTGCACCTCACGGCCGCCCCTCCCCCAGCCCGCAGTCATGTCCCTGGAAGGGGAGGGGCTCGCGTGGGATTTAATCCGCTCTTCAGGCAAAGGTGGCATGTGTGGAAACATAAGGGAAAGGGGAGGAAAGAGGGGTACCTGGGTATGCGCATTCTTCAGTGCTGCTACCACTGACTTCCACCCCCTGACAGGGCCCCAAGGAATGACGCAGCCTCTTGCTTCACTCTGTGCGTCCTCTGAACAGCCCGAACCCCCAAAGCGAAAGGCAATTCAGAAACAACGTGGTTAGGTAGAGCAATGACTCAAAAATGCACAGAATTTCGGAAAGGTGCTTAAAATAGATCAGGGACAGACAGGGCTGAGTCACGGTCAGTGAACGCTCGATAACAGCAAGACCAGGGCCAGAGCTCGGGGCTCGGCTCTGGGAGCTCACCTGTTTACCCGTCCCTGTCTGACTGCTTTAAAGGCATTAATGGGATTTAGATCCCTGATAGGACTAATCCGTGGCGGTCTTGTCTTGCAGAGGAGAGGGCCTTCACGCTTCCGCTTGACATAGCGGGGGTGAGGGCAGTGTGTCTTTGTGGCTAGGAGGACAGGGGGCAGTGCAGTTCATTTGTGTGACCGAGCGCCCCCTGCAGTTGCATGGAGCATAACGGCGAGGGGAGGGCAGTATGTGGTGAGACACGGGCTGATGCAGGTGTGATATTCATACCGTTATTTTGGAGGGGTGGTCTTTTACAAGCAATCGCAATGACCTATAAATACGAGTGTTCTTTGGTCTAGCGGGGTCCTTCCTGGAGATGGGGCACAAGGCATGAAGTACCCCGAGTCTCTGTTTAAGACTTGGGGCGATACATCCGCCAAGGAACAATCTGGCTGAATCCAGGCATTTTCAAGCACGCTGTTCTGCAAACATTTCGCAACTCTGCTCTGTGATACGACTCTTTTCGCGTCTGTGTGGATTTGGTGTGTTTGAGGTGGGGGTGGTACTCTGGGGAATAAAAAGGTGCATTTTATGCAAAGGTGTCGCAGCGCTGCGGTGTAATCGCAAATAAGGCATCTGCTGTTTTCCCGCGTGCACTTTGTGTGCTGGGAACTCCCAGGCTGGGGTCTTTTCACAAGAAGGATGAGAGAAGCTCCGTGTTTAATGCTCGGTGTTGCTTGAGAGAAGGGCACATTGTTCAGGCTATACTATTGTGTCCCATGCCAAAGTGTAGCTCCTACTCTTTGGGGGCGCGCATTGGGAGATTTTACGGGGCCGGCTTCTGTCGCCCCTTTGCACGCGGGCCAATTGTGGGGAGGCAGCCATTCTGAAATACGCAGAGTTGGGGAAATGGAATTGTGATGTCTTCAGTGGAAATGGCAATTTGAGAGAAACGGCAATTTGACAGACCTCAGCCAGTCTGCCAAGTCGGTGACTTTTAAGCACGAGCTTCCTTGGCTGTGGGGTTCTCACCTATCGCGCGATCTGCGGTGCGCTGCCCCTCCCAGGGAGAGACGCGGGGCAGGAAGCAGTCAGTGGTGCCCCGTGTGTGGCACCCATTTGAAGCCTCGTGCAGACAGTGCCAGGGGCTGGCATGGAATAACTCACCGTCAGTACACTGGGCTGGGGGCGCGGGGGGAGGTTTGCATCTTCAGAGAGCCAATAGGAGGCACATCTTTAGATTTGGGGACATTTGCCCAGTGACTAGCTCGCACTGCCGGTTACAGGTGAAGACCTCTAATCCTTGAGTGGCCGGTTTGGGTGGGCATCAGGGGGCACCGTGCGAACAGAACCCTGCCCGTGGATGTCAGGAGGGGTGAGGGCAGACACCTGGCGTGTCTCTGCACATTGGGGACAGTGGCATAGATCAGCGGGTTTACGGGGCGCAGACGTGCTACACACTGTCCTCGGCTGAGGGGTACCTGCCTAGTAGCGGCTGTGGGTGTGATGAGGGTACAGGACAGGCGGACGGGTGGTGTTAGGGCAGGAACAGGGCGTTGACTCGATGCGATTTCTCCGGAAAGGCGTTGTGGGAGCAGCCATTTTCCCCCGTGTCTGCTCTGCCTGGTTTAGCTCTGCTGCCAACTATGAGCTACAGAACAGCCAGTCGTAACAGCAGGAAGAGGTCTGGCAGGGGTGGGCACAGGGGCGAAGAGGCAGCAAGTGTGCAGGGCAGGTTTCACCCCGTTTATCATTCATGCCGATCCCAGCAACACACCCCAGGAGTCATTAGAGTGGAATATACTCGCACACTCCAAGGTTCGCGTCCTACCGCGGGAGGGGCGTTACAGAACACGAGGACTGGTGCTATGCAGGTTTTATTCACCTTTAAACTGTAAGCTTTTTAGGAGTGTTTCTGGGGGAACGCGATTGCCAATGCCAGCTCTTCCTGTTTACAAAGGATATGTTATTTTCCTTTGACCAAATATTGTAACAATGTTCAAAGTGGCCATGGCGTGCCTTCTAGAATGCCCGGCTCCCCGTTGAAACGACGGGGGAAACCCACTCCCGGTATCCTGCGAACTGCACTCTTTGCTGTCCGTGGTCGCCGTGCCACGTCAACCCGTTTCAGCTCCCCTGGCACTCGGGGAAGACCGCTGCAGGACAGTGGGCGCTGAGGGCTTGGAGTTGGAACCGGTGGGTCAGGGTGACACAAAGTTTGTAAATCCTGCTACATCGGATAATTTCGTGGCTCGGGACCCTCGCAGAAAAATACCGGTCATGCCGCAATCTAAGTGTGCGAGATACATGTCCCATTGCGTGACACGGGCGGACGGGGGTGTGCAACAGGGAGGTGGGGTGCAACGTTAAGACCCCCCTCCCTCTCCTGCAGATCTGGACAGTTTCAGAGGTTCGCGATCACTCGTGTACTGCGGCCATAGTGTACTCCTGATGCGTGACATACTCCGGCTTTGGGATCCTTGTTTGAGGGCTGAAGAAAGGGCAGTACAAAACGGATGGGCGGGCGGAAGGGGCAGTGGTGGTTGGAAGGGTCAGAGCCACTGTGCCCTTTATGCATACTAGCAGCTTGGGTGGGGTTGGGGGTGTTCAATCGCACCCACAGACCGTGCCATGCTGTACAGTACAGTCGCAGGTGGAGTGTGCGAGCTAGGGTCAGGGCCTGTAGACTCGGGCAATGTCGGGGTTCGGACACCCCCGTAGAAGGCAGGCGCATGGCATGCCGAAGGAGTAATTGCCACCTCCACTGGAACTCATGCTGGTTCTCCCGTCTTGTCAGTAGTTTGGGGTTTGAGCAAACACTCCAAATGCAGATATGTGTCACTCTGAGAGAATACTATTCTTGGAAAGGGGCAGGGTAGGGTGGCAAGACAGTGCTCGTGCTCAGTTTGTAAAATTATAAGTGCTGGGGCACACGTTTTACTTAGGCGTCCGCCCCGATGCTGCTGATTGTTGAATGCTAGCCCAGCCAGGTCTCACTTTTTCTTAGCCCTTCCTTCATCCATCCCTTTTGTTCTCTTCACGGTTTTTCATCCCCGCTTTCTCCCTTTGTCATTGTTTTCCCTTCTATCTCTTCACCTGTCTTACCTCCTCTTTGAATTCCCTCTTGTTCTGCGTCAAAATCAGATTTGGGGTTCCGCTCCCCAAAAATGAGTGCCGGTGCCCACTATTTGCTACTACTGGTACACATTATTGACTGGAAAGGGCGGGGGTTATCTTTAAAAGAGCAGAATCGGGCTCTGTTAGTTCGTTGTGAGGATTCGGGTGGATTCTGAGTTCGGGTACACAGCCCAGATACAATTATGCGGCACTCGTGGAGAGTAACAACTTGCTGGCTTGAAGGGGGCAGAAGGGTACAGGGAAAGAGGAGGGCGATTGTCTCTAAAAGAGCAGAATCGGACATCGTTCGTTCGTTTTTCGGAGTCGGGTGTTTTCTGGGTTCAAAGACACACCCCAAATGAAATTATGTGGCACGTACAGAGTATGGTGGCCTGAAAGGGCAGGTGGGTACTGGTCAGGAGGGAGGGAGTTTTCTTTAAAAGAGCAGAATCGGGATGTTTGTTTGTCATGTGGATAGTTTCGGAGTTAGATCGCACACCCCTGATGCAGATATGCGGCACTCGCAGAGAGTAAAATGTTGCTGAGTTAAAGAGGAGCAGGAGGGTACAGAACAAGAAGGAAGACGGTTATCTTTAAAAGAGTAGACTCGGGCTTCGTTAGTTCGTCTTGTGAGTTCGCCTGGTTTCGGGGTTCGAGCACACACCCCAGATGCAGATATGCGGCACTCATAGAGAGCAACCTATTGTTAGGTTGAAGGGGCAGGAGGGTACAGGACAGGAGGAGGGGATTTTTCTTTAAAAGAGCAGACTCCGTTCTTCAGTCATTGGGATACTTTCGGGGTTCGAGCACACACCCCAGATGCAGATATGGGGAACTCATAGAGAGCAACCTATTGTTAGGTTGAAGGGGCAGGAGGGTACAGGACAAGAGAGAGTTTTCTTTAAAAGACCAGACTCGGGCTCCGTTCGGTCATCATTCGGATAGTTTCGGGGTTTGAGCACACAAAGACAGCTATGCGGCACAGGAGAGAGTAATATCTTGTTAGGTTTAAGGGGCAGGAGGGTACAGGACAAGAGGGAGTTTTCTGTAAAAGAGCAGATTCGGGAGCCGTTCGGTCGTCATTCGGATAGTTTCGTGCTTGGAGCGCACACCCCAAATGCAGATATGCGGCACTTGTGGGGAGTAACAGCTTGTTAGGTTGAAGTGGTAGGAGGGTACTGGGCAGAAGCAAGTCTCCATTCGTTCGTCATTCGGATCGTTTCGGGGTTCGAGCACACACACCAGAGACAGATATGCGGCACAGGAGAGAGTAACATCTCGCTGACCTAAAAGGCAGCAGGGTGATACATGAGGGGAGGCGGTGCCTCCCAAAAAAAAGAGTAGAATCGGGCTCCGTGTGTTCGTCTTGTGGATTCTGGGTTTGAGGACACACCCCAGATGCAGATATGCGGCACTCTTCGAAAGTAACCTCTTGCAGTGTTGAAGGTCGCATGAAGCTACAGGGCAGAAGAGAGGTCGGTCGCCTTTAAAAGAGCAGAAACGGGCTCCGTATGTTCGTCTTGCACATTCGGATAGTTGCGGAAAAACATCTCAGGTGCAGATATGCGGCACTCTTGTTAGGGGCAGGAGGGTACATGCCTTTAAATAATAGAATCGGCTCCCTTTGTTCGCTCGGCACATTCGGAGTTTCGTGGTTTGGGCACACATACTATTATATGACAAAACGTGTAGGGGCAGGAGGGTACAGCAGAGGAGGGAGGGGTGTTGTTTGTAAACAAGCAGCATCGGGCTCTTGTTATTCGTCTTGCACATTCGGACAGATTCGGGGTTTGAGAACACACCCGGACATACACATATTCCTGGACGGGTGTTTTTGAAAAAGCAGAATCTACCTGTGTTTTCGTCGTTTTGCCAGTTCGGATAGTTTCGGCGCACACCTGGGAGAAGATGCTTATTGGGTACCCTTCTTGCCTGGGGTCGAGGTATTTGGGGCATAACATTTAGGAGCAGAATCGGGCTCAGTTTTCCACCAATTACAGATTCAGACTGATTCAAGGGATATGACACGTCCCCAGGTAGCGCTGTTTTGCTACAATGTCTGTGTTCACACACATGCTTTGCGGTCTTGCTGGGGCGCAGGGCAGAGTAGTCCTGGTGCTGCTCCGAGGTGGCAAAGGGTGCTTAGAGAATGAAGGGGCTTCGGCACGAACAATTCCCTCGTATTAGGGAACTGTTCTTTTTTGACGCAAAAGTGTTGTCTTTCACATTTTACACTCTCCACTTGCTATAATAGCCACCTCTGTCGCGGAGGTCATGGAACCAGACCCGCAGTCTCTCAGCAACCCCCCCCCCCCGCACATGTGAGGGTATCAACCCATGGGCTAACCTTAGGGTTTTATAGCCCACATGGGTAATACAGACTTCGCAACTCACAGAGCTGGGGTGACCTGTGAGGCACATGCAGGGGTGGCAGCTTGGAACGAATGGAGCAGGTCGATTTTTCGGCGGAACGGGACAGTGTGAGGAGAATACGGATTTTCCACCTCCTATCGACGTTCCTCCCCCCATTTCCAGATGCACGACCCTACTTAGGTCTCATAGTGTGACCTGGGGAGATGCAGGCAGGAGGAGGATGGGGCAGAGCAGGGCGCTGCCCGTGGTTTGGTCCGCCTGCACGTGCCGACGGTGTGGGAGGGAAGCAGCCATTTCACAGCCCACGGCTGCTTTGTCCGTGATTTGCACGGCTGGGGTGTGATGGGGGTACCCCCACCCGTCCTGGGGCTGGGATCGGACGGGTCACAGGGGCAAGAGGAAGTTGTGGACACGGGAATGGGTGGCAGGGTGTAGATCCCTTGGTATTTGAAACAGAAACGGGCACTCGGCGGCAGGCGGCCATCTTGGAAATGCAGCAGTCTTTCACTGTTGGCGTTTTATACACCATCGTCCTCGCTCTGGGCTCTTGCCCGGGCTGGAAGGCTGGGGGTACAGGGACTAAAGACGGGGGTCACTGGAGAAGTCGGCGTTAATTCCGTTTTGATGGCCACTGGAGAGCTTTATTTTAGTGGGCAGGCGCGTTCAAAGTCAAGCTGTTGTGCAATGGTTTGCTGAGTTGGGCTGTGATGTGAAATTACACCCCGCAACGCAAAACCCTGTGGTGGGCAGCGGGGAGCGTGCCCTGACACCCGCCTGCGGGTAGTTTTAGTTTTAGGGAGAGTGTCTTTCGGCAGGCGGCAGTCTTTAGACACGGTTGTGTTTTATATGCAAACACACTCGGCGCTGTACGCGTTCATGTCAGGGCGGAGAGCTGTGCTTAGCCACACGGGGATGAAACATGATGTGGGTGTTTAGGAGGTGTTTGGGGCGATTTCGTTTTTTTCTGCACACTTACGTGACCCAATCTGCACAAATGGAAATCAAACGTCTTACTTTCTAACAAGCCCCTCTGCCCCCTCTTGCTTCAGATGCTGTCAGCACTGAACCGCGACCATGAGGGGCCCCTCGAATGACTTCTGCGGGCTGCAAACCGTCCTTGTGCCGCCCGCAGATCTGACTTCCGCCAAGAGTCCTTGAGCCGGGGGTGCGCGCAGAGCAGCGCCCGAGGGTAGGGCACACCAGAGAGCTGTGGGGTGTTACATGTATGTGCTCGACTGAGACGACAGTTTACAGCACGTCGCTTAATAACCCTTTGGGGACAGGACTTGACTAGTTGCGCATTTTACGCATTTTTGAAACCGTTGGTGCAAATCGAGGCTTTGACTTCGGCCGATGGCACGCCAGGAGCCCCAGACAAGGTGCTCTATGATTCATATCCCTCGTGTGTGGGCGCAGCACTGAGGGGCGTCTGTGTTCTAGAGACAGATAGCCGAGCCTCTGTCTCAGAAGAAGGCTGTGTACGCTGGGGTAATTAGCCGCTTTCATGCCCTTAAGTGTACTGCAAAAGGTGCCCTCCCCGTTGTGTAATGTGGACTAGAACCCGAAGTCAGGGGCGAGGCCACAGGCCACAGGGGTAGAAGGGTTTTTTAGGAGGTGGGTGAATTCGTTACTGTTGCTGATATTTGGAAATCTTGGGGTACCTAGTCCCTGAGCAGCCCGAAGAAACCACGAAAGGTGGTACACTGTTCTACGCCGACTGTCCCCGAGGCGGGGACGGGGCCGTGCACGTTGGTCGGTGGGCAGCCCTTAGGACTCGCCGCACGCCCTTTGCTGGTCGAGTTTCTCGGTAGATTCGTTCCGTTGCAGCGAATGCTGCTGACATCGCCGCCAGCCTTAATATACGCGCCCTTTACTGGGTACCGTGACGCTGGAGATGTGGGCAGAGGGGGCACTGGGGCAGAGAGGGCGCTCACTGTGATCTCTCTGCACGTGCGGGCTGTTTGGGAGGGAAGCAGCTATTTCGCCTGCTCCTGGTGCGGCGGCAGGAATGGGGTGCAGTGAGGGGCGCCCCCAGCCCTCGTGCTGTCAAGGGGTGCGTACTGTCAAGGAATCGGGGCGGCCGTGGCTCTCAGGGTGACCACCCGGCCCCGACCCCTCTGTTTTTGAAGCACGTCCAGCAGCTTGTTGTCGGACGGCCATTTTGGAATCTGCAGCAGCTCCACACTGCTGGCGTTTTATACACACGCGTCCCCCGCTCCGGGCTCTCACCCGGGGGAGGCGAGCAGGGGGCGGACAGAGGGGCGCAGGGGTCGTTGGGGACACCGGGGCTATTCTGGTTTGATCGCTTCGAGGACATTTTATGTTAGGGAGCAGGGATGTTCACAGCCGGAGCAGCCGTGCAGAGGTTTGCAGGGCGAGCATGGCTGTGCTCTGAAATGACACCCGGCATTGCTAACCCGTGTGAAGGGTAGCACGGGGAGCGTGCCCTGCGCCGTGTAGAGGGGCGAGGGGTGCAGTGTGTTCTGCTAACGGGGTAGGATTCTCGAGGCCGGACAGGGGTAGGAACAAGCAGAGCGTCTTCACGATTGTTTTGGTACTGCACATACTGGCGTAGGTCTGAGCGGGTGGTATGGCCGCTGGCACCCGGGAGAGGAGGCCTGAGCTCGCTCTGAACCCCACACAAGGACACTCGAGGGAGCACCTTTCCACACACTACAGCCGCTTGACACTGTTGTATCGTGCCCAGCAATGCGGATTAGCACGTTGCCCGCCGGGGTTGAAGGTCAGAGGTCTGCACGGCATTTTAGGAAGTGAAAACGTCAGCGACGTTTTAAGGCACTGGCAAAGAGGCCAATTGCCCAGGCCCCCATCTTCCAAGGGGTCCCCTGGTAATGTGATATTTCTCTGATTCGACCTTATCGTTGTCGATTTTTCTACCAGCACCACCTATATCTACTTTTGGCTTTGTCTCTGTCTTTAAGTGTCTCATATATATATATTATATTGATACAACACAGAATTGGCAAAATAGGCACTACAGTTCAAGATTGCTCCGAAGAGGGGCCCAACATATGTCTGGCCCGGGGTCCCAAATATTCTCAAGAGGACACTGGCGGGAGTGACCCTATATTTTGAGTAAATATGACCATTGTGAGTGTTGGGGCCCACAGGGGCCCTCGGCTCACCAGGACTAGCCGATGTGGCACAGAGGGGCACGTGTTGCAAACGGTGTGAGGAATTGTTTTTGTGTTTATCGACTTACTGGGGCCTGTGGGGTAGGTAGCCGACGTGAAGCTATCCTCTGAAATGGGGGCGAGGCAGGTCAGATGGATAGAAGGTTTTTAGGTGGTGCAGGTTTCAGGTTTTTATTTGTCAGAAGACAGGCCCACTTTGGGGGTCTATGGCCGTTTTGCAACCCGCAGAAAGAAGTAAAGGACCCTCGGGGCGGTGTTTATAGCCAGCTATGCCCAGAGGACCAAGGCTGGACGTCCCATGTTTAGAGGTGCGGCGTAGGTTCCTACCTGCCAACAGATTACGAGATTTGTTGGCTAATAACCGGGTTGCGGGCCCGAGATATCTGCAAACGGCCCACTATCCCTATCCGTTGAATAATGTGGGCTAATCATTAAAGTGTCGGCGAGGGCACAGATCATAGGTGTAGCAGGCAAGGCTGCGGGTTTGATTTTGTATTTGTCGGCAGATTACGGGGTCTTTGAGGTTAAACAGGGGTAAACCCGCTGATGTTCTGCAGCGCATCCCCTGCCGACCCTGTAATGCGCACTGCACGTGAAGTATTGGCTGAGGAAATTGATCTGTAGAGAGAATGGGGTTTTATGGAGGTGTGGGGGGGATTCTGTGTTTTACGGCAGATTGAGAGACTTTTGGAAAATAGCCAGTTTCCAGACTCTTGGTACTCAGGCGTGAAGGGTGTGAGTACCACCCAGCACAGCCGTCGGCAGTTCCGGAGTGGGAAAGCAAATCTTGCGTTTATCTGCAAGTTGGTATAACAGCCATTTTGCAGCTGCAGCTTCCTCCGGAGCAATATTCTCCGTGTGCGATATGCGACCTCCCCCCCACACTCTCTAGAATTCTGGGGTGTCTCGGATGGCAGGGGAGGCGGCGGTAGTCAGGAGGGGGCTAGTGCTGCTAACCCGGCAGGTGTGTATGTTAAGGCGCCAAATGTACAGCACTGTCTGTCAGACATGGAGCAGAGCCACCGCCGCCATCTTGTGCAGTACAGAGAGGGACGGGTGGGTGCGGGGAGAGAGAAGGAAGGGCAAGCCGGGTGCGAAGGAAAGAGGGGCGAAACGAAAGGTAACATAGTCCAAACAACGAGGGCAGTCGAGGGGTGTGGGCAACAGAGAGAGATGGGGAGGTGCTGGGGGCACGTGAAAGAAGAGAGGAAACGAGAAATGTGGATTGAGAGAAAAAGGGGGCAGGGCGAAAACAAAAATAGGAAGGAACATGAAGGGTGGATGATATGTAGGGAGGGTGGATACATTGTGATTACGGAAACGAGAAAGAGGAAGAGGTACATAAAAAAAACGAGAAGAGGGTGCAAACTAAGCAAATAAAAGTGGTCTAGATTGTACGAGTCGAAAGAAAGAAAATGAAAAGAATAGGATGGAAGAGGATGACAAGGGAAGGATAGAATGAGAGTGAAGGAGGTAAGACAAGAGCTAGTAGAGAAGAAGGGGAATGAAGAAACGAGTGAGGAGAAATGAAACGAAAGGGTTGAGAGAAGGAATCGCGTAATGAGAGGAGGAAGAAGAATGGGTCCCTCAAGGAAAGAAGAGTTAGGGGAATGTGGAAAGGAGCTGGGGGGTTACAAATACGAGACGAAGAAGAGGGGCTATAGGAAAGTGGGGCAGAAACGGGCGAAATGAGGGTAAAGAAGAAATGGAAAGCGAGTGAACGAGGGTGCTCAAAAGATAAAGCAGGAGCAGGGATTGAAGAAACGAGCGCCAATTCATGGGCGATAGGAGAGGAAGGGGAAAAGTGAAAAAAGGAAAGGAGAAAAGAGTAAAATATAGAAAATAAAGAATGAAAGGGCGATGAGGAATGAACACTGAGGATGGACGAGGATAGGCAGGGAGAGTATAGGAATGTAAGTCACAAGAAGGGAGAAAAGTGGAAACGCAGCATGACTGAAGAAAGAGCAAAGGGAAGATCAAAAGTACATTTCAAAAGAAAAAAGGCACGAGGGCAGAACAAGTGAGAACTGAGAAATAAGCCAGGAAATGGGCAGATGAATGAGAGAAGTCAGGATAAAAGTAGAAGCAATCGTGTGGGTACAAAGCGCAGGCGAACTGACAGGAAGAGATAAACACCAATTGTTGAATGGGGAGAATATGAGTAAAGAGGGAGGCAGAAAAGAGAGAAGGAGGAAACTATGAGCAAGGGACGTGACAGGACGAGAGGAAATGAGAATATGAGTAGGAGATGAGACAGAGCGAAGAGAGGGTTTGGACAAGAGGTGAGACGGAAAGAGAGGGAGAGAGGGGACTGTAAGAGGAAGAGATCGACATGAAAACGAGAAAGGAGGGAGCTAAGAGCTTGGGGTGGGACAGAAACTGATCAAACTAGATGTGCATTGACCAGGGGAGGGACAAAAGGACCTAAAGGTGAGGGGCAATAAGAATTGACAGAAGAAGAGTATGAGCAGTGGGTGAGACAAAAATAGATGAAAGGAGGAGCGTATGAGCGAGGGATAACACAAAACAGATATAAGGGGGATAATATGAGTAGGGGAAGGGGCAGAACGAGAGTGGAGGGGGAGAGAGTGAACGAAGGACGGGACAGAAAGAGATAACGCTATGGGCATAAACAGATGAAAGGCGCAGCGTACGAGCATAGAAAGGAAACGAGGGTAAAATGAACACGGAATGGAGGAGGCAAGTACGTGCAAGAAACTGGCAGGCATAGGGAGGTGGGGAAAGTATGAACAAGAAGAGGAAGAGGAGAGTGTGAGCCGAGGGCGTAACAGAAATGAAGGACATGGCAGAGTATATGCATTGGATGGGCATCAAGAAAGGTGATGATGGGGCATGAGAAGGAATAGTAAGGGGAGGTGAAGAGTATGTGCATGGGGCATGGAGGGGAGGAACAATGGACGGGAAAGAACAAGATCGAAACGGGAGACATCAGCAAGGGGTGTGAGAGGAAGGCGAGGTGTAGTGTGAGCCAGGAAGAGGCAGAAGGGGGAGTAGGAAAAGTGGGAACAAGAGATGGGGCAGAGAGGGCGAAGGATGAGGGCTTGAGTATGGGACGGGCATAGAGAGAGGAAAGGAGGGACATTTTTGCAGAGTAGTATCGATGAACGGGTAGACATAAAATGCGGAGAGTATGAGGGAGGGATGGGGCAGGAAGGGAAATATGCAGAGTGTGTGCAAGGGATTGACAGAAAAACAAAGGCGTTGTGAGTAAGGAATTGGGCAGAAAGAGATAAAAGAAGGAGCGCATCAGCTTGAAATGAGGCAGGACGAGACCGGGCAGGAGAGTATGAGGAAGTCATGGGACAGAATCAGATAAAAGTAGAAGCGTTGGACAAGGGGTGCAACAAGAGGAAAGCAGGCGTCTAGGGCAGGGGTGGAACTGCAAGAGCTTCGAGAGGGGGAATGAGCAAGGGATGGGATAGAAAGAGAGAGGTGGTAAGAGCAACGGATGGGGCAGAAGAAGAGAGGTGGAAAGAGCAACGAATGGGGCAGAAATAGAGGCAGAGGGGGTGTCAGTATGAAAAGTGGATGGGGCAGAAATAGAGGCAGAGGGGCAGTATGAGCAGTGGATGGGGCAAAACGAGAGGCGGAGGGGGGAATATGAACAATGAATGGGGCAAAAAGAGATTCGGGGATGTATGAGCAACGGATAGGGCACAAAACGAGGCAGAGTGGGGTATGAGGAAAGGATGGGGTAGAAAGAGAGAAGGGGGATATTAGCAAAGGGTGGGCAGAAAAACAGAGGGGAGTATGAACAACGGATGGGGCAGAAAGAGAGATGGAGTATGAACATCGAGTGGGGCAGAAATAGGGGCAGAAGAGGTTAAAGGAACGGGTGGGGTAGAAAGAGAGGTATGGAGGGAGGGAGCAATTGATGAGGCAGAAGGAGGCACAGGGGGTAGTATGAGAAACGGATGGTGCAGAAGGAGATGCAGAGGGGACAGTGTGAGCAACGGATGGGAGGAAGAGGCGTGGGGGAGTAACGAATGGGACAGAAAGAGAAGTAGGGTGCAATGCGAGCGATGGATGGGGCAGAAAGAAAAGGAGAAAGAGAAGCAGAGGGGGGTGTGATCAACGGACGGAGCAGGAAGAGAAGTAGATGTGTGAGCAACAGTGAGGCAGGAAGAGAAGCAGAGGGGGGAGTGTGAGCAACGGATGGAGGAGGAAGAGAAGCAGAGGGGGGAGTGTGAGCAACGGATGGAGGAGGAAGAGAAGCAGAGGGGGAGTGTGAGCAACGGATGGAGGGGGAAGAGAAGCAGGGGGGGGGGTGTGAGCAACGGATGGAGGAGGAAGAGGAGCAGAGGGGGGAGTGTGAGCAACGGATGGAGGAGGAAGAGAAGCAGAGGGGGGAGTGTGAGCAACGGATGGAGGAGGAAGAGGAGCAGACGGGGGTGTGAGCAACGGATGGAGGAGGAAGAGAAGCAGAGGGGGGAGTGTGAGCAACGGATTGGGCTTGGGGCAGGAAGAGAAGCAGGGGAAGGGTGAGCAACGGGTGGGGCTTGGGGCAGGAAGAGAAGCAGAGGGGGTAGTGTGAGCAACGTATGAGGCGGGAAGAGAAGCACAAGGGGAGTGTGAGCAACGGGTGAGGCAGAAAGAGAAGCAGAGGGGGAGTGTGAGCAACGGGTGAGACAGAAAGAGAAGCAGAGGGGGAGTGTGAGCAACGGGTGAGACAGAAAGAGAAGCAGAGGGGGAGTGTGAGCAACGGGTGAGGCAGAAAGAGAAGCAAAGGGGGGAGTGCGAGCGATGGATGCAGGAGGAAGAGAAGCAGAGGGGGAGTGTGAGCAACGGATGGAGGAGGGAGAGAAGCAAAGGGGGGAGTGCGAGCGATGGATGAGGCAGAAAGAAAAGTGATGGATGAGGAGCGGATGGGGCAGGAAGAGAAGCGGGGGGGGGGGGGGGAACACCGAGTGGGACAGAGAGGAGGGATTCGGAGAAATGACATGACAGGACCGTTGGAGCTCTTTGAAGCCGGACGAGCGATCTTACACAGGACTGGTCTGAAATGAACGCGAGATGTTAATTTATGAGGAAATAAAGCTATGGTTATAATTAGCAGTCACGTGGGGTAAAATAAAATGAAATAGAGAATATGTTCTAGGTGCGAATTGGAGGTGTCAGGGGAGAGTGAGATCAGCACGGTTGATATTTATGCGACAAATGTCCCTATCCGCGCATCCCCGTCGCCGCAGCCAGCTAGGAATAGCTTCCATTTTCTTTGCCTGCCGCATTGATTTCCTCCATTTCAGGCGGCTCAGCAGAGCAGCGCCGGCACCGGGCTTTATTTAAACCCTGAGCCGGGGAAGGGGATTAGCGGCTGCGTGCCTGCTTGTGCCGGAGCCGGGGAGGCAGAGGGGTCTGCGTGTGCACCCGCCCTGTCACACATCCATCTACCTGCCTGTGCACCCACCGCGTGTGCACCCGCCGTGTCACACATCCATCTACCTGCCTGTGCACCCACCGCGTGTGCACCCGCCTTGTCACACATCCACATACCTGCCTGTGCACCCACCGCGTGTGCACCCGCAGTGTCACACATTCATCTACCTGCCTACGCACCCACCGCGTGTGCACCCGCAGTGTCACACATCCATCTACCTGCCTGTGCACCCACCGCGTGTGCACCCGCCCTGTCACATCCATCTACCTGCCTGTGCACCCACCGCGTGTGCACCCGCCGTGTCACACATCCATCTACCTGCCTGTGCACCCACCGCGTGTGCACCCGCCATGTCACACATCCATCTACCTGCCTGTGCACCCACCGCGTGTGCACCCTCCGTGTCACACATCCATATACCTGCCTGTGCACCCACCGCGTGTGCACCCGCAGTGTCACACATCCATATACCTGCCTGTGCACCCACCGCGTGTGCACCCGCAGTGTCACACATCCATATACCCGCCTGTGCACCCACCGCGTGTGCACCCGCCGTGTCACACATTAATCTACCTGCCTGTGCACCCACCGTGTGTGCACTTCTATTATCTGCGTAGAAACTCGCACACCCATCTACCTGCCTGTGCACCCACCGCGTGTGTACCCGCCGTGTCACACATTCATCTACCTGCCTACGCACCCACCGCGTGTGCACCCTCCGTGTCACACATTCATCTACCTGCCTACGCACCCACCGCGTGTGCACCCTCCGTGTCACACATTCATCTACCTGCCTACGCACCCACCGCGTGTGCACCGCTATTATCTGCGTAGAAACTCGCACACCCATCTACCTGGGTGTGCACCCGCCGCATGTGCACGTCTATTATCTGCGTAGAAACTCGCACACCCATCTACCTGTCTGTGCACCCACCGCGTGTGCACCCGCTGTTATTTCTGCGTACATACTCGCACCTCATATCTACCTGCGTGTGCACCCACCGCGTGTGCATGTCTATTATCTGGGTGGAAACTCGCCCATCCATCTACTTGCGTGTGCACCTACCGCGTGTGCACGCACTGTGTAATTTCTGCGTACATACTCGCACCTCATATCTACCTGCGTTTGCACCTACCGCGTGTGCACGTCTTTATCTCTGCATAGATAATCGCACATCCATCTACCTGCCTGTGCACCCACCGTATGTGCACGTCTTTATCTCTGCATAGATACTCGCACATCCATCTACCTGTCTGTGCACCCACCGTATGTGCACTTGCTTTAATTTCTGCATAGATTCTCGCACATCCATCTATCTGCGTGTGCACGTCTATTTTTCTGCGTTAGACCCTCGCACTTACATATACCTGCGGACCCTACCGCAGATGCACGTTATGTTTATTGGTATATACCCGCACATCTACTGTGTTACCTACCTCGCGTGTACGTCTATATTTCTGCGTAGGTACCGGCACATCTTGCAACCTGCATGTGCATCGAAGTGCATGCACCACTGTGTTGTCTGTGTATCTACCCACAAAGCTAACTAGCTGCCGCATGTGCATCTACTCTTGCGTGCACCTCTTATCTATCTACCTACACATTTATCTATGTGCACCTGCCCGCGCGTGCCCACCTACATTTGTGTGCAGCTTCGCGCACATCCACTTTACGTCTTGTGCATCAGCTCGTGAATACACCCGTTTAAGCGTATATCCACCTGCTACTGCATAAATATACCCTCTGCCTACCCATGCCTCTGTCTACCTGCATCTATACGCATTTGCATTGCTCCCTCTACCTGCACACACCATCCCTCCCGGCTGTGCACATGACCTTATATTTTCCTACATATATGAGCAGCTGTGCACGTGTCCTTTGCTTTACCTACTCACACATTGCCTACTTATGCATTTACCTGCTGCTTATCTACACAGATTTGCTTTGCACCCGTCTATTTGCACACGCACACACATTCCAACCCATCATGCCTGTGCATACGTGTCAGTGCATATGACCTGATATTTTCCTTTATATATGTGCACGTGCACATATATCCTTTGCTGTACCCACCCACACATCTACCAGCTTATGCATTTACCTGCCGTCCACCTATAGGCAATTACTTTGCACATAGAACAACCCACCTATCTGTATAGTTTCCTTCGTGTGCATCTGTCTCCATGTCAGAGCATTTAACCACATACCTGCCTTTCTGTATGTGCAGCTGTCCGCTTGTACAACTGTCTGTCTCCATACCTGACCCCAGACATACAACCCTGTCTGTGTATTTGGCCGCGCGTACTCCTGTCTCTCTATGTGTCCACATGTCTACCTATGTTGCCTGCGTTTTACCCACTCAACCACCTTTCTGCCAGCCTCTGTATATATATATATGCACCTGTCTTTCAATGCGCCACTTTGTATACCGGGGGCTCTATAGGCCCCAGTCTCGTCTCTCTCTCTATTTCTCCATTCCTTGGCTCATCTGTGCCTCCTCTTGGCTGCTTCTCTGAGCCATTCTCTCTGTATTGCACTTTGTATCTCTACCTCTCAATCCCCTCTCTTCTCCACGTAGCTCTCTGTATTTCTGTCCCTCAGCCTGTACAACTGTATCACTGTCAACCTGTGTGTTTGTATCTCTGGCTCTCTGCGCGTTCCTCTGTTCCTCTGCGCTCCTTTGGGTATCTGTCTCTCTGCCCGCTTCTCCCCTCTCCTCCAGCTGTCTGTGCCTAGCTCTTCCTCGGGTTTCTCCTGTATCTACCTGCGTTGATGCTCTGCTCCTGCCGCCATTTTGGTGCTGTTAATTGCAAATGTCCGCCCGCCTGTGCTCTGTCTGTCCACGCCCCTGTGTACATGCCCGTGTAAACAAGCTCATGCAAACACGAACACAGGTATCACGGCTCACTGCTAGCAGAGGTCGTGGAATCCCTGCTCAGCGCAGGGTGTACCTCCTGCAATGTTCTCCCCGACACTGCACTCCGGAGCCCATTAATTCTTCTTCATTGCAGTTCAGCGCTCACCGAACACCCGCACCCGCAGCACGCGCACGCATGTCCTAAGTAGCGCCTAGAGCCTCCTAGAACAGCTTAGCCGACTGGTAACGAGATTTTCATGGCCCATGCCCTGATTATCGCCGGGGTATCGCCTCCATTTACTATCACTATGGTATCGATACTATGACAGTTCCTTGAGTAGCGTCTTCTATCGATACTGTCTGTCTTGAATACCTCTATGTCGCGAGAGTATCCTGTCTGGAGTGGGGGGTGGGGGGTACGAGGTCTTATGGATACAATCTAGTTAGTTCATAAGGAGTTTCGCTTTGATTTGCTTTCAGAGTTATGGACACTATCGCTCTGGGTTGGCATCGCCTGTCTCTTTGGTGGAATACCGGGTGGCATGTGTACAATACATTCGCTTTAATATGGGGGTGGCGTGAGTTGGTACCGTCGCCTCGGTTTAATATGTGGGTGCCATGGATGTTATACATTTGGTTTATCATTGGGCTAATAGCGACACTATAGCGTGTCCTCTTTGGATGGTGGGGGAGGGGCTGTACCGTAGGCTGGGGTCTTTGGGCACGGATGTAGCGGGCATGTGCCAGGTCCCTGGGCACGCCATCCAGACCCGGGAGAGCCGCGGGTGGCAGGGCCCCCCCTCCACCGAGGGCTGGGAATGACCTTGAGATGTCCTCTGCTGCGCTCCCGCGCGCGCCGCTCTGACGGGAAACATCGCGTTCTCGTGCATTCTTTCTGCCGCCCGTGGGGGAGGAAGCCACGGCTACCGCAGTTAGACACTGACAGCTGTCCCCCTCCCCCCAACACCAAATAAGGGCATGTGTGCCGCAGGATTACAAAATTGATATTTTCCGTAGGGTTCTGGTCATATAAACCCCAGACGGGGCTCACGGACTCCTGGGACACCCACATTTCGTGGACGCCGAACCCCCACTTCACCAGCCCATGGGAGTTACGGGAGAATCCACCCGTGAAGCGCCCTCTCTTCACGGATCGGACCGAAAAATGCACGCCTTTCTGGCCTTGTCCCCAGATTTCGGGGTGTCCCGGGTATACGAGCACATGTACCAGAGGGGCAGTGCCCGGACCTTGCACTCATCAATACTAACCCGGGATATTCCACGTATTTCTCGAGGGAGGATCCTTTAAGCGCCCCGTATTCCCTCGTTAAGTGTTCGACTGAACATAGCGTAACTCTGCGCAGCTCTTTCTTCAGAGGGTCTCTCTTGGGGTGCCTGAGACACGGGGAGGTCCCCCGCAGCCGGGGGGGAGATCACGCTCCACTCACTCCTAGGCAAGACTGTGGGTCTCAGACCTCTTCAGTCTCCGACCGCCCCCTGCTTTACAATAACCCAGCGAGGCGGGAAACAGGCAACCCTTGCACATAGAGGAAGAACTGCATTATGCTGGTGTGGGGGGTTCGGCTCTCGGAGGGTTTGCTCGTCCTGAGGGAGCACGTGAAATGTTGCTGCTGCTCTCATATTTTGCCTCACACCTTTTCTGCTGCCCTACACGCCAAGGGAGTCAGATGAGGGGGCACGGTTTGAAGTGACCCACAAAACCGACCTGGGCGGTCTTCAGTATCACTTCACAAGTCACCCCAAATTCTGACCTGTGATCCGCAGTGTCACTGCACCCCAAATGACAACCGACCCTCGCCTCCCAGGGTGTCGGCAGAATTACTGCTCCGACTAATACTCCAGTTTTATTGTTACATCACAGCCGCTTATCTTTCTCCTCAAAATTATCCTGCTGAGGGAAGTCGGTCCGACGTGCAGCAACAGCCACCCCCCCATAACCCCGCTAGCTGAGGTGTGTTCCTCGCAGTAACTGCGATCTCGGATACACGAGCACAGTTGCCAAAGGTCGTGCAAAACCAGAAATGCTTGAAGCATTTAACATCTGCGTGAAATCCGCCAAGCGCCGCCCTTTACCGAAAAGGTTTCGCCCCAGAATAAAGGCTAGTGCCCCGATGAAGCGCCGACATCAATACACACCGTTGAATAATCCCTTGCTGCACCGCTGCCCCTGTGTGATTACCACCCTCAGCCACGAGCCCGGGGAGGCCTGGCTCACAAAGCCTGTTTGTTAGAGATATGCAGATTACACTGAAGGCCAGCCCGGGTCCACACCGCTGAGGCGCCCTTTGGGTTCGTTTTATTGTAGAGAAGAAACGAAATAGTTTTTTTTTTAAATAAAACAAACAAAAAAACACATAAATGGTTATCTGAGCGGTAATCGGACACCCCAAGGCTCCCATCAAGTCCACCCTAACCAGATGGCTCTCAGCCCACAAGAGCAGTGGCTTCTACCCTTTCATCTTGAGGTCCCCACCTCCAGCCCCTAGGAGTAGCTACCCTTTCACAAAGAGGCTTCCTCCTCCCAGCCTAAGGTGTTGCCCTCCAGCCCACTTTGAGGTGTTCACAATGAGGTGCTCCTCCTCCTAGCCAGTGTCCCTCACTGAAGGGGACCAACAAGGCCCAAACCAATCTGGGGACCTGGTCTGGCAGTTCAGGCTGGACTGTTTCTGCTGGAGCAGGATCAAGTCTGATTTGCACATTCCTGGCCCTTGTATGGAGCGGTATAGAGGGGAACGATTATGGACTAGAATGAGATCTGAATGATTACCAGTGGCTGACGCTAATTTATTCATTTCAACCTTCACTTTTAATGTGATGAAGCTCAACATGGTCAAAGTTGGTAGCATGTGTTCATGTATAGCGGGTACGTAAGTCTGAGATGCTTTAAGGCTGGTCATTTTCTGCAATAGCATAATGAGCAAAAATCGATGAACTGGAATGCGGCTCCAAATAATTATCTGTGGCTGATATTAGTTCGAGAATATTACCTATGATTTTTTTCTAAGTGGGACACTGTAGGAGTGACAAGTACGGCCAGATGTGAGCCATTTCCTCACTGTGCCATAGGACTTAAAATATATCCCACGGATGTCTGTGGATGCATGTCTTCCTAATTAGGCTATGTGAACATTGTTACATGGGACTCAAGTCCCACCTCATATTGACTCCCAACAAGGTGGAAACTAATTGCTTATTTGCATACCACATGACTTAAGTTGTACCTCACTGATGAGTCCCAAAAAGGTGAAACTGCTCAGGAGGTGTTTGTGTTCTCCTCAGGAGATGACCTGACCTGGTGGCTAGGGCTGGGCTGTTGTTGTTGAAGTAGAACCATGCCTGTTTCACCTATGGCTACTTCTTGTCTCAAGAGGCATATTGAGCAAAACAAATGAACATGGAATGGCCCTACAGGAATTACCAGTGGCTGAGATTAATTCAAGCATTCCACCCATCGTTTGTTTAATTTCTCGAGTCACTACACCAACCTTCCCATCTGTTGAATCATGCAAAATGCTCCAGTATTTGACTACAGTCGAGATGTGTCTATGAAGCTAGTGGTCAGGGCATGTTTGAAAACAGATCAATGGCTGCCAGTTGTTTTTTCCCAGCAGAATAGTCTGAGCCCCTTGTCTGTGTTGATAGCCCGTGTGTCTTTGCCTACGCAGCCCATGGCAGATCCATGTCACGCTCTGTGAATATACAACCATGCACACTGATGTATACAAACAGAGGCATGTTAGTAAAGTGCGAGCTACAATGTTGAGTGCCGTTATCCTATGCCTCCTGTAGCTCGTGCCATGCCAATGTGTAGTCCTTTATAGGATGGTAGTGAAGCTTTTGTCAGTCAGTCCTTGAAGCTGTGCTGGGGAGGTACTTCCTGAAGGAGGAATGTATACATGCTGCAATAAAAGACAATACCACCAACCTCACATGTCTGCATTGGCAACGAGCATCATGTGTGTACACCTTCCTGCCCTGCTCTGCCAACGTATTTATCTGTGATATTCTTGCTCTGGTGAGAGTTCATCAGACTACATAGAACCTCAGGATCTTGTTACTTTTTGTGGTCTGCTGTTAGCGTTGTCAAGGCCGTGCTCTTCACTGTGGCACTCAACCAACTCTGTAGTTTATTAAACTATTTTTTATTCAATGTTGGTCGTTGTGGAACATATAATGTAAAATATTTGTTTTACCATGAAGAATGATACAGGCCAACCCCCACGGTGCTACTGTGTGACACACAATATCGACTCCCTTGAGGAGCAGACACCACACAGTGACACAAACGAGCTAAAACTCACTGTAAACAATGCATCTCAAGCTCGGTTTCAGAGACTCTGAACTATATCCAATAAGGAGTGTGAAAACACCCCAGGGCATCGACACCAGCCGCAGGAAGCTTAGGGGTTGATTTGGGGGCAGGGCGGAGCAAAACTGTCTCTCAGGTACTTCTGTGTACAAGGCCCTACCTCCTCGAGGCCCCTCCCCTTCAATGGTACACCCCCTCCAAGGCCTGCCCCCTGCTCACATGGTGAAATGTTTGTTTAAGTTGGCAGGTCTGATGATGTACTGCGCAATAGAGAGAAACATCGAACTTCTCTCATGTTGCATAAGTTTCTGTGAATGCACTTTCTGCATGTGCGGCCTCTTTGACTCGTCTAGGGATCGGGGACGCACGCGCCAGGGCAGTTGCATGAGAGGACTGATGCCAGGTTCTATTGCCCTTGGCAACAAAGTACCAACGAGGCACGCCAGATCCAGTCACTGCTGAAAGATGTTTGTTTTTACCTTTGATTGCAGTGCCTTTTATAATATTTTCAAAAGAAGAAAATAGAAACAAGCATAACAGGTCTCACACACTGCGACTTGCCTTTCCGTTGACCTGCTCATGCTAATCATGGCACTGTCAGAGGACCGGACTGGCAAACCTAAAGTAGCCCTGGCACAAATGCTCAAACCATCTTTGCTCCCTTTGTCTCCTTGTGCTATCTCTCTCTTTCCATCTATCCATTCTCTCTCTTTCCCTTTTTACTTTCCCCCCTTTGACTGTTTTCTTGCTGCATTTCCCCTCCTTCTCTTGAAGCCTGAAACTGCCCCCTGCAATTAATCTAAGGGAGAGGTCTTCAAGCATTTTTGCTCTGACTCCCCCTTACGCAAAATGTTGTGAAGTTTGGCCCCCTCCAGAACGACATGTCAAGGATTTGGGGAATGGGTGGGAGAGGAATGATCACAGTGGGTGGGGATCATGAGATCATTCCACAGCTGCTTTTCTGTAGCTCGTGTGGGATTTATAAAAAAGCAACAGCATCAAACAAGAACAGGATTGACCAAAAACACTACTGCGCACAGTTGGGGTGCTGTGGGCCCCAGTGCACTCCACCTGCTGCACTAATGATGGCGGTAGCCCTGAGAAGCAGGCTATCTCCTTTTCTTTCACTCCTTCTCTTTTTTTGTTTAAACATATTTTAATAGAAGGTTATGACATGGTACATCGTTGGGTGAAACAATCCACATGGTCTTGTCTCATTGGAGCAAGTCCTCTCATGACAATCATAATTACACAACATTTATCACAACTTAACAGCTGTTTTTCTGAAGCACACCCAGTATTTCTGTTGCTCACTTTTGGTTTCATTTCAAAAGGAAAGCATTCCCTCCCATCCATATCTAAAGCACATGCAGCTCTGAGAATACACATCCTGGAACCTGTTGTCATACCCAGTAGTTACTGCATCAAGTGTTATCGGTAAATGAGAATCTGAAACAAGAAAAAAAAACAAAATCTTACTAACTTCCCCTCCCACTCTCTCCCCCCCCCCCCTAGGCTCAACAATGAGAAATTACATAATCATATAATCAGTCCAGTACTGCACAATTCCATTTTGGTACATACAGACGTTATCCTGTCGGTCTTCAGCAACCCCCCTGTGCAAGTCCCAGAGTTCTAGCCCTAACGCTTTGCTTCTCGATTCAAGCCTCCATAGAACATACACAAGGTACAGTATTCTATTATGTCCAAAGCGCCAAGTTCCTCCATCAGCAAGTTCCATTCCATTGATATGGGTGTCCAACGCAATCCGCGTTGTTCTTCCCTTTTCAATTCCGCCCCCTCTGCCCTGCCCCATTTCAATAACTCATCATACCAGGTTTTCAATGCTGGTGGCCTAGTTGCCTTCCATTGCATTGTAATGTTACGTTTAGCCAGAATTAGCGCCAAATTATTAAACTTAGTTACCGGACTACCGTTCTTCCCTCTAGAACCCAGCCCCAGCAGACAGTATTCCAAGCTATCATTATTCCGCACTGGAGCTATTTCTGTCAAAATCTCACAGACTGCCCCCCAGTATCATCGTAGTCGGGGACAGTTCCACAGCATGTGTATCAAATCCGCAGCCTGTAGTTGGCAGCGCGGGCATTCATCCGATGCATCAGGGTACATGGTCTTCAGCTTGCACGGTGTCAGATAGGCTCTATGCAACAGCATGAGTTGGATTAATTTGAATTTCGGGTTTCTCTACACCTTCCTGGGGTATTCCACCAACCCATTCTATTCTTTGTCACTAAACACCCTCCCTATATCCGTTTCCCACTTGTCCGATAGGGGACGGTGGGACACAGCTGCCACCGTGCAAATGCCTCTGTATATCCACCTAGTAAGGTGACCTCCGTTACCCATCAAATGTTGCATTGTGACCGTTGCATTCGTGGCCGGTTCCACCCCCTCAGGTGCCCATGTAGTGCGAATGTAATGAGACAGACTTGCATGTAAAGAAACGGCGTGTTCGGCACTTCATGCTCTCTCATGAATCCATCATGCGGCATCATAGTACCCTCCTTAAAGAAATCACCCACTGTGGACATGCCCGCTGTTTCCAATGCTTCTAACCTTCTCATTGTGATTCTGCCTACCTGTGTGGGGATACCTAACAGGGGTATAGTAGGGGCATACGGGGACACCTCCTTGGTGTATTGAAGGGAATGCCTCCAGTATAATAATAATAATAATAATAATCCACATTTGTAAAGCGCACAATCACCCGTAAGGGTCTCTAGACGCTGGGGGCCGTCGGGAAGATTAAGCAAGCTATTGCCCAGAGTCACATGGTGCTGGGCTAACCTGCCGCCGGAGCCGGGGATCGAACCCTGATCCCCAGATTCCAGCGTCAGTCGCCCTGGCCGCGGCGCCAGGGCAATTTTCAAAAGGTGTGATGCAGACGGTGGGATCTTGCTGTTAGGCAAAATGAGTGTATGTACTGCGCCCCTCTGCCAGTCTAAATGTGTTTATTTCCTGCAAATTCCGCCTTCCAGCCAATATGCTAGCCATTGAGGCTGACTCGCATAGCAGTAGGCTTTCAGATCAGGGACACCCATTCCCCCATGTTTAGTATCTAGGTACAGTTTTGTCATCCCTTTGAGCCTCCTGCTCTTGTCCCATATCAGTTCAATCAGCATAGTGGTGAGTAACAAGAACGTCTTTAAAGGTATCATTACAGGCAGATTGCTAAAGAAATATAGCAATCCAGGGAGCACCACCATTTTGGCTATTGCTACTTTTCCTGCCACAGATAGATGCAAAGTGACCCAGAACCTTATTTGGGATCTAAGCGAGGTGATAGCCCTATACAGATTACCCTCCAGAAGATCAGTCTTATCCCTGTATATATTAATTCCTAGATACCTGAAAGTGTCAGGTGCAATGTGGAACGACCAGTCCCCGAACCCCATCATACTAGTACGTGTTGAATCCGCAAAATAATCGACATAGGATTTGTTTTAATTTATCGACAGTCCAGACAACCTTTGGAATGCAGCAGAAATCGAAGGCACAGGTTCACAATCAGTGTCCAGGTCCCTGAGATACAGTATTATATCGTCTGCATATGCAGATGCAATATGTGTGGTGGAGCCCATTACTATCCCCCTATGATATGCAGTAGTGCGCAACTTCAGTAGCAGGGGTTCAAACGCCAGGATAAACAGCAGAGGCGACAACGGGCACCCCTGCCTGGTGCCTCTTGCAACCGTATAGTGTCTCGAGATATGCCTACCCGTTCTTGCCCGGGCCGTAGGATCTGTATATAATAATATCACCCACTTTATGAATTCTTCAGGGATACCGTACCGGGCTAGAGCATAAAACATATATTCCCATTGTATAGAATCAAAGGCTTGTCACAAGTCTAACGAAATACAACCCACGGCATCAGCTCCCTGGAGGGTATGGGTCATTACCTGAAGTAATCGCCGAATATTCAGGGCAGTACTTCTTCCCGGGACAAACCCACACTGGTCGTTGTGTATTAATTGCGGTATGTGTTGACAAATCCGGGTCGCCAGTATTTTACTCAGTATCTTATAATCTACATTTAGTAATGAGAGAGGCCTGTACCCTGCCATGTCTGTGCTATCCTGCCCATGTTTTAACCGTGAAATTACTGTGGCCTGCAGTGTGGTAAGCGGAAGGATGCCAGCCTCCAAGGATGAGTGATATAGCCTTTGCCAGTGAGGTACCAATAAATCAGCAAACACTGCATAAAATTCCACAGGCAACCTATCCCCTCCAGAAAATTCCTCAGGCAACCCATCCCCTCATTCTTTCACTCCTTCTCCACCATGTCTGATCATTTAAACTCGAAACAAGTCTGGTTTCTTTCTGAAAGAAAATGAGCCCCTGCCTGCTTGCCCTCTTTTCTGCAGCAAGAGTGCCATCTGCCCCGATGCTAGCAACAATAATGAGCCTGCATGCCCACTTTTTATTGGAAAATATTCATAATTGTGATGCAGTAGGCACCTGGCCAAAAGTTTTACTGTATGTGTTTCACTAATGATAGGTACTGCCTTGCTGTCACTTTGACATTTTTCTAGAATCCAGGCTCTCATCTCACACCATCCCTCTCCCTCCCATCTCACAGAGCCCGTCTCCCTCTCATCTCTCTGATGCCCAAATAAAGGTCTCTCCTGTGCTTCATTTTTCCCCCTCCCCAGGACCATTTCTCCAAGGTTCAAAGAAACACTGCAAGTATGTCCCCTGTCCTCTAATGCAACTGCAGCGCCAGTGATACCTACAGCTCTGCAAAGCAGGCTCTCTACTCTGCCAACTCAACAAGGCCAATACTTCTAGGCCAGATGCTCAAAGCAGGCTTTCTGCCACTTTGTGTAAAAAACAACAACATAAAAGTACATTTAGACCCCCCACCCCCATTTCTAGGACCCAGTTCTGTGCGCAACAATAGTGACCTGGCACCTAATGATAGCAAGGAAAATGCATCCCATGTTCTTTTTAGGTCGAGCTGGAGAAAGCAATGCGAAGCATTGCGTCCATCTCGACAACTAATGTTGCCCGTCTCCTGGGAATCTGAGACAGGGGTCGGGCACGCGCGGCGATTGGTGTCTTTGGACGTGCACGTCCAGGCCGGCGCCGTGCACATCTCCTGCCTCAGATTCCCTGAAGTGCGCAAACACACACATACACACACACAGCTACACACACGCACCCCCCCCCCACCACGGGCTCACGCGCACACACACACAGCCACGCACGCACCCCCCCACCACTCACGGGCTCACACGCACACACACGCGCACACACACACGCACACAGATGCACACAGACACACACACATATCTCCCCCTCCACTCACCGTGCACTTTTGTCGCGTCGCCTCGCTTCGCTCTACAGGCTCCGCACTCCCCTGGTGTTTTCTCCGCCGCATCTCCACTCGCGGGGCTTCCCTCACGCCTGGGAGCCCCGCGTCACCGCTGCTCTCCGTGGGCCGAGCTTCCCGCAAAAAGCGCAAGTCCCGCCCCAGGACGTGACGCTCCCGAGCTTCCAGAACCTGCCGTGAAGAGACACACAAAAAACTGACACGACGCAGCATATAACCTCGAAGGATGAATAAAAACACAAACTGGCGAGTTTTTTATACCACAGTGCACCTATTGAGGCTCGGAAACCACAGGCCGCCTAATTGGAGCTGGGCACGAGCTGATGAGCCTCCGCCTGGAGCAGTTGGGGGAATGTGAGGAATGTGACCCGAGGGGGGACTGGCGGCTCTTCAAGAAGAGACCACGTGGCCTGCTTCCACCCGGACCTGCTCTCAGCACCACGGAAGCTAACATATGGTATGTAAGCTGCGGCCAAGCGGGGGACACGCAAATTCGAGCTGTGCCCTCTGCAGGAGTCAATTAAGTACTGGGGGAAGAGGGCTAGCATAAGTAACTTCAATTGGGTGACCCTGTGGGTCCTGGCCTGAACTGCACGGTGCAACAGCTCATCAGTGTGATGCAGTGAGAGGTGCTGGACAGTGACCTCATACACCAATTGGAATAATTAGGACACCCAGCGCTGGGTCCTTCCAGGGCCTAACCATCAATTCTGCTTTGGACATGAAGCCCATCTCTTCCGGCCCGCACCTGTCCCACTCCAAGAAGGCCATCACAAGCCCGCTATGCATTCCGCACCCCTTTTTTCTATAGCACTCTGTCGCCTTAAATGACAGGATCCATCCTCCCCTCTAGACCGCCCAGCCACGCTCCCACCAGTGCCTCAACGGAGGGCACTTGTATGTGCGGCCCCCTGCCCCCAACGCCCTTGGCCATCCCCGCATCCTCCACTGCCATCACCCTTACCGCCAGCGCCCGGCCCCCCGCTTTGTCCCCCCAGCGCCCACAGCACTGAATCCCCATACCAACCGGCCCTAGAATGATGAAGGCCCCTGCTTGACGCCCCTCCAACCACGCACCTGTCCCCTTCCTCCACCACTGATCCAGCGCAAAGTAGTCTACAACCTCGTCGAAGGCTCCACGCTCCGTTTCCTGCCGAGCTGTGT
Organism: Lissotriton helveticus; assembly: GCF_964261635.1. NCBI lineage: Eukaryota > Metazoa > Chordata > Amphibia > Caudata > Salamandridae > Lissotriton > Lissotriton helveticus. The sequence goes on from NC_136068.1 coordinate 1,071,517,916, forward strand.
GCCCCCATGGGCACATTATTCGTGCCATTGCCATAAATGTTTGCTACGTCTTACATTTTATTTCCTTTCGATACTTTCACACGTGCCACCATTGCCTATGTAACGTTTGTTGTTGTGTTGCAGTGTCTGCAATTTATTGCAGCATTATGCCTCTACTGGTACTTTGTTCGCTGTTGTAACCTGCACACATGCCTTTCTCCTCCTGTAATGCACCGTTTGCTACTTTTTTTTTTTGGTGCTCACAATTGTCTGTTCCTATTGTGAAGCCTTTGACACCTTTGGGTAAAGTCCACGCTGTATAACAATGCATAAAACGTCCCCCACCCACAGGACTGCATCAGCCTCCCAGTGTGTCCTTCATATCACCCGCCCCCACGGCCCTCTGCATAACGCGCAGTCTTTGCGCCCTGTATAGCGCCTCATCCCCCCCCCCCCCCCAGAACACCCAGTACTAGAACACACTTTCGAGGAAATACCGGTAGTTTAAGCACTTGGAAACTGAGCAGCCTGCATTCTTTTCCAAATGGACCAAACATAACAGTGGTAATACTGCCTGGGCCATAGTTTGCTCTCTCAAGTTCAACTCAAGGCCTGACAACAGTACTATTAACCCTTATGCGCCTCCTGACTACCAAGATGTCACTAGACCATCATATACCTGCTGTGTTGACCTTGCCTCCTTTTTAGGTCTCGTAGAAGCAACGCACCACTCAGCACCACCACAGCACTACTCAGCACCATCACACCACCACAGCATCACCCAGCACCACCACAGCACCACCACAGCACCACCACAGCACCACTCAGCACCAACACAGCACCACTCAGCACCACCACAGCATCACTCAGCACCACCACCGCATCACTCAGCGCAACCCCAGGTTATAGGTGTCACATTTGCGAAAGTTATAACTATTGGCATTGTAAATGACAAAGCTATTAATTTAGCTATTTTTAAAACCAATACATAAATACAAAAATTGTCATTTACAAAACCAATAGCTCAAACTTTCTTAATGCGAGACCTATTGCATTGCAAATGATTGTTCATAGTAGGCCTTGCATAACTGGGGTTCAGTGCCCACTCAGAGGGGGACAGGGGCACCTGTCCTGTGAAACAGATAGTAGAGAACTAAAGAAGAAACATGCCTTCTCTCCAAGGTGCCTGCTTCCTGAAAGAAATGTAAATGTGTTCAATGTTTAATCACCAAATATAAAGGCTGCTTTAGAGTCAGTCTAGCGTTTATAATTAATGGAGTGCCTCAGCTTCATGGTGACAAATGTTTATTCTTTTTGAGAGGTAATATCTGTATCCGTTAAAAGGAGTACACCCTTTTAATGGACACATATACAAATATTTACACTAGACATAGTCTGCATGCTCATCACTAAAATGTATATTTTTAAAGGACTTGCTTTTTCTTAAGCAGTATTTTGCAGCAGCCTGTTTTATTCAGTGTAATACAATTTTAAAATAATGCTATTCACAGTGCTGTCTATCGCAGACTGGGACCTGTATCCCTATAAACAATTCACTGTTCCTCACTGTACCAATCAGGATTTAATTCTATGAGACTGTGATGATTGTAAGTTGTTCTTTTGGTTTTCTGTTACTTCCTTTTATACCTTTCGCAATTGATAAATTGTAAAGCACTCTGATACCCCCTGTGGTCATGTTTGCGCTATTAAATCCTTTTTGAATAAAAAAAATGTGTGATTCTCTGCTCACACACAAAGACATCTGCAGTGATCACATTAGCCAACTGTGGTTTCATAAGGTAAAATAGCATTCTTCAATTTGATTAGTTTAACTTGCATTTGTTTTTCACGTGAGGTGTGTGCATGTTTTATTTGTAGTGTCCCAAAGGTAAAAAAAATCAATAAAATGTTGAATTTTGTCTTCTTTTTAGCCATGTGTTTGACCCTGACTTCACACTCACTGACTCGGCCTCATGCCGCTCAGTAGTACCGTTCTCACACTTTTTAATGGGCTTTAACTGCAGCATGTAAATAAAAACAGCCCAGAAACCCAGGCTATCTTCGTTTACATGTGATTGCAGGTCCGTTTCGTCCCCCTCGAAACACAGCCATTGTCCCCAAGGTGGGTGCCCCACAGTTGAAGACCTTTGATCCAGGGAGAAAGTGACAAAGGTACCAGGATCGGCCCTGGGCTTTCAAACCCGGCCAGCCTATAAGGGAAATGCCCAGCAGAGTAAAAGCCTGTCCAAGCTTGATAGCAGCTTATAGGAGAATCTCATGTAGAGTGCAGTTGGCATCTGAAAGAGCAACGTAGTATTCACTTCCATCATATAAACAAGAAAACAAAAATAAAATAAATTAATCTCAACATAATGGTTCTCAGAGTCTGAATATTCATGTACCAGTGTCAGATAGAAATGGAATACAAATACTGACAATGTAAAACAAGGTATGAAGTATGATTTAGCCTAATGTATGTGGAAACATGGCATGACAGTGGACATATGTCCGAAGTCTAGGCTTCCTGAGTAAAATATCTTTATTGTGAAGGTAGATTGCCTTATTTTTGATGAGCTCAAGAATGCGCTGTGTCAAGAATGTTGTGTTACAATTAGGTCTCCTGGATTTATGTTATTTTTTGTTTTGACATTTCCGTCTGTAGTTATCCATATTTATTTCTTGCTCATTTATATGTATTAATCTGGGTTAATATTGTGATGAAATAAAGCTGCAATAGACATTTTCCGCAATTATTTAACCAATTAAAGTATACTCGTGTTTGAATGTCCAGCTGGTTCTAGAAATTTTCAGTACAATGCAATCCTCTGAAAACATTTATATTGTAGAACAGCTTAAAAACCTGTACATTTACAGTTATTAACATTTCATTAGGAAACCCTTTTTTAACTCCCTTACCTGTTACTCTTCACAGCTACTGACCTGCCAACCATGGTTGACAGTGGTGAAATCATAGAAAAATACCTTTTTTCCTTATTTAAAAATAAATATAGACAGGAAAAAATATGTTTTTCTGTCTATATTAATCTGTAAAAATCAATGTCTTTAGTTAAAACGTTGTACAAAGCTCTCAGTTTACTAGCGCCATGAAACCTTTTTGGTATACGTGCGCTCTACAAATTTCCCCAACTTCAACTTCAACTTCAGTTGCCCAAAGGCTTCGCAGTGCTGCACTAAGGCATGAAGGCCAAGGAGCACAGGCATATTTGTGGGAAATTTCCCCAACTTCAACTTCAACTTCAGTTGCCCAAAGGCTTCGCAGTGCTGCACTAAGGCATGAAGGCCAAGGAGCACAGGCATATTTGTGGGAAATTAGGGCAATGGTCTTGAGAATGTCACGTAGTTCTAGGACAGGGTTTCAGGTAAGCTGTTCCACAGATTGGATGTAAAAGGTAGGCTGTTCCACTGATTGGGTGTTAAAGGATCGCCATATAAGCACTTATTAAAAAAAAAAAGATTTTTAGTAGGTCAGATGCAGAAGGCAATATTTGTCTGGCAGCACACATAGGAAATGATGGGCTGAGAAGGCAAGTCCCAATCACATCTAACGGTTTGTGTGCAAGATTGCATTGTGTTCGTCGTCTAACAGACAGGCAATGGAAACAAACCTGGGCGCACTGGTGTCCATGTGTCCTGCAGTCTAAGAATTACATTATTTGGTAGTTCAAATAAAGACTGCCAGCATCCCTCAGACCCGAAATCAAGGAACACTCTTTCAGGGAACCCTCTCGAGAAAAGGGAACACTTTGAGCTGAGTGTGAGTTACAAGGTGGAGGCTCTCGAGGACACCTTGACTTATGCACTTTTAGACTGGCTTTTAGCTAGGGACCGAAGTCACACACACATCTAGCAGGAATTGAACAAAGGTCAGTCTCAGAATAGTGATAAAGATAGATGTTCCTGGCCATCACATATCAGTATGTTTTGCTGCCATTGAGTTTACATAAATTGACTGCATCCGTTTGCTTCCTGCTAACAGCCTGGCTAGAATAGAAGCTAGTCCCAGTGAAGCGGAAAAAGGATTTCTTATGTTATTCACATTTGTAGAATAGTAACCACTATTTTTGCGGGATCACACCCTATTCTGTATCTCTGTGCCCTTTAGCGAGTATATGGGAAGGTCATCATCCTAAGTGGGAAAACCATCGTTCTTTTGAGTTGTTGTTTTCTTGGTGTTTGAGTCCATGTTAGTAGGAGAGGTTTTCAACACTGTTAAATTAAGGTTTTGTGAGATTTAGAGTTAAGGTAAAATTAGTTCAACTGTTCTGTGTGTATGTATGTATGTATATATATGTATGTATGTATATATATATATATATATATATGTATGTGTATATATATATATGTATATATATACATATACACACACACACACATACATATATATCTAAGTAATCGCAAACCTTTCTGACTACTAAGAACTCTCAAGCATCCTTTTCAAACTTTACCTCCTTTTTATCCAATTCCCCCAACTAACAGAGGCACGAGTCCTCCCCTCTCAATAATCGCTCACAACTTCCATTTTCTAATCCCCTTCCATTATTCTATCTCTACTCAAAACAGTACTAAATGCATGAGAAATTGAGTGCACAAACCTTACAAAGTTACCACAACTAATACACAAGGCAAAAAAGGAACAACATATTACTAATCTACTAACTATTTAACTGTGTACTTGGGTTCCAGAGTAGTGTGCTACTTGCCACAAATCGCATCAACGCCTTGTCTGTGGTAGGAAGCGCTATATAAATACAATTTACAAATGGCAGTATATCCTTCACAGGCGTACAATTATTTCTTTATTCAGGGTGTTTGCAGATCACTACAAGCCACTAGAGCTTGCCCCAAAGCTTAATTTGTCATATACAAGCAGGCTACGCATTGATAAAGACATCAATTATTCCAAATGATCTGAAATGAAGATGCCAAAGCCTTATGATTAGTCAGCACATGGGTCTCTCAAGGAGTAGCTGGTATTATGCATTTAACCAGCAAGTCCAAGACAAAGTGAATCAGACAGACTACGCCAGGGGTGTCAGGTGGCGAGCAGCTTGGAGGCTAAATACAGGCTTTGCAGGCAGGTTTTAAGAAGCTTTCTGATTCTCAAAATGTCATGTTCCAGTCTTACTTGTGAACGGAGTGAGTTCCATGGCAATTATCTATTGGTATGAAGGGATTTTCCTACAAACTTCATGAAGCAGAATGGGTCGATGAAGAGTAGCTTCTGGTCCATGGATCTTTGATGTCTGGAGGGATAGAATGGGGTGAAAGTCTTGGGCATGTATATGGGAGTCATGCCAAGACTTTCAGTGCAAGTGTAATGCAGTCAAGGAGATTAAGGCGAAAAATGAGACGAGCTGCATAGTTTTGCACCCTTTGGAGTTTAGTATCAAGTTTATTAGGCAAGTCAATGTAAAAGGCTGGAAAAGTACAAGAGCAAGTGTAAGAGCATTTTTTTTAGGTAGGTGAAGGAAGAGAATGACCCTTCGAAGCAAGCATAGGTGATGGATGGTGGATTTGGTGACTGCATTTATTTGAGTCAGGAATTCGATGTTGCTGTCAGAGAACACCAAGGTTACAAGGGTTGGACACTGGTTGTGAAGGGGATTGAGGGGCTCTGTCTAAGTGAAAGGCAGATTGGGAATGTCTGCAATCCCCATGAGGAGCATCTCAAGTTTCCTGCCATTCAAACCCAACGTATCAGGTGCTGAGTGTGGGAGGGACAAAGGGATAGCCTGGACTTGTTGCAGAAATTGCCATCTAGCTTGAGGTGGAGTTGCATGTCATCTGCATACATTTGAGAGCTCACACCATAGGATTCAGGAATCTTAGTGAGTGGATACATGCAGATATTGAAAAGCATTGGGAACAGCACTGAGTAATTATTGGTGTGAGCAGCTGTCAGGTTTTTTATTGACAAAATTAAAGCCATACAGGACAGCTTTTGGACCGCCAATCAGTCGCAGGAGATCCATTCCCATCAGAAAGCCATAGTCTCTGCTCCAGTCCACCCCTCTTTGACTACATTCACTTCCATCCCACTGTCTGATACCTGGCAATACTTAAATCACTCAAATCAGGCTCTCCTACTGACCCCTTCCGAGCAAGGTTATTGACGGGAGTAGTGGATATAGTTGACTCGCAAGTCAACAAAATTTTCAACATGTCCCTTCTGGCCGCTACGGTTCCACCTGAGTGGAAACAGGCTAAACTCCTCCCCTTGCTGAAAAACCTTAATTAAATCCCGCTACCCCGGCTAGTTACCGCCCAATCTCACTCCTCCCGGCTGTGGCGAAGGTATGTGAGAAGGCTGATCATAAGCAGCTCTCTGAGTTCGTTGAGACTTCCGGCGCCCTCCACCCCGCCCAGCCGGGTTTCAGGGCCTCTCATAGCACCAAGACGCCCTGGTTGATGTGGTGGAGGCTTTTAGAGAGTGCCTGGATGCCGGCGGCAGAGCAGCTCTGGTGCTTTTAGACCACTCTGCCGCGTTTGACACTGTGCCACACCGCCAGCTATTGGCAAGGTTGTCTCACATCGCATCTCGGGTCAAGTGTGGGAGTGGATAGAATCCTTTCTAGCCAACAGATCACAGCAAATATGCCTGCCCCCTTTCTCCTCTACTCCAAGAAGTCTGACCACGGGGGTCCCTCAGGGCTCTTCATTGAGCCCTCTTTTGTTTAATGTCTTTATGACACCCATTATCTATTTGGCAGAGGAGCTGGGTGCTAAGATCATAGCCTATGCTGATGATACCCAGCTCCTGTTCACGTGGAAGAAAACTGACTCTTCTCCGACCACTGCCAAAATTGTCGCGCTGAGGTTTTTAAATGGCTAGCAAGGGCCCAACTGAAATGCAACGAGGAGATATTGGAGGTGCTCCTCTATGGTTCCTTCCCCCGGCATTTCAGAGAGGACATTTGGCCAGTGGGATACCCCCTGCCTAACTCTTTGGGGAGCTCGGCGAAAAATCTGGGGGTTTGGTTCAGTGAGGATTTAAGATTCCTGCCCCAGATTAATAAATTGGCCGGTGTGTGCTTTGGCACACTGAAAAGCTTAAAGAAGTCCCTGCCCCTCCTGCCCAAAGTGGCTTAAGAAATGGTGACTCGTGCTCTTATCCTATCACAACTCGACTATGCCAACGCCTTGTACATTGGTTTCCCAGCATATCAGCTAAAAAAGCTGCAGATTGTCCAGAACGCGGCGGCCAGAGCTTTATTGGGAACGCCAGGCAGATCTAGCATTAGGCAGACCCTGCGGGATCTGCATTGGCTCCCGGTTGAGCAACGGACATTGTTCAAGGCTCTTTCACTGGCCCACGGTGCCCTCCATAAAGCAGGGCCTCAGTATCTTAGGAAACACTTTTCGTTCTATGTGCCACCCCGACATTTACGCTCCACAGGCCAATGCCTCGCTGTTGTACCTAGATACCGCTTGACTAGATTGGGCGGCAGTTCCTTTTCGGTTAGAGCCACCATGGCTTGGAATGCTTTGCCCTTCGAACCACTAAATTTCGAGGCTGTTCAGAAAATAGTTAAAAACCTTGCTATTTAAGTAATCTTGCAGCCGGTCAGCCCCCTTCGGGCTCCACCATTTGGCTTCCACGCCGGTACACTTCTAAGTAGCCATGCGCGCTATAAATGGAGGTTAACATAACATAACAGCCTTCTTCCTCTCCCTAGTTTTGATACAAAATGGTGCCTATCCTTTGTCCCTGAGGGGAAGGCCAAGTGGGGAACATCATCTGTATATTGAATTTCTGCCCTCAGGCATCGACATGGAAATAGGATTCAGGTTTGGACTGTTGATTAAAACAAAAAAAGGACTATGACTAATAGAGGAGCAAGTTTCGACATGTTTGGTGGACATCTTTGAAGGGTGTTTTTGTTGGTTTTTTTTCTCTCCTCTTTCCCACTGAAAGACATTTCAACTGGGGATGTTTGCAGGAATTTACTCTGTAATCACTCGCCCTTGACATTGCTAAAGTGATCACCTCCACTGCCTCATCTACGCCCACCATGGAGACCAACAATGCCTTCAGCCTGTCAGAAGGATCTCTCTCTAGAGTGGGACTCAGTGCGTTTAAGATCACTTATCCCCCCTACCTCACTAAGAATGCATAAAAAAAACTCAAACACAGCATAATAAAAAGAAATCCAGAAACACTTATATCAGATAATTACTTCTGTATGTCTAAGGGCAACAGCTTGTGCGACCTAATCTTCTACACTAATAGGAGAGCCCAATGGAGAAAATCTCTCATATCTTTTTTCCAGTGCAAACAGATAAGAAAAACTCCCCACGGTTTTAGTCTTGCTATCACTTCCTCCCCTATCCACAAAGTAGATCTCACCATTACTATCTACAACAATGGGATTGTCCACATTCAAGCTTTCAATTGAAACCTTGAGCAGTTAGATAAACTCTTTTTGAATATCAAAAGCTTTATAAATAACAACATAACCCCTGTACGACAAGACTCAACACTAACTACCTCAAGGCCACTCCAAACCGATGCCCCCATTTCCTCCTCTGTTTCACCTCTCTCCTCTCCCACTACCCCTTATTTGCCCCTGCCGGTCTCTGAACGGCTCGAAATACATACTTCGCGGCCAGTAACCTTACCATTACTTCCAACCTCCTTGCTATGGTTGTCTGATACACCCCTAATACTCAGTGATGAATCCCCCGTTTTGGGATCTCTCATCTCTACCCTGACCCCTCTAATAGACAACAACCTACCCCCTCTCCCCCTCTGGGATCTCCCATTACCAGTTCTTTTCCCTTAATGACAATTTGACACCCTACCCCCTCTCCTGTTTTCCACACTCAATCATCCTCCTGGGCAATGCATCCTGGAACACCGACTATAATCAGGGACCTTCCCTCTCACATTGAACCACCCATTACAGCCTCGGTCCCCTCTAACACACTCAGACACCCATCCCCTCCACAGATCTCCACACTCAACTTCCTCAACTTCCCCCCTTTCCCAATACCCAGACTTGCTGGCACGCTTGTATGATATCTCCCTCCAGATGCACCTTTTCTCCCTCGAACTCCACGATTTGAAATCCCTCTCACTTGAATATCTCCCTTTATTAAGCCCCCTCCTCTCTAGTCCTAACCGGCCCAGAGGCCCCGCCAGCACTATTGACACCGCTCCCCGTGACCATCCCTCTTCCCCTTCTATCTGCAATTCCATTCCCATACCCAACGCAGCCTCTCGTCCAAGAAGATAATCCAGCCTTACCCCCAAGGAAACTGACAGCCTGCTCAAGTCTTATCCGTCTAACACAGATAGTAACATGAGTCCAAAGGGTATAATTCAAACCATTAATTCTAATCCTAACAGAGAACCCTACCACAACGTCAGAGTCATAAATAACGGCAACCTCAAGAGAGTAAACATCATTCAGACTCCTCCCAGCCTCACGCCGGCTCCACTCAAGTGCTTACTACTCAATTGCAGGTCTGTCAACAAACACGCCTCCGAGAACGTCAACCTCATACAACATAATGAGATAGATATCATTATCCTCACTGAAACCTGGCTCAACCCTTCGTCCACTCCAATCTTAGACCTCTTGGTGCCCCCCTCACATGACATAATTACATAATTCGCCCAGATAGAGTTATGAAGCAGGGAGGTGGCCTTTCTTGTATACATCGGAACACACTTGCGGTCTCCCTTGCAGAGCCCTCCTCACCAGCTAATTATGAATACCTTTGCCTCAACATCTCTAGTAACAATCAATTAGTCTCCAAATCATACACTTTCTATCACCCCCCAGGCGACAATCTCCCCTTCATTGAGCAATTAATGGAAATCATCTCTGGCAATATGGATTTAGTCCAGTCCCACATTTACCTTGGGGACTTTAACCTACATTGGTCAAATACTAATGACCAAGCAGTATCATGCCTTAAGTCCTTCTTGAATGATCACGATTTGATTCAATATTGTGACCAACCCACACACACTAAAGGGGAGACTATAGACCTCATCATCTCCAAAGGTCATAACATCACTTTGGACTCCATCATACCATGTGACTGGTCGGATCATCACACCATTTCATTCCATTTCAACTCGGAGGTCCTCCGGTGTAAGGCACAAACAACTAAACCAAAGATATGGAAAAGGGACTTCAAAGATATCAACACTGTTGACCTAGCAACCCGCTGTAAGCGGGCCCTTTCTCCCCAAGGGAAAATACATTAAGTCAATGCACTCACAGAGTACTGCAACTCCTCTGTTGCCAGTATCATGGATTCTATTGTGCCACTCCAACAAGAGAATGCACCTACTAAAAGATCTAAACCCTGGTTCAATCGCAACCTAAATTCGGAACATCGCAATCTAAGGGCTAGCGAACGTTCCTGGAGATCCACACTATCTGCGGACCATCTAAAAACCCTAAGATCAGCAAGAAGTGCTTATAACAAACAAATCAAGACAGCTAAAGCTGAATATTTCAGATCACAACTTATCCAAGCGTCTAATTGACCCAAGAAATTGTTTGAACTGGTTAAACAACAATCATGGAAGCCCCTAACCGTTCAGCTGCGGAAGTCATTCCTCCCTCATGTGAGGATCTGGCTGCCTTCTTTACGGAGAAATCTAGACTTAGTAACATCGATCTGGAGACCAGGAATGCTCTATTGCTACCCAATGAACCTGCACCCCCTGTCCTTGTTAGACAAGGCAGAACCAGTCAGCTGGGGTGTCAAGAACAGCTCTTCCAGGGATACATTTATTCCCCTAACTGAAACAGAGATCAAAAAGGTTCTTCGGAGTATTAACCCATCTAATCACTTCAACGACCCGTTACCTCCCACCATCTTCAAATTAATTAAGGAAGACATCTTCCCCTTCTGGACAAAGATGGTCAATGCATCTCTGTCAAAAGGCACAATCCCTGAATGCCTAAAAGAGACGCAGGTAACACCTATTTTAAAAAAAACGACAGCTGACAGTACAGATCTTAACATCTTCCGACCTATCTCCAGTATCCCTACACTAGCCAAACTCCTTGAAAAATGCATCCAGTCTCTACTCTGTGCGCATATCAAAAATGTCAACCTTCTGGACCAACACCAATCTTGTTTTAGGAGTGGACACAGCCCTGAATCGTCTCTCACTCATGTGATGGATGACATCTTAATGATGCTTGATCTAAATGAATCCTGCCTCCTTATCCTACTCGACCTCTCCTCCGCCTTTGACACTGTCAATCATGACAACCTTTTATTCATTCTTGAGCATAGGATAGGCCTCTCTGGTCAGGTGCTTTTTTGGTTCTCATCCTTCCTGGAGCACAGGACGCAAAGAGTTAAAGCTAACCACTCCCTCTCCCTGCAATCCCCAGTCACCATGGGGGTTCCCAAGGGTCCTCCCTATCTCTCATTCTTTTCAACTTGTTCCTTGAACCCTTAGCTAATGTTCTAAAATCCTTTGACATTCGCTTCCACATGTATGCAGACGACACCCAACTCTATCTGAAAATCTCCTCCCCGGATGACTTCACTTCACACAACTCCACCCTACTGACTACCCAAAACGGGTTAACCGAGAACCACCTCCTGTTAAATACATCCAAAACAGAATTCCTCCTCATTTCTCCCCCGAAACATACTCCTACAATAGACCTCTGAATGAACCAACTCACCGCTTTCAACTGCTCCCCCCGCATTATTGATTGAGCTAAATCTCTAGGAATCACCCTGGACAAGCATCTGAATATGAAGACCCATATTAACAACGACTGAAAGGGTGCTAACCACGTGTTGAAAACACTCAGGAATCTCAAACCCTTCCTACCTCAATCTGACTTCAAGCAAGTGGTCCAAGCGCTCGTTCTGCCGAAGCTGGACTATGGCAGTGCTATGTTATGTGGCCTCCCCAAATACATTCTGGCCCCCCTAAAGGCTTCACTGAACTCGGCGGCCAGATTGATCACGAACACCAAGCAAAATGCCCACATCTCCCCGGTCTTAAAATCTATAAACTGGCTGCCCTATGCATCTAGAATTAAACTGAAGATCGCCTGCCTATCCCACAAAGCCCTCCACTTCAAACCCCCCAACTACCTTGCGCAAAATCTAGTACTATCCGGAGGTGGTAGACCGTCTAGGGGTGCTAACTCCCTCCTCTTGAAACCTCAGATCTTCCGCAAAAAGAGAACATGCCAACGAGCCTTCTCTGGCGCTGCACCAAAAACTTGGAACTCTCTCCCACCGGAAATTCGTAGAATCTCCTCCAAGGTTGCTTTCAAAGTGGAAGCAAAAAGATTCCTCATGAATAAGTTCTTACCTTAACACGATGGACCCTAATCGCTCTGTAAATACTACAGCATTGGTTAATAATTCTGTTTGTTACAATTGTATTAGCCCCCCTACATCATTATGTATCATCACTCCCTTGACTTCATTTTATCATTGACTAGCCCACTCTGCGTGAACCCTGAATTAGATAGGATCTGTTATGTTTGCACTATATGATTTTATGCATATTAGTTTCACCATTTTAGTCTTGTTGTGATCTTTTTCCTTCCTCTCCCTCTAACTGTAAAGCGCTCTGATATCCTTCGGGATCAAGTTCGCGCTATATAAAACTTTATAAATAAATAAATTGAGGGACACCAGATGTGATGGTACTGGGCCTAGAAACGAAACATCCCAGTTTGACTTATTAGGAGTGATCAGATCGGGAGATAGTGAAACGGGTTAGTGCAATCCCCCTAATGTCAGCAAAGCATTCCAGCATTTTAAGTAGGATACAGTGGCCAATGGCACTGAATGCTGCACACAGGTCCCAGAGCCATTGGGTGCAAAGTGTGCCAATATCCATAGAGACAGGAATCTCTTCTCTAATGTTTTATAACATGGTTACGGGTTCACTGTGGAGTATGAAGCTTGATTGCAAGTCACCCAGGAGGCCTTTTTCTTCAAGGTGGGATCGGATTTGGCAAAAAAACAAGTGTCCAACTCCTTGGCAACAGGGGATTCCAGAGATAGGTGTATAATTGCTCACATTCTGAGGGTCTGCTGATGGTTTTTCGAGGATAGGGGTGATTATGTTATGTTTAAAGAATTGAAAAATGGATCCTCTGTTGGGGAAGGAATTTATTCATGTGATGAAGAGTGGCATTATTACTGGGACCCGTGAGTTGACAACTTTGGCATTACAGATGTCACAAGTAGAGGAGGATTTCTAGAAGGCATTGGGCCAGTTATATTATGCCTGAGCTGGGTGGCAATGAAGAAGTCGATGAGATAGTGATTAGATCAGACCAACTACGGGGCATTCAGGAAGTGGAAGTCAGGCATAGTGAAGAAGAGTAAGTCAAGCAACTGATCTCCAGTGAAGTGAGGATGGTAAACCTCTGGGAAAAGCCAGGGGTATCCGTCTATGAGTGGAAAGAAAAGGGAAATTGTGCTCAAATGTAAATTAATCCGAGCAAAAGAAGAATTATGTTGTAAAGGGTGTAGGAGAAGGTGATTCTGTGGAAAGAATAGCAAACGAGTAGCATTTCAGTGGAAAGGGCACGCTAGTTTAGCATCCCATATGTCAAGTTGCTACAGAGGAATTTAAATCCTCTGTACTTGTGGATTCTGGCTGCCACTATGCAATCTTGCTAGTGAACTACTATGTGTGCAGCTAGAAGGAGAAAGGAAGCATTTAGACCAACCTGAAATGTGTAAAGAAGCATATGATGGGACGCTCATAGCTATATTGGGGTATTTTGATGCAAGACAAAATGCAAGACTTGTTCCTAGAAGTACATGTTTATGGAGCCAATTAAGGGATGGGAATCTGATATTGAGAGCACTGTAGTTGATTACAAGGGGACTATCTTGGATTAGATGAACACATTTGGCTAGTCATAACCAAAGAATTAGACAAGGTAGTTGAGATATATCCTGATGGTATCTTCTTGCATGTTGTGGAAGCGAATGGGCGTTTCTCACAGAATTGTCGGAGCAAGGGAGTTGCACCCATTGTTTACTAATATTGGAATATTACAGTTCAGTTTGTATTTCAGACTCGATCAAATAGTAGAGTAACATAATATATAAAGCAGGTTGAGGGAGTCTACTGGGGGATCTGTGTAGTTGGCACTAATCATAGCATACAAACCTTTCAAAAATATGCACTACTGAGGCTAGGCCTACTAATTGCACAACCCAAGTTGTCCCAGGCTTTCAAACTTGGTGCACACTCTAGATAGTACCCTCTGCCAAGGGGACCTCCGCTAATACAAGACATTGAGCACAGTGGTGCACTCAAAATAAAAAAAAAGAATCCACAGAAATTAAATTATATTGTTAAAAGTTCATATATCTTCTTATGCTTGATGTGACAGCAGCAGTTGCAAATGTTGTATAATCTTATAGATGAGATTACATGTAATATTAGCCTTACGACTATGAAAGACACAACCAATAATGTAGCATTATTTATTGTTTTGAATATGTATTATTATTTAATTATTTAAACATTATTAAAAATTGTACTTTTAGATGTCTTTTTTCATATAAGTATTGTGAGGTCATAAGCATTGTATTTGGGGTGCAAGTTATGGTTTGCACGACTGCAGTGCAAGTTATGTCTTTTTATGATTGCAATATATTAAGAATTTCAGTAGCTTTTTTTCAGTTTTAATTCGCAATCATAACCACACTTTAATTGTGAGTTTCTATAGTGATTTTCTAAACTTTTTTTTATAAACATGCGGTAACATGTTCTAACCAAAAATAAGCATAACTTTATGTTAACTTAGGTTTATTGCACTTTTTTAGATTTTTAATTATTATCATAGTCTACTTACATGCTTACAACAGTCTTTGACTGCTGTGGGTAGTCCTAGGCCAGCCCCTCTTGCCAACCTGCCATAGAGTAAAAAGATTTTATGTTACTGCATAAATTGAATCCCTGGCATCCTGGTTTTGGCTAAATAGCCTTTTTCTATACAAATCTAATACACATGAAAATCAGTAGCGGCCTATGGTGGGAGTTCTGTGGGGTGAGTCGGGGGATGGGTAGTGTGGGGGGTAGTAAACTCCGGCTCACGGCTAACCGGAGTAATAGAATGAAATAAATAAATAAAACGAATTTCATTGTGCGCACTGAAAACACCAAGGCCTAGATGTAGGTAAATGTGAATTACCGATTCATAAATACCGAACTTTACCGATTCGGTATTCATGAATCGGTAATTCAAATGTAGGTAGAAATTCGGTAACAAACACTGAATCGATATGATTTGGTATTTACCGATTCTGTAATTACAGAATCGGTATTTGCCATTGATTCCCATGGGCATTGAAGCCCATAGGATTCAACGGCAATTGTATTACATGGTAAATAACGAATTCTAAAGGCCCTGTAGCACTGTTAGAAGTGCTACCTACATAGGAAAATACAGATTTGGTAATTTTACCGATCGGTAAATTTACCGAATCGGTAAAATTTACCGATTCTGTAATTTTACAGAATCGGTAATTTTACCGATTTGGTAAAATTACCGATGCGGTAAAATTACCGAATCTGTATGTTTTCAGTGCCCCTACATACCAATGTCCAAATACCGGTCGGAAACGGACGAAAATCGGTATTTTTGGCCGATTCCGACCGGTATTTTGACACCTACATCTGGCCACCAATGCGTTTCCGTGTGTGCAATGGAATTAGTTTTATTTATGTATTTCTTTACATTAGTCCAGTTGGCCGCGAGCCGGAGTTTACTACCCCCACCCTACCACTCCCCTGCCACACCGCCCACGGCACTCCCTCAACGGGCCGCAACTGATGAAAATATATCACTCCATAAACTATTCGTTCATTCAGCAGTGCAGAGTGTAATATGCTATTCATTGACATTGTTGCCGTAGGGAACTAACTTAAAACCTTAAAACCTTCCTTTTTCCCAAATAGTGCCCCCGGTCTCCTTCTCTAGGATTTCACAACTCGATAGCGCGGGGATGCCTTCGGGTCACCAGGCGCTTTACAAAACATAAAATAAATAAATAAATAAATAAATAAATCATGACCCACACAAAGCTTAACCTCTCATGAGTCACTGTCGTTTCCATTCTGTCTCTCTCTTTAGGCATCAGGGGCATAGCTTTTTGGGGGGAGGGGGTGGTTGAGGTATCACACCCCTCCTGTGCCCTAATAAATGTATTATGTAGTAAATAGTTGGGAACAGGTGCTTTTTGTCCGTATGGTGAGGTGTGCGTCAGATTTCACTTGGGATTTTTACATACACGTGCAGACAAAAACACACACACACTCGTATCTCTGTTTTAGAGGTCTTAAAAATGGCTATTTTGCAGAATATTGAGTTTTAAGTATCCCTCCCAATCTTCACTCCTCTCCTCCCCTTAAGCCCCCGCTCTGCTTCTCACATAATGTATTTTAACCAGCGTGATGGTTGAGAAATAGGACCCCCCCCCTCCCGTCCCCCATGTTACTGACCAAGTTACGCCCCTGTTAGGCATGTGCCTCTTTTTCCGGTCTCTCCCTCCCCCCTCTGCGTTTCTTTGTTGCACTCGCAAAAAATGCAAACCCGTACCACATCTTTCTTTATGTCTATTTTCTCTTTGCGAGTCTCTCTTTTGCACTTTGTCCGTGTCTCCCTTCTTCTCCCCCTCGCTTTTGTGTTCTCTTTCTCTCTCACCAGTCTCTCTCTCTGCCCCGCTTCCCCTCTCTCCCTTTTTCGTTCGCTTTCCCTCTACATTAAAGCGCCGGCGCCGCTCTTTGAATCCATATGAAGGAACCCGCATCTGTCTGTGTCTCCAGACCCCGCTTTCATCCTCTTCATTATTACCGAGGGCGGGGCGGGGCGAGGCGTTCAAGCCGTGTCCGCACTTGCTCTGATGCTGTGGGAATCTCCCCGAGCAGTGACAGGCAGCGCGCGGCACATCCTCGGCCCAGGGTCTCTGCGCGCGGCTTTGTACCTGGGAAGGCTTCTCAGCTTCGAGAAGCAATCAGGCCCCTCTCTGCTTCTGCCAAGTGACCTTGGCTTGGTGCGTGCCATGGGACCGGCCAGGGAAACCCGGTTGTTATTCATCATCTTCTCCTATTAGAGGTAAAATATATCGAAATCAAAAAAGGACGTTTGTATTTACCAAGCATATTATAGAAGGTTATTTAACATATGCGCAAGTTTAGAACGACATGCAAAACTTTTAACGGCATTTTTGTAAAGCCCGGTTTTACTGTTAATAGTTAAACAAGTTTTTAAAAACACAACAACGACCTACATATTAGCCCAGAGGTTAAGGCTGACTATCAACAGAGTACGTTCCCTTTTAATAAACGATGGGCATGCCAGCTAATAGGTCCATAGCTCACTATGCCATATGACTAGAGCTCCCAGTTTTATAGTGTTTATTTTTTCCACATTTCCATCAGTATTTTTCCATATGTATTTTTGGCTCACCTTTTCTGTGTTTATCCATTAAAAAAAAATTCTGTATAAATTAAGCTATAATGAGTTTTTTTCAACATTTATTTAACTGGTAAATGTATACTCTCATTTGAATGTTCAAAAGGTTTCAGCAGGATACAGTGCAATAGCCTTATCTGAAAACACTTGCATTGTAGAATAGCATAAATATCTGTAGATCTGCACTTAATTAGGTTTATTTACTAAATCGTTCGCGTTTTAAATCTCTCCTACCACTCAATCTGTACACCGACTGACCTGGAACTCATGACTGACAGTAAAGAAAATCATCCAAAGAAGGCCTATTTTCCGTAATTAAAAATAAATACAGACAGGTAAATACATTGGTTTCTGTCAGTATTTATCTGTAAAAATCTGTAAAAATGGAAAATTGGGAGCCCTGCATATGACATAAGGCACACCTTACTGAGGATGCCCAGTCAGGTTTATAAGATCGGGGGTTTTAGGTGTTTCCGTGCAGAAGGGATGCCGGCTAGGAGTGGACTAGGACTGATTTGCATATGGTTGGCCCTAGTCTATAGTGGCACGTTGAGTGAAAAAAGGAGAAGTGGACTGGAATGAGGCCCAGAGTAAATTACCAGAGGCTGAGACTAATCTAAGGATTTCACACATCATCTTTTTGTTTTACTATTTTTATACAGAAGAACAAAATAAAAAGATGAAAACGTGGTACGCTATCACCTCATGTTACTTCCTTTTCCCAAGCCTTACTCTTGAGGCTTTGCATCCATGACAGAATCATCCATCACACATTTTCTAACACCCTTGCCCTCCTCTGGTCGGACCTGTAAAAGGTGTGCTAACCAACATTGCTTCTGTTTTCATCTGCCTGACTTCTGGAGAATTCAGTAGGGTGCTTATGTAGTTGATGATACCTACCTGACTGAGGCTTGATGGATTCTTCTCCACATGTCCAGTTGTCCTCCTCTCCACTCCTAACACTGTTGGGCATCACGCTTTGGGATACCGTCCTCGGACGTGGATAGTACAGGCAATCTCTGCACTCGTAGTCAGCCGGAGGGTCTCTCCCAAGCGGCCTAAAGCAGCAGACATAAACGGCCTCAGTGGAGCTTTGGAATTCAGCACTGAGCAAATGATGTCAAACCTGGACTTCCTTCTGATTTCATAGTGCACAGAAGTCGTCAACACACAATAATGTGTTATCCGTTTGTCCTACATTTATTTGTACACTGCTTCGTCATTCAGAAATCTTTGCTTATTGATAATAGTTTGAAGAAATCTCATTGAGTACACTTAATATTATCCAGAATTTCCCACCTGTGTCCCATTACATGGAGGTGGCCTTTATCAGAGGGCGGTGTTTTATACACATCAAAACAGCTCTACATTCCCTGAATGATTGTACAATGCCTCTAGCTGGTGTCTGGGTAGGAAAAACGATTACTTTCAGGAATGGCAAGGTATTTATCATTTTGAGGTCATGGTGACATTTGAGCTCCAGTGATTTGCAGAGATGCCATAGAGTTCTTTTCCGTTTGTATTATTTTCCTCCAAGCTGGTGACCTCTTCAGGACACCTTTCATTCTCTATGCAGGAGTGAACTGTGGCTACTGGGAGAAGTTGTTCTTACCTCAGGAAATCAAGGCAGGACCTGAGAGACCTTCTCAGTGTCCAGTCCTTGACAGCTGTTGAGCAGGGGTCCATAGTGTGTCAAGAGCCATATCTCTGTTGTATTCCTCGCCAGATGGTTCTGATTATCAAAAAGGAGGACAGTAATTTGGACAGGTCCAGCCTTTCTCCCTAAAGTGGCCAAGACATTACCCAGGGATTCTGTAGCAATTCTCCCTTTATTTCACCATATATCAGTCTCTCCAAAGGAAACAGCTTTACATTCATTACATGTCTGCAGGGATGTCTTGATTTATCTTCAGCAAACACCTTCCTTTCGTTGCTCTGGTAATCTCTCTGTTATTTTTAGTGCATCTCACTAGGGTTTATGACTCTGTGCTCGTACTTTAAGTTAGTGGGTGAAGTCTGCTATCTCCTTGGCTACAAGTTATCTAACAAGCATCGGGCCTTAAGTATTCATGACTCACTACCGGCTGGATATAAGTTATCAGGAAAAATGTGTCTTTTGGCCTTGATGTTTAGTCTGCTATCTCAGGGTCTATATAGGATTGTTCTGCTGTTTTAGAGATTCATGGGTTGCTGCATTCTGCTTTGATGGTGTGTGTTTTATATGTGCTGCGGGTTTGGAAGCTGCTGGTTAGACTTGGAGAGGACCTCAAGAGAAAGAATAGGGATTAGGGAGGAACAGGAGGAGGTCACGCCTATATTACTTATCGGCAATCTTATTACTCTGCTCGATTCTTCCTCATACCAGGTCTTCCTCTATTCTCATTTCATAGGTTCGGTTGAGGCTTGGATAGTTGTGTCCAGGAGGAACAATGGGTACTGCGTCCTTTATGGGTCCTGCTAGGCTGGGTGTGGGTAGGAAGTAAAAAAGTGTGCCATGGAAGGTTGTGTCAGGTAGGCCGTTTCTAGCGTAAGGCCTAGGATGAGAAGGGACAGTCAGAATAATGGAATATAATTCAGGCGTTTCATTTCTGGTATTGTTGTCAATAATTTGAGTGCAAAAGTGGAATGGTACTCAAGCTTCAAGACCACAACGGACCCTTCAAGCTGTCAGTTGAATGAGATTTTAAGAGGAGCATGTGTGGTTCAATGTGACTTGGCAGAGATCCCGTGTGCACTTTTGGAACCAAAGCTCTCTGCAAAGGTGCGAGCAATCTTGATAATAGATGGGCTGGATGGAGGTCAAATGACTCTTTGAATACATGTGTCGCCAATGCTTACTTCAAAGTTTATTTATTCTATTGTTATTCATGTGCAGGTTTTAGAGTGAAGACTAGACTCTGAGGTTGACAGAGTGCGTCACATAATAAGTTCCAGAGATGGTTTTCTCCCTGCGTGTTTTGTACAAGAAGAGCCTTGGTTTAGGCACTATATAGACCGGCTTCATCCCATAACGAATGTGGCTGAGACATCCTTCATTTTTTTTCTCAAGCTCTGTTTTATGGACTAATCTTGAACTGCAGATTATCACAACCACTATCAAACATTATCTTCAGTGTTTTAGTGTCTGGTTTGTAAGACTACCTCCACTGATGGCCATGTGCATATATATTGCAGCAGAAAAAACAATAGGGGACACATTTCATCAATCGTACGGTCTTATCAACTGCAAGGCATTGGTTCTAGTCTGGCGTGAAGGATCAGAAACAGATCCATTTTTCAGGCAGTGCAGCAGAAATCGTTGGTCTACTCTCCTATGCGCTGCTGACAAGCTGGAGTGGGCCTGGTGCCCCGGAGAGGCCTGATCCTGGACTGGCAACGGGGGAAGATGTTTGTTTCCACATGATCTTAGCCGATGAGCATGCTCTCCCTGTCTCTGACACTGCTCATGAAGAAGAGGCTGTATATGAGGCAGGAGTTCTACAACTCTGACCAGGTACCCTCTTTTTGGCACGGGATTAAGATGACATGTATGAGGGTCCTCCGTGATCCTTGGCAGATGCGCTCATGACTCTTACTGCATTGTAGAGGGCTGCGTATGTGTCTAATCTATAGGAACCAGAGTGAAGACACAAATGTACAAGTAGACAACAAAAGAAGTGCTTCATTGCACCCCACGAACAGCTCATTCTCCTGCTCTTCCGGTCTCCTTTAGGGCACCCTGGGCTGAAGAACGATATAAGGTTTCCCTTAAATCTGCTTTCCAAAACCAAGGGTACAAAGCAGAATAAAACACTTCCATGACTTCAGCGAAGCTGTGCCCGTGCCCTGATTCTGGGTGGAAGGCTGCTTGAAGGGTGCGGCGGCTTGGGTGATCTGCTCATCAGTGTGTGCTCTCAATAACGGGATTGTTCACAAGTATGTAATGTTTCTCTCTTTGAAACTGTAGCAACCGGATGTTCCACGGCTTCTCCACGTCCTCGGCTTGTTCAGCAGCCCAAAGCACGCGTGTGGTAAATATTTGAACAAGGCATGGCAAACAGACCTACTCAGTCGCAACGTGCAGACTTTTACGAGCAGAATGCAACGTCACAGATGGGCTCTCATTCATTCTTAGTGTAGGGTCCCCTGGCTTGTGAATCATCGAGCTCGCCAAACAGCCTGACACAGCAGCCAATACCGAGCTATAAAAAGAAGCTGCAAGACTACAGACCCTGGTTGGGGGGAGTTAACTTCCATTTGTGCAGCAGGTGCAGTGCCACTGGGGCCCACAGGACCCTAATTATTGCTGCATTTCACAGACAAGCAGCGTCCATGGAGCCCATTTCCTTCCTTGCACTAGGGCCCATGGTAGACTGGCTGCGCCACTGCTGCGGACACCAGCATCCTTTGGTTTCTGGCAGTGGCGTAACCCAAAATGATGGGGTCCCCTTGCAAAATATGATGAGGGGCCCGCCGTCTCCCAGATCGCACAGATATTCATTGATCTTGGGCTCAATGGGGTCCCACTGAAGGATTGGAGCCCACTATGCTGCAGGTGGTCTGCTCAGGAAAGCAGAGTGATTGTCCCGAGTGTTTACCTATTTCTTAGTCCGTGCCATTGCACTCATTGTGCAAGGCATGACTTCGGGAGGCGAGGGGGGCCGCTCCATACCATGGAACCCTGAGGAAAACAGAGGGATACCCCCTTCTTCTCCAGATGGATTCTTCTACCTCCATCAGTAGTGGTCAATAAAGTGTGGTGAGATACTTACACTTCATTGCCCTC
Source organism: Lissotriton helveticus (assembly GCF_964261635.1). NCBI lineage: Eukaryota > Metazoa > Chordata > Amphibia > Caudata > Salamandridae > Lissotriton > Lissotriton helveticus. Next base: position 1,071,540,131 of record NC_136068.1, read on the forward strand.
TGCTGGCAGGGGTTGCCCTGAGGTACGTGAGGCATAACATGATTAAAGTCATAGTCATCCCTTTAAACACTCATTAAAAATAACCCTATAAACATATTACACCGATGGAGAGACTCTTGCTAGGTCCCAGCCGCCTTAATGTTCCTTAAAGGCTCCCAGTGTTTCCCTTTCAGATTCTCTCCTTTTGAGTCGAGGATACCAGACAAGGAGCCATCTGTCAAAAGAGAGCAAGATTATCATTTTAAAGCAATTTAAAGACAATAAAATATGTCATCTTTCACTAAATCCATTTCTTGTGATGACTTTGCCCTGCCCATCCATACGTTTTAGTGATGGGAAGCAACTTGCGGACTCTTTCGATGTTTATTTCCAAGCTCGGGCCCCATCCAATGCCTTTTTCACCGCTGGGCACCTTGAGCGGGGAGCCTCGTGTGCCAGTGCCTTGGGCAGGTCGTGTGGCACTGGGGCACAATAGGCCTCCTGCTGGCCTCTGGTTCAGGGGTTTTGGACTCACTTCCTGTCCAGGCCAAACATGTCTCCATGGGACAAGCATCCCAGAGAAGGCTCCTCGAGGAGAATTGCACCAAGCCCAGTTAGGTATCTAGCGTGTTCCTACTACCCCATTCATCCACAGTATCACTGACTCCATTCACCTTCTGGAGCTTTCTTCAGTCGGTAGAATACCACAAACAAAAAGTGGAGCACCTTGGCCAAAGCCGTCAGAACACAGTCATCCAATAAGGGCACCTCAAGATATATATATATATATATATATATATATATATATATATATATATATATATATATATATATATATATATATATCCAACGTATCAGGAAAGCACAATGAAGGAGGCCACTGGAAGCTTCAATACAAGGTTTTTATTCTGTCAAAACTTGCCGACAGCCTCTGTAAACAAAACCAAGGTTTCTGATTCTATGACGTGCCAGACGCGTTTCAGGAATACCAAAGTCCTTTCATCAGTGGCAGCTTAGCAGAAATGAAGCGCCGCAATGTCGTCTTGATTTTAAACACCTGCTCAAGTGGGCGAGGCATTCGCAATGCCTTGTGGTGTTTGCAGTCTTTAACCCCCCAGTGGGTGCGACCTTCACTCCTTTCATCAGTTCAGAAAATTAATCCCAAGTGGGTGAAAGCACCAGGCTTTGTAGAGTGACTGCCCTGCTTTGTAGTTAATGAAAACGAACCTTGGCAAGCAGCAGTCCTGAATTGCTACTCGCACAGCTTCCTCCTGCAATTTCGTGGCGTTGATGCAAAGTCACGAACAGGCCTGCTGACACCGGTGAGCTTCCCTCGTTAGGCGTGCCACGCCCCACATATCCAACGTATCAGGAAAGCACAATGAAGGAGGCCACTGGAAGCTTCAATACAAGGTTTTTATTCTGTCAAAACTTGCCGACAGCCTCTGTAAACAAAACCAAGGTTTCTGATTCTATGACGTGCCAGACGCGTTTCAGGAATACCAAAGTCCTTTCATCAGTGGCAGCTTAGCAGAAATGAAGCGCCGCAATGTCGTCTTGATTTTAAACACCTGCTCAAGTGGGCGAGGCATTCGCAATGCCTTGTGGTGTTTGCAGTCTTTAACCCCCCAGTGGGTGCGACCTTCACTCCTTTCATCAGTTCAGAAAATTAATCCCAAGTGGGTGAAAGCACCAGGCTTTGTAGAGTGACTGCCCTGCTTTGTAGTTAATGACAACGAACCTTGGCAAGCAGCAGTCCTGAATTGCTACTCGCACAGCTTCCTCCTGCAATTTCGTGGCGTTGATGCAAAGTCACGAACAGGCCTGCTGACACCGGTGAGCTTCCCTCATTAGGCGTGCCACGCCCCACATATCCAACGTATCAGGAAAGCACAATGAAGGAGGCCACTGGAAGCTTCAATACAAGGTTTTTATTCTGTCAAAACTTGCCGACAGCCTCTGTAAACAAAACCAAGTTTTCTGATTCTATGACATGCCAGACGCGTTTCAGGAATACCAAAGTCCTTTCATCAGTGGCAGCTTAGCAGAAATGAAGCGCCGCAATGTCGTCTTGATTTTAAACACCTGCTCAAGTGGGCGAGGCATTCGCAATGCCTTGTGGTGTTTGCAGTCTTTAACCCCCCAGTGGGTGCGACCTTCACTCCTTTCATCAGTTCAGAAAATTAATCCCAAGTGGGTGAAAGCACTAGGCTTTGTAGAGTGACTGCCCTGCTTTGTAGTTAATGACAACGAACCTTGGCAAGCAGCAGTCCTGAATTGCTACTCGCACAGCTTCCTCCTGCAATTTCGTGGCGTTGATGCAAAGTCACGAACAGGCCCGCTGACACCGGTGAGCTTCCCTCGTTAGGCGTGCCACGCCCCACATATCCAAGGTATCAGGAAAGCACAATGAAGGAGGCCACTGGAAGCTTCAATACAAGGTTTTTATTCTGTCAAAACTTGCCGACAGCCTCTGTAAACAAAACCAAGGTTTCTGATTCTATGACGTGCCAGACACGTTTCAGGAATACCAAAGTCCTTTCATCAGTGGCAGCTTAGCAGAAATGAAGCGCCGCAATGTCGTCTTGATTTTAAACACCTGCTCAAGTGGGCGAGGCATTCGCAATGCCTTGTGGTGTTTGCAGTCTTTAACCCCCCAGTGGGTGCGACCTTCACTCCTTTCATCAGTTCAGAAAATTAATCCCAAGTGGGTGAAAGCACTAGGCTTTGTAGAGTGACTGCCCTGCTTTGTAGTTAATGACAACGAACCTTGGCAAGCAGCAGTCCTGAATTGCTACTCGCACAGCTTCCTCCTGCAATTTCGTGGCGTTGATGCAAGGTTACGAACAGGCCCGCTGACACCGGTGAGCTTCCCTCGTTAGGCGTGCCACGCCCCACATATCCAACGTATCAGGAAAGCACAATGAAGGAGGCCACTGGAAGCTTCAATACAAGGTTTTTATTCTGTCAAAACTTGCCGACAGCCTCTGTAAACAAAACCAAGGTTTCTGATTCTATGACGTGCCAGACGCGTTTCAGGAATACGAAAGTCCTTTCATCAGTGGCAGCTTAGCAGAAATGAAGCGCCGCAATGTCGTCTTGATTTTAAACACCTGCTCAAGTGGGCGAGGCATTCGCAATGCCTTGTGGTGTTTGCAGTCTTTAACCCCCCAGTGGGTGCGACCTTCACTCCTTTCATCAGTTGAGAAAATGAATCCCAAGTGGGTGAAAGCACTAGGCTTTGTAGAGTGACTGCCCTGCTTTGTAGTTAATGACAACTAACCGTGGCAAGCAGCAGTCCTGAATTGCTACTCGCACAGCTTCCTCCTGCAATTTCGTGGCGTTGATGCAAAGTCACGAACAGGCCCGCTGACACCGGTGAGCTTCCCTCGTTAGGCGTGCCACGCCCCACATATCCAACGTATCAGGAAAGCACAATGAAGGAGGCCACTGGAAGCTTCAATACAAGGTTTTTATTCTGTCAAAACTTGCCGACAGCCTCTGTAAACAAAACCAAGGTTTCTGATTCTATGACGTGCCAGACGCGTTTCAGGAATACCAAAGTCCTTTCACCAGTGGCAGCTTAGCAGAAATGAAGCGCCGCAATGTCGTCTTGATTTTAAACACCTGCTCAAGTGGGCGAGGCATTCGCAATGCCTTGTGGTGTTTGCAGTCTTTAACCCCCCAGTGGGTGCGACCTTCACTCCTTTCATCAGTTCAGAAAATTAATCCCAAGTGGGTGAAAGCACTAGGCTTTGTAGAGTGACTGCCCTGCTTTGTAGTTAATGACAACGAACCTTGGCAAGCAGCAGTCCTGAATTGCTACTCGCACAGCTTCCTCCTGCAATTTCGTGGCGTTGATGCAAAGTCACGAACAGGCCCGCTGACACCGGTGAGCTTCCCTCGTTAGGCGTGCCACGCCCCACATATCCAACGTATCAGGAAAGCACAATGAAGGAGGCCACTGGAAGCTTCAATACAAGGTTTTTATTCTGTCAAAACTTGCCGACAGCCTCTGTAAACAAAACCAAGGTTTCTGATTCTATGACATGCCAGACGCGTTTCAGGAATACCAAAGTCCTTTCATCAGTGGCAGCTTAGCAGAAAAGAAGCGCCGCAATGTCGTCTTGATTTTAAACACCTGCTCAAGTGGGCGAGGCATTCGCAATGCCTTGTGGTGTTTGCAGTCTTTAACCCCCCAGTGGGTGCGACCTTCACTCCTTTCATCAGTTCAGAAAATTAATCCCAAGTGGGTGAAAGCACTAGGCTTTGTAGAGTGACTGCCCTGCTTTGTAGTTAATGACAACGAACCTTGGCAAGCAGCAGTCCTGAATTGCTACTCGCACAGCTTCCTCCTGCAATTTCGTGGCGTTGATGCAAAGTCACGAACAGGCCCGCTGACACCGGTGAGCTTCCCTCGTTAGGCGTGCCACGCCCCACATATCCAACGTATCAGGAAAGCACAATGAAGGAGGCCACTGGAAGCTTCAATACAAGGTTTTTATTCTGTCAAAACTTGCCGACAGCCTCTGTAAACAAAACCAAGGTTTCTGATTCTATGACATGCCAGACGCGTTTCAGGAATACCAAAGTCCTTTCATCAGTGGCAGCTTAGCAGAAATGAAGCGCCGCAATGTCGTCTTGATTTTAAACACCTGCTCAAGTGGGCGAGGCATTCGCAATGCCTTGTGGTGTTTGCAGTCTTTAACCCCCCAGTGGGTGCGACCTTCACTCCTTTCATCAGTTGAGAAAATGAATCCCAAGTGGGTGAAAGCACTAGGCTTTGTAGAGTGACTGCCCTGCTTTGTAGTTAATGACAACTAACCGTGGCAAGCAGCAGTCCTGAATTGCTACTCGCACAGCTTCCTCCTGCAATTTCGTGGCGTTGATGCAAAGTCACGAACAGGCCCGCTGACACCGGTGAGCTTCCCTCGTTAGGCGTGCCACGCCCCACATATCCAACGTATCAGGAAAGCACAATGAAGGAGGCCACTGGAAGCTTCAATACAAGGTTTTTATTCTGTCAAAACTTGCCGACAGCCTCTGTAAACAAAACCAAGGTTTCTGATTCTATGACGTGCCAGACGCGTTTCAGGAATACCAAAGTCCTTTCACCAGTGGCAGCTTAGCAGAAATGAAGCGCCGCAATGTCGTCTTGATTTTAAACACCTGCTCAAGTGGGCGAGGCATTCGCAATGCCTTGTGGTGTTTGCAGTCTTTAACCCCCCAGTGGGTGCGACCTTCACTCCTTTCATCAGTTCAGAAAATTAATCCCAAGTGGGTGAAAGCACCAGGCTTTGTAGAGTGACTGCCCTGCTTTGTAGTTAATGACAACGAACCTTGGCAAGCAGCAGTCCTGAATTGCTACTCGCACAGCTTCCTCCTGCAATTTCGTGGCGTTGATGCAAAGTCACGAACAGGCCCGCTGACACCGGTGAGCTTCCCTCGTTAGGCGTGCCACGCCCCACATATCCAACGTATCAGGAAAGCACAATGAAGGAGGCCACTGGAAGCTTCAATACAAGGTTTTTATTCTGTCAAAACTTGCCGACAGCCTCTGTAAACAAAACCAAGGTTTCTGATTCTATGACATGCCAGACGCGTTTCAGGAATACCAAAGTCCTTTCATCAGTGGCAGCTTAGCAGAAATGAAGCGCCGCAATGTCGTCTTGATTTTAAACACCTGCTCAAGTGGGCGAGGCATTCGCAATGCCTTGTGGTGTTTGCAGTCTTTAACCCCCCAGTGGGTGCGACCTTCACTCCTTTCATCAGTTCAGAAAATTAATCCCAAGTGGGTGAAAGCACTAGGCTTTGTAGAGTGACTGCCCTGCTTTGTAGTTAATGACAACGAACCTTGGCAAGCAGCAGTCCTGAATTGCTACTCGCACAGCTTCCTCCTGCAATTTCGTGGCGTTGATGCAAAGTCACGAACAGGCCCGCTGACACCGGTGAGCTTCCCTCGTTAGGCGTGCCACGCCCCACATATCCAAGGTATCAGGAAAGCACAATGAAGGAGGCCACTGGAAGCTTCAATACAAGGTTTTTATTCTGTCAAAACTTGCCGACAGCCTCTGTAAACAAAACCAAGGTTTCTGATTCTATGACGTGCCAGACGCGTTTCAGGAATACCAAAGTCCTTTCATCAGTGGCAGCTTAGCAGAAATGAAGCGCCGCAATGTCGTCTTGATTTTAAACACCTGCTCAAGTGGGCGAGGCATTCGCAATGCCTTGTGGTGTTTGCAGTCTTTAACCCCCCAGTGGGTGCGACCTTCACTCCTTTCATCAGTTCAGAAAATTAATCCCAAGTGGGTGAAAGCACTAGGCTTTGTAGAGTGACTGCCCTGCTTTGTAGTTAATGACAACGAACCTTGGCAAGCAGCAGTCCTGAATTGCTACTCGCACAGCTTCCTCCTGCAATTTCGTGGCGTTGATGCAAGGTTACGAACAGGCCCGCTGACACCGGTGAGCTTCCCTCGTTAGGCGTGCCACGCCCCACATATCCAACGTATCAGGAAAGCACAATGAAGGAGGCCACTGGAAGCTTCAATACAAGGTTTTTATTCTGTCAAAACTTGCCGACAGCCTCTGTAAACAAAACCAAGGTTTCTGATTCTATGACGTGCCAGACGCGTTTCAGGAATACGAAAGTCCTTTCATCAGTGGCAGCTTAGCAGAAATGAAGCGCCGCAATGTCGTCTTGATTTTAAACACCTGCTCAAGTGGGCGAGGCATTCGCAATGCCTTGTGGTGTTTGCAGTCTTTAACCCCCCAGTGGGTGCGACCTTCACTCCTTTCATCAGTTGAGAAAATGAATCCCAAGTGGGTGAAAGCACTAGGCTTTGTAGAGTGACTGCCCTGCTTTGTAGTTAATGACAACTAACCGTGGCAAGCAGCAGTCCTGAATTGCTACTCGCACAGCTTCCTCCTGCAATTTCGTGGCGTTGATGCAAAGTCACGAACAGGCCCGCTGACACCGGTGAGCTTCCCTCGTTAGGCGTGCCACGCCCCACATATCCAACGTATCAGGAAAGCACAATGAAGGAGGCCACTGGAAGCTTCAATACAAGGTTTTTATTCTGTCAAAACTTGCCGACAGCCTCTGTAAACAAAACCAAGGTTTCTGATTCTATGACGTGCCAGACGCGTTTCAGGAATACCAAAGTCCTTTCACCAGTGGCAGCTTAGCAGAAATGAAGCGCCGCAATGTCGTCTTGATTTTAAACACCTGCTCAAGTGGGCGAGGCATTCGCAATGCCTTGTGGTGTTTGCAGTCTTTAACCCCCCAGTGGGTGCGACCTTCACTCCTTTCATCAGTTCAGAAAATTAATCCCAAGTGGGTGAAAGCACTAGGCTTTGTAGAGTGACTGCCCTGCTTTGTAGTTAATGACAACGAACCTTGGCAAGCAGCAGTCCTGAATTGCTACTCGCACAGCTTCCTCCTGCAATTTCGTGGTGTTGATGCAAAGTCACGAACAGGCCCGCTGACACCGGTGAGCTTCCCTCGTTAGGCGTGCCACGCCCCACATATCCAACGTATCAGGAAAGCACAATGAAGGAGGCCACTGGAAGCTTCAATACAAGGTTTTTATTCTGTCAAAACTTGCCGACAGCCTCTGTAAACAAAACCAAGGTTTCTGATTCTATGACGTGCCTGACGCGTTTCAGGAATACCTAAGTCCTTTCATCAGTGGCAGCTTAGCAGAAATGAAGCGCCGCAATGTCGTCTTGATTTTAAACACCTGCTCAAGTGGGCGAGGCATTCGCAATGCCTTGTGGTGTTTGCAGTCTTTAACCCCCCAGTGGGTGCGACCTTCACTCCTTTCATCAGTTCAGAAAATTAATCCCAAGTGGGTGAAAGCACTAGGCTTTGTAGAGTGACTGCCCTGCTTTGTAGTTAATGACAACGAACCTTGGCAAGCAGCAGTCCTGAATTGCTACTCGCACAGCTTCCTCCTGCAATTTCGTGGCGTTGATGCAAAGTCACGAACAGGCCCGCTGACACCGGTGAGCTTCCCTCGTTAGGCGTGCCACGCCCCACATATCCAACGTATCAGGAAAGCACAATGAAGGAGGCCACTGGAAGCTTCAATACAAGGTTTTTATTCTGTCAAAACTTGCCGACAGCCTCTGTAAACAAAACCAAGGTTTCTGATTCTATGACGTGCCAGACACGTTTCAGGAATACCAAAGTCCTTTCATCAGTGGCAGCTTAGCAGAAATGAAGCGCCGCAATGTCGTCTTGATTTTAAACACCTGCTCAAGTGGGCGAGGCATTCGCAATGCCTTGTGGTGTTTGCAGTCTTTAACCCCCCCTGATACGTTGGATATATATATATATATATATATATATATATATATATATATATATATATATATATATATATATATATATATATATATATATATATTTCTACTTTTTTTAAAGATCAACATCAGAGTTAGTCTGAGGGTTGCTTTAGAAGCAGAGGGCAACTCTAAATATAAATAATCTGGCTGGGGTTGCCCCTTTCGGCTCATATCAGCTTTTCTTTGAGGCTATATGGGTACGGAGCAACATTATTGAAACAACGTTTATTGAGGGAAGTGGTGTTTATTAGTGCCTCTGCAATAGTTCCTGTGATTGAGTTTTAATCTAACGAAAATTAGGAGACGCTAATTTACTTATGGGGCTTGGAGACAGGATACAGATTAGGCCATGGGTACTCACAAACATTTTCTGAGGGGCTAAAAAGTTTGGTCTGTGATGTGCAAGAGGGCTGCATTGATGCCAGCGTGATGGCGGTTGGGTTAGAGAGTTGGGGGGTGTTGGCGGTAAGCAGCCACGGCCGCTGCAGGTAAGAGTGGTGGGCGGTGGTGCCAGGTGAGGGGGGATTTCGAGAGACGACCACGAGGGAAAATTCATTATTTATTTAATTTTCCCTCGTGGTCGTCTCTCGAAATCCCCCCTCACCTGGCTCCACCGCCCAACCACTCTTACCTGCAGCGGCCTCAGCTGGCGGTAAGGTAGGTGTAGGCAAAGCAAAGGATATACACCTAGTAGCTGAACTGAACAATGTAAAACCAGAAAACATGGGATTAATCCTGGTTTCCCCACTTTTCCAAATTGTGTTATCCTAGAAAATTGTTTATTTTCACATTCCTTCCTTTTGTCTTCATTATCACATATGAGTTCAGTGAAATACATGACTTTAGGGTGTGCGCTATACAAAATGTGATCCTGTGTTTGATTTAATAAACTATAATATTGTTCATGTATAATAGGAACCCAGGCCACCCAAAAAGTGCACCTAAGAACTGACTTGCCTCTTAAGTTCACTATTGGCGTTGTTGTCAGGGAAGGGGGAAGAATTAATGTTTCTAATTCATGTTTGAAACTATCTCTTCAAATTAATACATCTCAATGCACTGGTATAATTAATTGTACTAACGTGAAAAGGTCCTGTGTGTTAATTAAATACACTTTATGAATGTTGCAAAGACTGTCATCATTTTATGCTTTTTCTGCAAGATGTCTTTAAAAATGAAGATTTTTCTAAAGTGAAGCACAGAAATCCCTCCTTACATCATTTCTTTAACACAAATTAACCTCCCCCCCAAAAATTGCCTCCCTATTTCATATCTTTTTTGTTGTCAGTGCTGAGTCGAGTAACAGCAGCCCAGTGATCATATTGATGAAGGGGACGCACGTAAAGGTCAGGAGGGCCACATGCGGCCCTTGGGCTGTACTTTGAGTATCCATGCATGAGGTTATACAAACAGAAGCAAACCTCTGTATTTCTTCTATTTTATATTTTCATTGTATGTGGTCTAACATTAAAGCAATATTTTTTCTGCTTTGATACAAAACTTTTTATTGAAAAGTTCAAAAACATATTATTTTTCTGAAACATTCAGATTTCATCATAAATTCAATTATAAAAAGCTATGGCAAATGCCTAATTCCTTACAATTTTAAAAAGTAATGTAATGCATGCCATCTCTATTTCATTAAACAACATAAGGCAGTGAACCTCTTAGCTCTCACTACACTCATTCAACCATTCACACCTTCAGACTCATATTGAACTTCACTTTAAAACAAGTAATCCCAGGGCTATATATCCTAATACAAAGTGTTTTTCCAGCGAACATTTTTTAAAATCTTGTATTTCTTCACTTTTGGTTGGGCATCCAGCGGATCTAAAAATGGCTGACACACATTTCGATAGGTCTTTTATTCTTGCTGCCACCTCCAACAAGATCAAAACGTTTATGATCTACACATCAGAAGATGGGTGCACGATGCCATATATTTCATCTCAGCTACTGTTTACTTGCTTTATTTTCATATTAATATTTGACTTTGTACGTTATAGTCATATAAAATGACGCACACAAATTGACTTTTAATGTCTGTCTTGCTCAAAAAACTATAAAATCTTGTGGGCAAACGCCCCGCCAATATGCAATTCCATCTCAAGGTGTATGCGTGCATTTCAGTTTTCCTTTAAATGTGGTTTTGTTTGTCCTCTCCACTGAATTTTTACAGATGATGTCTTCACTTTGGCCAAGTGTATCTCCTTCTGTCAGTGTCACTGGTTCCAAACCTGGGCTCTAGCTCGCTATCAATCCCTGAGAGCCCACATCCGAGTGACAATATTATCTCTGAGGCATTCTGTATCAAGGGAGCCAATATACAGGGGTGCCTTCCGTCTCCTCTATTTGTACTAATCCGACGGCCCTGGACAATGTTATTAGAAACAGTGTAAAAATGGGACAAGATGTATTTAAATGAACTGTTTGCAGATGACATGATGGTGTTGCGGCAAGGAACGACTCAATCAGGGGTAGTAAGCGCTATATAAACACAATTTCAATTCCATTTCATTCAACTGGACCCCTTCTTGAGAAACTGGACTTTATAAAATCGGTCCCTGGATTTAAAATTAACATGGGGAAGTCAGAGGTACTATTACACCCATGCTCAACCCAAATCTGAGATCTCCAGAAGCTATTGCCTATTAAATGGGTCAAACTGGGTCACTCTATTGCACAAGTAGTTACTTTAAATCACTCCCAATTAATGAAAGAATGATAAAACGATTAAGAGGTGGCATGTGCAGAATTTTCTCCGCTTTGGCAGAGTTTATGATCAAAATGATGTTCCTGCCCAAGATGTCCTGTATCTTTCGTCTTGTCTTCTCCATGTAAGCGGGACAGCCACTCTCGTGATGTGGGGCATAGTAGCAGGTCAAAAAGGGTTCATGGCATTAACCTCTCCTTTTATGTCTATATTTGTTAGCCCGAAGTTCACACTTGCTATGGATAAACTTCCCTTCCTGAAGTGCAGGGAAAACGGGAATGTGATGGTGTTTTATTTTTTGGAAAAAAAGGTCAAATGAAACAATTCGAGGAGCTCAACTCAAACACCATTACAATCTTCCCAAAATGCAAATACTTTCCTTTTTTCCAAGTCTGCGCGGGTACTTCATCCATCGATGATAGTATCAGACTCACAGCCTCAGAGAAATGCTGGAACAACCCCACACAAGATCAAAACACAGTCTCAGCTCCTTTCGACCATTTATTAGTAGAGCAGACAACACTTAAAGCTACTCAAAAGCGATGGGAACTAGATCTGGAGAGACTCTCCTAGATAAGGAATGGGGCAGACTTTACAACAGAGCTTGAACATCAGAAGGAGCTGCATTGTGAAAGGTGCACAGTGTAAGGTCCGGACCTACTGGTATAAAGCACCGCAAAAGCTGGCAGAGTGGAGCAAGACAAGCAGAAGGACCCTTGGAGAGGAGATGAGGCTACAAATTCTCTGTCTAATCTGCTGTGGCACTGTCTGAAACCGGGTAGGAGTTAGGAAGCGGTTCTCTCGGAACGCCTTTGACGTTTCCATTCCCAGAGACCTGTCCTTACTTAGTTAGTCCCGTCCTGGGAAGTAGATCCCCTAAAGTGATGGGAGGTGGGCAGCAAGCGAAAGCACTGGCAGTGGCAACCCAGTCCATGGTTGCAGCAAGGGATAAATCAATGCTGCCCTCTATTTCTGACTGCATTAACAGATTTTATATTGAGAAGCGTCATAAATCATACGAAACCGACTAGGCTCTGTGCATTTCAATTTTAGCACGACTTTAGAGAACGAAGCCAACCTAGAAATATCACACCTCTCCAGCTTATACCTGAAGGTCAAACACAATTATTAATATAAGAAAAAAATCTGAAATTGTACAATCTGTATAAACTAGACTTCTTGTTGTATATTGAAATGGCTCACAAACTCAGAATGGATATAATGCTGTATGATGTAATCTCTGGGGTGGGTGGCAGCTGGTTGCAGCAGGGTATGTTCAGATTGTTTGCTAAAGTAGACATTGCACCTCGCAGGACATTGGTTGTAGGCAATTGTTTGTGTAGACAGATAAATCAATTAAAATATTTCAAACCAAAGTGACCATAGGTGAAATTATGATTGCTTCTTCAGTCTCCTTTTCCCTTCTGAGACTTCATAATTGAAGTGTCCCCTAATTAGATAGAATTGTAATACATAGCTCATTCACAACAGTGCTGTTCCTCTGGCCTACACAGGCTTACCCTCTTCCTCACTGTTGAATCTTGACTGAATTATCCTTGACCTGGGACCAGCAAACCTCCTTTCCTGGATCATTCATAACATGCTTTGTCTTCCAATTGGCTACCCCAACCCATTCAGTGCACATTCCTTTTGCTCTACTTCACCATCATCCTTTACTCCTGTCTTCTTCTAATTCCTGATCTCACTCTGGGCACAGGGGCGTAGCTTGTTCAGTAAGAAGGGGGGGGGGGGGTTCCAACAATCAGGCTGGTGTATAATGGAACGTTTAACATTACTTTAGACCACAAGCGGGGTGCATGAAAGGGGCAGTGGAAAGGGAGAGGCATGCGGATTGGTAGGAGTGCTAAGAAAGAAAACAAATATTATGCAAAGTACCCAATATATTTTAGGACTTTCAAAATAGAGAGGGAGACTGTGTGTGAATTTTTGTCTGCATGTACGTAAACATCCCAGGAGAAATCCGACTGACCTCTCACAATACCCGACTGAAAATACCTGTAGCCAACTATTAGAAAATACATTAATTGGAGGGGTGTAACACCCCAACCCTCCCCCCCCCCCCCGCTTCCCCCCGAAGCTACGCCCCTGCCTGGACATCCTTCCAGAGTAAAAAACAGCTCCTCTGAACTCTTCAACGTCTTGATCGACCCCATGCACAAACAGATTCTTGCTGAAAAGGGCACCGCCTATCCCTCACCTTCACTCTGGTTTCCAATTGGGCATCAACTAGAGCCTATAACCAACATAACACATCAAACCATCCTCTCCCTTTTTAGATTTAATGTCGCAATGCATCTTGACCTCAGACGGAAGTGTTCTGTAGGCTGGCTCTCCTCGAGCTAATGCACTGCTGGTAGCACCAGCCTCTCATGTGGGACTGGGCTGGGGAACCAAAAGCAGCCCTGGCAAAAAATGTCAAACCCTCTCCTCTCTCTTCTCCATCTCTGATCACTTCCTGCCTCCCCCTTTCTTTCTCTCTCTTTAGAAGCCTGCCCGTGCTGCTGTTATTGCCCAGGGGGAGCTGGGGAAAGTGACAGAGGTACTGGATTGGGCCTGAGCTTTCAAAACCGGCCTCCAAGGGCAGCATGAGGCAGTCAGACAGTTGTTCACAAAGAGACACAGAGACCAAGGAATCCTGACCACACCTGCTTTTATAGATATGCTGTGCTGGACACAACCTCCTGTAAAAGCCAGGGAGCCAGGGGCCGATCTTGATGAAAAATTGGATTATTCTGCTGTAGTCTGTGACACCACAAATCTGCTCAGGTACATTTTTTGTAAATTTCATAAAAAAGACACAGCACATCCTGGGTCACCTGAACATATGCTATTAACCCATTACCATTCTTAAGTCGATGCTTAATAAATCATTGACGACGTGAACAGTTTATGTTTTATTCAGCTGGCAAAGCTTCCACCCCTTCGGGTGCTCCTGTTCTTTTGTCACTGATCCCAGAATTTCCGATGCAGACACATACCCCGATTTTTGGAAGGCTGCATGGTTATCAACATCTTCATTACAAGTGAGATGGGGACAAACTGTGCCCATAACAGAGACGGATGAACTTACTCTCAAGCAGGGATTAGAGGGATACAGACCCTGACCCCATCAAGCACGCTCTTTTTTTATCCGATGATCCACCATCAGAGAAAAAGGGATGAAACGGAGATCGTGACAGGAAGTCCCAACCACATTCGGCCACGTGGCACCACTCAAAACCTATATATATAAATGTAAGAAGAGGGAACAAGACATGTCAACCATGACAAATAAAAACACAGAGGCACAGCCCTGGGAACAGTGGAACAACTCGTGTTTGCCTGTTGCTCACGGTGAATGCAAGGTGCAGTCCAACAAACACAGGGTGCCCCATACCAGACCCCCATATTTGAGCTCTGGTCTCAAACATATCTATTCAGCTACACACAGAAATGGTAGCTCCTAACCCTTGACTATGAATCCCCACTTCATCAAATTAAATGCTGTGGCATAAGACTGCCATGGCATCAGCAGCACCTATGAACCCCAGATTAATTTACCCTTCTATGAATTTGAACTCCCTGAGAAGTGAAAATTAATTTGGACACCCTTTGAAAAAATCCCACACACCCCTCAACAAACATAGGCATTGCACAAATTGTCAAGTTTGGCCATAAGGACTTGTCACTCCTGTCACTAGGTTTATCAAAGAATCACTTTTTACAGGTAATATCTCCAAAAAACGAAAGCATGCCATCGCCACTGAGGTCCGCAACACAACAGATCCACAAATCCTTACAGACATACATCTTGGCCCTTTTCTGTGAGGTAAAGATAATGGGCGACAATAAATTACCTCTTCGCCCACCTTCATTCTAGTGAGCCTCTGCCCTGGGGAGTAGAGTCCCCATTACAAAATATCAGGGAAGAGCTGATTGTTTCAAAAATGCTCGCTTTAGAATTGGGTGCATTTCAAAATCTTTAGGTCAGTTGTTTAATTGCTGGAACATCTCCTCTCCATGCATTTACACTCCATTTATCCCTCCCCTTGCTCTTTAAAGTGTTTTCCCATTGAGACCTAGCTGTTTGGCTGATGCCCGGTGGAGCTACCCAATAGCTAAAGAGGAGATGGGCTATGGACTTCCCCCTCGGCCGTCACCTACCCAGCTGGACTTTGGGCAGACTCTCCTTTGTCTCTCCATCCTATCTACCTCCTACTCATTTACCCCACCCCTTTACCCTTCTAAGCTCCATTTATTTCGTCTTCTACTCTCTTTAAATGTTTTTCTAGTAACTGATGTAACGTGTAACTGATGTCCTTTTGTAATTTCTGTGGAACCTTATGTAAAGCGCTCTGATACCTCCGGGTCTAGCCAGCGCTATGTAAAACTCTCAAAATAAATACAGAGATTTTAACTCAATAGTGGACTGCCATTAGTATATCCACACATCGTTGTAAAAGTTTGGTACTTTCAGACCCTGATCTTGAGGATTCCAACACCAACAGAAGTCTATTTTCTGACTGGCTCCTTAGATGGATATGGGTACTTCTTTTTTGTGTATATGTTCGGTTGTATGCGTGTTGAAAAGGTTATTGTTTTTTATTTAAATTTGTCAAAGCTAAGATTTGATTTGCTAACTCTTAGCATAATAATTGAAAATGTATGCAGTAAGCCAAATCTAAGTTGTGACTTTATGATAAGAGGAACACTTGGGCAGGGGTTTAGCTTGGTCAGTGAGATTGAGGACGGGGGCTTCAGATTTTCCAACAATCTCGCTGGCATTTAATGTTAAAATAGACATAGGATAAGCAGGGCCATGAAAGGGGCCAAAGTTGCGGTGGAAAGGGAGACAAAGGTGGATTAGCAGGGTAGTAATTGAGAGAAATCATGATATTTTGTAAAATAACTAAGATTTTTGACGGCTTTCAAAGCAACGAAAGAGAGATTGTGTGCGTTTTTGTCTATCTTTATGTGAAACTTCCTGGTGAAATCCGTCAGACAACTGAACGCACCTGCACCCAACTATTTGCCAGATAATATATTTATTAGGGGGTGTAACACCCTAAACACCCACATGAAGCTACACCCCTGCACTTGGACTCCTTTGAGAGGCAGGTGATCTCCAGCTCAGACGGCTGAGCTGAATGGCAACTACCTCTAAACTCACCACCAAGGTAAAAAAAACACCAGACGGCTCTTTCAAATGAAGTACAGTCATGGATGTGAGAATTCAACTTTAGAATACTGCATTTTTACCAAGGATTTTTAAAAAAATGTTCACATCTGAAAGGCTTCTGAGTAACTGGATGCTGCATGCTATTTAGGTCATACTGGGATCCTCGCATACATTTAAATGCTCATAGAAATTGGCATACAAAAAGCTATAACTATGATCGCAGGATGCCAGGAAAAACGAGGCCTTGCCTCTCGCAATCAGTGAGCAAGTTCGCACCCGCCAGCTAGAGCTTATTGAAGTCAAGACTAACTAGAATCAAGTGCATGAAGTGCAGGAGTAAGATCTGTGAAGCCTGATCAGGTTAATTCTCACAAAGACAGACCTGGCATCCAGTAGAAAATTAATTTACAGTGTTCTTGTGACCTGGACCTCATATCTCGCAAGCAGAACTGGAGTTTCTTCCCTATATGAGAGCTTGCGCTCCTATCTAAAGTCTTTGACTCAAAGTGGAAGGTGAAAAAGGTTAGGTGCATGAAAAAATACCTAGATCCCTAAGGTAAGGCAAGGGGTTTGTCAGGTGCAACAAAAAGAGACATCTGACTGAGGCTTTTTCTACTACCCCTCACTGTCATTATTCCCCTGCACCACTTACATTGTCCACAGCTGTGACATCCTACTGATATGTCAGTTGAAATTCTGTGAAGATGCTCCATCCCAGCTTCATCGCTATCACACTATTTACGACTGAAGTTTGGCATGGACAAGACCATACCCTTTGGGCAGTTTAAGCGATTCCAGGTTTGTACATATTTACCTACTTTCTGTGAGACCCCCAAAAACTATTCATATAAACTCTTAGCCATGAGCTATCAAAGTCACTCAAGATGGTTCCTGCACAGTTTGTTCTACAGGAGGATGCTGCAATTAATGACGTAGGAAGGTTGTGGGATACATGATATTCGTAGGGGCCACTAAGTGGTTGACTCCTGTGGTTGTGGCAAATAAAAATAGGGGAGACATTAGACTTTATAGAAGTAGGGGACAAGTAGCAGGCACATTTTCTTTACTAAAAATAGAATAGACGGTCTTCCTTTAATATTCTGCTACTAGTTTTACAATGTTACCATTATACACATGGCCTGCACAAACCATTGTATTGATTTATGTGCCGTCAAAGCATCCAATAGCCAGCTTAACACCAGTGGGGACATAGAGATCCTTCAGAAAGCCGTTGGGGCTTGTGTCACCTGCCTCCATTCCTCAGAGAGCAAGGATTAATATTTGAGATAATCTACCTACAGTGCAGTTTTATCGAGGTGATGCACTGATTCATGTGATTAATTGGGCGATCATACGTAGATGGTATGCAATGTATTAGCTTGTATTGAGGGTCATTGGTTCCCATTGAGGGTTCACAAATGCAAATTTAGAAGAATTTACAGACTATTTGGGGCATCAGAATAAAGAGGGGGGGTTTAAACAAAGAGTTATATAATAAAACAATTGTTCATGTTTCTATTCCCAGGAATGTAAACGTAATTGTATTTATTTAGCGTTTACTACCCCTGACGAGGCATTGATGAACTTTACTGGAGTTAGTCGGGCTCTCAAGAAAAAATTGCATGCATTTACCCCAGTTACTTTGTGATATATTAATACCAGGTCAGAGTGATAATTCGTGGGGGCTATCTGGTTCCAGGTGAATGTTTGGTGTAATTGGCTGGCAGGAATTAGCTTATGTTAGATTATAGGGGTAGGGGTTTAAAGAGGAGAGGTAAAGATCTATGAAAAAAATTTATCAGCCACTCGCAGAATTACAATAAGGATTTAGGCAGGCATTAGACTGGGACGAGAGTATACTCAGAATTAGAAGGTATGCAGAAGAAGGGAGGTAAGAAGAGGGTCACCCTGAGGAAAGAAAGTACATCAAGGTAAATTTTTCAGGCAGGGTTTTTGAAGTATAGTGGGAGAAGGCTTTCTGAGATAGCATGCTATCAGAGAATGTACGCTGTAGAAAGAACCAACATTACACATGGTGCTCCATATCCAGGACAGGCTGCTTAAACATGTGATTCCGAGTGTACACACAATTTCAATAATAAGAGCCCGAGCCTGTTTTCTGCCAAGTCTACGACAGCTCTTTTTAACATAGTCTGGAGTACCCCAACCATGGTACAGGGTCTGTACACTGCACAAGGGCAGCTGGCTCTGAAAAAAGAAATGATCCCATTTAAAGATTTTCTTTCACTATTTTGTAAATTAATGGGTTTTCCTTCACTCACTAAATATAAGTTATTTGGGCTTGGCTGAGAATGTCTCACCAAGACACAGTACGATTATACCATGTTTAGTCACCTACTCCCATCCAAGTGTATGTTGTGTGTATTTGTGGCTTTTGGAGTATAAGAACTGTTGGCCAGATTTATCATAGTGTTGCGTTGCCTCTGCTCACACAAGGTAACTGATCCGGAGGTTCTGCTGAGCATGGAAATAGAAATGGGCCTGGAAATAGAAATGTGCCTGCTCCTTTCCCAGTTCTCGATGATCTGCTGAGCATGGAAATAGAAATGGGCCTGCTCCCTTCACAAACGATGGTGGCCATCTTGGAGTGGTCATTCACTTTACCTCTACTCACATTCCTGGTCCCTGCTATGTTTGCCTAATATCACTTACTGGGCGATGTCGCCTATCTTCAAAATGGCGCCGGTCCTGCGATTTTAGGTCTATGCCCTGTGTGGTCCCCAAAGGTGAGCAGAGGGGTCGACTGGACATGAGAGATTGTTTTCTCCCTAATCTTGTTTTTCTATGTTTATTGAATGCACTAGCAACGGATCTAACTGTAATGTAACTGCATTTGATTTAACGCTGTAATACACCTTAATCCTGATGTAAAGCGATCTGATACCTCCGGATCTAGCCTGGACTTCTTCGTCTCCTCGCTGTGTCTCCTACCCCCTCCCCACCTCTTCCCTCCTTCATTTTTTGCTTGCCTCCCTTATTCGTTCCCTCTCTCCCCTGAATCTCTTTCCCCCTACCTGCTTTGTTTATCCTTGTGCCTATGCTCCGCTCAATCTCCCTCGCCGTCACCCTTTTACATTATCCCCTTACCCTTCTACACGATTCTACTACAATGTAATTCGTAATTGACGTACCTTCTGTAATAATGTGCAATTTGTAACTTATGCAACCCTACCAGCCAACTCCCTATTATGGCCTCCTCTAATATGCCCTTGTCCAAAGCACTTCTACTCCCCTTGTTGGGGATGGATCCAGCATTTTTGCCCTGGAGTCCACGGTGACAAGGGAGTCTCACATAGTGGAGGTCTTGGATTGATCCCCTTACCACTGGAAACCGTCTCCTACCCTGCCGGAAGTCGGACACTATTTTCAAACTGGGTTTTCTAACCCCTCCCCCGCCTCCTCCCCCTTCATTCTTCTAAGTGTGCCCATGACCAAAGCACTCCTCTCCCCTTGTTTGGGGAGGGATCCAGCATCTATACCCTGGAGTCTCCGCTGAGAGCGACCCCCGTGGCAAGGGAATCACACAAAATAGAAGACTGGGAATGATCCCTTTACCCTGGGGAGCCGTCTCCCACCCAGCCGGACATCAGACACAGTTACATCTTCATCTCCTCGCTGTGTCTCCTACCCCCCCACTCCTTGCCTCCTTCATTCTTTGCTTGCCTCCCCATTCCTTTCCTCTTTCCCCTGAATCTCTCTCCCCCTACTTGCTCTGTTTTTCCTTGTGCCAATTCTCCGCTTAATCTCCCTTCCCGTCGCCCTTTTACATTACCCCCTTACCCTCTACACGCCTTGAACCAATGGATGTAACTTATAATTGACGTACCTTCTGCAACAATGTGTACCTTGTAACATATGTTACTCTCTTCATGTAAAGCACTCTGATACCTCTGGTTCTAGCCAGCGCTATATAAAACTCAAGTAAATAAATACATAAAACAAGGCAACACAGCTCTAACGTCAGATTTACCAAGCAATACAAGGTCACCTTGCATGGCCCTGTGTTGCTTAGAAGATCTAGATTAATTCGGAAGACCTTTTTACTTTTATAGCTGTCGGTGTTCTAAACTAGTTTTTATATACTTTAGCCAGCAAAACAGTATCTTTGAGTCAGTTGTTAAAGAATAACTTAGAATTTATGGTAGTGTGAGGAGTGTGGCAAGGAGTTTGACTAAAATATATAGCAAAAAATGGTCAATTATACAGAATCAAGCAGAATCTTCAGTAGTATTGTGCTACTTTGTCTTTTTAACACAAATTAACACACAATTGATCTCCTCACTGTGGATCATACAAAGGCTTCTTAAGATAACAATGTATATGCATGCATTCACCAGATGCATGAGAGAAGAAACAAAACATTTTCATGGCAACAAGGAGTAATCGTGTCCATCCTATTCAATTCATGTTGCAATATATCAGGATTTTGTTAAGGCTGCTAACATAGGACCATCTCATTTCACCACATTTTAACTATTTAACACCTTAATACAGCAATCAACAAAAATTGATCAGGTAACCTATCAGGTAACCTATACAAAGAAGCTGACACTGCACTGCTGCATGTGAGGCACGTTTCCTTTACTAACTTCAGGTGTTTTAAGGTGCAACATTGTTTTTTGCTGAAATATGCAAATCACGCAAAGTATGGTGGAATATGTGGCAAAAGTGGTAACTCAATAATTACGCAGAAAACATCATAGCCATATAATCACATAATTTGAGTAGCCCTGGCTTCTGGTAAAATCAGAAATTTTCTAAATTTCACCATCAGAACTGATCACAAGCCACTGAAGGAGGTGTTCATGAAAAAGGGGTTAGATGCTTTTTGAGTCACATTTCTACTTGAGTAATTAGTAAGACACTACCTATTTTCCCTATTACACTTCACCCCGCATCTCGCTCAACTGTCGTTGAGCTTGAAGATCGTTTCAGCTGCCATCGGCTTCGGAGACCTAGAGCAGCTGTCTGGTACAGTAGCAGCTTGCAGGGAGTGGACATGCACTTAAAGTCTACAGCAGTGCTTTAAATTAGCAGGTCCTGTCCGGTTCCTAAAACCTGCACCTTTTCATTTGAAAGGGATGCAACAAGTTAAATGGGGCGGAACTACTGCTTCTCAGGAGCAAATCATTACTGTGGGACAGTGAGTCCCTGCAATTCCAGAATCTTATTTCATGCACTGCTGCAATGTGTGACCTGGCCCCAGGAACAGGCCGCAGGAAAGGCTCCGAATAAACATCTAATAGGAAATGTAACTCTGTCGGAAAGGACTTTTCCAGGTTGCCTCTCTCCAACAGAGCGAGAGCATTCTCGGAAATTAGTTTGTCAAACGTGTACTGCAGGCCTGAACTGACTCCTTTTTCCGCCATTCTCTAGCATAGCGTCGTAGCCAACTGGTAAAATAGATCATTGTGCTGAGTGCTTGCTGCAAAGGCTTGTAACTCGATTCCCGCCTGACTCCGTTTTTAGGTCTTATAGAGGCGTGGGCTTGAGCAGCGAAGCTGCTAGCCACGACCTGCGAGAGATTTTGTTCTAAAAAGGGTCCTGTAAGCCCCGCCCCTCCTTTTCATTGGGTAGCGTCAGCGTTTTGGGTAAACGCTGGCTTCCCATTGAAAAGGAGGGTTTTCAGTTGCCACCCTCTCCGCTTTTTAGACAGCCCCCCGGGACACCGTGGCCTGTTTTACGAATGTGGTAAAGAACTTCCTTTTCTTGTTGTGGAGGACAACACAGAAGCAGGCTGGTCTATGCAGGGAGGGGCGCTAGCTGGCTGACTTCACTGCCGGACAGCCACAGCTGGACATGTGCAGTTTGAAAGGAAGGAGGGTTAAAGGGGGTGTGTTTTACTGAATGGGGGCATGGGAACAAAGGATTTTGGAAATCTGTGCATCCTGTGGAATGACGGTGTGAAGTGCTGCTGTCTCCAGGTGCCTCATAGCCTTTCCGCTGCACTTCATGCACGCGTTGTTTACACTGCCTCCGCACGCGCTGCTTTACCAAGGTGTAAATCACCAGTGAGAACATGGACATCATTTGCACCTCTGCCATTGCAGTCTCGGTAAGTGTCATTGAAGACGGCTTTATAACGCGCCCCTGTGACCCGGACTCCTCGAGGCGCTGCCTGCGTGTCTTGGCATAGTGCTTGCTCACTGTGTGAGGATGGGACGCGTTGTGCCTGTGTGTTTCTAGGATGTCAGCGCTGTAAGTGGGGAAATCCCCCGGCATGCGTGTGACCTCTGAACTCGTGACTAGTCGCCATGGTTGGCTCAGAAGGAAGGGCCTCCCCTGGGTAGTGTACACACAAGCCAGGTTCTCGCTTTGTTCATAAAAATACTTTCTCAAACTGCAAGCAAAGGTGGTCCGTTGTCCTGCTGCCAAGCCCTCCGTCTTGAGATTAAGTTGCCCTTGGAGCAGTGAGATCGAAAATGTAGAACCGTTTTGTGTTTCTTTTTTGTTGACCAAAGTATGTTTAACATGAATTTTTTTGCTCGGTACAATGACGTCACGTGTTTGCCCCTGTGGACTGGTCAGCCAGATTTCAGCCGCTCTTGAAGCTATTGTTGGGGGAGGGGAAGAGGTGTGGGCACTGTTTGAACATTGTAGGGTGGAGTCATTGGAGAGAGGTGCCACTGGAAGTGGGTGGGGTGTTATCCCCTCGTGAACATGTCCTCGTGGGTTGCTTAAAAGAACGGGGGCGGGGCTTGGGCCACCCAGAACTGGTAGGGGCAGGGGCCACAAGAAGGACCCAGCAGAGGTCAAAAGGGTTAACGGAGGGACGGGTAAAATGAGCTGCAAGTCTGAAACTGCATCTTTCGGTACCATAATTAGTAAACTAAAGCGAAAAATTGAAATAATATATATTACATTTCCTGAGTTATTTAAAAAAAAATAAATCAAGATAACACGCACTGCACAAATGTTGCTCCGCTGTCAATAACAGAGGCTTGAACAACAGAGGAAACGAAAACAAATCCGAAACTGAACACATCCATTGCAAGCGAAGGTGTTTAAAGACAAACTATCACACCGTACTCGTTTCCTGTGGATATATGGGCGTGCGAGGAGACACTCACTTCCTAAGCAGACAACTCCCCCGGTCAAATGCCAGGCAGTGAGGCCCTCACGCGCGGCTGCAGGCCAAGGTGTCCACACCAGAGTACTACAAATCATTCGCGCGCACACACACACAACTGGATCGCATACACGGGAACAGCCACGGAGAAAAGCAAACACTCCAAAGGTCGAATGTTTAAATGGCTATTCCACATCAGCAGCGGTCATTGTTGCAGTGACGCACCAACACCACACTCACAGGAACAGAAACTCGAAATACCCTCGGCGTTATACCTAGAAACGAGCACACACACACTCTACCTCACCTCTAAGAAAATAACACACCGTGGTGCTGTCCATTCATAGCAATGGATGTTGAAATGTGCGCACTCACACACTGCGCACACACACTGTGCACTCACACACTGCGCACTCACACACTGCGCACTCACACTACTTTAGGCCAGACACACTGAGCCCACACACTACTTTAGGTCACACACACTGCGCCCTCACACTACTTTAGGCCACACAAACTGCGCCCTCACACTACTTTAGGCCACACACTCTGCGCCCTCACACTACTTTAGGCCACACACTCTGGGCCCTCGCACTACTTTAGGCCACACACTCTGCACCCTCACACACTCTGCACCCTCACACACTCTGCACCCTCACGATCTGCACCCTCACACACACTGCACCCTCACACACTCAGTGCCACATAATTATATGCTACATAATTACACTGCACTAAATGCACTCCAAACAATACCACTCAGTGCCACATAATTACATGCCACACAATTACACTCTACTGAATACAACATACACTCCACACGATACCACTCAGTACCACATAATTATTTGCTACATATTTACA
Organism: Lissotriton helveticus; assembly: GCF_964261635.1. NCBI lineage: Eukaryota > Metazoa > Chordata > Amphibia > Caudata > Salamandridae > Lissotriton > Lissotriton helveticus. The sequence goes on from NC_136068.1 coordinate 1,071,564,305, forward strand.
CTGCGCTCAACGCAACATACACTCCAAATACCACTCGGTGCCACATATTTACACGTCTCATAATTACACTGCACTCAATGCAACATACACTCCAAATACCACTCAGTGCCACATAATTACATGCCACATAATTACCCTGCACTAAATACAACATACACTCCAAATACCACTCAGTGTCACATAATTACAAGCCACATAATTACACTGCACTCAATGCAACATACACTCCAAATACCACTAAGTGCCACATAATTACACAGCTCTCAATGCAACATTCATTCCAAATACCACTCAGTGCCATATAGTTATATGCAACATCTATCACCCCTCACTCTTTCAATCTATCTATCTATCGCCCTCACTCTATCTATCTATCTATCTATCTGTCACCCTCACTCTTTCTATCTATCGCCCTTACTCTATCTATATATAGCCCTCACTCTATCTATCTATTGCCCTCCCTCTATCTATTGCCCTCACTCTATCTATTGCCCTCACTCTATCTATCACACTCACTCTATCTATTGCACTCACTCTATCTATCGCATCACCACAGCCTCACTCAGCACCACCACAGCCTCACTCAGGGGCACCACAACATCACTATGCGCTACCACAGCATCACTGAACGCCACAGCATCACTCGTCGCCACCACAACATCACTCAGTGCCACCACAGCATCAATCTGCGCAACCATTCAACAACAACTGGTTCAAATATGTTCTCTTAATGTTTAAAGCTTTATTAAAAATGTCACAAAAAGATGTTAATATTTCACTTCTGTTCTTGGATTTTCTTCACAATAAAATACACTGAACATAATCTTCACAAAAGTTATTTACAAAAGTTTAAGCTATTGCCATTATAAATTACAATAAATTTTATTTAAGTATTAATTATTTTTAAAAAAGCCATAGTTATTTGTAATATCAATACATCCAAGTCACTCAAATACAACACATATTGCAGTACAAATGCTATAGGTGTCACATTTGCGAAAGTTACAACTATTGGCATTGTAAATGACAAAGCTATTAATTTCGCTATTTTCAAAACAACACATAAATACAAAATTTGTCATTTACAATACCAATAGCTCAAACTTTCCTAATGCGAGACCTATTGCATTGCAAATGCTTGTTCTCCTAAGGTCGACAGAACACCTATTATTTAAGTCTTATTGTAAAATTCAGTGATTGGTGGTTCAGTATAGGTTTTGAATTTAGGTATTCATTCCATACAAATGAACATAATTACATGCAGTTCGGACACAAACCGTGTACCAAGAAGAGGCTGACATGTGCTGTGCGTACCACTCCTTCCTTCCTCACAGGAGTAGGTAGCTTGTAGGAAATCTCCAATTTCCTATGTGTGTCAGTATCTTGAATGGGTGCTGTTAGTTTACTAATTTAAATTAAAATAGCTGAGTGGTCTTGGTGCATCCTTATGGAATTGAATGCCATTCATCTTTTGCATGCTCAGGAACTTGCAGATATATGGCTCAAAATTCACCCATCCCGATAAAATAGGATGCAGCAGCGGGCGGTTGCGCTGACCCTACAAACTGAGCACCTGCTTGTAGACGCACGGGCCAAGCATGCACAGCTTGGTCATTATTAAGCAGGGTAGGCCCAGTGTGTCATATTATGTATGAGATGCTTACTCACCACAGGCAGCCTCAGCATACCAGAGAACACCGACCTCAGAAGAGCACAGCAGCTGGTTCAGAAGGACCTGTCTTATCCCTGGGTCCCTGTGCCACTGGCTAGCAGCAGCAGTGATAGCTCGCCCCTGGTGTGCCTCAGGTTGGACATCACTGTATTGTCAAAAGAAGGAAATCTTAATGTGCGACTTTTTCTGGCCGGCAACTGAGGAGGATGTGGACACGTTAATAACGGAATGAACAGAGTGTTGCTGGAAGAAAAAAATCAATAACATTAGGACATCTCCCACAATTTTCAGAAAGTCACCATCTGGCCCCTGGGTAGAGTTTGCATTTGACATTGTGGGTCAAATACCTAGTGAGAGTAAAGTACCTTGTATTCTTCAGGTAGTAGACTTATCTCAAGATGGCCTGAAGCTGCATGTTTGAGTGATGTCATTTCTAGGAGCGTTATCAATTTTCTGGAAAATATTTTCAAGAGGGAGAGATTTCCTAGAACCAGTCTTATAGACAGTGGGCAATTAAGACATCTATGGATTTGCAGACAATTCGCGATGAAGCCGAGTCTGTTGGAATGGGTACCGGGGATACCAGAGTCCTGGAATCACTGGTTCTGGCAGTATACTCACAGATATGTCTGGCTCCTCTCCGAAAGGTGATTAATATGTGGACCCCAGAATCCCGGGTTCAATTTCACTTGTTTTTCCTCTATCCAGGGATAATGACATACCCAAATCAGCAGACATGTACTGCCTGCTAGGAGGAAGCAGATGGTAAATGTATAGGAGGGCCTTTTTTATCAACTATGACAGGGGGAAAAGTGGTGGCAGGAGGGCAGAGCTGATTTAATTCCAGCTGCAGGGAGTTTTTTCAGCTCCCCTATTCTGTAGTATGAGAGGGGTTGGACTGGGTGCAGCAGTTACTTACAGCTCCCACAGCCAAAGTCAGCAAGTCCAGGTACATTGTCACCTTGCTTGGAATAAACGAAGTATGGGGTTTGCAGACCTTGTAATTCCGAGTCCAGAGATACAGGAAACTCATAGTTGCCCATAGCAGGCTTACCTCCCCTGGCGGTACCGTCCAGATAACGCGAATTAGTATGGTGTCTTTGGAGTCCATTCTACACTGCTTTTGGTGGTTGCGAGAGGAATTCCACTTTATGGCGGAGTTCCTCCTGCAGCACCAATCCTTGAATGAGGCCCTATGTCCTATATTAAGGAGAGATTTCCTGCTTTTTGCAGCATTTTCCCTTTCTTTATTATTGTTCTCTTTATGAATGCTTTCCTTGTCTTGGTTACCAGTTGAGTTTTATCTCTTTTGTTTGATTATCGCTCATAATAGAATGTCATGGTGGCTGCAGTTCCAGTATTTTCAGTGGCAGTTATAAGGAACAAGCAGTGGATGGTGCTAGAATATGCTGCTTGTATATTATTACTTCACACCTGTATATGGTACCCGGGCTCCTCGGCCATCTTTTAGGGTGCTTCAGGAGATATCTCACTGACACCTCACTTAGACTCGTTCAGCGCCCCTGCTTATGGGGGCTGATATTCAAACTCTCCGTTGACCTTCAAGTAAAGAAACGTGCAATTCGCCATGAAGGGATCTCCATTACATTCCTTAACCTTTATAACAATTCCACTGAGCCTGGCAAGTACCACAAAAGACTTCAAAACTGGTTGATTTTGAATTAGAAATGTTGTTTTCCTTTAGATTTTATTTCGTCAGGCCCAGACAAGTAAAGAGGGAGAGGTCATGTTGTAAGACTGGAAGGACCTCAGACAGAGGCATGGTAGCACCGAGCCTTGGTGGAGATACACAATGCTACCCAGGTGTGACGTGGTAAGTGGTGTCCAGGGCTCCAAAGAAGCATTAACTGGAGTGAGCATACCACAACTGCGTTATTTTTCCTCCCCCCCCTGAGGTCGCCATTTTATCTTTAGCTCGTCAAGAGTGCTCAGAACGTATCCCTTTTAAGGAACAAGTCAGAAGTAGAATTGTAACTTCCCCAACACTTGAAAAATTATACTTTAGGATACAAATATTCAGTCTCCTTTCAATTCTATTTCAAAATGCCCTTTGCCTGCTGACGTTTGCAAAGGTAAACAAGAACTATGTTAATTTAAAAGTGGAGCTTTGTCAAGTAAACCCCTTTCAGAATACCCAGCCCCAATTTCTGGTTCCTTGGTTTTAATAATGTTTATAGTCATTACATCTGAGAAAAGTTTCCCTTCTTTTGCCTTAGGTTAGTTAGTTAGTTATTTAAGTTTGTAAAGCGCCTGGTTACACTGTTCTAGTGTGTCCCCGCGCTGTAGGACGGCCAAGTGAAACCGCTCCACTGCTAATTCTGCCCACCCAACCATATCACGCCCAGCCCTAGTCTTTAGGAAAGAGGTACGTTTTCAGCTCTTTGCGGAATGCCAGCTCTGACTTCTCCAGCCGGAGCCACAGAGGGAGTCTGTTCCATTGTTGAGCTACCAGAACACGAAAGGAGTGCCATCCCATTCTTACTCTGCTAAATCTAGGAACCTGCCCTCTCCCCGTCCCGCTAGTTATCAGTTGACGGGTCGGGTGGTACGGCGTAAGCAGGTTATGAAGGTAAGTGGATCTTTTCCCCTGTAGGATACGGTGGCCGACACAGAGGGCTTTGAATGCCACACGTTCCTTAATTGGAAGCCAGTGCAGTGCTCTCAGTGCTCTCTTTACAGAGGCTCTTTTAGGCAGCATCAGGACCAGGCGGGCCGCCGCATTTTGTATGCGCTGCAACCTCTGAATGCATTTAGCACTGGCTCACAAATATAGGACATTTCCATAGTCCAGCCTCAATGTTATCAGTGCATGGATCATGGTCTTCCTGGCTGTCAATGGCAAATAATCCAATGCCTTCCTGAGGACCCTCAGAGTGCCAAAGCATGTGTCTGTCACTCGTTTGGTGTGGTACTCGAACAAGATCTTATCATCGATTCACACCCCTAGGTTCCTCACTTGATCACTGGGAGTAGGTAGAGGACCCAGCGCTGGAGGCCACCATGCCAAGGTCCACACTGAAGGAGCCTTCCCCACAATCAAGACCTCCGTCTTGTTTCCATTCAGTTTGAGGCAATTATTGGCCATCCAGGCCGCCAATTCCTGCAGACATGACCTAAAATTAGTGGCGTCCTGCTCCTTAGGCTGGGTCAAGGCCACCACCAGTTGCGTGTCATCTGCATAGGACACGACTTCCACCCCGAATTTTTCTGTGATCTCAACCACTGGTGTCACATATAGATTAAAAAGGGTAGGGCTAAGACTGGATCCTTGAGGCACCCCCTGTTTAAGGCTGATGTCTTTGGACCGGAAGGTGCCCTGTGCCACTTGGAAACTGCGATCAGACAGAAAAGACTCCAGCCATTCCCATGCCTTGTCCACCACTCCTCCCCTCTTTAAACAGCGTAGTAGCGTGTGATGGGCCACAGTGTCGAATGCGGCACTGAGATCCAGCAGGATCAGTGCCGCCCCGTATGGCCTTCATCCGCATGTTTCCGTAAGGTTTCTGTAGCTAACAGCAGTGCTGACTCGGTCGAAAGGAGTGCACGGAAACCCGATTGAGTGCGATGGAGCAATCTGTTGGCCTCAATATGGGCTGTCAACTGATTATTGACGGCCTTCTCCGCGATCTTGGCGAAGTACGGCAGGAGTGAGAGGTTATGTTTTTACCCCCGAATATGATCCTGCGCGGGACATTCTTTGCTATTTACAAGGTTTTTTCCCTCACTTCATTTGTGTTTTTGATGCTCAGAAACACGTCTGTATTCTTTGAACCCTACGACGTTTTCATGCAAAATCTCCTGCCTCTAATGTCTCATGCTTATTCTTGTTTCTTTGGCCACTCAATTTAAAACATTACATTTATCAGTGTAAGTCAAGAGTAATGTTTGGTGGCTGGTCCACTCTTCCATTCTGTGGACTCTTGCTGAGACTACTCCATTGGGCTGTGGGAGAGCAAAAGGTGGCATGGCAATGTTAATTTCAACTTTAGCTTCTAGCGCCATTAGAAAACAATTTAACAGCTTCCCTCATTACCGGCTGGTACATTTGTCGATTTAGCAGAAGTAAAAGGTAATTTTGATCAGTTTCTATAATAATGTTTTTAGGAGCACATGGAATATGGTAGTTGTAGAATTGGGTAAGGAAATGAGGCTGTTTGCGAAGGAAATTAGAATTGACTATATGTATGTTTGGGCTGGGGATCTTTACACGAGCAAATGCCAATGTGCCGTAGGTTCAGACTGTTATAGGAAAGAACAATCTCATTTTCCTCACGACCCATATGGTGAGTCTATAAATTGAATCTTGTAGACTCAATATGGATATGATTGAGAAAGAGGTAGAGCTAAATGGAGTTTTGCTATGCGCAATCCATAGAAATGTAAATTTTTCTATTGTAGACCACATAATGATTTCGGTAACTAAACCAAATTTGGTCCGATTCCTTAAGGTAGAACCTTCAGTACGTAGTGATCATTCGGTGCTTAAGCTCACACTTAACATCACCAGTCAGAAGATGTAGGGCCAAGACAAGCAATACCTACTAAAACTGCAAGTAAAAACGGGGTCATCCTAAAATGGACAGGTATAAACGGAAATAAGCTATTAGAAACTGTCGATGAGGAGAATATTGAAGCCTTTGATATTTGTACCGAATAGGGAGTGAACCATGAAAGCTTCTAATAGCATTCCATAATTGCAGACAAATTGAGAGCCCCAATAATGGACCAAAGTAAAAACAGTAAGGCCCATAGCTGGTTCGTTAAACACTGCACTGAAGCTAGCATGAAATTAAGGGAAACGCTACAGAAACGCCCGAGAAATAGGGGGCATACTCAAGAATTAAGAAAGAACTATAAATTAGCCCTAGCCACCAGAAAAAAAGGAACTTCAGGAGCAGACTTGTGAGAACTTAATATGAGCAGCAGATACTGGTGGAGGTACATACAGACACCTGCTCACAAACGCGTGGTACGTGGACAAGACACACTGCTTATTGGTTGCTGTCATGTCCCTAGCGCCCTCTCAGTGATATGCCTGGGAGCGCACGTAGGCACTCTACTACTGAGTACTCTGACCCCAACCCAACTTGGCTGCAGACTACCCCAGCTGACTCCAACTGCGCACTCCTATGCCTCAGTGAGCTATACTAAAGCACACATCGCCAATACAAGAGCAGCAATACTGACTCTGCATCGTAAACGCGCACATAATTGACCCCCCTCCCCCTTTCTGACTACCCACAGCTGATTAGTACACGACCTACGGGACTTTGGGGAGACACATACGGGAGGCAAATGCTGGGTGATCATTGCGATATGAATATTGAGGAAAAAATGTAAAAACATGAGATCTACCATTAAAGTCGCTAGTCAACAAATGATCATACCAATTAACACATGAAACTCGCCGCCGGACCCCCGGGTTGTCGGCTAAATGGCTGTGTCATCCTGCTCAGTATCTGACTAACTAATGTCTGCTCATGCAGTCTTTATCGAGATGTGGATTGTGAATTGTATGATAACCGCATATTGTATAATAAAGATCTTCTTAAAAATTAAAAAAATAAATAAATGAGCAGCAGATACTGGTGACTGTATTTTGTTTTGGAAGACCGTCAATTCCCCTTCCTATAAAGATAACTCTACGCCGACCCTGGAGATCTCAGTTGCCCCTGAAGTATAGTAGACCCACTTTGCAGGGATCTTTATTCTAAACAATGTAGACATTGGTCTGCTTGAGGGCCCATCAGAGGTGGTAGCCTTCGAACCTCTGAAGGCTATCAGCACTGAAGAAGTCACAAGAGCACTAAAAAACATAGCACCCTTGGAAACGTGCCATGGCCAGATGGGGTACTCGTTGACATCTTCAAAGCTGTTGAATTGCTATGGGTACCCATACTAACCCAAGTATGTAATGCAGCAGCGCATGGTCACTTCCCTAATACATGGAGCAATAGTACCATTGTACTCATATTTAGAAAGGCAGACGGGGGGCCCAGGGTGCTATCGCCTGATATCTCCATTAGATTCCTCTGTGAAAATAATGGGTAGACTAGAAGCTTCGGCTCAGGAAAATCACATATTGACTGATTCCCAATATGGGTTCTGAAAAGAAATTGGCATGGTGGAGTAGGGCATTGACTTATATTTGATCATTAGTAAATACACACTGTTACGTATGGGGCACAGCCAACTCTGCTTTGCAGACTAGAGTAGCACATTTGATTTAGTGACCCATGCTAACATCAAATCCCATCTCTCACAGCTGTATGACTCTTTAACAGCCTCCATGCACTTTGGGAAAAGCGGAGAATGTACAGACAAGTTTAGGGTAACAAAAGACATCAGGCAGGGCTGTGTCCTTGCCCCGTTCCTATTTTCATTATAAATCAGTGGGGTTGATGCCCTGCTTCAAAGGCTAAATGCAGATGCACTCAAAATAGGTTCCCGGCTCCACAAACAATATTATTGTATGCAGGCAACGCAGTGTTGATATCCAGGACAGCGAATGACCTTCAGCTTTTAATTGATAATTTTGTATCTTTTATAGAGGGTTGAAGCCTAAAATGTAACTTAACCAAAACGTATACTATGATCTGTGGCAGTGAGAGAAAGAAAGTTAAGACACAATTCACAACAGGCCAAAAGCTAGAACAGGTAAAGACCTTCAGATATATGGGTATTTTATTTTCACAGGATAGGCACTGGGGACCTCATCTAAAAATGCACACATAAAATGTAAAAGGGCCTCTGATATGGTCTTTAAATTTGCAAACAAAATCGGAACAAAACCCATTAGAGAAATCGCAAAATTATATAACAGCAAATGTCTCCTGGTTGCTTTATATGGGGCACGACAAACAGTAAACAGATCCAGAATATCTTTTTATGTAGACTTTTAGCAGTCCCGCAATCGACTCCAGCCTGCATAACACATAAAGACCTTGATATTTTGCATATAGAAGATCTCTTCCATCTTAGTAGTGTGACTAAATGGCACAGTATTTGAAGCAAATCAGGCACCATATTTACTAGAGACATTACAAGGACTCGAACTCTATCAGTATGAAAAAATTCCCTGGTTCCGGTATATAAATGGACTACTGCAACTGGAGGTAAATTGTAGCATCTGGGTTCGTGCTTGCATTTTGCAATTCGATAAGAAATCATTAAGTACCGCCTTTTTAGGAAAAAGGGAAGCCGATCGAGAATCTCGTGAAATAACTAATACCACAGTGGAGAGTTATTGCAAGGGCCCGATACAATGTTATCTGATAAAGGTGATCAACAACCAGGATAGATTTTATTTGACTATGCTTCCAGTTGCTCCAGCACACCGTTGCATTCCCTAAATCACAGGCATGGTCCTCAAACCTACTCATGTGCCCATGTGATGGAAATCATGTTGTTCTGCTAACTCTATAAAGATGTTAAATTAAGCATCCTCCGACACCCATTTTTTAACACAGGGTTTTATGTATCATCAGTTGGCCTTTGACTTTCTCGGAAATTTGACATATGCTTATACTTGTGTTATTGTGACTTACAGTAAGAATACAATTAGGAGGCGTAAATCATTGAGCCACCTAGAAAGGCTGCATTGCGAGAAAGAATAAGCAAGTGTAAGGATTGTTACCCCCACACACAAAGTATAACCCTGTATGAAATACTGTGAGGTCTCCTACACCGTCTTAAATTAGAATTGGTTTTATACGAGACTTTTATCCATCTGAATGTACTATCGCTCACATTGATGCGTTTTTCAATTACCATTTTATTAGGATCAAAAGTACTTTTTTATTATGTATTTGAGAGGTTTTTCATGAACTTTGAGTTGCATCAAATACATTCATAGCCCAAATTTTGTATTTCCCATATTGCACTAATAAAAGCTGTTTATTATCTTTACGCTGGCAAATTGCACTTACTATAGCTTATACTGGCTATGTGCAAGACTTTTAATGTACCTAATTTTATCATTATGTATGTATGTGTATTTTTATGCTGGCAAATTGCACCCACAATATTTTATGCTGGCTATGTGCGAGGCTTTTAAATGTAAATATTTGGGTTTGCTCCGCTTTATGGATTTTCTGAATACATCCGAATAAAGTTTCTTTTGCTCTTGAGACAATTTCTTTGTTATCTTAAAAGTGTCAGAGAGCACGGTAAGCTCCAACGCAGCCCCTAGCCTTCGACCTGCAGGACCGTCTTCTGCTACCCCTAGACCTCCCCAAGTTGGGCTCTCCATCAGTTTTCTACATTATTCACTTGACATTCCCATTGAATTTATTTTGGGGGGAAGACGTTTCTCAGTGCAAATGTTTTTATCAATGCAGCGGATCTCCTCAGTACAGAAACGGTTTCTGGGCTGAGTTTGCCAGAGTTGAAATGACCCTCAATGTTCAGGTCTTAGACTCCTGTGGCTGTACCACTGTCAATGCTTTAACCATGCCTGCAGTACCAGTGACATCTTACCAACTCACCAGGATGTTATCTTCCCCTGCAATATAGATTTTTTTCTTCTACCGACTTGATCATCTCCTTTTAGTGGCTCAATGATGTTGAAAAACTTATTAGAGCAGACTCCGATATCACATCCCTTTCCAGACAGCCAAATCCCTTACCAACATAAGTGATAATCAGACTATTAGAACAGTTCACAAGCACAATTCCCTTATTAAAATGTAACAATTACACATCTTGCACTATATAACCTGGTCCATCACTCACCCACCACCATAAACATGGGTGGGCTCTGCTAAAAACAGGTCAAAATACAAGAAACTGGCCTGGTCTTTAAGTCTACCCACAAATCTTTCATGCATAGCATGTCCTGCTCGCAATCTACGTTTAGCCAATCGCAGCATCTTCCTCGTCATACTCCCTATCCACGTTCTGATTCTTCAAGCCATGGCCGGCGCTAGGCATGGGCAGAGTGGGCAGCTGCCTAGGGCCTCGCACTCTGCCTACCAGGATGGGGCCCCGCACAATGGCAACACCCCACCAGTCCTTGTGTACCCCTGCCGATCAAAGTGAAAGAAATGAGTCTCTTTACAATTGCGCTCGAGGGGGCCCCCTCCTGGGGCCTCTAAGGGATGGTGTGAGAAGGCCTAGGGGAGGGGGACACCTCTTCGGCTGCCCATTCAGAGACTCTGCAGGACGCCCATTGTCAGCACTTTAGCACACACAGGTTTAACTGTCAGCCCCCACGCAATTCTCACACCTTCAGTCCCAAATGGGGTGTAAAAGAGGTGCTTGACAGTGGCTGAGAGAAGGAGCTGCGGCCCAGGTGGAGTCTGCACAAAGCAGCTTCCCGAGCCCAGAAGGTGTAGCTTATTTACATTTCAGGGGCCTCGGGCATTCCCTTTTGCCCAGGGCCCCGAAAATCCTAGAACCGGCCCTGCTTCAAGCTACTGGGCCGCTCCAATGGAGTACCATCCCTACTCAAATCCGTAAGACGGTTTTCCTATCAGAAGGTAAAAAACTTCTAAGAGCAAAGTTGCTTTAAGCAGAGCCTCGGTTTACATTTGCCAATAATTAATCTTATAACTTCAAAACCATTAGCTCGCTCATTATAAATATAGATATGTATCTGAACATTACCTGTGCAATTCAACTGACATGTTATTACACTGTCATGTCCTACCCATCTAAATTACCCCTTTGCTATTGGTCTTCGTAGGCACCATAGCAGTTTAGCACACAGAAGACTTTCAGTAAACACTGCAACCAAGTTATCTCTTTGTGTGAGGGTCTTCAGATTGGTATGGTACAGTTCTCATCCATAGCATTTACTTCCCAGGACCAGAAGGTATCGTTAACCTGCCTGCCTAGGGTGCTTGTTATACACATTTCTTTATGGCGGTCTTCTGCATCCATGACCCTACAAGATGCTGAATATATTTTGGGAGTTGGAGTGTGTGAACATGTGCATACCCCTATATTTTATAGATAAAAGACCCCATATCCTGTTGATGGAATCCAAGATCCGCGATTGGCTCATGATTTCATATTGCGATATGCTCAAGGATAGTTGAAGTCCATTTGTGGCTCTTCCATTTTTAGAACAAGATCTCCTGTTGTAGGTCGCCTGCTGGGGACATCATTCTTCATTAGAAACCAATCTTAATAATGGTCTCAAAACTGAATGGAACCAAGAGCATCCTTCCCTTCTTTGGCTAAAAAGTAGAAGCAAGTTCTTCAGCATATCCCAAACACAGTGTTCCCCTAGCTAGTTTCATTTTCTTCTCTATAGCTTGATCCCAGGAAGGTTTAATATTCCTTTGTGCTGATCTAGATTACACTTGGCCCATGAATGATTATCTCCACCAGATCCCTCTGAGCATAATGCAAAGTTTTCTGCTTTTAGTACTTCTAACAGGGGCTTTTAGTGGTCCCAAAACTTTGGAGGGACTCTAAAAATACAATAGGTGTGGCCAAAGAAATGGAACTATGAAGTCTTTACAAGAGCTGTGGTTTATGTAATCCAGAACATGGCACAAAATATGTGAAGTAGAATTCTCTGCTTGGCACAGTGTGCTAGTATTTGGGTGCCTCTATTGGTGTCTTTTCTTATTGCGTGCAAACAAAACATGCAACAAAATGGGGCACAAACCCCTAAAAAAAGCCAGACCTGTTGGCTTTACGAATGCTTGTAAGCACTGATTTTTACTCCAGGTCACAAAAAGGAGTAACGATCGCCATTCTTCCCTTCGCATGACTTTCATATGGAATCTCCCTTACTGCATTAATCATATCCTTTTTCACTGCACATCTCTCTCATCTGCATGTCTCACACCTAATCTCCTTCCTGTCCATCAGTTTTTTCACCTCTAAATATATTTCCTTTCATCTCCTCCACTTCATCACACACAAAATATTTTCCTTTGATGCTGTCCATATTTGTATAGCCGTGTACTTCCTTCACACACTTCCCCATTGAATGGTAATTACAATTGGTACAATGTAGCCAAAATCTGTGCACTCTGCAGACAGGAGGAATAGCTTGTATGACAGCAAAAGGCCATATACAAGACTCGTGTCATATACAACACTCAAGTAGCATGAAAAACGAAACTACAGAAATAAATCAGTGAGGAGATACTCATAGGAAATAGTGCTACATCAACATGAGGTAAAACGAGAAATGTTACAGCAACTGCATCATGGAATTGGATTCCCTTATGGCGCTTGCACTCATTGTTGGAAAAAAAATCTGTGTTTTTGCTTGTAAAGTTAATATCATAAACATAGGGCCAGTGTCAAAGTTTGTTTTTAATTGTAGCTAGTGCGGTACACTTAAAAGATCCGCCTCACTGAAAGCCCTTTGTGTACTGGCTTCCTTTGGCTTAGGTACTACAGTGGTTTTGATAAGATTGCTAGATTACACGTATGTGTATAGTGCAATATTGCCAAATGTGTAATCCGTAGAACTGAGAAAGAGTAAAACTTCCCAGCTTTAATAAATACTTGCAAATCAGGGTTTTTCTTTTATAGGCACAGGAAGTAGAGGTGCAGGGTGCTGCAGCACCCTTAAAATATACCATGCTGGAGTTCAGTAGTGATTAAGCAATACAGAGGCCTTTAAATATTGTTTATCTTTCCACATTTGCTGTACTTCCAAGACTGAGGTCCAATGTCAGGCTACGTCTTCAGACAAATTGCTGCTTATTCTTTTAACATGAAGACTGGGGTTTACTTTTCTTTCTCTGACTGAAAATTGAGAGGATTTGGTCAACTGAACAGTGTGACAATCTTGCTGGCATACCGGGAGCATGAAAGAAAAGGCTGTAGGATATCCATTTTTCTAACAAAAAAATGATAATACCTGTAAACAAACTGTACATATTTAAAAATATATCACCAGTTAGGAAATCACGAATAAAGCACTTTTTTGTAACTGAAGTATGATGGACACAAAGATTGTATTACATTAAAAACACTACTTGGTGATGGGCAAACATTAGAAATCATGTCTGTGCAAAGGTGGTAGGTAGCATTTCAAATGATAATGTGCATGAAAAATACTCTGTGCAGAAGGAAGCATTCCAACCGCTCATCCATGAACGGATTCCTTCATCCGTAGAGATCTTCATAAAGCACTGGCATGAGCCACGGTTCGAACAGCGCACTGCACGAGAGGTAAGAAAGGCAGTGCTTTAAATAGACAGGTGCTGTCTGGTACGGAGTACTTCCACTTCTTTAATTTGAATGCGAGGCACTTCTCAGTAGCAAACACTCTGAAATAGAGTTCCTGCACTTCTAGATTTCCATTTCAAGCACTGAAGAAAAGTGTCATTGTCTGCCCTTCAAAATAAGTATGCTAACGTTAACTGTACAGTACATTGCGAGAGCATCGTACTTGAATCTGAGGGTTGGAGCAGTATAAAAGAAGCATTGGTAAATGTAATAATTACTATATACAACAGCAGCCTGCCTGATGTGACGCAATGTGTCGAGGGCCGTTGCTGATCTCCCCTCGAAGGGCTCACACGGCCCCCGAGGGCTGCGCTGCCGAGCAGCAGCCGAGCCCACAGAAACCATGGTTTGCCAGCCCTGCCCGAGGCTTGCGTCAGTCTGTGTGGCGGCGCCCCGTGCCACCACCGCCTTGGGCCTGGCTGGCATTCATCCCCCGGAGGAGGCCCTAAATGTTCAATTATGAGCGCTGATGATGCAACGAGAGCCGTGAAGACGAGGGAGGAATGCGTGCTCAGGGGCTCAGCCCGGCCGCGCTTGCGTCACGCACCTGACGCGGCGGCTCCCCCCAACGCGCCGCGTATTATGCAACTCTCTGCAGGTTTCTCGATGTACCCCGAGTCTAGTGTGATCTAACTAGGGGCCAGTAGACAGAAAAGAGGGGTATATGCAACTCTCTGCAGGTTTTTTGATGTACCCCGAGTCTAGTGTGATCTAACTAGGGGCCAGTAGTAGACAGAAAAGAGGGGTATATGCAACTCTCTGCAGGTTTCTCGATGTAGCCAGAGTCTAGTGTGATCTAACTAGGGGCCAGTAGGCAGAAAAGAGGGGTATATGCAACTCTCTGCAGGTTTCTCGATGTACCCAGAGCCTAGTGTGATCTAACTAGGGGCCAGTAGGCAGAAAAGAGGGGTATATGCAACTCTCTGCAGGTTTCTCGATGTACCCCGAGTCTAGTGTGATCTAACTAGGGGCCAGTAGGCAGAAAAGAGGGGTATATGCAACTCTCTGCAGGTTTCTCGATGTACCCCGAGTCTAGTGTGATCTAACTAGGGGCCAGTAGACAGAAAAGAGGGGTATATGCAACTCTCTGCAGGTTTCTCGATGTACCCAGAGTCTAGTGTGATCTAACTAGGGGCCAGTAGACAGAAAAGAGGGGTATATGCAACTCTCTGCAGGTTTCTCGATGTACCCAGAGTCTAGTGTGATCTAACTAGGGGCCAGTAGGCAGAAAAGAGGGGTATATGCAACACTCTGCAGGTTTCTCGATGTACCCCGAGTCTAGTGTGATCTAACTAGGGGCCAGTAGACAGAAAAGAGGGGTATATGCAACTCTCTGCAGGTTTCTCGATGTACCCAGAGTCTAGTGTGATCTAACTAGGGGCCAGTAGACAGAAAAGAGGGGTATATGCAACTCTCTGCAGGTTTCTCGATGTACCCAGAGTCTAGTGTGATCTAACTAGGGGCCAGTAGACAGAAAAGAGGGGTATATGCAACTCTCTGCAGGTTTCTCGATGTACCCAGAGTCTAGTGTGTTCTAACTAGGGGCCAGTAAACAGAAAAGAGGGGTGCAACGGATGCACCTTATTGGTTGACGCGAATGGCGCCCCAGTAGCATGAATACATACACTGATTGATGCATGTTTCAGGGCCTTTCTAATCCAACCCACAACCGGCAGCGGGCATCTATCTTCCACGCGAGCAGTGTAAAATATCCTACTCCATTTTTTTCATCAACTTCGACCGCAGATAAATCGAGGCGGAGAGGCCAAGCAACGGAATGAGCGATTCATTCAAAGAGCTCTCTGCTACATGTTCAGGCGAGAGCAGGGGTGTTATCGGGAGGACCATGTTGGCGCCCACGCCTTGATGGCACGGGGTTCTCAGCGCTTACAGATCGCACTGCTGACAGCTGGATTTTTATCGAGCACAGTATAACGACTATTGCGGTCTGAAAGTTCATACGCAATGCCATTAACAATATGTTGTTATCCGAAGTAAGCATTTTGCCTGATCTAAGACGGTTTAAGGCATGTCCTGGGCTACGAACGACATATACACGCAAACTTTGTGTGCCACATGTTGGGGACGATGACGATTTCCAGGTGGTCTCTGGGTTCCATACGCCTACCATATCATCTGAACTCGTGCGGAGCATGACACTGTAATAGTTAAGTTCGAAAAATCAATCTACATAAAAACTGGCCACAGTTCAGTTGGTACTTCACGGGCAGCAATGATCTATGAGCGACCAGCTCGTCATGGGTTCAAGGTCAGCTCAGACCATCATGTTCCAAGATCTAGATAATGCGCACCGAACTGTCACGGAAAAACAGGTATTTAAGAGCCAAGAGAACATTGTTTTGGAAAGAGTCCTATATAGTTGAATCTATGAACCTATGTAAAATCTTGAAAATATGCCCATTTCCTGATTCCAGGGGAAATTACTTTCTCCCCATTGCCTCAAATTCATCGAAAAGGGGATGCCAATCTTTAGTCCATGCCAAAGAAAACGCTGGACAATACCATCTCTGAACCCTCCTATTCCCAAGTTACTACTGAAATGTGGTCTCAAGACAGCAGTCACATAAAATCATGGCTGACTAGCCCGTGTGAGGTCAATTCTCATCAAATTAAACCATCCCAAATAAACCCCAAACGACATAGGAATAATTCCATTAATTTTGGTGGATAACTATTTTTAAATTATTCCAGATTTCGATGGTAATCACATTTCCCTGGCAAATTAGAGTAGATCTGGATTATAGGTATTCTTCAATATCGAATGAGTAGCTGGACGTTCTAACAAACCAACCAACCCAACCGTAAGTGCAGCTATTTCAATAAGACACAGTCTCACTGCAAGAGCCTTGGAACAAGCATTGACC
This sequence comes from Lissotriton helveticus, assembly GCF_964261635.1. NCBI lineage: Eukaryota > Metazoa > Chordata > Amphibia > Caudata > Salamandridae > Lissotriton > Lissotriton helveticus. The sequence goes on from NC_136068.1 coordinate 1,071,581,084, forward strand.
ACCTACTACATAGTCATGCCAGGTGAGTACAAATGTACGTTCACCCAACCAAAGTAACTTTTTATTGTGGCTATGCTTTTCTTAACACATCACTTTTGTAATTTTAGGTCTAGAGTCTGCTACATTATTTTCTTTGCAAAAGTCAATACCCTGATTGGGTCTAATTTTTGGGTTACTACAGTCTAGGTTACAGTTGTCATAACTTGATCAATGCTACTTCATTGTGTTCCTGCCTTTGCTTTTTTAAAGGTCTGAATCCAACCTCTTATCATGACATTAAGAGCCTCCCATCTCATCAACTGTCCCTTCAACAATTATTAGAAAACTTATGTGCCATTCTCATGGCATGATAGGATTGTCAGTATCATTAAAATTAAAAAGATTTCTCAATGGACCAAAATAAAATAACAAGTGTAAAGCATTCTGCTTACAGAGAGGCCAAAAACCCAGCTTTGTAAATAAACCTCTCGGAGCTTAAAAAACACAAGGAGGCAGGAAACCATTAAGGACACATGAAAAATAGTAACACCTAATGTCCTCCTCCTGTTTGCATCACTAGCAAAATGTGTTTGGTTAGTTCAACAAATACAATCCATTAATCACACACTCACTGCTACGGATGATACCATGGTCATGTTTATCATTAAGGCGGACATTAGAATTGTCTCCACTAGAATGTTTCCCCCAAAACAAGATCTCAGTCTTTCCCATTTCTAGTAGAACCACACTGAGGTCGACAAGAAGACAAGAACACATGAAATACTGAATTCAAAGAATGATCCTATCAGCAAAGTGTATTATCATGCTATATTCATTTCAGATACAAGGCTCTTATCTACTGCAAAGTTACGCCGTCAGAAGGAGCACAAAGGACGAGACAAAACATTGCCATTGCTGTTAAGTTGCATGTCTGGGTATGTAAAGTTAGATTCCCAGCTTTAATCACCACCAAAAAGCATTGATGTTTTGAGCACATTTCCCTGAAAAAGTTAGGTGAGTACTATCTGGCTTCTTAGGATACCTGGGGCTGTGGACAAGTCAAGAAAAATAACAAGCTCAAGCAATCCCCGCAAGAGAAGACCCGTGCAGAGTACACACCACTTAACCTGTAAACCTTGCAAGGATGAGCGTCATTAATAGGCAGGAAGCTAGCAGACTGAAGGGAGCTCATTTCCTATCACTTTCAGTTAATTATTTAATTCGGTTGCAAGGCAGGTCAGAACAGAACACATTCCTATAATCTTTTTCTAGGGTAGCAAGGACTAATAGTTTCAAAGTAGGATACACTTGAAAAGTGTTCGATGTCCTCTGGATTCTGGACTGGACCATTCAGGTGTCTGCAGTCTTTGACGCACCATACTGGGCTCCAGTGGCCAGATTCCAAACTATCATTTCAAACGGAATGGAATTGGCCCAGATGTTCTAAGAGCTCAAAAGCTTTATGAGGTGTCCAGATGAACGTCCTCACAAGAAGCTGGATGAGCATGCAGCAAACCCACTGTTGACACAGCCACTCATTTTCATCACTCCATGGCTTGAGTCCTTCCATAGAACTGACCAGGGACGATACATAACTCAAACTACAGACACACACTAGGGAAAGAGGCAGTGCCAGTTGAGTCACCATGTGGCACTAACTGAAGGCATGGGTCCGCAATGAGGTCAGAGTAAAAAATCTATGGTCACGTCACTAAAATGAGGCAAGTGTCCCAAGGAAGTGCCAGGACAGCTGATACTGCAAGACAGAACATTTCAAACCATGAGGCAGGGCCCCCTGGGAACCTGAATAGGCCAGGGGGTGACACCAGGCTCTGACCAAGAGGACCAGTTACTGGTGCCCCTGGTGAACCAAGACAAACATAAAGCTGAAAAAAGTGCTGTTTGTAGTGACAGGAAACAGAGTGGCAGTGAGCCACTCTGTAACTGGCCGGCCATCAGTAATGTTCTTGTCACTTGTGTCCTGAAGGTGTCAAAGTGTAGGACAGGGGGATTCACATAATCCACAGTTTTTCATACTGAGGGCAGAGGACATGGAGAGCAGCATGTCCAACCCACCTCCCATTACAGCCATTTGCATACAGCCAGACCACCATCGAACTCTGAATTATATCTTTGTGTTTCAAAGCAGTATGTTACTGAACGTCTTAAGTATGAAAAATGTAAACCACCGAATTGAAAAAAGGCAGCAGAAAAATGAACTCAGTCTCACCTCAAATTATGTTTCTGTTTCGAATTGAATGTACTTAACTAGCGGTCAATGCGAAAGTACTTCCAACTGAAGAAAGCCAAAGGATGAGTATTTCTTTTTATAGTGTACAATAAGGGCTTCACACAAGCTGAAAATACTTAATTGCGACTGGACCTTGTGATTGGCAAATTAGATGTTGCTCGCCAATGGAGGCAACCTAACCCCCCCCCCCCCTACTGGGGCAGCATGAAAGACATCTATGTGGTATCTAATGAAAGATACACGAACACCCATATTCTTCTAATTGTGACCTTTTTTTAAAAAAAGAAACTGCAGGCATTCAGATGCAGAGCTAGATAGAAGGGTACAAAGAGTTATGGCCATTCTTGAAACAGGTGGGTAGACCTAGGCATGGTTTGTGCAGATAAGCAAAGGGGATATGTAAATAGGCCACAGAACAAAGTGAACTGGGAGGTATTACAAGCAAAAAGCGCATTCACGACCACCAATGGGAATAAATGACCAACTAGGAAGATCAACAGTTGTTCACTCACACACTGCAAAAACCACTTATTCACTTTGAGATCAAAACCCAAAATAATAGACTCAGTTCCAGTATGGTACTTACAGCTAACGAATAGCAAGGCAGGGGCCGGCATCGGACACACCGCATCTATGGCGGTCGTGCCGAACCCCGATGACGCCACAGGAAGGCAGGCCCGTCGTGTGCAGCAGTGATGCTTTGGACGCGCCTCACTCTCGATTGGTCCACCAGCGTGTGCCCCGGAAGTGATAGTGATCACTTCCGGAGCGCGCGTCGGCCAAATGCAGGGGGCCGGTTAGAACCGGCTCCTGGCTGAGTAACGCCAATAAAAGGCTGGGGGAGCGGCGGAAACGGCCTCTTGGTCCGCCGCCTACACGACAAGATCTGTAGCAGCCTCGCTAAGAGGCTGCACTTAATTTAGCTTTTTTTTTTATTGCTGGTAGCTTTTTCGGGAGTTTGTGGTCACCAGGAATGATCCAGCGGGAGCGGAGTGCAGTTACCAGGCAGAAGCATAGGGTTTAATCCGCGCTGCGGCGGTATCTGGGTCGGGTCGTCAGGTAGCTGTGTTTGTGGTCGTCAGGGGGGACACGGTGGGAGCGGAGTGCGGTTACCCGGCATCGGAGTATCGGGGCTAATCCGCTCTGTGGAGGTACAGCTGAGTGGGGCTGTGTAGCGGTTGTTCGGAGTTTGCAGACTAGCCCCAATTTGTTCCCCAGGTGTAGCGGGGAAGCAGGGATAGTTTTTTGGCAATTTATGTGGGAGGCATTAAGGTATAGCCATCGGCTGTAGCAAAGGGCATAACCTGGCAGGAGTGCAGGGGGAGGCTGCCTCGTTGGGTGACTGTGGTGGGAGTTTGTTAATGGCTGGCCTTTGATTATCGGGGACATTACAATCGGTTGGGTGCCTTCGGCAGGAAAAAGGGGCTTACCAGGTGGAAGCACTACCTCATTGGGTGGCAGTGTCGGGTGAGTGCTGTTAGACTGGAGTATAGAAGCCATCTCAGCCTTGTTAGGAGGCTTCACCAGACTTTCTCCTATTGTCTTGCAGGGTGGAGCCTTGGCAGGAATAAGGGCCATTGCGATTTAAAGTGGCAGAAACAGCGGGAGGGGGCAGTAGCACCAGCATTGGGTGGCCAGGTGCAGCGTAGGCAGCTGCCTCTGTCGCAGCAGGCATAGAAGGTTCCTCAGCCTCGCTTGGAGGCTTCACTTGATCTCCTTTTGTATTTTTTAGGGCAGCAGTCAGCAGGTGAGGCAGCACCAAACAGGAACATCTCTCCCTTGGATGGTCGCTGACAGGAACAGCTGGTGTACTGGGGCTAGTTATCGATCAATGGCTTTTTCTGGGGACACCAGCACTAGGGCGGCCTTGGAAGGGGACACGGACAGGCTGCATTCCAGCGCTTCCGGGAGCCACGCGGGTTTGAGAATCTCACCTGACCCACTGGATTAGCTGGTGGGCGTGGCTCTGGTTGCGTGGGTGCTCGTGGCCGGTTGTGTACCCCCTACGATTTGGAAGGTAAGGGTCAGGGCAGTGTCCCAGGCTTCGGTTTGCTGTGGGGTGTGTTAGTGTAGTCTGCTCCAAAGGTGCCTTAGGCTCGTGCGGAGGCACAGTTAATTTGGGGTAGTTGGTCATCCCAGCACAGGTGTTTTTTGTCTGTGTTAGGTGTAATGGCACACAAGGCAAAGTGGAGCGAGCAGCGCTCTTGCATGGAGAGTTTGATGTAAACAATGATGCATAAAATGGTGGATAAGGAGGATAGATTGAAGAAGGTTGATGAAATGTGGCAGGCCATTGCGGATTTTAAGATATAAAGTGGACGGGTACGAGGAGGTTCCAGCCAGGCCAAGACAGACCGATGTTGCTCCCAAGGCAGCATTCCCTCCCCTCCCCAAGAAGAGTAGATCTTAGAAAGGAGGGGCACTGGGGGGGAGGGTGAGGGAGCGAATGGACCCATTGAGCCAGTGGCCCCTGTGCCAGTCTCACGGGCATTCAGGGCAGTGGAGAAGCCAGGGCCATCGGGGGGAAGTATTCCACCAGGCAGTGGAGGGGTGATACTCCAACATGTATAGGAGGGCAACCAGGAGCTGCAGTGGGTAGCCCGCAGCCCCCAGTTGCTCCGTGTCTGGCAGCGGGGAGGATTTGCTTGGTAAAGCCAAGCAGATAGTGGCTCAGTTGGACGGGGCATTGGGAGATGAGCCAGGCGAAGGGCAGGGTCCCACAACTCCTGTCACTCCAGTGGGTGGGGCAATACCTACTGGGGCCAGCAAAAAATTTCCAGCAGGCAGCAAAGGCGTGGACCCAGCGAAGGAGAAGCCAGCAGAGCCAGCAGGGCAGCCGCATCAGGTAAGCGGCTGACATTGCCTGTGTTAGGGGTGGGGGGAGCGCGCACCCCCAGGGAAAAGCTGGCAAGACAGGTCACGCAAGAAGTGAAAGATTTTTTTTTAGAAGGGCAGTTATATCAATATGTTCTCTTTGTTGCTTGATGAAAATGAAAGGGAGGTGAAAAAAAAGGATTGGATGCTCCCGAGGGAGTGGGCAAGTGAATTGCAGAAGTGTAGGATTGAGGAATCTTTGATTAATTGGGTGAGGGGCTTCTCAGTCTGCATGGAAGAACGATTCCCAGGTTTGGCGGCAGAAATGGCATGCTACCAGAGCAGGATCACTGGGGCACATGACAAGTATGTTGGGGTAGGATGGGAGGAATATGATAAACATTTCAGAAGAGCTAAGGCTTCTGTCCTGCCTCACATGGGATCAAATCGATATGATTTCATGGCTAGACCAATTTGGTGTTTCACACAAGACAGTGCCAAGAGCCAGTCGTTTCGGTCATTTCCCTCTGCTAGTTCCAGCAGTGGGGGAGGTAAAAAAGGGGCGTGTTGGGATTTTTACAGGCGTACATGGACCACGTGTAAGTTCAAGCACTCAAGCTCTTTCTGTGGCAATATATTACACCCGAATCCAAGTGTTTTAACCCGTTGGCTGCTGCCGTCGGCCATTGGCCGACGGCAGCACTAGCTCACTGGTGCTGCCGTCGGCCAATGGCCGACGCGACCGCGCCCGTTTTTTAAAACGGACGCACTGCCGCAAAAAAGCAGAAGCAGCCAACGGGTTAATAAATCAAATGATAAAGGAAGAAAGAAGCAGGACTGATGTTATTTCTCTGACTAAAGCACGTTTGCCCATAATAACAGATGCATTGATCCCATGGTTAAATAGGTATAATTGTCCTTAATATGCCAAGTTGTTACTAGAAGGATTCAGTTATGGTTTTAGGATTCCTGCTCCAGATTATGTAGGGTTACCAGAGTACAAGAACCAGCTCTCAGTGAGGGCCAACCCTGGGGTGGCTGCAGCAAAAATAGAGAAGGAGCTGCGCCTGGGCAGTTGCAGGCCTTTTCGACAGCGTCCCAGTAAAAAATGTTGTCTGTTCTCCTCTGGAGGTGGTCCCTAAAAAATAATCTGGGGAGTTTAGGTTGATTCATAACCTTTCTGCACCTAGGGGGCAGTCCTTGAATGATGCTATACATGATGAGATGTGCACTGTCAAGTACTCATCCTTGGATCAGGCTGTTGAGATGCTCAGGGGTTTGGGCCCTGGCGCGTTGCTGGCAAAGTCAGACATCGAGTCAGCGTTCCGTTTGTTGCCTGGCCATCCTTTAGATTTTCCTCTTCTGTGTTCCCAATTCCAAGGCAAGTTATACATTGATAATGCATGCCTATGGGTTGCTCGGTCTCCTGTGCGTACTTTGAGAAATTCAGTTCATTTTTGGAATGGGTTTTTAGACAGGTCACGGGCACCAGCATGCCTTGCACTACCTTGATGACTTCCTTTTTCTCCGGGCACCAGGCTCCCAGGAGTGTGGGGGGCACTGCACGAGTTTTGCACGCTCATGCAGAATTTTGGGGTCCCATTGGCTCAAGGGAAGATGGTCGGGCCATCCACAATGATTGAGTTCTTGGGCATAGAGTTGGATTAGGCTCAGGGTTGCTCTCGGCTACCCAAGGAGAAGATTGCTAAGTTCAGATCAGCATTGCAGCAGTGCTTGGCAAAAGAAAAGGTTACCCTGCATCAGCTGCAGCAGACGGTGGGTCAGTTGAACTTTGCATTGCGTGTCATCCCTATGGCACGTTATTCTCTCGAACAATCTCACAAGCCATGTCTGGTCTCAAAGAGAAACACCATCACACCAGGCTGTCTGGCGAGGTTAAGCAGGACATGCGGATTTGGATGGAATTCCTGAATGACTTCAACTGCACAAAAATATGGCGCTGTCCGTTCACATCTTCTGCAGAAATAGGTTTAATGACTGACTCTGCGGGTAGTGAAAGATTTGGAGCTATACTGGGTACTGAGTGGGTGGCACAGCGGTGGCCGGCATGGTGGGTGCAAAACGGTTTGACAGGCAACATTGGGTTTTTAGGGTTGTTCCCCATCTTTGTGGCATTGTCGGTGTGGCCTGAGCAATTAAGGAACCAATCCTTGGTTTTCTGATCAGACATGACAGAAGTGGAACACATCAATCAGCAAGCAGCAAGGTGTAAGATGATCCTTCGTCTGTTGAAATAAATAATTTTGTTATGCATGAAACTAAATATGCTATTTAGGGCTAAGCATGTCCCAGGGGTGTTGAATCATGCTTCTGATGCACTCTCTGGCTTCAAGATGCAGGTATTCAGGGCACATTTCCCAGCAGCGGCAGAGAACACGACACCCTTCCCAGAACGACTTTGGCAGATTGGTGCCCCCAACTACCGGACCTCATGGCAGCTAGCCTAGCACCCAGGACCAGGAGGGCATACGAAGGGGCGTTTTGGGCATTCTGTAATTTTTGGGGGGAAGAAATGGGAGGAGAGGTGGCATGGCAAGGAGGCTGTTCTCTCTTATTCGGGAGCATTGAAAGAGGAGGGGCGCTCAGTGGCAGCAGCAAGATGGCATGTAGCAGCGATCTCTTTTTTCACGCAAGCACGGGGCAGAGGGGACCCTACTAATATTTTCAGTCAGGAAAGCCTTGAAGGGGTGGCAGCGCCTCCAAGGGTTGCAACCAGGCCCAAGGCGGCCTATAGAGGTTAAGATCCTGGCATCAATACTTGGGCTCTTAACCAGGTTTGCAACACAGAGACAGAAGTTCTTGTTCAGTGCCGCTTTTTCACTGGCATTCTACGGCGCCTTTAGGATTGGGGAACTGGTGTCAAAAAAGAAACAAGATAAGCAGGGTGGATTGCAGTTTAGTCAGGTCAGGATCCTAGGCGACTCCTTGGGCATATCAATCCAGAGATCTAAGACTGATCAGGAGGCCCGCGGGGAAGGGGTGGTGCGTCGGGCATAGGGGAACCTTTGCTGGCCTATTACCAATCTAGAGGCTTTTCTGAAGCACAGGCCCAGGGGTACAGGGTGGCCATTGTTAATTCATGCTGATGGTACCCCACTCATGAGGTTTAAATTTCAAAGAGTCATGGATATGGCAGTGCAGAAGGCTGGCCTGGATCCCAGCCGTTTTGGTACACATTCATTCAGGATAGGGGCTGCCACTGAGGTAGCAGCAAGAGGCTTCAACAAGAACGAGGTGCAGGAGTGGCAGGTGGTCCTATAGTTGCTATAAGCACTATGTGCTGCTGCATATGGTATAAGAATTGCACAGACGGTTTTCTGATGCTGGGTTCTTTTTCTGTTCATTTTATAGTTTCTCAAGCCGGTCACACAGGGGGGAAACTGGCGGCAGAGATGCAGCAATCTGGATCGACGCGAGAACGGGTACACACGCAGGACCAGGGAACAAACGTTGTGTGGGTTATTGGTCATTCATATGCGAGACACTTAAGTACATTTTTTTTCCTGGCAATTATGAGACAAGAGTAAGGCAGGCCGGTTTTAACTTATCATTCCATGGGCAGGGTGGACTGCAATTTGACCATTTCAGGGGACTGGTGTTAGATCTGATAGAGAGGGAAAGGACTCACCCCAGGGTTATTATCCTTCACTTGGGAGGGAACGATCGGGTACATCTGGGTAGAAGGGGCCTGGTGGAAACACTGATCACTGAAGTGGGTTGGTTGGCACGGCTATGTCCAGAGTCCATCCTAGTTTGGTCACAGATGGTCCAGAGATTCCAATAGCATGGGGGGGGGGGGGGGGGGGGGGAGTCTGTGAGAGCTTTGAACCACTCGGTGACAAGGATTAACAACAAAATGGAAAGGTTGTTCAGGGCTCCACATTTAGAGACGATTGCCCATGGGTGCATCGGGGGGAGCCGTGTTTCTTAAAAGACGGCGTCCATTTGTCCAAACTAGGTAACAAAATCTTTATGGAAAACCTTCTGGCTTGGTTAGTTGGGTTCAGAGACAGGACATGACCTTTCATGGAGCATTGTGGGGGGTAGGGGGTTGATAGTTGGGCAACTATGCAGGCCTGTGGCAGTAAGGCCATGATTGGTGAGCTTTAAATGTAAGGTCCTTAGAGGGCGGCGCCATTCTTGAATGGGGTCGCCCAAGGGGGAGGGAGAAGTGGTCTCTCATGGAAATCCAGGGGCAGTTACAGCCGGTTGGCTGGAAGGGTACGGGGGAGGGGAGCTACGCTTTCCAGTAGGCTGGTTGGCCACCCCACATGTGCACAAGGGCGCAAGTAAACTGCGCATAATTGCAAGGGCCCCTTATGGATATAATCTGCAGGGTGTAGGGGATGCTCGGGGGAGAAGAACCATCCCAGTGAATGTGCCCCTCCTGCGCATGCGCACTCCGGTTGATCTGCGGGCATAGTCTGATCAAGATCTGGCGCCAGTCATTGACCTTGCCGTAGGCTCAAAATAGGGATACACAGAAAAATAAACGTTATTTGATTAAGGAATGTCCATGTATTAGAGATATGTTAAGGTTAGCAATATGACATGTACCTATCAATTTAATCAATATAATACAATGGACTTTCTGCGTATCGTGTTTATTATGTATATAAAAATGTTTTGATTATTAGTTTGTAAAAAATACGGCCGGGGTTTTAACGACCCCTACTCCAAAAGAAAAAACCCTTGTGATAAATGATTTGCCCCCTTAGGGGTCAATGGGAGGCGGGTAATTTTATGGCACCAGTAAAAGGGGCCATGCGGTTGTAGTCTTAGGAAGAGGGGGTCTAGGCCGTACCTGGCCATAGTGCATTTATAAAGCACAGGTTTACCAAAAATGGTATCTTGCCACTGAAAGAACAGATGTTCACTGTTACCAAACTCAATGATAGCAATTTAATCGATCTCCAATGGAAGAAGGGGCAAGTGGACCCTCTAAGATTGAAACCGGTTACCATGAGATCATACACAGACCCCTGCCTGCCGTGAATGCATTTGCCACCAGACCAAGCCACTAGTCTCATTCCATTATTATGACTACATTGGATAAATTCCTAGCAGTGGATTACAACCATGGGTACCAAGTATTTTCCAGAAATATCAGATGAGGCAGAATCTCGAATTGGTTTTAACCGCATGCGTGCGGGCGGAATTCCGCCCGTACGCTGGGTTTTGCGAAACCGCACTTTACGTGACGAGCTGGGCTCGTCATGAGCGTGCGAGGAGGCTACGCCATGACGAGCCCAGCTCGTCATGAGCGTCGAAGGGGTTAAGATACATGGGGTCAAGAAAGAACACGTCTTTGTCCTTTGCCAGAATGTTAGCTCAAGTTCGAACACTGATATGTTTCTTATCATAATCCTTTGTAGCATCATTAAAAAAAATACAGACTGACGAACAAAACAATATCTAGTAACCGTCTGAATCTCTTTCGTAATTCTGTTGCTTTGGTTAATCTGATAGAGACTTCTAGCTGCCGATTCCTTACCTTTGAACTTCCCAGGTGTCAGGTAAGCAATCTGCAGCTAGACAGATTCTCTACCAGATAATGCGTTACCAAAGGCAACTAACTTGTTGTTTAGCGATTTCCAGACTTCTAGCAAGGCTGTTAAGTGATTTTCAATGAGATTTGTTTGCAGTATTCATATACCTCTGCATACAGCTTGCAAGGTTACAAAGCGCTCGGATTTGCATTAGGGTCTTTGCTTCCCATCAGAGCACAAGACTGAAGGTGTATTTGACCTACATTTCAGTTTTACCAGTTCCCAGGGGTTTGAGGACACATGGGCGTTATACTGAGTGTGGGGGCAAATGCAGCTGTGAATGCAGTAATTACCATCTTTTGGGAGGGTAGAATCATATGTAGAACCCGTTGCTGATTTTGATCAGCGTGTTTATCATGGTGTGTGCAGCTTGCTCAGTTGCACCCATAAGCGCCAAGATCTGTGGGGTATAGGGACTTGGGCTCCAGAAATATTTCAGCTCCGACTTTGCATTAGGATCGTGTGTGCTGAAGGGGCAGGGAGCAGGGTGAGGGAGGGCAGTGAATAAGCTGAGTGGCCAAGGTGCAGTGTGCGAGTGGAAAAGGTCAGAACCTAAATAGGGTAGTGGGTGAGCAGAGGTTGTAAGAGTTTTTAAGCACAGTGGGCAGTATATGTGCAAGGGCGTGCACACGGTGTGTGAGCAGCAGCAGGGAGTGTAGTGTGAGACCTGAGACGTTAAGGCGCTAAGGGAGCAGGCTGCTGGAAGGAGCGTGTGAGCACAAGGGACAAGATGCACACAAAGCAGTCCGAACAAAACGGACAGGGAGCAGAAAAGGCCGAGCGCATGCAGAAGGGACAGGGTCCTGAGGGGGCAGCATGTAGAGAAGGAGCAGAGAGTGCGGTGTGAGGAAGAGGGACAGTGAGCAGAGATGTCACTGTCTGAGTTGAGAAGATCGAAGACAGAGGGGGAAAATTGTGTGACAGGCAGGGAGCACAAAGGATGCGGTTTGAGCAGAAGTGGCAGAGACTTCTGTGTCTGGGCAAGACTGCAGCGAGGGCAGAGTGTAAGCAAGAAGAATGGGCAGGTAGCCGAGAGGGGTGTGTGTGAACAGAGTGTGAGCAAAGTGAGCAGGATGCAAAGGGAGCAGTGTGTGAGTAGAGGGGGCAGGGTGCAGAGGGGGCGTGCATAAGGTGGAAGGCAGGGGCAGTGAATGTGCAGAAGGGTCACAGAAGAGGGAAGCAGTATGTGAGAATAAGGGGCAGGGTCTGACGGCTATGTGAGAGAAGACAGCATTATCGGAATAAGAAACGTTATTTTGCAATGGAATTAACGGCACTGCAAATGCTGCAATAAATCAAACTGCATATATCTTTTATAAGTGTAGGTTGCTACACTCATGGGTCAACTTTGGAGCTAAAGAGCTGTCTGGTCTCTCGAGTCACAGATACAGGTACATGTGAGCTCGTACGTATGTATGCATGAATAGAACACCCATATACGAGAAAGTCTTTAAAATGGGGTATACACAACGTTCAGAAAGATAGGCGTGGTTACACACAAACACCAATCACAAGGACCGACCGCCATTTCCCATTCAACACACCCATCACAACAGCTGACAAAGTCATTTACAGGCCTGTGCTCTGCCCGCAGGGTGACAAGGTCACATACCAACCAAACCAGTAAACGAGGCAAGATGGTAAAACGAGAGCGTTGATCAAGCGGGTACCAAAAGAGACGAAGACAGTTACATTTAGATGCAGGTGAGACGAGGTAAGGTTTCACTAACACTACGATTGACAACATGTGCTTTTGTAGAGCTGTACAGAAGCTATCTCCGAATGCACCGAACCCAGACTAGAAGCAGTCACATCAATGCACCCAGATATAAAGAAAGTGAGGAATCGATAGAGAAACGGCAAAGCATGGCGATTCGCTTCTGCCACATTTAAAACAAGCTCGACACCCACACAAAGTAATCGTTCCAAATATTCTGTATTTGTAAGGAAGGCTCTTCATGTATTTACATTATATTAACAAATTCACTCACAGCTCTCACAGAGATTATTTCATAATCTTTGAAATGATTGCATCGTACAGTATTTTGTTTTCATGATAAAGCGCATGTTGACGTGATCTGTTTGGAAAATTAGCTGTGAAACAGCTCTAATTGGCCAAGTCAGACGCCAAACTCATTTAAAACGTTTCAGGTCCATTCTATATTTACATTCAAGCCGTTAACTGGAAGCTTATATTTTAAAAGGGTTCTATAGCAGCATTTCCTAATAGAAGCTATTTTCACCTATAGAGACCTTTTTTTTTGCACATAGAAACGACATCCATCAGTATCAAAATATATATATATATATATTTATATATATATGTACCAAGTAAATGACATTACAGCTCATGAAATAATGGTGTGGATTGCAGATTCATATATGACACAGTGACATCATATGAAACAAAACCATTGCATGATAGAAAAAAGGAAAATAAAAGTGACTGGGGAAAATGCAGGTGCCTCAGCTAGAGCAAGTATTTGAAAAACCTAGACAAGTTATATCTTTTGTATAAATACCTACATATAAATAGAGGAATATGGTGATCGTATGTTGATCACACTTTTCTAGGTCACCACGGAAACAAACAGGGTCAGACCACCACTTGACAAGTTTGCAATGTTAAAATATAGAACACCATAATCTTATTTCGATAAGTGCTTCGTTTACGGCTCCTTCGATGGCAGTCATGAAGGGTGTTTGCCTGAATTCGGAACGTAGCCTCACAGAACAAAACAGAGAGAGTGTGGTGCCTGGGGGTGGGGACATTTGTGGCATGACTCCCTATACTTCCCCATCATAGCATAAGAGGAAGAATAAGGCTACAGGCTCAGACAGGTCAGACATAGGTTGGTGCCTATCGTTTCACAAGAGCACTCACACAGGTCAGATATAGGTTGGCGCCTATTGTTTCACAAGAGCGCAGCAACATGGTGGCACACTGACAACTGACACCAGTAGGCATGGAGAGAAGGTACTCTCTCTGAAACCGAGCAGAGACTGAGAGAGGACCAGTCATTTGACCCACTTAGAGCAGGATAGCCAGTGACTCAATCCTCGCAAACAGAATCAAACCAGTCACAAAACCCCCAATTAGTACTATAGAGTGAACCAGCCAGTCCAACCTCCAGGATGTATTTCCAAAGGAAATGCAGGAATTATTATTGCAACTTTCCTAATAGGTAGACATCCCAAAACCTCAACATGTCCTGCGGGACAATGTGGAACGGAACATTCTGGGTTACACCCCTTAACAATATAGTCAATTGGGGCTCACTAGACAAGAATATCCTGGGTATGGTCTATTAGTCCATTCACAGCAGGTGCTACCTACACAAGGACTACCTCAAGCTCTCTCAGTGCTTCCACTGGACTCTGGAGTTCTGTTCTTCACAGGTCTGACCTTTGTAGTTGCCTTTTGGAACCTGAAACCTCCATCAATGTACTGCCACCTTACACAGTTATGTACTCTTTAAAAGTGACAGTCAGGCAGTTTGCTGTGACATCCGTAATAATAATGTTCCCAAAAAAAGGCTTAAATGAGGGTGTGGGCTCATTTGGCTCTATCCGCATTTCCACTGGCTCTGGCAGCTTTTCTGCTTGGGCCTCCACTTTCTCCTGCTTCCGCTCATCATTACGCCTGGACTTCACACATGTTAAGTCTATGGGCTCGTCCAGATCAGAGTCCAAGAGGATGATGTCTGGTGGCTGGTGAGCCACCTGCATATTCACAGGACCCTGAGCTGAGCTGTCCAGGCTGCTAGGTGCACTGAAGCTCCGGCAGGGAAGCAGCCTCTTACATACTTCGCTTTCTACTTCAGTCTCAGAGAGGCAACGCTTTCTGGAAATGGAGTACTGGCAACCTGTGTCCTTGGGCACAGAAATCCCATTTAAGGTGGTTGTTGAGGAAGGCAAGGGCACTGAATGTCGTTTGGTTGTCAACTGAAGCGGCTGGTCTGAAATTGGCTCTGTGGTAGTGCATGTCTGTTTGAGCCGTTCTAATTGAGATGCACCCCTATCAGCATCTTCTGAGACCTGCCCTTTGGAGTCACTTATTCTGATCCTTTCTTCGACTCGTTTCTTCCAATGCTCTGGCTTTTCTGCAGGCTTCTGCACAGTCCTCTCGCCAGAAGGTTTCTCCAGACCATCACCATTCACTGTTGGGCCATTTAATTCATGGCTGTCATCTGAGGACTTGATTTTCACTGCCTGCATCCCATTGTCCATATATTTGCTCATGACTATCACAATTCGGCCATTTTTGTTTTTGTTCTTCACTATTTTCATTTTGCCCCCAATGCCATTGGTAGTCACCACCTCCTTTTTGGGTACACTGATTCCATTTGGTAGTCCTTTCTTCTCACTGCCATTAAGCTGGCTGCTAGCAGTGCTTTTTGCATCCACAGAAAGGTCCTTTGCCTGTGGCGAGTACGTTTTACCAGCAGCCTGCCCCCACTTATCCACATGGCTGGCCGATTGATTTCTTTTGTGGTCAGTTGGGGGCTGAGACACAGGTTCTTTTATAGTGGGATACTGAACATCATACATTTTTGGGTCCGGCTGATAGTGGTGGTGCTTCTTGCTGTTCAGCTGGTAGTAGTATTTTCGCTTACTATTTGAGTGATGCTTGACCGAGTGGTCCTTGCCGTTGGGTTGGTATTGATGGTGCTTCTTACTGTTCAGCTCATACTGGTGCGACTGGCTTTTGTTTGTGGAATTCAGCTCAATGTTCGGCCGGTTGTCCAGAGAAGAGTCCTGCAAGCCCGTCAAGACGTTGGAGCGCCGTGCAAAGGAGGGCACCTAGGAAGAGTAGAAAAACAAAAGCACAGA
Source organism: Lissotriton helveticus (assembly GCF_964261635.1). Lineage (NCBI taxonomy): Eukaryota > Metazoa > Chordata > Amphibia > Caudata > Salamandridae > Lissotriton > Lissotriton helveticus. The sequence continues at coordinate 1,071,596,531 of NC_136068.1, forward strand.
TTACTTACTTGTCTTGTAGATGCATTAATGCTGTAATAGCTAAAACCGTAAACTTGACAAATATTGTCAATACTGAAATCTCTCTGGTAGTTGGCAGCCCACCCAAGACCCGATCCGCATTAATGGAAAGTGATGAGGCCCTCAGAAACTTGATGGAAAATTCAGACATGTTGTGTCAATATATTAACAGTTTACTCCTAATTTTCATAACCAATCAGTAACAGGGGAAGGCTTGTCTACTACGTAGCTCCTACAAACTACGACCTCTCATAGTTATGCACCCTCTTTGACTGGCATTATTTATACTTTCTATACTATAAACTATTGAGAAAAGTACAATGTGCAGGTCGAATATATCGACTGTAAACTCTAGACCATGGGACTTAAAAACTGTGCTCACTTGAACTTGGGGAGGTGGAGGCGCATAAGACTAATTAACGGGACCATGCTGAACGCAATGCTGTGTTTCAGTGAAGAAAAACATAGGCAGTGAGCCACTCTGTAATGGGCAATCAGTGACACCATCTGTCACTAATGTTCTGACTGAGAATAGATGTCAATGGATGGCAGAGAGGGCTCCAAATAAACCCTAAAGTCCTTCCCCCAAATTTCTGAAAAATGATAACACTGGATACGTTTACTCTACGGGGAGAGCAGATGGACCACGGCATGTAGTCGTTTGCATTTTTAGACGGGAAAACTTATCATACCTGCAATATTTGGATGATTAAATATGCTTAGCGCTCCCAATGTGTTGGGAAAATTTAAATAGAAAGTACCACTGTAGGGCAGGGCGATGAATAGTTTTAAACGAGGGGGTGTCATTAAAAAAACTTGAACACTACTGCTGTACTACTACTTTCTGTACCTATCAACTCACACGCCCTTCCACAATACTGCTCTGCTGTAAACTGTACCCCTAATAGGACTTTTGGATACATTTACTTGTCCAAGCCACACAGAGCCTTGTTTATAAGCGCGTTAGACAGCTTAGCGGGCTAATGCACCCACAGGCATCGTGCATGTTGGCACGGTTTACTCGGCTCTACGTCTGGCTAAACGCCCCAGTTCATATTTGCCTCCATCACCTAACATCAAAGGTGCCCGTTAAAACCTAGCAGAGGGTTAAACTGTTCCATGCACTCCCCCAGCTCCCAGCGCTGAGCCGTGTAACCTGAAACCCGTCTCTGCTTTGTAAACAGAGAGCAGCTGACGCAGCACGGCACGACGCACCGCCACGCAGGGGTAGGAGACTCGCAGTTTAACTCTGCGCGCGCCCTCGGACTGCAATTACAAACGCTAATCAATGAGTAAGGAGGACAACTTGAAGGCTGGATGATTCATACAGATAGCCCCCACTTAAAGGGACCCTTTTTTTCTGCTAGGACTAGGCAAGCCTCCAGTGCAGCTCCGTGATCTAGAGAGCCCAGAGCGGCCTCGACCAACATTTGCTGCCAAATCAGGACAGAAGCTCAAGGCCTTCCACACTTGGGTTTAAAAAAAAGCTTTATGCTGTGGTGCATCTGTAAGCAGGCTACTGGTAAGAAGGCTCCAATTAAAACCCTTCTTTCTATGAGGATAGTAGCCCCTGCCAACCACAGGCGATCCTGTGATATGGGTAAGCTTTATGCCATGCCTTGGATTCATGACGTGAGACCACGTGAAGCAGCGCACACATGACGAAACATGCAAAATATACGTCGGTGCTACACAGCTATTAGGACAGGATACTCAAAGGCCAAGAGTCATATAGTTACTCTGCTAACAACACGGAAGTGCACTACAGTTCACAGGAATGTTGGCCTTTACATTTTCTATCTTTAAACCAAAGAAATCAAGAAATCACCAAGAGTGCAGTGTCACCAATGGGACAAATTAAAAAAAACCTGCTGTGAAATATTTTTAACAAACAAAATTACCGCCTATGTATTTCTTTTTAAATTCAATGTGTATTATGGTGCAGTTACATTGACAAATAGGAACACTTTTATTAAAAACAGGTTAAATATATAACACATGGTTGTAGCAGCTATCTACAAAGAGCTTCAAACAAAAGATACTAGACACAGGGGTTTGGTAGTCTGTGGTGAAAGAACAGAACATGTTCAATTATTCAGTGGGATGGATTTTAAAGGAGATTTTTTTTTCCTGTGGTAAGAAGCACAAGTCTGTATAAGTGATATTTCCACCATTGCGCTATCATAGCATTGGGCGGCTCAGTTTCCAGCTGCCCACCCCAGCATCATAGCGTTCCCAAGAACAGGACATTCCTTTACAGCACAAACATATCACACCAGTTCTTAACAGAGAAAACGATCTCAAACACCAACATTAACCTTGGAGTCCTTACATCCACACACAAACTCACTCTCTCCTGCAACAAAAACACATTTTGAGGTACCAAAATAACTATAAAATGGACAATCAAGCTGACCGGACCATAAACTTTAAGGAACTCTTTTAGTTTCTCACGTTTTATGCTCTTAAATGCTTAATTCCTTTCAACAGGTTTCACCCTTTTGGGCTGACAGAAGATCTGAGTGTTTTTTAGTACAATGTCTGAAGTCTACATTCTCTTCTAACAATGTAACTATCCCAGTTACCCTACGGAGTATCCACTCACATGTGCCAAAGCTTTCGATAATACATCTTGAGCATTCAACCCAGCTGCATAACACCCGCTAACTATTAATTGTCTTGCTCGTTCAAGCCAGTGAACGGAGGATGAAAATATGCCATAGATAATTGCTGGATAATCCTGTGACCCAAAAAGTCCAAAATCTCTAGTGAACAAAACTAAACACAATTTGTTTTGGTAATCCTTCACGCATAACATCTTATCCAAGAACTTCAGAGCTTGGGCTGTCACTTCTAATAAACAACACCTCAATCCATTATGAACAATAGCCTACCAAACCAATAACATATTATGCACCTCTTTCTAAAACCATAAAATCATATTATACCAAATGATAAGTTACCCAAACCTTTCTAGGAATCTCTGGATGCCTTTATGGTGTAGCGTGTACTTTTCTCGTCACTCAGATCAAAAGCATGACCAATTTCTAGCTGCTGCTGAACTTCATCATCCTTGCTTGGCCACCAAAATGTGTGACAAATGATATTAGACAGACCAGTCCTTCACTAATGTGAACTAGAGCTATAAGTTAATACCAGAGACTAGAAGGTAGAAGGAATCTTTCTTGTACTTATCTGTCCAGATAATTAGTGGTTTAGAGAAAAACTGTTTCCAAGTCTATTGAGTTAGTTCGAACACATGCCACAAGTCCACTCCAACCTAATGGATTTGTAAGATTTTTTGGAAACCACATCCCGCTGACGTTCGAACTGACGTTTTCTTTGCAAGCACATTACTATGCTTGTTAATGGCAGCAACCCATATATCACATTGTACGTCAACTTTGGTAACATCTCAAGCTACTAACAAATGAGAAAGTCTGGAAGCAAATTACTGCACTTCAACAAATCCACCAATCACTGACCTACTTCGGTGTGGTACCTTTGTGAGATTGAACCACTGTTTTTTGTCTGGCAGAGAGACACAAGAAATTCCCCTCAGAAACACCCTTGATTACTAAGGCCACCACGAAAAAGCCAGAGCCTATCTCTAGAATGGAGTACCTACATTCAGAGCGATACACAGTTTAGGAGACATGGCCTAACCTACTATATCAACCCACTCCGTACCCTAGAAAAATGTAAAGATCTGCTTAGCTTTTATGGAACAAATGCTGATTATCTAAGGGGCAATAATTAACTTTGGGAGTGTGATTTTAGGCATTTGTTATCTAAATGCATTACCGTGCGTAGAAATTAATGAGATTCTAATAAGGAAATCAGAACGTGTCTAATTCTCTGCCCATTTCATAAAATCCAAAATTCTCAGAAATTGTGTCATTTAAGCACATTATTGAAATTAATAATTCAGGGGTGTGGCATCAACTCTTCTTTCTCAAATAAAGGTTTTTAAATACTGACTTTTGAGAAAACAATTATCCAAATTGAGCTTGCTGAGGATTTAAAAGATTGGGCAGTGCGAATTCAGAAATTTAAGAAATACACCAGATATTGGACTTCCCTATAAATGCTAGCATTAGGAAGGTATTGAATGGAACAGGCTGCACGTGAACAAGGGGAGGAGCTGGAAGATGTTAGAGCTAAAGGTAATAGATTTGACTGAAGAAGGGAGGAGTCAGTAGAGTCATCCATACCAGATTCCTTACTGGCAGACTGTGGCAGGCACTCTCAGAACTCTGAGGTCATACTGCTGAACATGGGGTGACAGTACACACTTTTCACCATGAAGTGAAAGGACAAGCTATATATTTTCTGGATTGCTCGTGCCTTTTTGATACCACAGACCATGAACTTTAGAGTGAATCATGCAGCTCATGCATCCAAAGTGACATGCAGTCTTGCATTTCAGATATTTTAGAATTCTGAAAATATGAATTCTGGTTAAACTATTTACAGAGACGTTTATTCGTGAATAGGATGAAACTGACACAAATGCAACTGACACAAACGGGCGACACAAGGGAGGTTTCTCGTTTGGAAGGTATGGCTGGTTATTGGGTACACTCTATACATAAATTATCTGAATGAGCAATGATATGGTTTGGATTAGAATGAAGGAATGAGGAGAGCTCTGTACAGCAAAGCTTTGAGTAGTAATAGTCTGCATGAACATTCATCCGAGGAGAATTGATTGACATGGGTTCATGGGAAGTGGTAAAGAATGTGCAATTCTACCAATAGGAGTTGGAGGACGACAATACTGTAACCTCCGAGTTGCATTGCAATAGGATATTCCCTTTAACTTTTTACACGTGTATTGCAGCCCTTCATGTGTTGTATGAATATATATCAGATTATTTGCATTTTAGGAGGCATGCAAGTCGCACTTCAGAAGGCTTATTAAAAGCTATACCAATTACTTTTGCAAACATTTACACATAACTTCCAGATTTGTTTCATTAGACATCAAACCAAACATCAACTGCTAAATCAAAATGTATCTCAATCTGCCTATCCCATCATTATACAAAATAAGCAATTATTACAGGATTGCTTGAAGTTAGAAAAAAACAAGAAGACCGTTGTTGTCAACTGTATTGCCCGGAGAGTGGCATTATAATCCTAGCTTTTCCACTATTAGATCAAAGCTAAGTGTGGGCAAACCACTTTCTCCCGCTGTTCCATGGTCTGTAAATTAATGTTTATAAAATCATGCATGCACTTTCTAAAGTGCTAAGCAAACATCAGGAGTGTGCAAAGTTCTAATTAGGTTAGCATTGTTTCACCCAGGTAAGGGTTACTAGCCTTATTCACGGAGTTGTCCTCTTTTCCTAATATTACGTACCTCCATGGTATTCGCTTGAGAGATGGTGTCGATAACTCCTAAGTACTTTGTACGGGAATGCTTACTTTGCTTAGCTGTTTCTCGTGAGTGACAACACGAATTACACTTGCCTACAAAAAAATGGTTGTGCAAGCCCCACTTTGCAATCCCTGTGTAGTTTTTAGAGTTTCAGAAAAATACTATGTTTGCGAGAAAAAGAAAATACTAGTTTGCATACCCGTATTTTATTTATTTAGGCAATTTTTAAAGCGCGCAAATACCCTTGGGTGTCTCGGCGCTGTAGATACAGAACTCTCATGGGGGGTGAGGGGTATGGAGGTTTAGGCAGGGAACAACCAGGTCTTTAGTTTCTTTCTAAAATTCAGAAGAGTCGGAGCACACTTGATATGTAGAGGGAGCGTATTCCACAAAATGGCTGTTGCCACTGAGAAGCGTTTGTCGCCCCAGTTGGCCCTTCTTGTACGGGGGACCATGAGTAAATGTGCTGAGGATGACCGCAAGGTTCTTGTGTGTTCAAGCGGTCGGAAGGCTCTTCTTAAAAATAGGGGTCCATGATCATGGATAGCCTTGTATGCTATGCATAGAGCTTTAAATTTGATACGGCTCCTCACCGGTAGCCAGTGCAGCTGTCGGATGTAGGGGGAGACCGATGCAAACCTAGGGATGGATAGCAGTGTCCTTGCTGCTGCATTCTGCACTGTTTGCAATTTATTGAGGACCTTTTGTTGTGCATTGAGAAACAGTGCGTTGCAGTAGTCAGTCTTGGAGAATACCCGTACTAGGGGCCTTGGCTTAGGGAGTTAAGAACCTGTTGTTGATGGCTAAAGCTTCTTTGTCAAGGCTTATATGAAAAGCGGTTATTGTACTACACAGGCTCCAGGAGGTAAGGCAGGTGTAACTCCAGCAGATGATAGAAGTAAAACCCACCTTTTCAGACTTTCCAGGGCAGCCATTCCTTTAAGCCAAGATGTGCATTGAAGCAACTGTGTTCTCAGAGCTGCACCACGTGGATATACTTCTGAATTACACCTCCCCCCCCCCCTTTCAGGATAGTCATTCCCACGGTCCAATAAAGAAATGATGTACCACCCTGGGCTGTTCCAGTACCCACCTGAGGTCAGGGATAGCAGCCATTCCGCGCGACAGAGGCTTTCCTTACACACGTAAATCATTCATGGCTAATATCCGAGCCCCCCCAGGAGCAGGTGCCCGGGGCAGACAGCTGCTTGCAACGGGAAAGGCTTCACCAGCGCAAGGGATGCCACTGATACATGAACAGATCTGTCAATAATACATGAGGGCGTGTATTTATCCAGGCAGGGCGGTCTCAGGAGGGGCAGGCCCAGCCATCCTCAGCGCCATGATACACCCTGCTGGCGGGGCCAATCAGAACACGCAGTGTCAGAGCACTGCACTGAAAAACAGAAGGGGGAAGTCAGTCATATGGGAGGTTTCACCTGACATGAGACCGACTGCCACAGCCCGCTACCCTGTCAGAACCCCACCCTCTGGTAAATCGCACTAGGTCTTTACAGCCCCCACCCTCCCCCTCCACTTCCCGGGGTGGCTGAAGCAGCCTTCCTGGCTCTGAAAGCATTCAAATGCTCCGTTCACAGAAATAATCCATCCGAGGGAGCAGGGCTTCCACGGACTCGTTCTCCGAGCAGTCTGGCGAGCTGTTCTGCTGAGTTCAGATGTCTGGCATGCCCAGGCAGCTCTCGGAGACAGATTCAATTTGCGCAGGGACGACATCAGCCACGGCTGTAGTCACGAGACTAGCCAGGCAGATTGCTGGTCACCGACTCCAGGGTCGGCCGGTGTCCGGGAATGGTTGGATACGCAAGGAGGAGTGGGGGCAGGGAAAAGCATCTCACTCTGAGGAACAAGGTCCACTCTTTCCCTCCGAGTCGAGAACGGCTCCTTCCCACACAGCAGCCTGTTTACACTAGGACACACTGCGGGGCTGGGCAGAGACAGGCCCGGCACTGTTCGACGTGAAACAAGATCTGCCGAAGTCACCGTGACAAAGCGCGGGATCGGCCTGGCACGGACATTTAAAGCTGCAGAGCCCCCGCTAACACACCCGCTGGACCGCTTCAATAACATCTACGGTGCACTACAAGTCAAGAGCACAACTCAGAGCGCACTCCCTCAAAGCAGTCTCTGGGATATGCTTCACCTTCACGTTATTCTATTTGCATTGATGCTGACAAGATATGTGGGAAAACCATGCGAAACATCTAGGTTTGCCGATGTGACTAGGCCAGTCATAGGTCAGCCCCACTAGCCTTTGATATACCATTGTTCCTGGCACTTCCCCAGACCTATCGGCCTATCCGAGGCAGGTGAGCCATAGAGGCGGATTGTTTTCTTCCAGTCAGGCTGGCCTTTTAAAAGTTTGTACCTAAATTCATAGAAAACTGACAAACCAAATTACCAAAAACCAGGATAAAAGAAAAACAAACTAAAGGCAATGGAATATGATCAACATAAAAAAAACAACATAAAAGCAGTTAAAAAGAGCTAATTACTAAAAACATTTTTAAAAAATATATGTTAAATGGAAAAATGTCTGGGTACCATTGAGAATCTCGATAAAGAACATGGATTTAATATCAATGGTGGAAAAAATATGTAACTAATCGTATGGAAGGGAGACACAAAAGTGTGAGGAGGGAGCATGGGAGAGGATGAAAAACGAAGGTGTTTAAAGAGGGTTTCCACTCACCTCTAGAAAATAAACTGGGTAGGGATGGAAAAAGGAGATTACGAGAGACAGAATATGGAGGGGGCCGTGGGCAGTAGGAAGGCGATTGGGAACGCAGAACCCTGGTGAGGACAACTCTTTAAACACACAACAGGAGACCACCCAGTACCAGGATTTGGGAGAGAGGTGAAAAAAAAACTTGGCAGAAAAACCAAGAGACAAAACACTTAAAAACAAGTAAATGTCAATTTCAAAAAAGAAAATATACATAATGGGTGTCTACAAAATGGCAAATACCATTCCTTTAGAAATTGTCAATTAACAGCTCTGATGAAATAGCTTCCCAGAACCGATATTCTAGGAATTCATTTTTCTATAAAATCCCACACAACCAAGCAAGGCTATACTGACTCACCCAGCCTACCCTCCTTGCAGAGGTAGGCGAGCCAGAAACCCGGCTGTCGCTTCCACAGCTCTACTGGCCCCTGGAGTGTGCTTTGCAACACCATAAGAGACACCACATATGTACAACAGGGTGTTAGAGGAAGATATGTCACAGTCTCACCTGCACCAGCACCGGCTTGGCTTTGGGCCCTCGCTTCTTGCACCCCAACAGCTGATCCTGCCGCTCCCTGCAGAAAGAAAGAAAAAATCAATAACAAATGCAATTAAGACAACCTTTCCAACACCGCAGCAAAGCCTTAAACCACCTTTAACAATCCATCTAACACATCAGCGGCCTATGAAGGGGGGCTCCGAGGGGATGGGGGGGGGGGGGGAGGAGGGGGTGCAGCTAACCGCACAGCAAATACACTCCAACAACACATCACTGCTAGATTAGGACAGGACTCTTCCAGCAGCAGTAATGAAAGGGGGCAGGAGGGCTGAGAGCCGTCAGCAACCAGAGATGGGTTTATTTATCTGAATTCTACATCCGAAAAAACGTCGATAATGGGGTTTATACACGGGTTGCCGTGGGGGAAAAAAGGTTTTTATCTGGCGGTTTTGTGTAATATCAACAAATATACGAATCAAACTTATTTGAGAATCTCAAAGCTATATCACTCACACAGAATCAAGAAAATGTTTCTTTAATTCGGGGCAGCTTCTACCAATCCTCCAAGACTGCTCCCAGCACTGGAAAAAGACCGAGGCGTATCTTGGTGGTGGACGTATGCGTGACCTGCGCGCCAAGGGGCAGCTTGTCCAATGCCAGGAAGAGAGGCCAGACCCATCCACAGGGGAAAAGCGCCCTATTGGGCAAATGCCTAATCAATCCCAAATACAAGGAGAGCCTCCATCAGCTCCGCCAACATGCTAATGACCTCATTACGATTCACATAACGAGTCGTTGCCTGAAACAGCACCACCTCAGCCCAGAGAGGGGGAGGGGGCGCCGATCTATTTATTCAGCAGCAAAATTAGCTTCCACGTACAGAGGGGGTTGGAACGGGCGAGCGCTGCTCAGATCATCGTCCAAAGAACAGCCGGAAATTGACTGCCATTTAGAAAGCCACACCGGGTTTAAACCGATCTCAAGGGCCCGGACGAATGCAAGAAGCGATTGTTCAACAATTACAGATATATCTCGTCAGCGACACTAGTGTCGGATACAGTAAAATGGTTAGAAAACCTTACACCCTACCGAATACCAAAAGCCTCACTCGTCGGACTATCTCACTCTATCTATACCCAGTGGTTTAATGGGAAATGACACGGTGGAAACGCTGCTAGAACTCTAAAAGTCCATTTTGACCCGGGCTGAGCAGGGTGGCCCTGGGGTAATGGCCCCTCTCTCCGCCTGGCCCTTTCACACCTCTGCCTCGAGCACGCTCATGGATATAACCCACGGAAGGTCCAGTTCTATCACTCTCTCCCTCTGGAAAAACACACAGGGAAAAGAGCCAGGTATTTCACGGGCCTTGTGGTTAAACCCTCAATTTTCGGAATTTGCTACGGGTATCGGCCCCCAATCAGGGATTCCAGCCTTCGGGTACTCTCGCACCAGAATCTACCAGCCTTGTAAGATGGACCATAATGTGACGATTAGGAGAGCAAAGTTCAGCTAAAACATGGCGACTGCATGGTTACAGGTCTTTGGTGCACACAACGATGCTGAGTGTATGCAGTGTGGTGGGAGGGTAGGTGAGTAGATACGAGAAGATAAGATCAGCTCCTTCCTGCTGTACAGGAGAGTGAGCATTGGGTAGAGGGAGAGGTGGGTTTCCTTCAATGGAAGTTAATGCATCAAAATTACAAGGGTAGCATAGTGACTTCACTCACCTCGATACCACAGTAGTACCGTCACAATTATGCCAGCCAAGATGGCGCCAGAAAAAATATCTCACTAGGTATCTGATACTGATGATACCAAAGGAATCAATTACTCAAGTGGGAAAACTACTGTAAGTGAGATATAAAACAACAACAAAAGTTGAAAATGTAATTTGATCCCCCGTCGAGCCCATAGAAAGTGTTGCATCATATACCCAGCTACAGTTCACATGCCAACAAGTACAAACGCATGTGCCCAAATATAGTCTCACATCATGCTCAAAGCTCTAAAGCGCCGGCACATCCATTATATTCCCTGGCACAGGCAACTCATCTCGGGTACACAGCCAAATGTCCAGGGCAACCATGCTATGATTAGGTGTGGTCACAGATATCCAGTACTGCACCATAATGCACTGATACATTCTTATATGCATCTGAAATACCCATTAGTTGTACATAATGAAAAGCAATTACCTAGAACACTCAGTGCAGCCTCATGCACAGGTATAGCCAGTGGTGTAGCAAGGGTGCCATGATCCCAATACAAGCAAAGAAACTGCCCTCCCCTTTCTTGGGTAGTTAAAGAAATAGCCGAAAGTATGGTGCAGTTGTGCGGTGGGCCCCTCATATCCCTAGACATGGTGCCACGGCACTTACTGCACAAATAAGAGTGATGTCCTTGGGCTTAGCCTCAATTGCCCAGAGCAGCATCACAAAGTGCAGCCTCATAATGCACAATTCAGTCTCTAAAGGTACAAAAATAGCATCAAACATCCAACAAACTGTCAGAACATGAAAGTTTAGGCTTAAACAAAAAGGACAGCCTCAGAACACTTGGAGATAACCTTAAGCATACTCGAACCTGGTTCCCTGTTCCAAAGTCCGCCACTCTGGCACATAGGCCACATCTCCATCTCATCTCCGTTTTTGGGAGTGTTTCTAACAGTATGGCTGCACCCTCATGGTTGGCGGAAGGGTATACCAAACTTTGGGGCGATTTACTCCGACACAAAATAACTTATTTTAAGCTTAACGGGATTGGGAGCAGTGGATTTTGGTTGGGTTAAGGTGCGGCAGTGCTGCCCCTCCTCCTTATGGACTCTTTGGTCGAAAGGTTTAGGAGAGCAGGGGCAACTGAAAAAGTCTACATCTCCCTCTAGGACAAACAGGGTTTGTTCTTTTGTCACCCAGTTGCACCCGAGGATCAGTTCTGCTTCTAGGAAGCAGGGTTAGCAGAGGTCAGGTCCGAAGTGGGACACCATAGCCATAGCATGACCAGATCCCAGTGGTATAACCGTAACCTTTCTCCACGGTCCGGGATGGACCCAAAGCCACTGTTAACACATGGGTTTCTTTTTGGTACTATAGTCTTGTCGCCCTCAAGAGTGCCTCACATCTGCCGAACAAGCCAGTGTCGGGGTACAAGGGGTGAATAGAAACCAGGCTGGTTACCTCTGCTTTCAGTGGGACAAGTCTTCAAGACTTCTGAAGGCCGACTGGTTGCCCTATTACAGGCCTGATAAGGGCCTATTCCTTGCCGGTCGGTTGCACACTGACGGACAGAGGTGAGATGGGGGAAATCAGGTGTAGACATTGTGAGCTGCTTGAAGAGACTTGAACACATTTTTTGCGGGTGCTGGGCAGAGGAGAATCTGGCTAGTAGTAGAAGAGCCTCGGTTAGCAGAATTAGGTTAGCATAACCAAGAGTTTGGGTCAAAGCAATGAGCTAAACTCACTTGACATAGATTCTCAAATTACTGCTTGGAAGAAGGCCAGGATAGAGGACTCTGGCCAGAAGCCAAATGCATTGTGGTATGTGCATGATGTTCCTTTTCAGCCAGTTAAGAAGACAAACAAAGCAGCCAGAAAGAAAAGTTATAGTGAAATCGCACCATACATATCAAGGAAGTCTGTGCGCCGAGACACCATGAAAAGTTTACTTTTCAGCAGTGAGTCTGGTAAGTGAAGAGGACATTCTTCATAGTGAAAGGATTTCCAACTCAGCATTGGCAGCAATGATGTGGGGTTGTTAGATTTCATTGCAAGGGCACTGATGGAAAAACCTGCAACCATGGCTGCTGATCTTGGCGGCACCATGCACATCTCATTAGCAGCAGCATGTTCTCACAGCACAGACAGGGCAACAGCACTCTGCCACTGCAGATATCAAATTTGTTGGCGACTGTTGTAAACTTCATCCCCCCTACAGTAAGTTATATTGAAGCAAATCCTAGCACCTAAGATTCAAGTTAGGAAATATCTCTTCCTCAAATAGAGCTTTGCAGACTTGTGTATTGGCTCAGCTTACTTGGCCATTTCCTTCGCAATGGCCTAATGACACCTCTTCCAGTGGGCATACTTAATGGCTCAACAAAGTCAGCGACTGCCCATACTCCTGCCTTAACTACAGCAATCGGTCCCTCCAGCGATACAGAGCTTGGATCACAAGGGCTTAATGCAGATGCCAGTCATAGAAGAGGAAGGATGTGTTCTGGCTCAACTGTAGAAGGAGCAGGGCAAGTAGAGGATTATTTGAAATCAGACAGTTGTGGCTCCCATGACAATTTGACGCAAAGCAAGACAAAAAGCATTAACAAAGTAAACAAGTTTGACATTTGCACTCGAGCACTTACAAAAGTGACTAAAAAATGCATGTTGCACCGCAAAACAAACAAAAAGCATCCTTTTTTCCTATAAAACGCATGGATGAGAATTAATTTAAAGCCTAATGTGAGAGTATACTTTTCAGATGTAAAATAGCCTCTCTTGCATTATATTGGAAGGTGAAGCATAAAGAACCAACAGTGGGCCGATCCAAGATGTGATTGACAATGTTGCAAGGCAATGGCTGAAGGTTGCTGAACCAAAGAAGAAAGACTGCATAGAAAACATTTTCATTACACTTTAAACCTAAAAAAAAGTAGGGATCAGAAGAACTAGATGAGAGCCAATTAATAGAAAGGTCGACGTCTATTCTATCCAAGTGACTCTGAAGCCTAAAGAGAAGCTCTGGAAGGGCCCTTTGTGAGATCTTCCTTTTAGTAAGGGCAAAGTAGAGGAGGGTGGTATCACCAGACTCCAAATGGTCTGCAGAATACAAGACAGGAAGTGGAGGACAATATTACTAAATAGCTGCTTGCTTTCCATGTGCATAAGACAACTTTGAACTGGTCGTACAGCTTTTCTATTACTCAAACAATTTTTTTAAAGGCACAGCACAATTATGGGGCACATCATGGCTCAATTATGATAATGATTTTAGATAGGCATCATGTGGGATAACACAGTAGGCACAATATAGTTGGACTGTTTCAGGACTCCCACAGATAGCATTGCCTGGCCTCCCACCCACTCTGCAGGCACCTGCAAAATCAGATACACTTGTTCTTCAATGGCCTTGCCATCATCCAGAATCTCACTGTTCAAAGAAGTCGAAAGAACAAGGAGCCAATGAACTAGTGCCACTGAATATGGCAATGTGCCATCCACTGTAAAGATCGAATTTTTCGTTATCATGGCTTAATCGATACTTAGATCACAGGACCCAGAAGGAATTATATTATAGGTGTTCTGAAGGTTTCAGGATTCCAGCTATCAGCATGTAGGGTAGCAGTAGCTGTAAGAACAGTTACCTGTGTCCACTAACCCAGGAATGTCAAGAACAAATACTCGAGAAACAGATGGGTTAATGGAATATAGCGGGACCCTTCAGAAAACCCCTCTATGGATGGGTTTGTTTGTTTACAGTTTGGGTGGGAGGAAAAAAAAGAACCATAGAAGTTAGGATTGATTTAAAAACTATTGTTGCCGAAAGGCACATTTGTTAATTATGTAATTGACCCACACCGTATATAGTATGTACTAATTTTTGGTTCAAGCCATAGAGAAATTGAAAGTTGGATCAGGGCACACCATTACCAAAGACTAACACTGAACCAGCCCTAAGATTAGCTCTGGGTGCTTTCAGGTGATTTCTACTTGCACGTTTTTCAGAGAGTCCGCTCTACTATGACAAATGTATCATGATGGGTTATGCAATATCTTGCACATACTCTGAAGAGTTCAGTACATTCATTGAATGCAGTGTTTAGCCACTACATGGGTTTAAACAATGCCATTAATTAGTCTGACTCCTCCCTTCTCATAGATGCCCAGACGTCTCACAAGTGCACAGTAGCATTACATAACTTCATTCAACTTAAGGGAAAGACTAGCGAGTACCAGTAGCGAGTGAGAAGGCTTTTGATCCCTCCACATCTATTGTCTATTTAGGGATTGGCACTGATTCCTAGTCTGTCATGTGAGATTACCACAAGGAGAGCCTCATTACAGCCTGCTAGTCTGCTGCTGAAGGCTTTACCGGTTGTTAAAGGCCCCGAATCAGAGCTATAGGCCAGAACCCCAGGCGAGAGGCCTACAACCAGTATAGCCCGAGGCAGAAGGGCTATTAGAACATTCCACCCAATACGGGTTGAATGTTCTAAATTAAAAGGGGAGACACAGAAAAGAAACATTGAAATGTTGGAGTTTCAGGCTTATACCAGCCATTACAAAGCCCGGAGCTACTTCATTGTCTTCAGTGGAGTTCTCAGTTGTCTACTTATTCTTACATTCCATTGAAATGTGCAATGTGGCGGAGCACCTTTTTAGTAATGCAAAAGAACTGAGTTGTATTACACCATTATCGTTTATCAAACGTTTTCTCTTTTGCAATGTTAGTGATCTGCATCAATCCAAATAACTTTTTGCGTTCCCGATAAAGGTGACAATCAAAGGGGCCGGTTTCAGTTCTAGTCAGGAGAAGATGTTGGGATGGTGGTCTTCAACATTATGTGTGCATTGAACTGCTATAATTTTCTTGAATGTGTTTCTAGCAACTTTGTCTGTGCTTTATTTTAGTGTGCCGTGGTTTCCATTTGTGTCTATGCGATGAGCCACTCATGTATGCCATATACTGCAGCAAGGTTCTGACAGTCTAAGATGACATAAGCTATGAAGCTCTCCGGTAACACATTCAAGTGGCTTGACAACTGAAATTTGTGGTTTGCATAGCTGTGCAAGACAGTCTCTAAATCAATATCTCTTGAGGTGCTCCAGTCGCCAAACAAATGTATCCATGGCGTCAACGATCTGGTGAAATGAGGTTGAAAAAGTTTATGTGAATCCTCTTAGTTAGGTAAACGGACATGAAGGTACTCGTAGCGTGCTCTGATACGATTTGCATGAGAAGGTAGGGAGCAAGCATACCAGCTAGGTTTATGAATGATTAGGTGAGGCGTCTTAATGCTTAGATGGTGAAGTTGTGCAGCAGACATATGCTGCATACGTTAACCAGAGGTGCAAACATGTTCTAACATTATGGAGTGCATTTATCAGGTTAGAGCACGGATGCGTTTGTGGAGTCTTTGCGTCCCCTTGCGAGGGTTACCAACCTGGTTGTCAGGGACATTCATGTGGCAGTACAGACTCTATAATGAACAACTGAAGAAAAAGTTCCTATTAAATACCGCTTATTAACACCGACTGGCTAGCTTTTTTATTCTACATCTACCCACAGTGGTTGAGTCGATGAGATTAAGACTTGGGCAGGGCATCATGAGAAGTGAACTCCATTACCTGGTGGGTGTGGCAGAGAAAGGATGGTTCGAGGGCTGGCTTGCCCTCTCATCGATTGCACACTGAACAGACACATGGGTGGCTTAGCCTTCGTGTGAATAGACAGAAGGAAATTTAATTTTAAGTTATAGTATTGCTGAGTTGGGGGTGGGGGCTACTTACTAGTGCTATGTAAAAAAGAAATGAAATTAAGTGATGAATTACAAGAATGTCAGATATATGAAAACCCTTGTTAATCCAACCACAATTAGGATCACCTCTATTTGGAGATGATGGGGAAGCGACACCAAATGCATGCCTGGTCTACAATGTAGTGTTTCTATGCAAAAGGAATAGCCCCTTCATAAACTGTTTGGAAAATAGAACAGTTAAAATGGAACAGCAAAACGTGCCAACCTGGCTATCTACAAACTATCTCTAGAGCAACTATATCATGATGCCCGGTGAGGATTTTGTGATCAGTATTTGCCACCTTAAAAGCGCAAAGGATAAGTGATGGTTGTTGTGGGCCTTGGATCAGGTTTGTAGGATGTGGAGTGTGGTAAGTGAATGGTTAGACCAAATTTGGGATTGGATTATTAGAATGTCTACAACGAGTACATGTGAACACTGGGTCAGTATGTATGCCCAGTGTGCTGCTTTTCAGCATACTGATTCACCACTAATCCTTTATGGGTTCCCGAGTAGCGTGCTACTCGCCAAAAAAAAGCTTAGACGCCTCATCAGGAGTAGTAAGTGCTATAAAAATGCAATTACAATACAATGTAAGGCTTCCATGCTCTCTGCTATGTTCAGTCATGTTATGCTTTTGGATGTCGACACACAGGTTGCCGTGCCCCAACAACAGCATTTCTCAAGCCAGGGCCAGTAGGTACATTATCAATATGATGATCTCATCCCAAAAATGACTTCCCCAGGAACTGTCCAGTGACTGCTTCGACCAAGATACTCATCTTCGTTCCCAAAATGCTCTTAATGAATTTGCAGCCCAGAGAGAAATTGATTTATAGTGGTGATTTAGTGACCGACAATCTAAGTTTTGTCAGACCTCAGATCTGACATTTCTTCTTCCAAAATACAGTTGAATGTTATCGATGGGTTTACTGTTGAGGAAATAGGACACACCACATTCAGTAAATGTTGTGTTTGAAGCACTCCCAGGACAACAATTCTAACCAGAGTTTGGAATCATCAGCATACTGATAAAGTCCGTTGTGGATAAGCAAAGTGCCCCAGAGTTTAGTATACATGTCGAGGTGGATCGCTAAAGTACCCCACAGTTAAGGGAGCGCAAATAGACATGTACCCCCAGTGACTAGGCTTACAAAGACACCATGCCCACTTGCAGGGAGGCTGGCTGAGTTCTACGGCACAGCGTCAAGCTTGATAGATAGATGTGTGACTGAGTAAGTAGATCCACGCGTTCCTGTAGTTGCACATTGAGGAGCAAAACGATTGCAGAAAGCAAACATTTACTACAGTAGTGCATGAAACATGTCAACCCACTGACCACTCTCACTTTTAACCCCACGTTTTGGGTGGCAGCAGGTCTAATTTCCCTGGCCAGCCATGACTCTCCTAGTCAGTTTTTAACCAGCTAAGAAAGTATCTTTGGACACTCATGGCTGTTTTTCACTTTCACTCCTAGTCTACTCACTACATATCCGCTCCAACCCCCCCCCCCCCCCCCATCTTCTAGGGCCTGTAGGCAAATCAACATAAAAGACCTCCGGCAAAGAGTCCCCCTGTGGGGCCTGTTGGGCATTGCAGCGCCGGCCCAACGAGGATCTGCCCTATGATGAAGCATGACACCTCTCGGGTGCGTGAGGGCCCTTGCTCCTTATTGGAGGTATCCCCTTCCTATCTTCCTTCTCTCACCTGGAATCTCCACACCCTTTGACCTTCCAGACCCCCTCCATAAGAACTGCATATCTTGGGTTTCTCCACATTTCTTAATAACATCTTATGTCTGCACACAGTACCTCATTCTTAAAATGTGTCATTCTGTATGCCTCGGTTTCATGCTGTCAAACTAGCAAACATTAAGGGTTGAGCAAGCCCGCTCAGGATTATAACATGTGACCGCAGGCAATACACAGATCTCTGCAGCAGAAACTGAACTAAGAGAGCAACGAGGCGGCGTCTAGCCACACTGGTTAAGAGACTACAGATGTACAATAACACCCATGCACCATTCGCAGATTTAGCTGGACCACCTCCTTTCGAAAGAGTGGGTTGAGGAATCACAAATATTACGTCCATGCAGTGGATGCCCAGCCTGAAATGGTATGGTACTGTCAAGAGAAAATCACCTCAGTGCACACACACCTCTCTCTACAGGTGCCCGTCATTGTGCTGTTACACTTCTGCCAAAGAGTGCAGAAGTAGAGTTTCTCCTATAGGAAAGGGGGCATTTCCAGACAGGCCCCTGACGATGTTGAAAAATACAGTAGGGCTGGGGTCAGACCCAGCTACCCCACAGACAGCTCCGTCTATCCCCAGCAGGCCAGACTGCATGTGTTCCTTTAATTTCCCACGAATTCATGGCGCATTCTTCGAAAGCAAGGCCTGAATGCCGGTTTGCAACAGACCGCTCCCAAATGATTCGGCCACTGGGGTTAAAAGAGTATATAACTTCTGAGATGCTATCTGCTGGCAGGATTTTTTCGGATAATACGTTTTGCAAATGTGATATACAAATATCATAAGAACCAGTGAGCAGTGCAAGCAAATGCACAGATAGCTGGGGCCATTCGGGCTCATGAATGCGCAGGAGTATGACACCGGTGGACTCTTATCGCAGCCGGGCTGCTCTGTCATCCTATGGGGAGGAGTACAGGCTTTGATGCTGCAAACTGGATATGCAAGTCCATGGTGCCGGGCACGGGTGAACCAGCTGGCTTGCTGCAGGGTGATGCGCTTGGGTCATGCAAGTTGGAGAGGTTATTTCATGCCGAGTTTGCCGACTACCTCTGACGATATACATACAGACCCGCCGGACTGTACAATGTGCACAGGCTCGGGTGGCATTGGTGCCGGTCTCAGGCTGGTCCATTGCATGACAATACCTCCAGTGGTCTATACCATGGTGAAAGGCACATGAGATCCCTTGAGGGTGACAGCCTTTGGTAGAAAACATTGGCAGGTCTATTTATTATCACAATTTCTTTGGTGTTGCAGGGTGACTGGACAGTATACTCCAAAGCGGCAGGTGCATGATAAGAACGCTGGTTACGCTATCCAGGCTGTGAATGAGTTAATTCTTGTTAAGAGGAGCTGATGGCACAATCGCATGTGTAAGTCCAAAACGACAGAATCAACTGGTAAAGTCTGCCCGTGTTATTGCATGAGATCCGATGGTACAGACAGTCTGGATGTTTCCATGGTAACACGATCTGCAGTTGTGTTTACGTTCTGACAGACAGGCTGGATGGCTGCATGACGATGACGTTGTAGCCTCGAATGAGTTAACTCCACTCGTGACGCCGAACAGCACACGCAGAGTATTGCGCAACCCGACCCCAGCGCCGAGGCTTCTGCTGCAACGAGCAAAACAGGCAACTGCAAGGAGGCACGGTTACCAAAGCAACAAGGACATGCGGGAGCACGGGGCAGGCGTGCCCCCATACGGCCTGCGCCAATCCCGGTGCAGGACTGGCCTTCCTCCCCCAGAATGAACAGCGCACGGCCGGCCTACCCCTGAGCAGCAGGGGGCATTCTGCCCCAGCCCTCGCAGCACAGCTTCATCCTCCCCAACTACAGCAGGGCAGGCCCGGCCTGCTGCGCAAGGGGCTGCAGCCAGAATCCAGCAGAACAGGGCCGACTCGCCACCACAGCTAACATCGTCCACAGCGACAGGTCCCAGCTCGAAGACAACAAGCACCGTCTGGGCCGACGTTCACCAACCACCCGCACAGCACAGGACCATTCTGCAACCAACTCTGGACCAATGTACACAAATCACAAGGCAGTGTCGAGATGCAACCACCAGTCCCAGCGCCGACCATCTCAGCACACAGCCGACCTGCACCCGCCGGCAATAGTGCACAGAGCTACAGCCGGCCCCGCAGCTCGATATCATATACCCCAGCCCCCACACCCTGGCATAGCGCTTGGTAACAATGGAAGAGCTGCTGCTAACCTGTTCTGGAAGGCGATGAGGAGCCGGGGATCGAGGATGTTTTCTTCTGGTTCCCAAGTGTTGTACCTGTAATAGATAAAAGGAAATAAAATACGTGATTAAATCAAGAATTCATCTCAATACAAGAAGCAGCCCCCAATGCAACCCGAGCACTGTGCGCTCACACATGGCCCAGGAGCACCAGGGCTCTCCTCGAGTGAACCTACTCCTGCATCACGAGCAGACCACACCCCCTCTCCCGCTCATGTCATCTTATATAGGGGCCAACCCCCGAGGTGCTGCCACTAAATGATGGCGCAAAGTCCCACGCGACCTGCTGCGGAGTGTGCCCTCTGGCGGCAGGTTCGAGTGACAGCAAAGCTAAATTGAACAAGAAGCACTATTGTAATGTATGCATCACTTTACCCATCAGGTGTATTTACTTTGACAGTACCCTCCAGGATGTACAGTGTCGTGCTGTATGCAGCAGATTCCAAGGCGGTCCCTCATACCCACTCCCTTAAAATATACGTCTAAGCAAAGACGGGGAATGTCGCACCAGTCAAGATCAACTGAAAAGGAGGTTGCACCCACCGCTGTAGGAATGGGGGCGGTGGGCTTTCTACACGGAAACACCCGCGGGATCCCACGCAGTGTGATGCCTTAAGGATTACATGGTAGAGGATCCGTCTTACGGTTACTGCGCAGCCAATGCTGCGATATTCAAGCAGGGAAGCCATGTTCTCCTGATGTCCACTGCTCCTCCCCCATGTTACCACCTTGTCACGCCCCATTCTAAAAACATCAGTGGGTGCAGCTCTTCAGTACGCAGCCTATAAACCAAGTGCCTCGAAAGGCCGCAGAGGCGCCTCTAGATCCCAAGCTCAATGCTCAGGTCATACTTACTTGGGGGACCATCCTCTCCATTTCACCAGGTATTCCACTCTGCCCTGCAATGGGAAGCGATAATCGGTTAGTGATGCCTCCTGTGCACACGAACCTCCTCCATGCACTCGGCACTAGGCGTGCACTCAAGCCACCTCGCCCTCCATGCCCCGGGTCTTGTACCTTAACCTCAGTGTCGTTGGAACATGCGTGCACCCCAGAGTTTTCTGTCAACAGGCCAGAACGATCGCATCCCAAATCATCGACCTATCCTCTGAACACTTGAAAACCCTTGGGGCATCCCATGGAAACCCTCTGCAGCGCCTATGCTCAGCAGAACTTTCTCCCTGTCCTCGTTCTCGCTATGCAGGCTGGATCCCCCATGCATTGCACACACCCTCCTTCCCCCGAAAACAAGTCACTCTGCACACCACACCCCTTTCTGCGCCCTGTCGTTCTCCAGGTAGCCCACAAATAGGCTCTGGGACTAGGGAGGCAGTAAGTGCTGCATAGCGCCACGACTGGACAGGGCAGCTATTGCTGGTTCGTATTTTACTGTTTAAAATCAGCGTCATAACTCCGTTCGGGAACTTGGTACGGCGCCAATGACCTCCGTGCACCTGCCCCACCATCCCCCCGCCGATCACGCTCCACACCTAAAATAAACATCGGGAGACTCACCTTACGGACCCGCTTCTTTTCGATGCTTTCCACAGCAAAGACGTGCTCACCGGCCGCGGGCAGCTCCATTGCTGCGGAGCCCGCTGCCCGGCTGGAGTCGCTCGGGCCAAGGAATGTCGCCGCCGCTGTCCTCCTCCGCGTGCCGGTGGGGGGCAGCGCCTCGTGCAGCGTCTCTTGGCTCGCGCCCCCTCGGAGGCTGTAATCCGCTGCCTCCCGCCTGCCCGCCCGCCTGCCCGTCAGTCCAGCCCGCAGCCTCGAACCCGCCCGCTCCGGCTAGTCTGACGCTCGGTTGCAGTGCAGCTCAGGCAGACCCGACGCGTGACGTCAAAACACCGCCTACTTGTCACTCCGTGGCCTTGGCTGCAGCTGATTAGGCGCTGATCTGAGGGGGCGGGGACGGGCAGCGAGATGAGTGGTGAGGATGGAGCGTTGCTAAAGGAAGTCCGCCTGGGATGGAGGGAGAATGAAGGCTGTGGGAATGGGATAGACAGAACGAGAAAAATTTTGCAGATATGGAGAGGGGAAAATCAAAGAAAGAAAGGATGGCAACGAGATAGGAAAACAGGAAATGAGACAAGTACAGGGGGAAGTCAATTAAGTATGGCGAAAGGGCAAGGTAGAAAAGCAGAAAATCAAGAAGAAGAAGCTAAAAAGGGGAGTGTTAACTACATCTGGAAAAGAGAATAGCAAAATAGAATAACTGAAAAGTAGGCACGACGCGAGGAAAGAAGAGTCACTTTGTACACCACACAACTCTTTCTGCGACCCAGAAGCAAAACGAAGGAAGGAAACTGGGGAAAGAAAAAGCGTATCCATGAAAAGGGAAATCTGGAAAATGTAAGAGAAGACGTGAGAAAGTATGACGGGAGGGTCAAACAAAAAGGAGAAAGATAAAGACATGGGGGAAGAGAGATATAAGAGGAAAAGAAGGAAATGCATGGGGAAATTAAAGAACGGACGTGAGGAGCAAGAGTAAGAAAAGGAAAAGAAGGGAAGGGAAACAAAAAGAGGAGCGTAAGGAAACAGGAAATCGGGAATCTACTAATGAAAGAAACATGCCAGCGGAAGATAAGGAGGATGAAAAGTAAGAAACAGAACGACGGTGGAGATGTAGGAAAGAAGGAAGAGAAGGGGAAAGAACAGGAGGAATAGAAATAGTTATGCCTGGAAACTAAAAAGACAAAAGATGTAATGAAAGATGCAGCGAAAGATAAAATGCAGCTGAAAAGAGAGATATTGAATGAAAAAAGGAGTACATTAACTCAAAAGAAAGGATGCAACAGATGGGAAGAAAATGAGAAAAGCTGTAAACAAAATGTGATGTAAAGAAGGAAAGAAAGAAACAAATGAGAGAAAAGAGGAACGGGAGGCAAAGTGCTGTATTTGAGGCAAAAACAGAAAACGGTGATAGAGCAAAGGGATATTCGCAAAATAAAGGAATGTAAAAGTGCAAAAGGGAGAGACAGCTCTTCTGAAAAGGGGGTAAGAGAATAAAAAATAGATGCAAGGGCGATACGCACTTTAAATGATCATATAAGACATCTGGACAGGAGAGTTAACTAGGGGAAAGGGCAGGGACACGAGCGGCTTTGAAATGAGACGGGGCTAATGGGCACATTAGCAACATAGAAGGGATGTAAGAAGGTAGAATGAAAAAAATGAAGTGAAATTAGAGAAAAGGTGGAAAGAGGAAACATACGAGAAAGATAGAGGTGTGCTATCGGAATTAGAGGGGGTGCTTGAGGCGTGGAAAAGGAAGGAAGAACACGGAAACTGGAAAACAATAAGAAGAGCATTGACAGGTGGGGAGGTTGTGACTCAGAAAGGTGGGTGCCTTTTACAGAGCGGGAGAGGGCAAGGAAAAGTAGACGGGAGAGAGGCACGCGGGGAAAGAACCCGATAGAGCTGACATTGTGCATTCAGGAGAGCAGAGAAGGCCAAATAGGGAAGTGAGGGGAGGGGACAGGGAGGAACAGGACGGGAATGGGCAGAGCAGGCCCATAATAGGGAGAAAAACATGCGCAGAAAAAAACGGGCGGGGGAGGGTGAGACAGGCAGAATACGAAAGAAAGGGGGTGCGAGGCGGAAAATGTGCAATAGGGTAGATGGTCTCTTGTATCCTGGAGAAGATAGGGGTAGAAAAAGAGGAATAAGATACGGCTTGTAGTGAAGAGCAGGGCAGGCGGGAGACAGGGACGTGGAACTGGTGAGAGGAAAGGGGCAGTGTAGACCGCACAGAGGGCGGGGGAAGGGGGGATAAGCGAACACAGTGGCGAGGGAACGGGTTGCAGAGAAGGTGCTGAAGAGAGATAGAGAGAGAAGGGTGGTAGTGACCGGTGCGGGGGCTGGAGTGGGACTGGCGGTTAGGGAGGGGTAGGATTGAGGCAAGAGAAGCAGAGGGGTATAAGGGGGCGAGAGAGAAGGAGGGCTGCAGCCCTGGAAGATACAGCGAGGAGGAGATAAGAGAGACAGGCTGGGCGAGCGATACGGGAGGGAGGGGTGGATTGAGGCACAGTGTGCGGCGAGGCACGTGGCTACAGGGACACGAATAGACACGAGGGGGCAGGGTGGAGACAGGTGAGATATCAGGTTTGAGGCAAGTGGTTTAGAGAGGTGGTGGGCAGTGAGAGGGGTGGTTTTAGGGCTCAAGTGGGGAACTCTACTATGGTTTGTGCAAAGGATACCCCCATCGACCTCTTAGAACTACGTAAAGCCCGTCCTTCACGTACCCCAGAAGTGATCCCTCCAGTGACTTAGAACCTAACACTTTGTGGACATCTATCTATATAGCGCCTTATATACCCGGCCTCCCTCCATATGCAATTGAATATGTCAATGTACTACCTTACAGTGTGACATTCCTGGGGTTAGTGCAGTTATAGCGCATATTATTGTCTTGCACACTGTGAACAGGCATAGAGCGCTTTGGACAGAAAGACACTCCTGTCTCCGACTGCACACCTTAAACGATCTATGCGTCTGCTTGATACAGTACTGGTCACCTCACTGACAGTTGAAAGACGACGTGGGCCCGACTCCACCCCATTTAGTTTACTTCCGGAGCAGTTCATACCCTGCCTTGGTTTGGGACGAACACTATACTGTGGGGGCAGCCACAAAGCGAATGATACGTAACCTCAATCTCTCAATACTTCAGAAGATCACCTTCAGTTGGGTGCTTGTGGAAACCAGTGCAGTATCTGATACTACAAGTGACTGGCCTCTCTATGCCTTGGAGGGAAGCGATCTAATACTTCATGGCTCTTACTGTTTTTGTACATTATGAGCAGCTATACAGTCCGCGAACCCTGCATCACTGAAGCCATCAATGCTCCATTAATGGGATATTTGTACATGCTCTAGTTACTTCTTACACAAAAAAATCATCTCGTATGCTGCTAAAGCGATCTTATGCACTGCTTTAGCCTGCCATATGTTTATCCCTCCGGGCATAAAATACCCTGGACCTCACTATCATACGGCCCTGTAGAGATGCATGCAAGCTTAGCCTGTAACCAGCACCGTGACGTTATTTTTACCTTGCACACAACTACACGGCGTCACGTGCAAGCCGTTTTAAATAGCTCGCACGTGATAGCAATTAATCAACCGGTAATTAAAGCGGCATAGAGTGGAACAGTGCCTTGTATTATATAAGTTTTTAGCCGTAGAGCAGTAGTTTCCAGTAAAGGGCGACACAATGTGGTCTGTGTGTGTGAATGGTGGGAGATGGGGGGGGGGGGGGGGGGTGATGCCTGACTACCACATCTACGTTTCATTTTCTGATTATTATTGTTTGTTATTCTGTGTTTTCATTCAGGGAGGGCGTAATGCAAAATGACCCCCCCCCCTCTGCCAAATGTGATGTGGGGCCTCTATTCATTGGCGTTTGGCAGACTGACCCCCCCGCCCCCCTCCAGTGTTTGGGGGACCCTGAAGGGCTGCAACCCCACCCCCCCAAACAAATGTCTGAAGCTAGCCGGGGTGTGTGCTTCTTTCCACGCACGTGTTTAGTGTGTTTTGTGACTTCCTTTGGGGGTGACCATCAAAAAGTGCCTTTGAGGTGTCTTCCTCGTGTGCGCACGTTAGGTGGTGCGTATTCTGGGGTTCAGTGTTGCTATATTTCCTGTTTATTCCGGGCTCATCACCCTCCGATTGGGTCTTGGCCACTGCTGCCAGGGATCCTCCACGCTGCTGCGCGAGGGAGGGAGGGGTGTCCTTTATAAGGCGGAGTGTGGGGGTTAAACCCCTCTGCTCCCCTCTGTGCCGCGATTGAACCTGCCCCAAGACTCCAGTCCCATCGGGGCTCAGGTGGGGGGACAAAGAGGCGCGCGGGAGCGCTCCGCCGGCGGAGCGGGGCGCGAGCGCGGCCGCGGGATCTCGCGATGCCTGCGCCGCTCCATATATGGGATCGAAACTGCGGATTGTGCAACCCTTGGCGGAGGCCTCGAGCCCGGCCACAAACGAGCGGTTTATCCGAGAACCGCCTCCAGCCGGAGCGCCGTATCATTCCCCCAACAGATACACGTCTCGTGTTCTGAGGGAAACTGACACCCGGGTAGGGGGAGGCGGGGTGTCCTTTTTAGGAAAGAGAAGGCGTTTATTGTTACCCCACAGCCCCACCCCCCAAAAAGTCGATTTATTGTCACATCCGTAACTCGGAGGCATCTCTGTGAAGGTGAAAGCAGGGAGGGGCCCAGGGCTTCCTCACAAGTGTTTATTAACATTGAAATAACATCTCTGTGGACGGTTGTGGCCGATGCCTGACCCCTAACCAGTAAGAAGGTGCAATAACGTGCAAACAAAACACACTGGCATTGCCGAAGGAGGGGGAGATGTCACTTTACAAAGTCCAAAACATAAAGTGTTGAAACGTTGTCTTGGGGGGTGGGGGTGGGGAGATACCGAGCTGTTTGAGCCGTGAAATGCCGACTACAGAGACCCGCTGCATAGTTTACATAAGTCGATTCATAGATGAGGTCGCTTTCCGACAGGGTCTTGTACCTCAAAGCACGCCCTAGAGCAGGTATTAAGGCACCCAAGATTTACTGGTGCCTTCACTGTTTATTAGTAAACGCCCCACTGAAATACCAACACATCACGAGTAGTTACAACTGTGGAGAAATGGCTACATATCAGGTTAAACGCGTACACACAATACATTTACATGTACCGGTTAGCACATGAGTGCGTTTGTTGTGCTGTAGGCAGCTTCTGGGCGCACACTGTGGGACGAGTAGGTAAGGATCGGCCTCCTTGCTCAGTGGATTAATGCAACCTTTTTATTTGTCTGTGTTAGACCGTATGGACAGACATCTCGGCGGTTCTACTCAGTATGTTATCCTTCATACGTCGATAAACTGAGTACCATTAAGTTGGGTAACACTAAACAAGACACTCGGCGCCAACGTACCTGTGGAGAACGCTGCTTAACACGTTTTTGTTATGTGTGCTGCTGCTCGTGTTTTTTGTTTTTTTTAGCAAGCGGCGTGTGTTCACTTCTCTAGAACTCTCTAACCACGCACTGATTATGTATTCGTAGTTGTGTTGGAGGCTTGCTCACGCCATAGAACCGCTGAGCTGGGCGCCGGGGAAGTAACCTTCTAACACACAGCGGGTCTTTCCCAAACTGTGGCTATTTCAGGCACTATCGTTTCATCAAAAAGCGAAGCTGACTAAGAGTCTCCATGCGACTTTTGGGATTTCAGTGCGTTGTAAACGCTCACGTTAGCAGATGGAGACGTATTTGGCGCACATCGCTTTTTTTTACAACATCCACTAAACAATCACAGTCCGAGGTCATTCTGTAAGAAAGAACACTTTTGTCTGGAAAACATGTAACACGTTTCTCTCGCCTGGCAGCACGGTGTCCCAGGGGCTTCAAAGAAAAAAACGTTGCACGCTCATAATGCAGACGGTGCGAACATGTGCGGCGGAGGTCTTAAAGTACCTCAGAGGAAAGGAAGGAGCGACACTACTCTGCCTCCGCGGTGAGAGGCACCGTAAAAGCCAAACACTGCGATATGACATTACATTCCGCGACAGATGACATGGCCTTACATACCCTCGTCTGCCCTGTCATGTCTTTCGAAGTCACGTGACAATGTAAATGCGAACGCTTTTATGAGTGCGTGCTTTCTGCGACTGTGTTTACACATGTGCAAAATAGACACGCACAAACAATGACCACAGAGATAAGCATACATCGCAGACTGCAAGCATATGTGTGCCAGTTCTTTTGTGCTGCTGCGTGCATTTCGTTTTTTCGTTGCCCACGTTAGTGTCTGGTAATCAGTGGGTGTGCACGCATGTTTGGGCAAATAGAATGCAGCGAAATAACCTTTTGATGATTATTATTTACGTTGTTAAACCTACACAGTGGTGTATACTGGTGTGTCTGTCTGGAAGAGTAGGGTGACTTTGCCCCATCCGCCCCGACGTAAAACCTAGATTTGCCTAACCCCCATGCCCTCTCCTCTCAGCTGGATGGGCATGTCACAGAAGCTCTCTAAACAGAAGTCCCGCCTCCTGCCAGCTCTATCGGCTGCAGTAATTAGCGTGTTCAGTGTAATTATAAACGCGAGCTATATGCAAATCATTATGCAAATACACTGATTTACAGAGTATTAGGGGAGGCAGCTTTCGCAGAGTGCTTTGTGTGTACGATTTGTGTGTTACTGGTAATGCGTTGCCGCTGCCTGAGTGTTCACACTGCCAGGAAACATGTAGGCATTGCTGGTGGACAGTGGGTGTTGGACTTGCACACAGTCAGGATACCTGCATGCACAGGGTGTGCAAACACGAGGGCGCATACGTTCATGATACTGGCACAAACTAGCTTTCTGCTTGTGCGTTAACACCTCTCCAGCCCTCTGTGCATACTCTGTGTCTAACTGGGTGCACAGCATGAGACATGCGCACACTGTGTGGTACCTACCATTGCCGGTGCACACTGCTTGATTTGTACATGTTCAGGATACCTGCATGCACTGGGTTTGCAAATGTGAGAATGCATACAGTCACAACTGGCACAAGCTAGGTTTGCGTTTGTGAGTTGAGTTAGCACCTATCTAGCCCTGAGCATGCTGTGTGTCTATGAGGCATGCGCACACTGGGTGTGTGTCTGTAAGCGTGTACTGGCTGAGCATGCGCACTATGTGCCCGAGTGTGAACAGAGCCAGATCTGGTCATAGTAGGTGTGCATATACAGTCAAAAAACTTATCAACAGCAGAAGTGTGACAGTGAGTGTGCATTGACTCAGCTCTGTTCATATTAGGTATGTGCCTGAGTGTGCGCCACCCCGACACTGCACTGTTTAGAAGCATACACACAGCCACAAGTGTTTCATAATAGGTGGTTCACGTGGGTGCACACTGCTGATATACTTACAAGCACTAGGTGCTGTATTACACCATGCCTGCATTACGAGTTTGTCTCTGATTTTTCACTACCCTGCCTCTACACATAATGTGTGTGTCTGATCGTGCACACAGCCAGTGGGACAGGGGGTTAGCACTGCACATGCCTATATTTTACAGCAGAGGAGGTGACCATCCAAGTCACTCTTTGGAAACCCATTTCATGATTCTAGTGTACATTTGTGGAAGTGGAGTGATCCCACTTAAAGGCTTCTTGGTCCTCTTAATAATTCTTAATGTTCTGCATTGTGTTCAGCTTCGCACTATGGCACAGAAGTGAGCCAGCAGTGCCTAGCGTAAGATTTGTACTCGCCGTACATCCTCCAGTACACACTCCTATGTTTAGACAGCAGCACAGACATCAGACATGTAAGATGCGTGATTCAGGGTAAACCCCACAGTACAAATAGGTACTTCAGGCAATATACCACTATACCGATTGCCTGTGCCTGACTGCATTGGCGTTTTTCATGCAAAAATTGATTTACTCTGCTACTTGTGTCACAAGATCTCTTGCACAAACCTTTAGTAAATCTGGGCCTTGCTGTATCTCTAAGAGTATCTATTGACCCGTCCCTGCTCCCTTTGAATGTGTGAATTCTGCAGTGCTCCATCTCCACACACTGGGTGCGTGTCTGAGTGTGCATCATGATGGCATATGAACATGTTTGGAGCATGATTGCCTAGTCTTCTGTTTTTTAGGGGCATCGAGTGGCTGTGTTGCAGAGAGGTGCCAAACTCCTAGTTCATTCTAATAGCTCAGATAGCTTGATTGATTTAGACAGAACAGTGCCAACATCACCTGAGACACTTGTTGTGACAAGTAGTATCTGATCCTTTCTTGGACACTCTATTGGGATATGGAGCTTAATGTATAGCGGTTTTTGTGGTCCCAAAGCCTGTGATTTTCAATATCACAGGATTTGCAACCACAAAATACCTTTTTACTATCTACAGAAGCTCTATTACCAGTTGGAAAAGTATTACCGATTCGTAAAAGGCCTTTGGGAACCGTGTCAGAATCGTGAATAGGAAAGGGTGTGAAATCGATGCCCTCTTCCTATTTGTGATATGGAGAGTAATATGTCAATGGTTTGTAACTGCAAATTGCAGTCAAATCATTAGTCACATGGAACAGTTCAATGGGGGTGATATTTGATTTGCAAAGGGGAGGGTGTCCCTGTAGGGCAGCTTCCCCTTTGGGATTCATTACAGCGGCCTAGGTCCTATCATGGACAAGGAACACTCTAGCATAGTAAGTGCCAGCACCTCTGTATTTGCATTTTAAGGATTCTGTAAGACACTACAAAGAACTCTCGAAGACTCCTTTTTCTTTCAATCCAACTGGCACACACCGCTTATAAATTAAATGTAAACTACAGATCAACCTCACTCTACAGAACACCAAGAAAAACAATCCACCATAAACAATGGCACACACTGTTCTGGTTCAAAGGGCTCCTAAATTGAAGTGCTACAGTAACATAGTAATGATAGAAAGTACTAGGCATACAGTAAGAACATCATATATTATAGAGTATTATTTGGCTCTAATGGGGCTTTTAGTGTCATATAGCGCATTGACCCCGGTTTCCTGGCCAACGGTAGTGGACACTTACTTTACCCTCCTGCGCCTTCTTCTGAAGTTTCTGTATCTTTTGTCTGTGGCTGCCAGACAACAATTGATCCAAGCCCTGACCATATCTCGCCTTGATTATGGGAAGTGCCTTTACCTAGGCATGCCTAGGTATCTGACGGACAGGCTTTAGCTTGTCCAGAACGCTGCAGCCCGAACTATCTTCAAGCTCCCCGGGGATGCTCATGTGTCCCGTCTGTTGAGGAGTCTCCATTGGCTTCCAGTAAGGAAAATAATTATCTTTAAGATACTACTTGTGACTCAGAAAGCCTTAAACCGAATGGGCCCTGGCTACCTAAAAAACAGGATCTTGTTCCATGCCCCTCTGAGAAATCTCTGCTCCTCTAATCTTTTCCTGGCCAGTACTCACGTATCAAAAAGACTAGGTCAGGAGGAAAGTCCCTCTCCTTCCTAGGCCCGTCATATTGGAACAAACTGCCTCTGACTCTTAGAAGTATTAAGTCATCACTCGTATTTCGGAAGAAGCTGAAAACATGGCTTTTCTCCTGCCCATAATCCCCTCTTACTTCCATCGCTACTTTCTGACATTTTAGCTCCAGGTCACTTCTTGGCGTAGCAGCTGCGCTTTACAAATACCCCGACATAGACATAGACACAAGGGTCTAAATTCATTAGACCCCTGTTTCTTCAGGTCACCCTGTTTACCAAAATGAATGAACACTTATTCACAGTTTCTGATTTAAATAGTGTGTCCTAAATGTCATTTACAAAAATATTGTCATAGTAGGTGGTGATTTTCTGCTATTAACTTCAATGAGGAGATACTTTATCGACAACATTTAGAGCACAATATTTACGTCAGACGATATTCTTCTGACAAAGATATTCAGGTATCACACCCACCAGGGTATTGGTGCTTTGGAAGTGACATTACATGCGGCTTCACTCTCAATGTTATGTTATGCAGCTTTGTAGGGTGAACTATCATCTGAGAGGGTATCCTGGTGCTGAGCAGGTAGGAATGTAGCCAAACCTAGGGCCTATTGGTGCTATTTGAAAAGCCAGGCCTTCAGCTTCTTGTGGAAGGCTCCTATGTGTAGCGGCAGGTCATTTCATGCTTTAGGAGTGATGTGGCAGAAAGTTCGACCGCCTTATCTGTTTTTCGTATACGTGGGGTATCTGCAAGTACGAGTCCAGACGAGAGGAAGTGTCTGGAGGATTTATAAAGGCAGATGCAATTATTGAAGTATGGCGGGCCTGTCATCTGTAATGCCTTGAATGTGTGTGTGAGGAGATTGAATTGTGCTTGTTTGGGAATGAGTAGCCAGTGGCACTCCTTCAGGTGTGGTGTGATGTGAGTGTAGAGAAGGAGGTTGGGGGTGATTCTAGATACCGAAATCTGAATGGTCTGCAGCCTTCTGAAGACATTCTTTGTTGATCCCGTCATAGAAAGTGTCACTATACTCCAGTTTGCTTGTGACCAAGGCATGCGTGATAGTTTTCCGGGTGCCGATTTGGAGCCACTTGAAAATCTTCCTCAGCATATTTAGGGTATGAAAGTATGAGGCAGTTATGGCATTGATTTCGGTAGTCATATCGAGTTTGCTGTCTATGATGACTAGGGGTAGACGCGCTACGCAAAGCTCTCCAAAAAGGTAAAAAATCTCCACGAGCATGCAGAGTTCGGCGAACACGCGGAATTGCTTGTCCGCCCGTTCGCGAAGCTTTTTTCAGAATGCTGTTTTTGTGCTCGGGGGGAGGGGGATATCTTGCGAACATGCATTTAGAAAATGCGAACAAGCAAAAAATTCCGCAAAGTTGTGAATCGTCGAATTTTTGGCAATTCCGAGTTGTCTGTGGAACGTGAAATTACCCAAATTCCGCAAGCGTAACGGGATTTACCACCCAGGCCTAATGATGACCCCGTGGTTCTTGACGTGGATGTTGGTCCTAGCTCTGTTGGCCACCAGGCAGTAATGTGCTCTTCCGGAAGATCACAATTTCGGTCTTGTTTAGAGCTCAATGACATCACATGGTGTGCCTTCTGTCCAACTCTTAGCCACTCTATAGCTTCTTAACTGCTGCTGAGCAGCTAGTGGGAACAGAACACAGCTCCTAGAGCCTTGATTACTTTATGTACCTGCCACTGTCTTTTTGACCCCTGAGTCCAAGGGTATCGGGTTAGTACAGATTTAGCAGTGCATACCTGGGGTACCCCTAAGGGCCACCTGAGGCAACATTCTGGACAAGAATTGTAATGATTAAAAACAATTCCCCCTACCACCATCTTTTTAATAGAAAATACTACCGACGGTTAATGACTAACATCTACATATAATGTTTTAGATTGTGCCTTGCTTGCGAATTACAACTGTGTCTAGGAGTTTTCCCCTAGTGTAAGTCTGAGGTCTGTAATTCTGCTCTTTTATGTAAAGGTAAACACAAATAATAGAAACATAATTTTCTGTCTGCTTTTTAATTTTTGTTTTGGATTTCTAGAGGAATATTACAGTTTTTTAAATACGATTCTGTTTCTCACATTTACTCATTCCCAGTTTTAGTATTTCTATATAGTACATTTATTTATAAGACATACATGTTGTAGAAATACATACAATAAAACAGTACAATAGGCATTTTCATTCATTAAAATGATTTTCCAGTTATTATTCAATAAAAGTGACAACAATGTTTTCCTCCATGGATATACTTGGGGCGCAATATTCCAGACATACCGAAAGTGCACAGCTTTAAAGTTGTTAAATTACTTCCTATAATGTTGCACAGAGGTATGGAGAGGAATATGTGTTCTGTTACCGATGAATCAGCCATTTCCTTTTTCTGTTTTATCAGTAGTGTTTGGTTCACTTTGGCACAATGATTTCCTTGTTGATGCAAATTTAGCATTGAATTGTGTAAACGTAAGAGCGCTCCCAACTCTCGGTGTGTGAGTGTGTGCGCACACATAGCTTGGAGGCCTGCACAGAAGGGATGTGTGACTGTGAGTGGGCAAACTGGCAGGAAACATAGACACACTGAATGCCACTGAGTGTACGCACAGCCTGGAGTTCTACATGCACTGGACTGGCGTTGTGTCTGTGAAGTTGACATAGCCGCCAGACCTGTGCATCCTAGGAATGTATGGATCAGTGTGGTCGCAGTCAGTGGGCCTGTGTACACTGGACATGTCTATATGTTTGCACTCAGTCAGATAACCTGTAAACACCCTAGCCACAATGCAATGTGGATGGACATTTTCCTTATGGTTCGCACGCATCATCCTTGTCAAATCAATTTAAGTTTTGACTTTACGTTTTAAATGCCTAATATTTATTTGTGCCTGCCTTTTTTATTTCTCCAGTGTCGTACGCCCTCATTGTCAGTTTTTACGACAATTACGAAACATTCTAGCTCGGACACTCTTTAGTTCAGGTTCATCATTTTTCCCCATCTTTGTATAAAGAACAGGACGTATTCTAATTTATAAAACAGTTGGAACAATGACTAGTGTCCTAACAAAAATCAAATTACGGTACATTGTGCATAGTTGTGGTGGATGACTTTGATGCAGACAAAAACGTAAAAATGTCAGAAGGTACAACATTTTACTTCAGGCAGGACTCCCTGTAGGCCATTGCGGTGACCTTAGAGGTTGATCTGTCAGTTCATTCAAAGAGGAACAAGGGGCGGATTTGTTTAGCATGAGCGCAGAGCAGGTGATCAAGAAGTATCATTTTCATAAGCTCACCTTAAATATTCTGGAAGGATAAGGACAAAACTGTAACTATTCCAAAACATCTGGACTGCTTTGTGGCTAAAGACGAAGATATTGTCAATGGCCAGGTATCGTCGAGCCCCAGCCCCCTCCATGACGTGATCCGGATCACCAACCTACCCTCAATCATCCCCCTGGCGCTAGAGACAACACACAACATCAGTTTAACTTTTGGTTAGGGGACGTAAACACCCGGCAGTATTTATCAAGACAACAAACCACCAACATAAAAATGCACTCAATATCATTTTAAAAATTATACGCAGAAACACGATAAATAGGTTACATGATTATTTAAAATTTGGATGGATGTCTAACCTTAACATTGACTAATACATAGATGTTTCTAACCATATTTAGCCTTGTTTCTGCGTATCCAGCGTTGAGCATATGAGTGAGATCATGACTGGTCAACATGTGAGGCCCCCCCCCTCCTCCCCTAACGGGAGAGGCCCCACCCCGTGGAAGTAACGCCCTGTGAGGTTCCTAGAAGACTGGGTCGGAAGTAAATGCAAGGAGGCGACTTTGTAGGGTCTTATATTTATGCCTTATGAAAATTTAAATTAGTCCATAGAGAACTCTTCTAGGGTTACTTAAAGGTTTCTTCTCTTTCTCTTCCAGGTTTTTCCCAGCGTCTGTGAAGGTCTCCATAGATTCATGGAAAGGAAACACAAGAAGAAGTGTGGGAGGGGTAAGTATGAGTTTATACGTTTTTACCAGTGTTTCCCCACTCCAGTAGTGCTCACCTAAAGTGTCTTTTCTTATCCTACAGGCTTGAGTGCCTGTTTTGGTTTTCTCTTATCTCTTCCTTTCCCTATGCTATTTTCCTTTTGGGGTTAAGAACCCTGGAGCCAAGAATGGAAGAGGGCCCAAAGTTGACAGAGAGAAGTAAAAAAGAATCAATTGAAGAATTAAAGGTTCTAGTAAACAAAGTCTAATGAAAAGACTCTTTCTGTTTCTTTCCCTTAACTTTGTTCCTTTACGGGGGAAAGGGTGGGGAGGGGGGGTAAATGTACTTCGCCAGGATTTACCTTTTTTTTTTTTAATAAAAAAAAAATTTAATAAAGGAAAGCAACACTTAAAACATACAATGTAGCAATCACGTCACTCAGGGCTCAATATGGATTCGGTCAACCTGATACATCATATCTCAGGAAATATAGCATAATCTCTGCTAGTGCCTAGTTCGGATAACATTGAACAATCGAGTAAACAGGACAGTCAGAGCGTTGTACTGATTGAAGCAGGCAGGTTGCGCACGACACATGCAATCTAACTGCAGTCTCATGTCCTTCAAGTTTGGCGCTGTGTTCTGGACATACCCACCCGACCCTCCCAACTTCACTCCTCGACTTCATCTTCGTCTGGGTGGTGACTCCTCGTTATTTTTCTCTTCACCGCCCCCACCATTCATGCAGTGCCAAAAGAGGAAAAGAAAACAAAAAGCCCACTCTGTTCCCCACCCTCCTCCCGCTCAATCATTGTGTTTGCCACTCGCTATGCTTGGCCGCAACTCAACTGAGTAAGTATCCTCCAGGGCCAGCCACCACTCTTCGACTCTGGTACAGGCGTCACGCTTTTCTCCCTGGGACGGACGGTTGACGTCCGGCTCCCCGGCAATGTCTGTTGGTTTCTTGCACCTCTGCGGTGTTCCTGGTGATGCTCTCCTTCTCCTTTCTTTGTCCAGCGGTCCTGTTTCTTCTTCATCTTCAGTTGCGTTGTCCGCTTGTGGAAATGTGCCTTTTAATGAGCACACCGGTGCAGGGATCACACTTCTCTTCCACGGGTCAGTAGACCAACAAAATAGAGATCGGCACTGAAGCTGGAATTCAAATAACAAGTTTATTAATCACTCATGAGTGGGACCACGTCCTTACAACACCCTCAAGTGTTCCAAGAGGTAGTACATTGAATACACAGACCATGGTGCTTACATACAGAGTTTGTTGCAGAGTAAGCCTGTTTTTACAAATAGAAGGTACAAGCATACCCAAGAATCACTACCAACAAACATGGGCAGATGGGAGATCACTTAGTCAGCAAAGTGGGAGGGGGAACAGAACTGCTTACAGCAGCCACAAATAGTCAACAGTTACATCTTGGACCAGGTGCATTCCAGCAGCTACAGGCCTTTTCTCAGCATGTACATTGCTTTTACTCAGTACAGAAGGAGTTAACTAAATTTGATGACACAAGTAGAATAGAAAGGCAATCAACAGTGAAGACAAAAGAATTACATGGCTAACAAAATGGATGCCACAAACAAGATGGCTTCAGCTTATGCCAACGGAAATAATTTTCGATTACCACAGATGACCCTTTTAGCATATGCTGAAGATATGTTCTTATACTTTCGAAGGAATACGAAAAATATAATTTATGTAAATCTGCATCATTTCATTGATTTCTTGATCACTTGCTAATCGGGCATTTACATTCTTAGCATTTTGTTTAGTCGGTAAACACGAGGTGCAAGTAGAAACACTAAGGGAACAAAGCATCGGGCCACCTTGGATACATAGGCAACAACTGAAAACAATAGCAACAAATATACATAGAGCTGACAGTAATTTCCAGCCACACACAGTAAGCATGTTCCATAGCCATCCAGTCAAAGTCCATGTCCCTGAATCCTGGTGGATTTCAGTGGCTATTTTGTGCATCTTGGAAATTGCATCAAAAACAGAAGAGGCGTGGTCAGGGATGTAAATGCAACAGCTACTCCCGATGATGCGACATGCTCCACCACGGTCAGCCAGGATGAAATCGAGGACCATTCTATTTTGGAGCGTCACAATTCTTGCAATTTGTAGTTCTTCTGTGATATTTCCAAGCGCCATTGCTGTCTGATTTGTTACAGCCTCTACAACATGTGTCAAACGTCTGATTTTTCTGCATTTCAAGTCGCACCAACAAAGAAGAATAGTCCCAAGTTAAAGTCAATATACTGCTGCAGTACAGTATCAGTTTGATCCACCTCATCATTATTTATTGTCTTCTTGAATCGGCTCTTAGAAATGTCATTATACTG
The DNA here is from genome assembly GCF_964261635.1 of Lissotriton helveticus. Classification (NCBI taxonomy): domain Eukaryota; kingdom Metazoa; phylum Chordata; class Amphibia; order Caudata; family Salamandridae; genus Lissotriton; species Lissotriton helveticus. The sequence continues at coordinate 1,071,634,022 of NC_136068.1, forward strand.
TTTATAGTCTTTATGCTAGGATGCAGGTGCCAAAAACACAGGTGGAAGCAAAAATCACACGTAGCAGCTACCTGACCACCCAATAGGTAGGTGATAATAACCTTTACTTCCGCAAGTGAAATAAGTATTATGTGAGGACAAAAAGCTGCTATTGTTCATTCCAATAATATTCAACACTAAAGTACAGTCACTTTTTCCCACAGGTTTACTGCCAATACTGCTCACACAGAGATCCACTCGAGCTCTAGTAACAGCAATATCAGCATGCCCATTTCCCTTGGTTGTTTGAGTGTTAGGGAAAACATAGTGCGCAGAGGAATTTCCTCGACGATACTCCTCCATTTTCCATACAGTTCCATTAGCTTGTGGATCTCCTTCCTCATCAGGGTAACAAACCTTATTCAACTGAGCGTTTAGTCTTCCTACATCAGCATAGGTAATGTTAGCAACTTCAGAAGCCCACAACAATGCAAACCAGGCTCTGCAGGAGCCATTATGTGAAAACGGCAAAGGAATAAAAGGCGTCCCTCCCTTTTTCTGATGAGCTGGAATCATTCCACATACCCAGCAGTTGATAACATTTGTAGCATTGTGTGCATGGTGCAACATCTGAATGAAAGTGTTATTGAGGTAGAACATTCTGTGCTTCTGCTCATGATAAGGAAGAGTGAAGTAATGGTGTTCAATGGGGATAGGAGTAGTAGCAGTCAGTAGATTTCGGACAGGGGCTTCTTCCTCTACAATCCATGTTATTGCAGCAACAATAACAACAGTCAAAGTGAATCCAGTAACAATCATTGTTCTTTTGCTACAAACTCTTGCAGCAGTTGGTTTCTTCTCTTTAGGCATATTCATTTCGTTGACAAACAACAAAACAGATGGTGCCCTAAGGTCCTGGGCAGAGGTTGATTTCTTCACTGAGGTTGAGACGAGCAGTCACTGAACGGCTACCCCCCTTTGTAGTCAGGCTTTAACCACCCAGGACAATGGCTCAAACAGTCTTTTTCAGCAACAAAGTGCCTTTCTTCCTAGGTCACAGCTGATTTCGGGATGTACCAGGAATCGTGTGGTCCTGTAAGACTTCCTCAGATCCTTCAGGTGACACAGCTTGTCCTTTCTTGGTGACCAAGATGTTGCAGTGATCTGCTAACGCAGCTGGGCTCAGGAGGCCTTGCAACACCTTCCGACAATGTGTCGCATGGAACCAGTTCTTCCGGTTTGTCACTCGAACTGTAGTCCTGGTAGCCAGCAGCACTTGCTCAGGGCCTAGCCATCTCGGTGCTAGGGAGCTGGCTCTCTGGTAGGACTTTATAACCACAAGGTCACTAGGGCGCAAGCAGTGGCCCTCACCTTGCAACCTGTCTGAAAGAGTCTCCCGAACCAGTTGATAAATAGAAGACAAACTGTCAATGAACTGAGACAAATAATCATTCATCAATAAATAGGGTACATCATGTATAGGGCGTGGCTTAGGAATTGCCCAAATATTCACTGTCCTTCCAAAAACCACCTCATAGGGTGTGAGGCCAGATTGTGTATGTGGTATCGATCTAATGCATGGGTACTCACAAACGTTCTCTCGGGGCCAACTTTACAGTGTGGCTTGTGTCCGAGGGCCGCACCGCAGGGGCGGGGTCAGTGGGGGAGGGGGCGGGGCTAGAGCAAGAAAAAAACTGTGACCATGAGGTTGAACACAGGTCCCCGGAGCGGACACCTTCGTTCACTGAACCACAAGACCCGGCATACACACATCTCTCTCTCTCTCTTTTTCCCTCTCTCAACCTCTCTCTCCCTCCATCTCTCCCTATTTCTCCCTCTGTCTCACTCAGACTTTCTCACTCCCTCTCACTCCCTCTCACTCCCTCTCTCTCTCTCCCTCCCTGACTCTCTCTCCCTCACTCACTCTGTCTCACTATCTCTCTGTCTCCCTCTCTCTCTCTCTCTCTCTCTCTCTCTCTCTCTCTCTCTGTCTCCCTCTCTCTATCTGTCTCCCTGTCTCTCTGTCTCCCCCTCTCTCTCTGTCTCCCTCCCTTTCTCTGTCTCCCTCTCTCTCCTTCCCTCTCTGTCTCCATCTCTCTCCTTCACTCTCCCTCTCTGTCGCCCTCCTCACTCTGTTGCCCTTCTCACTCTGTCGCCCTCCTCACTCTGTCGCCCCTTCACTCTGTCGCCCTCCTCACTCTGTCGCCCTCCCCCTCCCTTCTCCCTCCCTCTGTCTGTCACCCTCCTCCCTCCCTCTGTCTGTCACCATCCTTCCTCTGTTTGTCACCCTCATCCCTCCCTCTGTCTGTCACCCTCCTCCCTCACTCTGTCTGTCACCCTCCTCCCTCTGTCTGTCACCCTCTGTCTCCCTCCCTCTCCCTTTCTCTGTCTCCCTATCTCTTTCTCTGTCTCCCTCCCTCTCCCTCTCTTTGTCTCCCTCTGTTTCCCTCCCTCTCCCTCTCTTTGTCTCCCTCTGTCTGTCTCACTCTGTCTCCCTCCCTCTCCCTCTCTTTGTCTCCCTCTGTCTGTCTCCCTTTCTCTGTCTCCCTCTCTCTGCCTCCCTTTCCCTCCCTCTCCCTCTGTCTGCCTCCCGTTCCCTACCTCCTTTCCTTCCCTCCCTCGCTCTCCCTCTGTCTGCCTCCCTTTCCCTCTCTCGCTCTCCCTCTGTCTGCCTCCCTTTCCCTCCCTCCTTTCCCTCACTCCCTCTCTCTCCCTTTCCCTCCCTTTCCCTTCCTCCCTCGCTCTCCCTCTGTCTGCCTCCCTTTCCCTCCCTCCCTTGCTCTCCCCCTCTGCCTCCCTTTCCCTCCCTCGCTCTCCCTCTCCTCCCTTTCCCTCCCTCCCTCGCTCTCCCTCGCTCTCCCTCTGTCTGCCTCCCTCCCTCGCTCTCTCTCCCTCTCCCTCCCTTTCCTCCCTCGCACTCCCTCTCCCTCCCTTTCCCTTCCTCCCTCGCTCTCCCTCTGTCTGCCTCCCTTTCCCTCCCTCCTTCGCTCTCCCTCCCTTTCCCTCCCTCGCTCTCCCTCCCCCTCACTTTCCCTCCCTCCCTCGCTCTCCCTCTGTCTGCCTCCCATTGTCACTCTCCCTCCCTCCCTCTCCCTCCCTTTCCTCCCTCGCATTCCCTCCCCCTCCCTTTCCCCCTCCCTGTCTCCCTCCCTCCACCTCCCTCCCTGTCTCTCCCTGTCTGCCTTCCTTTCCCTCCCTCCTTTCCCTCCCTCCCTCTCCCTCTGTCTGCCTCCCTTTCCCTCCCTCCCTTGCTCTCCCTCTGTCTGCCTCCCTTTCCCTCCCTCCCTCTCCCTCTGTCTGCATCCCTTTCCCTCCCTCCCTCCCTCGCTCTCCCTTCCTCTCCCTCCCTTTCCCTCCCTCGCTCTCCCTCCCCTCCCTTTCCTACCCTCCCTCGTTCTCCCTGTCTTCCTCTATCCCTCCCTCCCTCCCTCCCTCGCTCTCCCTCTGTCTGTGTCTGCCTCCCTTTCCCTCCCTCGCTCTCCCTCTGTCTGCCTCCCTTTCCCTCCCTCCCTCGCTCTCCCTCCCTCTCCCTCCCTTTCCCTCCCTCGTTCTCCCTCCCTCTCCATCCTTTTCCTCCCTTTCCCTCCCCCTCCCTTTCCCTCCCTCCCCCTCCCTTTCCTTCCCTCCCTTGCTCTCCCTCTGTCTGCCTCCCTTTCCCTCCCTTTCCATCCCTCCCTCGCTCTCCCTCTGTCTGTGTCTGCCTCCCTTTCCCTCCCTTCCTCGCTCTCCCTCGGTCTGTGTCTGCCTCCCTTTCCCTCCCTCCCTCGCTCTCCCTGTCTGCCTCCCTTTCCCTCCCTCACTCTCCCTCCCTCTCCCTCCCTTTCCCTCCCTCCCTCTGTCTCCCTCCCTCTGCCACCCTCTTCACCTCACCCTGCCTGTGTGTGCCCGGGCTGAGACAGCTTCCGGGCATCCACACACACAGCCCCCGAGCACTTCACAGGTCTTTAAAAGACCATTTTTATGCTAATGAGGCTTTTGTATTTCATCTCTTAGCGCCCCTGCAGCTGCACTCTGACTACCACTGGAATGCCCGGGCCCCCACAGAGCAGCAGAGTGTCTCAGCGATGAGGCGTGCAGTGTTTGCTGACTCTTTAATATTTTTTTTTAAACAAGGGTAAAAATTGTCTGCAAGGTCCGCGGGCCGCCAGGGAAGGCTTGCCAGGCCACTGGCGGCCCGCGGGTAGTACTATGAGTACCCGTGATCTAATGAATAGCAATGCTAAAGGCAGTGCATCAGGCCATTTCAAAGATGTGGAAGCCCGTATCTTAGCCAATTTCAATTTGAGGGTAGAGTTGTAACGTTCCACTAGTCCTGCTGATTTTGGGTGAAAAGCAGCATGAAACTTCTGCTTAATTCCCAACTCTTTCATGAGATACTCAACAACTTGCCCAATAAAATGGGGTCCGTTGTCACTCCACAAAACTCGACAAATGCCAAATCAGCGAAAGAACGCCTTAAGGAACACCTCTGTAGTAAGAGCTGTATTATCTTTCGTAGCATATACCTCCACCCATTTACTAAAGGCACAAACCACTACCAGAACATACTTCAGATTATTACAGCATTCAGGCTGGATATAATCCATTTACAGAACCTCAAAAGGTGCAGTAGGTATTGCAAACCCTCCTGTTGGAGTTTGTGTTCCCTTTCCAAGATTATACTGGAGACAGATCAGAGAGGACTGGACTATTTTCTTAGCCGTACCAACAATATCTGGATGATCCCAAACTTGCATAAGTTGCTTTGCCATTGAGGATGCTACAACATGTGCTGGCCCATGTGCCATGTGAATCATAGGGTGTAAATAGGCTGCGGGTAATTTCCATGTTGTCATTTCTTTATTCCTCCAACAGCCCTCATCGTCCAATGCCCCCTCCTTGGACCATTGGTCTAATTCATCGACAGAGGCAGATTGTTACATGTCCAGCTCTTCTTGCCTGGCATCATGCCATTATTCAGGCTGTGATTTAACTTCATACATAGATGTGGTACTTCGCTGCATTGCGGTCTCCCGAGCTGTGTAATCCGCAAAGGCATTGCCTGCTCCTATTTTATCGGTCACTTTCTTGTGTGTGCTACATTTAACAACTGCCACTTTCTTAGGATAGGTCAAGGCAGTAAGGAGATTGTGTACTAATTCCCCATGCACTATTTGTGTCCCATGTGAAGTGAGAAATCCTCTTTCTTTCCAAAACTGGCCAAAGCTATGTACCATGCCAAAGGTGTATTGGCTATCAGTGTAAATGTTAACAAGAAAATCTGTACTAAGCTCACATGCTCTTGTCAGTGCTATCGACTCGGCTGACTTCTGTGGGATACGAGCTGTCTGAAGTGTTGTAATTGCATAAGCATCAGATGTAGTACCATCAGGCAACTTCAGGCAGGACCTATCAACCCACAATTCCCCATCAACGTTAGAAAGAGGTGTATCTTGTAGGGCAAGACCATCCTTTGTTTGTTCTTCAGTAAGGGATATACAGTCATGTAACTCTTGTGACTGAGAATGAGTAGCTGGAAGTGGCAATAACGTAGCAGGATTCAGAGTCAAACATCTTTTCAACATGATGTGAGGGGCCAAACGTGTCAATTCATTTCCTGTCAAACGGGCATTAGTCAGATGCTGTGTTTTTCTTTGATTTAGCAAGGCATCGACTGAATGAGGTACTAACACAAACAATCTATGTGCCAAGACTATTCCCTCACTCTGACGTATAGGCACAGCTGCTGCCGCCACCACTCGAAAACAACCAGGCAGCGCGCGGGCAACTGGATCAAGGACAGCTGAGAAATATGCACAAGGACCTTGTTTATCACCGTGTGTCTGTGTTAAAACTGAGAGAGCACAACCTTCCTTCTAGTGTACATAGAGTGAGAAAGTCTTAGTGTAGTCTGGAGTTGCTAATACTGGTGCCCGAACAAAGAGCTTGATGTAGCTATTGGAAGACATTCTGGCATTCAGTAGTCCATGGGAGAGGCATCGGTGTGTCTTTAGTCAAAAGGGCCAACAAGGGTTTAATAAAATACGAAAAGCTAGGGATCCACTGCCTACAAAAGAAAGTAAGGCCAATCAATGTACGGACGTCCTTCTGAGTACAGGGCACAGGAGTGTCTAAAATGGTCTGAATGCGATCTGGTGTGAGTGCATGTCCTTCCTTAGACAGAAGGTGACCTAAATAGGTAACCTGCTGTCTACAAAATTGCAAATTATTCCGAGAGACTTTGTGATGATGAGAGGCAAGAAATGATAACAAGGACAGTGTTCCTTCTTTACACTGTTCAGGGGTATCAGCAGCCAATAAGATGTCATCGACATATTGAATAAGAGACACCGCTTTCGGTGCAGAAAAAGAATGAAGCTGCCTTTTCAATGCCTGACTATAAATGCTAGGACTCTCTGTATGCCCTTGTGGAGCTCTACAGAATCTGTATGATCTATTATTCAAAGTGAAGACAAACAAATAACGGCTGTCATGGTGAATAGGTATTGAAACAATGCATTTTTTAAATCAATTACACTAAATGTAGTGGCAGTAGGAGGAACCATAGTAAGAAGTGTTGTGATGTCAGAGATTACCGGGTATTGGGGCACCACAATTTTGTTAACCTTTCGTAAATCAATAATTAATCTGTAAATTTTAGTATCAGTGTCTCTTTTCAAAATAGGAAGGATAGGGCTATCACAGGTTTTATAAGGTACTTCTTCCACAACCGCCACCTTGATCAAATCCTGAACATTGTGCATCAATGCTTCTTCGCCTTCCCGAGATATTTGATATTGGGGCAGTCGAGGCAATGAAGCACCTTCCTTCACTTGAATATGTACTGGTGGGATAACCACTTGTCCCACCTTCCTTCACTTGAATATGTACTGGTGGGATAACCATTTGTCCCACATCGATATCTGATGTAGCCCATAAAGTACTAGGTAAAGATGCCGTAGCAATATCTTCTTTAATGAGACAAGACCTCTCAACCATTGGATAGTTATCATTTAAGATAACATGCGACTCCTATACCTCTTTCGAAACCTCCCGGTCGTTCCCCCTTGTTTGTTCTTCAGCGAGCAGGACACCTTACTGGAGACCCTTATCTGGAGCACTGGCCGCAGGCGCATCGCCCTGGCAAAGTTACAGTTGCCTATTGACCAAGGAGGGCTGGCTGCGCCATCCTCTGAGGCTTTCTTTCTGGCCGCCAAATTACAATGGGTGTCCCGCTGGACAGCGGGTCGAGCGCAACAAGAGTTGACCACGGCATCTGGACAAGTGCAGACTCCCGCTGTCCACTGAATGCTACTACCGGGAGCTGCACCCACCCGACCAAGCCACTTCAATTGATGATGGCGCACGCCTGTCTTGCACGCATCTACAGAATGAATCGAAAGGTGCCCCTGTATTCCCCCCTTCTGTCGTTGGTAGGGCTACCTAAAGGTCGCGGGTACTACACGGAGACCATGCTGCGCATATGGACGGAGCACACCCTGACAGAGGTTGGGGCCCTCTATTTTGACGGACAACTGCAGACGTTTGAGGCGATCGTGATGGACTTTGAGCTTCAAGGGGGCAATTCTTGCTACATAGGCAACTGTTAAATAACTGTCGCAAACATTGGCACATGCTAGAGGACGAAACCCCGACACACCCGGTCCTTCGCGCGATCCTACAGATGGGCCTGGGGAGGCACCTAGTTACTTGGATATATAAAGCTAAACGTACCCTTCAGCAACCCTCACTTGCGTCCCTCAGGGAACAATAGGAAGACGACTTTTGCAGGCCTCCACATGATAGGGAATGGGTCAAAGCACTAGCGTACACCAAGAAAGTCTCCCGCAACTACCGCTTCAAAAACATACAATTATATATCCTTCATGGGGCATATCTCACTCCTGCAAAGCTTCAGAAGTACTTCCCTGATGGCGCCTTCGTATGCCCAAGATGTCGGGAACCCGCGGCCTCCTTCTTCCACATGCTGTGGGACTGTCCGTCCCTCCATAGTTACTGGTGCACCATCCATACTGCTCTTGGAACAGTCACGGGCCTCCGGGATCTAAACACGTGGGAAGCTAGTGCCCTTGGTATCGGTAGGCGGCGCAAGCACATGAAAGTCGAGATGCGCTTTGCCTCCCTAGTACTCCTTCTGGCCAAGCGATGCATAACAATGCACTGGGAGGCACCTGCCGATCCCCCTCTGGCAGCATGGGTGGCTGCAGTCAAGAAATGGGGTGCAGTGGAGGAAGGCATACTGCGCGAGGAGGAAGCCAGAGGAATTCGCAAAAACCCAATTTCCATGCCCTGGGCCATGCTACTTCACTCCTTTACGCATGAAATGGATGCAGCAGCTGAAACACAGTGGGAGGTAGTTCCCCCAGGCCCTCTTCAGCCCCAGGGGGTGATCGGGGGGAACGCAACGGGCTCAAGTACCTGCTGGGCCTGTCCGAATAGAAGTCATCGACTCACCCCCACATCCCCGCGTAGATGCCCCCTAGTGCTGCTTCCCTCCCCCTTCCCCGGCCACACTCGGCGCAAGTCCATCAAGATATCCCACAATAGTGCAGCTCTCATGCGTGCCCACATGTGTTAATCCAGCATATCTCAAAGACAATGAGAGTTACTCCTTTATAAACCCGAAGGGAATGGAGCATCAATATACGTTCAGTAAACACAAATTTATCCCTTAGATTGTCGCTATTGCAATTAGTAAAGCGATTTTGTGACCAAGGCCTGTCCGTGCCTATGTCTACTGCAGTAGAATGTTTAGTCTGTGGACATACAGAACAATTACCACAAGGATGATGACCAATCGCAGGTGGTAAGTCCCATAAGGTGCCCAACAATCTTTTGGGCGATTCTCTAGGGCGCGTATGTATCAGGCAATCCCTGATGCTGTTGGATCTCTTGAAGGCAAACAGAGGTAAAGCAATCTTATCACTACCATGATTCAGGATCCGCCAATGCTTCCTAATGATTTTCTGTAGAGTGTTACTTTTCGTACTGAAAGTACTCACAAGTGTGAGTCTATCAGTCAAAGTCTTAGGGACTGGTGGTTCTAGAAACGCCTCCCGATTGTTGTTGTGCGCCCGTTTTAGAGACCGTTTGATTAGTGATCTCGGATAATGTCGGTTTCTGGTTGATACAGGAACTACTCATAGTGCTCTGTCTAAAACATTGATTCCTAGGGCTCCCCTGTCTGGCGCAATGATAACATCGATAAGATTCGATGGGACACCTACATCTAGCCCACTGTCACAGCCACTTGCATTTAGTCTTGATAAATTCACAGCAGAATGTCCATTTTTGCTTTCCCCTAACACGCCGGATAATATTGTGGGTATCGATATGCTCAAATATTTTCGTGCTACAATACGTTATTCCCCAGAAGGTGTGCATGTTATCTTACATTTTTTTATTGGCATTTTTTCCTTTATTTTTGAAGTGGTACGTGATAGCACGATCACGACCCTACCTGGCGCACAGCTCTGACTTGGTAATATTTCCTCCTTTTCTGTGGTTATTCCAATTATTCCAAAAGTACAAGGTTTATTTTCAATTGTTGCATTTATTTTCAAAAACCAACTTTCATGAAAGATCAATCTTCTGCATTCAGATTCATTTCATTTTACTTTTTTGGCTTTTTTAGTTCATGTTTTGTATTTAACTTCATACAAGTATATGTATTTAAGGATTATCATTATGACCTTCAATTAAATCCTTTGTGTAATTCATTGGCCCGATGCATTTCGGGACCATTGTCCCTTCCTCAGGGGCCTCTGTAAAAGATTATGCATAAACATTAGTTCTCTCTTACCATTTTTTAACTGGTTAGTTGTTAACCTCTAAACATAAGCCACTATTATTTGAGTTCACCTAGCTCATTCGTTTACATTCTGTTGCTGAATGATTGTGCATCCGGGTTATATTTACAAAAACTGACATCAATATATATATGCTGGTGTTGACATTTTCAGTTGTATTTACAAGAACAGTCATCAATATATGGGTGCTGATAGCATCATTTAGTAATCACCTATTATATCACATCCTCGTAATTCTAAAGATTCTTAAATCTGCAATAATGCCTGTAATACATTTTGATCAAACATACAGAGTAGTTAAATGTTTTTAAGAACTCACCGAATTGGTAGAGCTTGAGAATGTAGTAATATATTTTGTGCATTAAACGAGCTTCATGCGGGTAAAATATCTGCGTGGAACATGAGGGGAAATTGTGTTAAAAAACTGTGGGAATGCTGAAACTTGTAGTGAACTAGCGCTACTTCACTGTGAGATTACCTGCTCTTCATGCGTGAAGCTTCAGCGTTTCTGAAAGGAAACGTGATCTTTGTGTAAATAAACGGCTAACGCGTGAGTGATGGAGTTCACTCTAGATTTAAACTATAAAGGCATGTTGTTAGTAGTGAGCTTACCGTAGGGAATAGTTACGCTCTCTCGTCTCTTTCAGCGCGGTCTGTTGCTCTGTGCTCAATACCGGAGATGAAAAGATTGCGTCGGGTTCCCGCTAATGTTTGCCCCAGCTGTGTGAGAGCTGCTGCTAGAGCTCAAAGGCGGACTAAAAACTATTGGTCAAAGTGTCGGCCATCTTACAGTGTCGGAATTCAAGTCTAGATGGACAGAGTGGTGCAATTCGAGTGAAAACGGGCATACGAGCGAATGCTCAATAAACTGAGTTATTTAACGTGCTGCCATGATATAGTGAAACTAAAAGAGCTCGGATGAAGTATATATGTGTTTGTTATGAAGATGACGGTTGCATTAAAAAATTGTACAGTATTTAGTGTTGATGTTAGAGTTCATTACAGCCTGTCATCATGCTAAAAAGCATACTGAGTATCAAAATGTTACAGCATTAGATTATTCACAGAAAGCATGCAAGGTCTAATTTGTCATTTAACCCTAGCGGTTCCATCATTTGGAATTTCTTAATTAGCATTACTTCTCTTTGAGATAACAATTTCCGACTGTCCATTCCTTCTCGTGATTCGATCTTTTCCACAGCCATGAATCGTACTTGAGATATATTATGGTTGTGGCTTATCCAATGAGCTGCCAAATTTGATTTAGTGTTTTTATTACGTATCATGCTCTTGTGCTTGCTGATTCTTATTTTCAGTTTTCTTTCGGTTTTACCAATGTACATGAGTCCACATGGACATTTGATACAGTAAAGTACAAAACTAGAGTTACAATCCGCTGTGAATTTCAAACTTATTTTCTCTCCCGTTCTCGGATGAGTCACAAAGTTTTGTTGTATCACATTGTTACAATGTACACAATTGTTGCATTTGCGCATTCCTTTGTAGTTGGTGTCACTCAGTTTCGTCCTTGCTTTCAAATATTCCTGCAAATTGCGACTTCTTGTGTACGCGAAGATTGGTTTGGATTGAAATAGATTTTTAAGATCCTCATCATTTTGTAGTAGTTCCCACCGTTTTGTAATTATCTTTCTGATATTGATTGCTCTGGTGGAGAATTTAGACACAAATACATTGCGGTTGATGCTGTTTGTTTTGCTTTTACTGATCAGTAAACCTTCTCGCTTTATTGAGTTTATTCGAGTCGCAGCCTGTTCTATGCATGAGTTTGGATAGCCCCGTTCCTTGAATTTTTTTCTCAATCTTTGTAGGTCCTCTTCATGGGCCGTCGGAGTTGAGCAGATTCTTTTGCTTCTCAACATTTGTGAAAAAGGGAGGTTGTCGATTAATCTAGGAGAATGAAAGCTTTGGTACAATAAAGTGTTATTTCTATCTGTTGGTTTTATGTACGTTTGGGTTGCTAGTTCCATGCTTTTTTTGGTTATTTTAACATCCAGAAATGTGATCTCTGTAGAGCTAATGGAATGTGTGAATTTGATTCTTGGATTTCTTTCGTTAAGTGCTGCTATGTTCTGTTCTAGAGCTGTTTGAGAGTTATTCCAGATTAGAAAAATATCATCAATGAATCTCTTGTAGAGAATGAGATGTTTTGACCATTGGACTTGAGATAGAATGTATGATTCCTCGAACTGTGCCATGAAAATGTTAGCAAAGGTTGGTGCTCCCCCAAATCCCATGCTTGTTCCACTTATTTGTAGGAAAAAATCATCCTGAAATCAAAAATAACTGTGTTGCAAGCAAAAAGTTAAAAGTTCTAATATTAGAACCTTGTTGGCTCCCAGATCATCCATTTGTAACAATGCCCATTCGGTGGCTTCAATTCCTTCTTTGAGGGGGATTGACGTATACAAAGCGGTCACATCAATTGTGCACATTATCCATTGTTGACTATCTGTCAAAAGTGCACAAGAACTTGTATAATCCCCCCTTCAGACCTATTGTGTCAGGAATAGAGTCTCTCTTTGAACCACTTGGAACCTACATAGACTTCTTTCTTCAGAAATTTGTCTTGAACTGGCCAACTAATGTCAAAGACACCACTGACTTTCTTAATCAATTGAATCAATTGGATCTAACAGATAGTCAACAATGGATAATGTGCACAATTGATGTGACCGCTTTGTATACGTCAATCCCCCTCAAAGAAGGAATTGAAGCCACCGAATGGGCATTGTTACAAATGGATGATCTGGGAGCCAACAAGGTTCTAATATTAGAACTTTTAACTTTTTGCTTGCAACACAGTTATTTTTGATTTCAGGATGATTTTTTCCTACAAATAAGTGGAACAAGCATGGGATTTTGGGGAGCACCAACCTTTGCTAACATTTTCATGGCACAGTTCGAGGAATCATACATTCTATCTCAAGTCCAATGGTCAAAACATCTCATTCTCTACAAGAGATTCATTGATGATATTTTTCTAATCTGGAATAACTCTCAAACAGCTCTAGAACAGAACATAGCAGCACTTAACGAAAGAAATCCAAGAATCAAATTCACACATTCCATTAGCTCTACAGAGATCACATTTCTGGATGTTAAAATAACCAAAAAAAGCATGGAACTAGCAACCCAAACGTACATAAAACCAACAGATAGAAATAACACTTTATTGTACCAAAGCTTTCATTCTCCTAGATTAATCGACAACCTCCCTTTTTCACAAATGTTGAGAAGCAAAAGAATCTGCTCAACTCCGACGGCCCATGAAGAGGACCTACAAAGATTGAGAAAAAAATTCAAGGAACGGGGCTATCCAAACTCATGCATAGAACAGGCTGCGACTCGAATAAACTCAATAAAGCGAGAAGGTTTACTGATCAGTAAAAGCAAAACAAACAGCATCAACCGCAATGTATTTGTGTCTAAATTCTCCACCAGAGCAATCAATATCAGAAAGATAATTACAAAACGGTGGGAACTACTACAAAATGATGAGGATCTTAAAAATCTATTTCAATCCAAACCAATCTTCGCGTACACAAGAAGTCGCAATTTGCAGGAATATTTGAAAGCAAGGACGAAACTGAGTGACACCAACTACAAAGGAATGCGCAAATGCAACAATTGTGTACATTGTAACAATGTGATACAACAAAACTTTGTGACTCATCCGAGAACGGGAGAGAAAATAAGTTTGAAATTCACAGCGGATTGTAACTCTAGTTTTGTACTTTACTGTATCAAATGTCCATGTGGACTCATGTACATTGGTAAAACCGAAAGAAAACTGAAAATAAGAATCAGCGAGCACAAGAGCATGATACGTAATAAAAACACTAAATCAAATTTGGCAGCTCATTGGATAAGCCACAACCATAATATATCTCAAGTACGATTCATGGCTGTGGAAAAGATCGAATCACGAGAAGGAATGGACAGTCGGAAATTGTTATCTCAAAGAGAAGTAATGCTAATTAAGAAATTCCAAACGATGGAACCGCTAGGGTTAAATGACAAATTAGACCTTGCATGCTTTCTGTGAATAATCTAATGCTGTAACATTTTGATACTCAGTATGCTTTTTAGCATGATGACAGGCTGTAATGAACTCTAACATCAACACTAAATACTGTACAATTTTTTAATGCAACCGTCATCTTCATAACAAACACATATATACTTCATCCGAGCTCTTTTAGTTTCACTATATCATGGCAGCACGTTAAATAACTCAGTTTATTGAGCATTCGCTCGTATGCCCGTTTTCACTCGAATTGCACCACTCTGTCCATCTAGACTTGAATTCCGACACTGTAAGATGGCCGACACTTTGACCAATAGTTTTTAGTCCGCCTTTGAGCTCTAGCAGCAGCTCTCACACAGCTGGGGCAAACATTAGCGGGAACCCGACGCAATCTTTTCATCTCCGGTATTGAGCACAGAGCAACAGACCGCGCTGAAAGAGACGAGAGAGCGTAACTATTCCCTACGGTAAGCTCACTACTAACAACATGCCTTTATAGTTTAAATCTAGAGTGAACTCCATCACTCACGCGTTAGCCGTTTATTTACACAAATATCACGTTTCCTTTCAGAAACGCTGAAGCTTCACGCATGAAGAGCAGGTAATCTCACGGTGAAGTAGCGCTAGTTCACTACAAGTTTCAGCATTCCCACAGTTTTTTAACACAATTTCCCCTCATGTTCCACGCAGATATTTTACCCGCATGAAGCTCGTTTAATGCACAAAATATATTACTACATTCTCAAGCTCTACCAATTCGGTGAGTTCTTAAAAACATTTAACTACTCTGTATGTTTGATCAAAATGTATTACAGGCATTATTGCAGATTTAAGAATCTTTAGAATTACGAGGATGTGATATAATAGGTGATTACTAAATGATGCTATCAGCACCCATATATTGATGACTGTTCTTGTAAATACAACTGAAAATGTCAACACCAGCCTATATATATTGATGTCAGTTTTTGTAAATATAACCCGGATGCACAATCATTCAGCAACAGAATGTAAACGAATGAGCTAGGTGAACTCAAATAATAGTGGCTTATGTTTAGAGGTTAACAACTAACCAGTTAAAAAATGGTAAGAGAGAACTAATGTTTATGCATAATCTTTTACAGAGGCCCCTGAGGAAGGGACAATGGTCCCGAAATGCATCGGGCCAATGAATTACACAAAGGATTTAATTGAAGGTCATAATGATAATCCTTAAATACATATACTTGTATGAAGTTAAATACAAAACATGAACTAAAAAAGCCAAAAAAGTAAAATGAAATGAATCTGAATGCAGAAGATTGATCTTTCATGAAAGTTGGTTTTTGAAAATAAATGCAACAATTGAAAATAAACCTTGTACTTTTGGAATAATTGGAATAACCACAGAAAAGGAGGAAATATTACCAAGTCAGAGCTGTGCGCCAGGTAGGGTCGTGATCGTGCTATCACGTACCACTTCAAAAATAATTGTTCAACTAAGGGACAGGCAGCCCTTAATTACCGAGCAGCACGCCACAGAAGGACTCACAGTCAATAAAACCACATAGAAAAGGTTTCTTTAAACAAATTGAATTAAAGGAGTGCCCACGGCCTACCTCAATTTAAATATTTTTTCCTTTATAACATACAGCATATCTTTCATGGTCGATGATTTCGACAAACAAATTGATTCTGCATGGGGACCATTTATCGCGGTTGAAGTTGATTATGCCAGTATCGTTCAGTTCAGTAAGTGACAATGTCCCTCACGAGTCTATGTCCGTATGCAGGGTACCCGCCCAGATGATGCATTCCAGGACACGTTAGGGGCGTGTGATGTAATGTCTCCCCATACGTGAGCTTGTGGGGGGATTTGGAACTTCTGCCTTATATAAACCATAAATGAACTTGGGATAATAAAACACATAAACTGGGATGCAATGTGTCATATGCTGGATTAAGTAAACACAAATTTATCCCTTTGGGTACGAAGACTTATATCATAAGGTCCTATCAACACACTTAGCCATGAATCATTCGATTTCAATCATACACCCTGATGCTCTACAGTGAAAATTTCACAAAAAGATTAGGTTATCAAAAAGTTAGTTGAAAAAAATATATATATGATTATATATATATATATATATATATATATATATATTGTTTATTAAAAAAGTTTAAAAACACATATTTGAATACAAAATTAAATGTACAACAAGTCAATAAACAAAATAGTAATACGACGAAACATACAGTGGTACAGGAGAAATCAAAGCAAAAGACAATAAAATCTGTCTTATGTTCAGTTAATTTATAAACAGTTGGTTCAACAAAAGGTTTGGCAACATTTCCTCATCTCCTCATGTATGTTGACCACTCTAAATTTAACTTGCAATAAGGCGTCAACGCGTTTCGGCGGTATTTGAATTATTTTAACCACCTTCCTCAGGACAATTTAATGTTACTTCTCCTTTTCAATCAGCATTACCTAATGCAAAAATAAAAATATTCATTGTTCTAATTATCCTAAAACGATGTAAAATTATTTATACAGTAAACATTTTTTATTTGTCCTATTATTGCACTATCAGCTATTATGAAAGGCTTGTCACATGGCTATTTGACATAATTCCAATATTCCCTACAGTACTTTATCTGCAATGTTGCATTATGTGCAAGATGTTACTATGTTGTCACTTTTCCTATTTCACTTAAGTGCCACACAATGAAAGCAGACTGTTATTCATCACAAGTAATTCGTATTATGGCGCCAAGAACTCAGCCTCTATTTACACTCCTAGTTATAGGCATTACTACATCACATATTTCAATGTTGTTCCCATTTTTCTATTCATTCCTCTTTTTTTATATGTACACCTATGTTTTTACGAAAGTTTCACCAAGCTCATCATGTCCATACATACAGATTCACACCATTCTCTCAAGTTAGTTACAGCGATAGTGTCTTTACACTCACCCATATTTTCGCACCTATGTGTCAAGAACTGGTCATGGGTTTTCTGGAACATACAAGGGTGGTCCTAATGGAACACATATGGGTGGGTGCAATGGACCCCAACCTTCCTCTTCCTCATCCTCCTCTTTTTTAGAAAATCGCCAGTCGAGAGGTGGGAAGGCAGACCGGAATCCCTACCAATACAGGAGACATTATCAGAGGAACCAACAGGACTACCAAAATGGGCAGAGGGGCAATTATCAACACAACCAGGCACCTCAGGAATATCTAAACACACAGAGTCAGAGATACAGACGGTAGACAACATAGATACAAGAAAATTTCCCATCATCAATCTCTCATCATATATCTTAAGCAAAGATGAATTGGCAGTTTTGGAAAGAGGTTTCACCTTTGCACCTACTGCTAATTGTAATAAATTTAATTTGGAAAAAGACTTGAAAGCTTTTTTTCGTAAAATTAGACTGAGGGATTTTTTTGAAAATAGGGATTACAATCCAGTTGAGAATGTATCAGGTTTACGTGATAAGTCTACCTTCACCCTAGCAATAACACAGGTGAATAGGAATATTGAAACTTTTGAAAAAGTGATAGAAACCAAAGTTAGACTGATCATTAACAAAGCATATCCAGATACAAACAACATGTCAAGAGATTTATGTAAGGCAATGATTGACCTCAAAAATAACTTGTCACTTACGATTAAACCAGCGGATAAAGGCGAGGGAGTGGTGGTGTTCGACACAGAAGACTATGACAGGAGGATACTGTCATTGTTGGATGTGAAAGAACATTACTCTAAAGTACCTTTTTCAAAACTAGAATCATTAAAAAGAGAAGTTTTACTGATAATCAATACAGCCCTACATGAAGGCTGGATCTGTGCAGCAGAACATAAATTCTTAAATAACATCAATGCCATAATCCCAGCCATTTATGGCCTTCCAAAGATTCATAAATGCTTAAACAATCCCCCCATGAGACCTATAGTGAGCTGCATTGGATCTTTGTTGGAACCATTGAGTGTCATGCTTGTCGGGTGCATGGAAGGGGTGAGCCGGCCGATACATAGATGAAGAAGCAGTTGCCTGTTCCAGATCGGTAATTCCCCTGTTCTTTCTTGCGTGATTGGCAATGGTTGGCAAATCCCCTACAGGAGTTTATTGCGCATGCGTCGTCGATGCGCATGCGCAGATGTATAGCGTTTCATGTTTTAAACCCGCCCTGAACCTGACGGAAACGCTTCGCGTTTAGCCAGAGTGGTTCTCTACTCGTTCCGGGTTGTGTTCTTTGGCGTCCGAGGAGCTAGCTGTTCGTGGCGGTTGGAGTCCGTCCCTTACGGTATTTACGGGTCCGTTCAGGTGTTGAATATTCTTTGGAAGCGGCTTGCTTCTAAGAGTCTTCCTTTGTTATAATTTCAGTCAAGTTTGTTTATCGCTGAGATAAAAGCGGTGATCAGTGGAGTTTTGTTTTTTGGTCCTTTGAGTTGTTATCAGGGGATTTTTGTACTGTCCTGTCGTTGGTGTGATATTACTCATAGATTGGAAGCACTGCTTGCTAATCACAGGGTTTTGGAGAATCTTTAAGGAGCGCTTACTGAAAATAGTGGTGAGTGTATTTCCTAACAGAGATACCCGGGTGTGGGGTAGTACAGGAGTCACATATTGTGTTACTTTTGTTATAGCTCATATTTATGCATCACCAATTCTATGAAGTCACAACACAGCGTTCCAGACATATTGGTTACCTTATTATTCTCCCCGATATTCCACAAGGTACAGTTTAGTTTATGATATTTAATATATCAGGGATAGATAGGGAGGGATAGTTTTCACGTATTCTTCTTATATTTCACTGCAGAGCCAGAACAAAAGAAGAGTATATTCTTTAAGTGGAAGAAGACCGGTGGAGAGTCATCCTTTTGTTTCCCTTCCTACCCTTGTTTTGTTCCCCTGTGTCCCCTTATTTACTTTTCGGGTGTTAGCGTTCATTCCTGACGCCCGGGAGGTGAAGGAGGGGAAATAGGGTGTTTAGCTTCGTGGATCCAGGACACTTCTGAGACAAATCAGGTGCGTGCATGACATTGAGCCAATACGCAGATACTTTCTTAAAACCATTAGTAACCCAACAAAGGTCCTATGTCCGAGACTCTGCCCACATTATCTCTATGATCGAGGGGACACCATATAACCCTGAAACCCAGATTTTGGTGACCCTCGATATAGAGGCATTGTATACGAACATACCGCAGGACGACACCATTAAGGTGATCAGTGACATTTTAGAAACAGCGGAGCTCAATGGAGCCAACAAAACCTTCATATCCCAGTGCATAAAACTAGTGCTTAAGAACAATATGTTTTTGTTCAAAAATGATCTTTTCATTCAACAGAAGGGGACCAGCATGGGAGCCACATGTGCCCCAAGCCTGGCATGCCTCTATGTGGCACATTTTGAAGAGAGGCATGTCTTCAATGAGGCGGCGCCATTCTTTGAAAACATCAGGATGTGGCGCCGCTTCATTGATGACATCTTCTTTATTTGGGAAGGCAATGAGGAAAATCTGAAGGAATTCTTGGAGTGGCTGAATCTGGGCGACAGTAACCTGAAATTTACAGCAGAATACGATGCCAATTCTGTACACTTTCTGGACATCAGGATTAAAAATGAGGAGGGGTCTTTGGAAGTAGAACTATACACTAAAGTAACGGACAAAAATACCCTCCTCCATTATAAATCATACCATCCAAGGTCCCAAAGAGATAATGTGCCATTTGGACAATTTCTCCGTCTTCTGAGAAATTGCACAAAAATGGAAGACTCCCTCAAACATGCCGAAATTTTGAAAGCAAAACTAAAAGATAGGGGCTACCCCAAGAAGTTGATTAAGAACTCTTGCAAACGTGCACGCTTTTATAACAGAGAAAGTATGTTGAACCCAGATCCTAATGAAAAAGCCACTAGAGATCCCATAGACTCCAAACTGGTGTTTGTCAGTCAGTTTTCAAACATCAGTAATAGACTAAAAAATGTGATTCACTCCAATTTGAGTATTCTTAATGATGGTAGGCAGGTAAAATTCCCAAACCTATATTTGCATTCAGACGGAATGACAATCTCCGCAACAACCTAGTTCATACATATAGGGAAGAAACTCAGGACAGCCAGTTAACCATTACTGGAGCTAAGGCCGTTGGAAATGCCAGGTGTGGAAATTGTTCAATCTGCGAAAATTGCTGTGTGGCAAAAACATTTACCCACAACGACTACACTATAACGTCCAAAACTCTGAATAACTGTAGGAGTAGCAATGTAGTTTACTTAATCCGCTGCCCATGCGGTTTGGCGTATGTGGGAGAGAAGAGCCGCGAACTGAGACTGCGTCTTCTTGAACATAGGTCAGCCCTCAAAACATGTAAACCCAATGCACCGATGGTTGACCATTATGGTAAACTTAAACATAAACACACTGACTTCATTTGGTTCATAGTTGAAAAAATCACATGCTCCAAAAGAGGTGGAAACATTGAGCTGAAGCGCAAAAACAGGGAGCAGTGGTATATTTCAACTTTGGATACTGTGAATAATGGATTGAACAGTAAAGAAGACTGGATGAGGAATGTAATATAATGACAGTTGTGGATAATAGACAAGAGACTAGGTGTTTTTGTTCTATTTGGGACTTAGAATCTTAAACAATACATAACAAAAGATTGATGGCTGTTCAACTTAGATGGATCACTAACAATAACGTTGTGATATGAATAGACTAAATCTCGCCAACTCGCCTCTGTATTTCATCTATTTAAAACGAGGAAGGGGTAGGTGTTTAATAATAGAACACAGCAAGTCGCTGGTATAGAACAATATAAAACAAGATGCCTGATATTGTTTTATGATAACATAAAATGAAAAGCTTAGTCGTAAAATATGTAAAACACTTCTTATTAACAAAATCGGCCCCGAAGTAAGGGTGTAGTGGTTTCTTTAAATTTTGGAAAAATGTGAGGTCCCTTGACAATGACGTCAATCCATGACGGCGAAATAAAGAGCCCGTTATCGGGTGATATTCCGTCTACAACCTAAAACGAAACCATATGAAACAGACGAGGCCGGACGGGGAAACAAAGTGCACCGAAGTGAAGGTAGGCATCACACCGCCGCTCACAATGAGATTAGGGTTTTGGGAAACTAAGCCTGTTTTAAACGCATTTTGAAAACAAAGGGGTCCTTTAAAATGAGTAAGGTTGTTGGGGAACCTGAAACGGTAAAAATTAAAAAAGCCCTTCACAAGTGCTGTTCAATAAACAACAGCTCAAAGTATTTCGAGTTTAAATAATAAAACTTTCCATACCGCCGCTCGCAATGCGATTAAGGCGCGGTAAATAAAGCTGATTCATACGCACTTCACAACAATGGGTTCCTCTAAAATGAAAAATGTCGTTTGGAAATGGCAAAATATAAAAATGCTTTTTCACAACCAGTTCGGTTTAACAAGTAATAGCTCAAAGTATATTGAGCTTAAATAACAAAACTTTTCGTCAAATGTTACGAAATTATTATTGTCATACCGGACTAACAGACGGTATACATCTTTTATTTTACCGCCATTACAGCAGTAAACCACCTATACCCGCGGCCAGAACCCATGTGAACCGAAAAGGAATCAAACCATTAAGGTGAGACAATAAAGACCCGGGGGTGAGGTTATTTACTACTAACAATGGTAGGAATAAGATTTTGGAAATACTTATCGCCATAAGGGGTAATCAACACATGTCTCCTTGGGTGCATTAGGAAGGACCCTTAAATCAAGAAGTGGCCCAGAATCCCAGTGGAAAGAAAAACAGTTCAGCATCCACAGATATGACATAAGGTACCAGATAACTGCCCCATATGTTGTTTGCATCAATTAGAAAATAAGAGAGAGAACACTTAACAATTTAAGAGCACTTGTTGCTTTGTGTTTATCAGGAACATTTATTCCAGAAAATTGGGGATTGAAGGTTTAATAAGAAAACACCCCCAGGGACCAGAAAAAAAGAAAAAAAAGAATTAAAAAAAAAACCTAAGTAGGTATAAACGTTAAATTTCAATCTATTAAAACAAAGCGGGGGAGGAACGCTATTGCTAATACCTGCTCTTTTATGTTGTTTTATTATTTTCTTAAAATAGAGACAGGGTCCTCTATACAGAAAGAAGAGGAAACCCATGACCAGTTCTTGACACATAGGTGCGAAAATATGGGTGAGTGTAAAGACACTATCGCTGTAACTAACTTGAGAGAATGGTGTGAATCTGTATGTATGGACATGATGAGCTTGGTGAAACTTTCGTAAAAACATAAGTGTACATATAAAAAAAGAGGAATGAATAGAATAATGGGATCAACATTGAAATATGTGATGTAGTAATGCCTATAACTAGGAGTGTAAATAGAGGCTGAGTTCTTGGCGCCATAATACGAATTACTTGTGATGAATAACAGTCTGCTTTCATTGTGTGGCACTTAAGTGAAATAGGAAAAGTGATAACATAGTAACATCTTGCACATAATGCAACATTGCAATCAAAGTACTGTAGGGAATATTGGAATTATGTCAAATAGCCATGTGACAAGCCTTTCATAATAGCTGATAGTGCAATAATAGGACAAATATTTTTTTTTTACTGTATAAATAATTTTACATCGTTTTAGGATAATTAGAACAATGAATATTTTTATTTTTGCATTAGGTAATGCTGATTGAAAAGGAGAAGTAACATTAAATTGTCCTGAGGAAGGTGGTTAAAATAATTCAAATACCGCCGAAACGCGTTGACGCCTTATTGCAAGTTAAATTTAGAGTGGTCAACATACATGAGGAGATGAGGAAATGTTGCCAAACCTTTTGTTGAACCAACTGTTTATAAATTAACTGAACATAAGACAGATTTTATTGTCTTTTGCTTTGATTTCTCCTGTACCACTGTATGTTTCGTCGTATTACTATTTTGTTTATTGACTTGTTGTACATTTAATTTTGTATTCAAATATGTGTTTTTAAACTTTTTTAATAAACAATATATATATATATATATATATATATATATATATATATATATATATATATAATCATATATATATTTTTTTCAACTAACTTTTTGATAACCTAATCTTTTTGTGAAATTTTCACTGTAGAGCATCAGGGTGTATGATTGAAATCGAATGATTCATGGCTAAGTGTGTTGATAGGACCTTATGATATAAGTCTTCGTACCCTAAGGGATAAATTTGTGTTTACTTAATCCAGCATATGACACAGTGCATCCCAGTTTATGTGTTTTATTATCCCAAGTTCATTTATGGTTTATATAAGGCAGAAGTTCCAAATCCCCCACGAGCTCACGTATGGGGAGACATTACATCACACGCCCCTAACGTGGCCTGGAATGCAACATCTGGGCGGGTACCCTGCATACGGACATAGACTCGTGAGGGACATTGTCACTTACTGAACTGAACGATACTGGCATAATCATCTTCAACCCCTATGATGGGGGGTTGCGATAAATGGTCCCCATGCAGAATCAATTTGTTTGTCGAAATCATCGACCATGAAAGATATGCTGTATGTTATAAAGGAAAAAATGCCAATAAAAAAATGTAAGATAACATGCACACCTTCTGGGGAATAACGTATTGTAGCACGAAAATATTTGAGCATATCGATACCCACAATATTATCCGGCGTGTTAGGGGAAAGCAAAAATGGACATTCTGCTGTGAATTTATCAAGACTAAATGCAAGTGGCTGTGACAGTGGGCTAGATGTAGGTGTCCCATCGAATCTTATCGATGTTATCATTGCGCCAGACAGGGGAGCCCTATGAATCAATGTTTTAGACAGAGCACTACGAGTAGTTCCTGTATCAACCAGAAACTGACATTATCCGAGATCACTAATCAAACGGTCTCTAAAACGGGCGCACAACAACAATCGGGAGGCGCTTCTAGAACCACCAGTCCCTAAGACTTTGACTGATAGACTCACACTTGTGAGTACTTTCAGTACAAAAAGTAACACTCTACAGAAAATCATTAGGAAGCATTGGCGGATCCTGAATCATGGTAGTGATAAGATTGCTTTACCTCTGTTTGCCTTCAAGAGATCCAACAGCATCAGGGATTGCCTGATACGTACGCGCCCTAGAGAATCGCCCAAAAGATTGTTGGGCACCTTATGGGACTTACCACCTGCGATTGGTCATCATCCTTGTGGTAATTGTTCTGTATGTCCACAGACTAAACATTCTACTGCAGTAGACATAGGCACCGACAGGCCTTGGTCACAAAATCGCTTTACTAATTGCAATAGCGACAACCTGGTTTATCTATTGACCTGTCCTTGTTCCTGTCAATACGTAGGGATGACCACCCGCAAGGTTCGAGTACGAATGCTTGAGCATAAGAGCTCATTTCGGTACAAAAAATCCATGACACAACTCACAAGACACTTTCTTGAAAAACAGCATGGTGAATCGGATTTCGTATGGACGGTCTTGGAGAAACCATTCATACCTTCACATGTGAAGAACGTCTTCAAATACCTGTTCAAAAGAGAGCAAAGATGGGTTTTCAAACTTTCGGCAGACACAAGGGGACTCAATGACCAGATACCATGGCATACTTTGTAATTTCCAACACATAGGGAGACATCAATGAGATGCGCCCATTACGGGACCATCTTTAGCTCCTCTTTTTCCACTCATGCAAACATAGTCTATCCTGACCAGTACACCTTACAAATTATACTAAGTCAACCAGTGCACCAATGGTTTATGTATACACTGGTTAGGAGACACAGTGCTATAGAGATTTGCACCACACATGCTTAGAACTACCAAAATGGCCGATTTATTGTCATCACGTAGTTCTTTGACTTTTACTCTGAATTTCTGCCTTGTCAATGAGTAATACTTGATAATGAGTATTTCCTCTATGTCAATGGATGAGCTGCTCTTTTTCCACTCATGTAAATATAGTCTCTCCTGACCAGCATAACTTATAATTTATACTATGTAAACAGTGCACCAAGGGTTTGTGTATTTACTGGTTAAGAGACGTAGTGCTCTATGAACTGCACCACATTTGCTTGAAACTACCAATATGGCCGATTTAATGTCATCATGTAGTTCTTTAATTTTTGCCTGGCCAATGAGTAATACTTGTCTATGAGTATCTCTTCTATGTCAATGGATGAGCTGCTCTTACACAATCCTTTCAGTAATCAACATACAATGGTTGTGGATTAGGTAAAGAGAGGTTACTCAATATTTCTTGCCGATTAGAGCTAACATCGCGCATCACAAGCGCTCACAACGCGTGCTCCGAGCCCCTGCGCCGCCGGAACTACAGTAATGGGTGTCGTGATGTCATTCTGTAGTTCCGCGGAGTGATATGGACGCCGGTTGATCCTGAAAACAGTGCGAGTTTCTTTAGCATTGGTTCTGGAGGCACACAAGGCGAATTATCAGGTTATTTCCCAAGATTGTGCCTATATAATAGCATTCAGAGTGGGGACTCGACATTTTGATAGAATACCAGTGGTGAACATTAACAGAAAAACGAACGCAAAGTAGTCCCTTTGGTCGTTTTCAATTTAAAGTCACATCTTCATCTCTCCTGTGCCTCCCCCAAACCTCAGGTCAGTTTGGTGGCACCGACAGAGAGGTGGGTCCTTCTTAGTCTTTTCTTAGGTACACTCTGTTATAAGACTGCATAAAACGAACAGCACGTTCTAGGTTATGTCCTAGGCTATACACTGTATTTACACCACCTAGATTGACAGAGGTTGATTTCTTGAAAAATTTCTAAAAATGTCTAGAATAAAGGTTAATGTCTACCATCACAGATATTTTGTAAGTCTTTGGCAGGAATTGTTTTAGATTTTACAGTCTAAATAAAACCTGTTGCAGCTTTCAATTTTATAAAGTTTGTTCTGAGTGTTCGCATAGGTTTATGTGGTTTTAGCCAGACTCTTTTTTGGTCTTTCACCATTGAGTTTAAAGGAGAACAGGAGTGACGTGGTAGGCAGGGATATAATTTGACATCTGTAGACTCCATATTGAGTACAGAGTTTTTGATGCCTCCCCTGTTCGCATTTTCTGTTCCACAGTGGGGGGCCTCATATACCTGAGTACGGTCCAGGTGAGGTGAGGTGCAGTCCCCTGTCATGTTGGGTGAGCAATTAATGTGTATTCAACTTCTTTTTACTTTGTTCATTTGTCGAATTGTCTATCAAATGTAGTAGAGAGATTCGAGAGTACATGTGTGTGTGATAATAATGTCAATTACTTGTTTCCTCAGATCACGTTGAACATCCACTGACAAGGAGGATGTGTTAATAATCGTAGGTACAGGTTGTATCGTTCCTACGTAGCGTTTTTCACTTAATTATATGTTTTGATCACAAACAGTAGCAACTAATTTAGAGCAGTGGCCCTGATGAAAGCCAAGGGATTATTTGCCCGATAGGCAGAAACATGTCGGCCCGAATTACGACAGTCATTTGTTTCATACTGTCGTTTGCGCTGTTCCTAGTTTTTAATTAGGGGATGTGCCTGTTTTTCTATTAAAGTGTTGGTTTAGACACATCACCCTATTTTAGTTTCACCACTTGATTGTGTGTTGCACTGTTTTCTTCATTCTTTCATCACTAACTATCACAATCAGACCAACGATTGGGGGTTCTGTATTCACTGTAGACCGCATCCAGTACCGATTTTGACTGTGTGGCATGAGATCCTGATGATCGAAGGACCTGCCTGGTCACAGTGTGGACCGCCAAATGATAGGACCGATCACCTGGTTTGTTTGATGGTTATCCACAAACTATGTGTGCTGGATCTGGTTTGACCAGTTTCTCAATTGGGTCTTAGTTATCACGACTCCCTTGTCGCCACACATGTGTACTTCTCTTTCTCTTTCCTCTTCTTAGACATTGTTATATGGTGACTGTAGCACCCACTGACTTAGAGATAGTCCTGCCAGTGTTCTGCCAGCAAGATGTTTGGCTTATAGACCTCCTGGGTTCTCGTTTGTGATTTCAACCAGAAACCGATCAGTAGAGCCCGAGACGTTTGCATCAACATAAGGATCTTTCTGATCTACTGGGACCTCAACCGGTTCCTTACCCCATCCTAGGCATTCCTATGCATAATTAAAAATTTGCAAACATTTGTGACAAGAATTTTCAATTCTATTAAGGACACGGAGGCGAGGATTATGCTTTCTCGATTTCTTTACTACAAACAGCAGCCAATAGGAACACAGTAAAGAAATGAAAAAACTACAAATCCCATGAGCACTTAGGCAACCATAGAGAGCATATCCCTATATAAAGAACCATAGAGGGCAAGACTTCCTCTTTCTTTGTCCAGTAAAATAAATAAGTCAATGAAAAAGTCAATTCACGTGGAACCGAAGAACAGCCTGGAGGAAACATCCGAAGGCAACAGGAGAACGATCATCAGGCAACATCCCAAGAAAACCAAGGAGCAGGAGACTGAAGTAGGCAGAACTCCACAGGTCCAGAATCCGAAAGGCCGGAACCAAGGCAGGAGAAAACTGAAGGATATCACTTCTGGTCAGAACCTAAAAGAAAACCAGAGCCGTAATACACCATCCCAGTACCATAAGGTAAAATACAAAGGGTAGGGAAATAGTGCAAGAAAACATGTCACAATGCCATAGCAATGAGAAAAGACATGATACATGCAGTAAACTACAATTGGGTGGGATAATCCTCGCCTCCGTGTCCTTAATAGAATTGAAAATTCTTGTCATGAATGTTTGCAAATTTTTAATTCTATGGCAGGACAGGAGGCTCAGATTATGCTTGTTCAAAGCTGGTTCACCACCACAGAAGCAATATCCACAATGGGTTTGAAATAAAACGTTTTAAACACAGTATCGGAAGACCAATCAGCGGCCTTCATAATGTCCGTTAAACTCACACCAACAGTAAAAGCCTTAGAGGCCATGGCACCCCGAGCGGAATGAGCTCCGAAAATAGAGACATCAATTCCAGCCTCAGACATAAGCCAACGTACCCAACGGGCCAGGGTAGCCGGCGCCACAGGCTTAAAAGGCTTCTGCAAAGCAATCAGCAACTGACCAGACAAATCTTGTCGAAAAGGAGCAGTACTTACCTCATAATGCTTTATGCATTGAACCACACATAACTGTGGATTCTGAGGAAAAGCTGGATATGTCACAGAAGACATGTTACATTTGGTGTGCCGGGAAACTGTAAAAGTGACCCCGTCCGGAGAAAACGAACGCCCCGCGAGGTCCAACGCTCGTACATCTGAAATGCGTTTACAAGACACCAAACAAAGCAGCATCGTCAGCATCGCTGAAAGTTGTTTACGAGACAAGGAAGAGTTGGGAGGCCAAGCCTCCAGAAAACGTAAGACAATGGAGACATCCCAAAGAGTCACATACTTTGGACAAGGCGGTTTAACCAGCCGAATGCCACGAAGTAATTTAGAAATCAAGGGATGCTCCCCAATAGGCTTCCCGTCAACAAAATCGTGGCCCGCAGAGACAGCGGAGCGAAAAGAATTAACTGTCCTATAAGCAGAACCAGAAGACGCTATGGAGGCAAGAAAATTAACGACTAAAGTAACATCCGCTGAAGCGGGATCCAAGTTCCGTTCGGAACACCAACCACTCCATCGTCGCCAAGCTGATGCATAACGCTTGTGCGTGTTGGGGGCCCAAGCCTCACCGATAAATCGTGTAGCGTCTCCAGATAAGCCAGGGACTTTCCAGCGTTCCCCGAAAGGCGCCACGCAACCAGCCGGAGCTGACCCGACAGAACCAGAGGATGTGGGTGGAGCAGAGGATCGAACAACAAGTTCCACTTCGGTGGAAGCAGGAACGGCGTCGAGCAACTCATCTCCAGAAGATCCGGAAACCATGCTTGAGCCCTCCAAAGAGGAGCTATCAGAATGACCTCCGACTGGAAGTGCTTTGTTCGTGCCAAGACTCGCAGAATCATTGCGAATGGGGGACACGGATTACAAAGATGAGGGGGCCAAGTCTGGAGAAAGGCATCCGTGGCCAGAGCCTCCGGATCCGGACGCCAGCTGTAAAACCTGGTCAACTGGGTATTGAGGCGAGAGGCGAAAAGATCGATCCAAGGCCGACCCCAGAGGCGAGACAGGTGACGAAACACACGGGGATGAAGGCGCCAATCGCTGAAATCCTGCAGATGGCGAGAGTTCCAATCGGCCACCTGATTCTGGCGACCCGGGAGATACTCTGCAATAAGAGTGATCTTCCTCTGAAGGCAGAAGTGCCAGAAGTCCTTCGCAATCTCGGCCAAGAGCTTCGACCTCGTCCCTCCTAGTTTGTTCACATACCTCACCGCAGAGATGTTGTCCATGCAGAGCAGTATGCAACAGCTGATGGCCTGAGGAGCAAGGCTGCGGATCGCAAAAGATCCCGCCAGGAGCTCCAGACAATTGATGTGAAGACTCAGCTCGTCCTGTGACCAACGGCCGCCCGTTGTCACAGACCCGCACCGGGCTCCCCAGCCCCAAAGACTCGCATCCGATTTCAGCACCACATCCGGAGCCGAGCCGAACGGGGCTTTCCCGTTCCAAGCCTCCATGTGGTTGAGCCACCACATCATCTCCGACTTTGCGTCCGGTGACAGAGGAACAAGATCGGAATAGCGAAGACCTTTCTGCAAGTGCCTGATCTTGAGACGTTGCAGGGCCCGATAATGCAAGGGACCCGGAAAGATCGCTTGAATGGATGAAGCCAATAGTCCGACAATCCGAGCGATCGACCGTAAGGAGACACTCTGTTTGGACAACAGTAACATCAACTCTCTCTTGATAGACCTGACTTTTTGGTAGGGCAAGAGCAGTTGACAAGAGACCGAGTCGACTAGGAAACCCAGGAACTCGATCGACTGAGAGGGATGTAAAAGAGACTTTTGAGGATTCACTAGAAACCCTAGAGACTGCAACAGTTCGACCGTCCACGCCAAATGGGTCTGCAGTTGGACAGGGCACTGAGCCATCAACAAAATGTCGTCTAGATACACGATCGGACGCAACCCGCGTGCCCTCAGCGATTCCATGACAGGTCTCAGGAGCTTTGTGAAGCACCACGGAGCGAACGAGAGACCGAACGGGAGAACCGTGTACTCGAACCACGTCCCTAACCATTGGAATTGAAGGAAACGGCGATGAGGCGGAAAGATGGGGATGGACAAGTAAGCATCCTTCAAATCTAGGCGAACCATGCAGTCGCCCTTGCGAAGGAGATCCCTGAGAAGATGGATGCCCTCCATCTTGAAGTGGCGATAGACCACTCCGTTGTTGAACTCTTTGAGGTTGAGCACCAGGCGAGAACCTCCCCCCTTCTTCTCCACCAGGAACACATTGCTGACGAACCCCTGCGGATGTAGAGAAGTCTGCACAATGGCTCCTTTTGTCAGAAGGGACTCGATTTCCGTGGAGATGACGGCTGATCTCGTTGGGAAAAAACAAGGGGAGAAGGGGCGAGAGGTTGATGGGGAGGATGGTAAAACTCTATGCGATAACCCTGAACTGTCTGTAACACCCAAGCATCGCTGGAGATTGTACGCCAATTGGGGAGGAAATATTGCACTCTACCCCCAGGACAACTGAATCGTAAGGAATTAGGCTCACCTGAGTTTGCGAAATCTTGATGTCCTCCCTGTTGTCCGCCATAACCGCCTTTAGAGGCCTGCCCACGGCCTTTGCGGGAGGGGTAGAAATTTGATTTGTAACCGGAATAGGAAGACTGCTGACCTCCACCTTGCTGGGACTGTTTGCCACGTTGTTGGCCTGAACCACGGCCGAACGAACATCCCTTGGAGCGTCCGGCCCTGCCAAAAACCGGGCGGAACGCCCTGCGTAGCGAAGATTGCGCCTTTTCCAGGCCACTGAACGTAGAGACGAACTTCGTCAGCTCTTTGAGGAACGGTTGACCAAACAGAAGGCCCTGGGCAAGGGGCCCCGACTCAGAAGAAGCCAGTTCAGTTAAGCGCGGGTCCATTTTAAGTAGAATGGAACGGCGCCGCTCGGTAGAAAGAGCACAATTCGCATTACCCAACTGGCAAATAGCCCGTTGGGCCCAACCAATCAGTTCGTCCGGGTCGATGCCAGAAGCAGATCCCTGAGCCTGGTACCCCAAGTCCAGTATCTTAGTGAGCGGACCAAGGAGATCCAACAATTTATCCTGGCACAGACACCAGGATCTATCAATGCCCTTCTTGGGGTCCTTCGTGAACTTTCGAAGGTAGGTAAGGATTGTGGGATCTACCTGAGGAGTTTCAGCGAGTTTGTCTGCCAAATCCGGGCGAGGACACTAGGATCGCAGACAAGAACGCACCTCCTGGTCAAAGGATTCCCAAATATGGGCTTGGACGTACTCCGCAACCTCAGGAGCCGGGAGCCAGGACTTCGAATTCGGATGGATTATATCAGTAGGCTCAAAGGTAAGCACCGGGGGATGCGCCGATGCATCAACAAAATGCTCCTTCCTCGATTTCTTAGCAGGAGGAGCAGAGGGACCAGAAGAGGAGGACGAGGAAGAGGCATCGTCAGTATCCGGGGTAGAGGGCATAGCCATTTTAGAACCCTTGGAGCTTGACAAAGATTTGGCCAATTTGACAAAGTCCGTTTTGTGTGGATTCCGTGGGGACTTAGAAGTGAGCTTGGCAGACGCAGAAGAAGGAATCCAGCCTTGTTGCTGCGCATAGTCCGTCAGATGATGCTTCAACGGCCCAATGGCACGGACTAGCACGGAATTTACAGAATGTTGCACCCCTTGATCAAGTGCATCGACCAAATTGTATTCAAAGGAGTCCTCAGGCTCCTCGTCGTAATAATAAGAGTCGTCTTCCTCATAACCAGCCATAATAAGATAGCGAGGGTGAAAGGATAGACAGACAAAGGCCCACACTGAAAATGGAATAGGACACAGAAGTGACCCAGTCAGGGGGAGTGACAAACCCCTCAGCAAGCCAACAAGGGAGAGCTACACACTCCCCACGTGAAGAGATAGAAAGTGGAGGGACAGGCTTGCAGAAAGCCACTCTAGGCAAAGCCTCTACTGATTATCCAACCCCAACTCTAAAGAAGAAAGGGTGTCAAATGGGGAGCACTCCGGCAGGCAGTGGGCACAGGCTGTGAGAAACGCCGCCTCTAACGTGTCTGGAAATCCGTGAGGGACACGAAAAAGTAAACAAAAAGGGCCGTCGCGCATGCGCAGACGCCCGCCTGCAAATGCGGAAAGAGAGTGGCGCGCGACTGAAACGCGCGACCGCTCGAGTCCCCAGTCCCACTCCACCAGCGACACGGGCTCCAAAGCGCCCGAGCCTAATGAGAGGCGACCCCGCGCTCTCCAAACACAGACGGCGAACAGGCAAGCCGAAATAAACACAGCGCAACGAGCGCAGCAGCGGCAATGCGGACGCCGAAGATGGCGAAAGTACACAACGCTGCAAGCAGGCAAGCGCAATGTGCGCGCACAAGGCAAATACAAAGCAAGCAAAGCTATAAGCACAATAATGAAAGATAATGAAGGTAAAATGACTTAACTGGCTGCGAAGCAGCAAAGAAAGAGGAAGTCTTGCCCTCTATGGTTCTTTATATAGGGATATGCTCTCTATGGTTGCCTAAGTGCTCATGGGATTTGTAGTTTTTTCATTTCTTTACTGTGTTCCTATTGGCTGCTGTATGTAGTAAAGAAATCGAGAAAGCATAATCTGAGCCTCCTGTCCTGCCATAGAATCAGAATCTGCAAGACCAGCAGTCGAATAATCAGACGTTTGATATTGATTTCGTCTTTCAAACGTATTCGAATAATTTGGTCCATGTTCAACTGCCTCAAACCTGGGACGATTGCCTATTCCTTCCCTTTGTCCTGAATTCCCTGGGCGTCCTCTCATGCTTCCTCTACCCCATTGAAATTGCTGACCTTGCAAAAGGTGGCACTCAGAACGCTAATGTCCAATCTCTCTACTATAAGCACACTGATCAGAAGACAAAGTTGCTTGAGAGAAAGGGGGTACACCAGAGGTATATACTGCATGTCCACCTCTACCACTACCTCTAAATAGTGGACCATATACTTGAGCCAATATAACTTTCTTCTTTAAATCCTTAACCTTCTTATCCTCTTGATGCTCATAATACTGGGCCATAGTCAAAAGGGAGACTGGGGAAGATGTAGTCCACAAACTCTCGCTGGCCTTGAGGCGACAAGCTATTTCTGGCAACATGTTAGCGGCAAATTTGTCGACGAAGAAATGCTTACCCATGTCATCTGTCAATGACTGCCCACTAAACTCAAGGAATGTCTCTTCAAATCGTGTAAAGAAATCAGAAACTGACTCATCCGCTTTCTGTTTACAAGACGCTACTGTTGTCCAATCTATTTTCGTGAGGGGTATGAGAGTTTTTAACTTAGTCACAATAGCTTTGGGAAGGTCTAATATCTCCTGCTGTGGTTTCTGAGCAGGTTCCCTAGCCGTATCTATTTCTTCTAAATGCACCCAAGTATCACCATATGCTACATTATCATCTATTTTCCGAATTTTTCTCCACATATCAGGGGGCAAAATAAGTCCAAAAAACATATAAATATCTGGCAGGATCATAGTGCAGGAGCTAATGGCTCCTTCCACTTCTTCATAGAAAGCGGCAGGATTTTGCCGCGGATCCGGCAAAGCGGCTTTAGGAGCCATAACGTCTGCTCTATGCCAAGGAGTACAGACCCAATTATAGACAAAATATCCCTTTGCATCATATGAATCTTTATCAGCACTTGTTCCAGCACCCTTCGTGGGAGCATACAAAGGCGCAGCTTCATGCATCGATCTCACAGCAACTACACTATCACTAGGGTCATTGTCTTTTCCTGAAACTTCTTCTTTTGGCACTGGGGTCTGAACTGTTTGTGCAGTTTTAACGTTACTAACTGAATTTTGCTCCGCTTTTAAATGTAGTGTATCATGTCTTAATTTAACTACTCGCCTAATTAGATCAGATATATTTGAGAAAAGGAAAGTTCCATCATTTAATTATTTATATTAAGAAATAATATCCTTGGGCTTTAAGTTTTTAGAAACGTTTCTAAAACCAAGTATTACTTCCGAGGTAAACTTTGCTGCAAAATATAACTGCTCTAAATCTTTACACTGCTGTACCATCGCTACAAGATCTGGAGCAGAAGTAGTCCCATAAGTTTCTTTGCGAGCAGTGTATCTGATGATGGCTTTTTTGTCAACAGTCAAAGTGGAGTGAGTCTGCTGCCCATCTTACTTATCTATGTCTTTATCGTCTGAAGAAAGATGTTCTTCATCAGAAAGATCATCCTCAGGGGGCGGAGGTCGATCTAACAAGATGAAATCATCCTGAGGTTTATTAAGTACTAGCTTACCCTTCGCGCGTTGCTGCAATCTCCGAAGAAAGGAAATTCAAAGAAACTCGTTATGATAACATTCAATTTACATTGTTTCATTTTTATTGAAACTTATTCATTTTAATATGGAAAACATTTCAAAGTGTCGTTTTAATTCTATTTATTTATTCGAGTGCTTGTGGATACACGATTATTTGTTTTTCCGTCTGGTGCGTACATCAGTATTCGAAAGATTATGAGGGCCCTGGGGGCCGATATTTAAAAAAATGTTATGACAGAAACCTTCTCGGGAGTGTACCTAACAACTTCCCAAAGTTTCCTGGCGATCGGATGAATGCTGTTTTAATTCTATTTATTTATTCGAGTGCTTGTGGATACACAACTTTTTGTTTTTCCGTTTTGTGCGTACATCAGTATTTGAAAGAATATGAGGATCCTGGGGGGCGATATTTTGAAACAAATTATGCCAGAAACCTTCGCGGGAGTGTACTGAACAACTTCCCTCAGTTTCCTGGCGATCGGATGAATGCTGTTTTAATTCTATTTATTTATTCGAGTGCTTGTGGATACACGATTTTTTGTTTTTCCATCTTGTGCGTACATCAGTATTCAAAAGATTATGAGGGCACTGGGGGACCGATATTGAAAAAAAATATATTCCAGAAACCTTTGCGGGAGTGTACTCAACAACTTCCCAAAGTTTCATGGCGATCGGATGAATAGAGTTTTAATTCTATTTATTTATTCGAGTGCTTGTGGATACACGATTTGTTGTTTTTCCGTCTGGTCCGTACATCAGTATTCCAAAGATTATGAGGGCCCTGGGGGGGCCGATATTTAAAAAAATGTATGCCAGAAACCTTTGCGGGAGTGTACTCAACAACTTCCCAAAGTTTCATGGCGATCGGATGAATGGTGTAGTAATGCATAAAGGACAAACAGACAGACAGACATACATTAGTTTTTATTATATACTAGCTTACCCGTCGTGCGTTGATGCGATCTCAGAAGAAAGGAAATTTAAGGAAACTTGTTATGATAACATTAAATTTACATTGTGTCATTTTTATTGAAACTTATTCATTTTAATATGGAAAACATTTTAAAGTGTTGTTTTAATTCTGTTTATTTATTCGAGTGCCTGTGGATACACGTTATTTTTTGTTTTTCCGTCTGGTGCGTACACGAATAAATCAGAAGGTTTTCCGACGCGTGAGCTGGCCGCATACAGTTGTCCATGTGAGAAGCACGGATTCTCCAAATCTAGT
Source organism: Lissotriton helveticus (assembly GCF_964261635.1). Taxonomy (NCBI): domain Eukaryota; kingdom Metazoa; phylum Chordata; class Amphibia; order Caudata; family Salamandridae; genus Lissotriton; species Lissotriton helveticus. Next base: position 1,071,669,543 of record NC_136068.1, read on the forward strand.
CCAAACATATAGATGGGATAAATGGGGCGCTTAATAGGGTACTGGTCAGTTACCTCCAAACAACGCTCCTTTTCCTCTTTTTCTTTTATTCCCTTCACCTCTTTATTTTTTTAATTCCAATGCTTTTTGATATATTGTTTTACGCTGTTCTTTTTCTGCTATAGCTTCTTCTTTCCTCACTCTCTCTTGCACTTCTTTCTCCCACATTCATACACAATCAAACATATCTTGTCGACTTTTTCTTTTAAGTAAACACTGTTCTACATATTGAATCTTTTTAAAGTCAAATGACCCATTTACTGGCCATTAGAGATCAGGATCCTTTTTCGTATATTTGTTCCACAGTGTACTATACATTATGGAAGAAATACCGTATTTAATGTACGTATGCCTATTAGGTGTCCCCTCTGGGGGAGCTGTCTGACTTCTGTCTAAATCCATTTTGGTACCTCCAAGACAGCAACACAGCTTACGGAGTGTGCTGGAAACAGGCATGCTACCAAGTTTTTGTAAAATATTACTTTTCCAAAATATTCCAAAGTAGAGAAAAATCTCCACATTACCTGCCTTTATCTTTTGCAAAAAATAAATCAAACAAACAAAACCAGAATCTTGGCCAGGTAAATCAAGAGTGCCGCTTCAGCGACCTTACCAAACAAGAGTCTCTAACTTCCAACTGTCAATCTCTTGGCTGTCCTAATGGTCACTGCAAAAATAACGCCAAAGGATACCTTAGTCGTGACCGGCCACCACCTGGAGGGTCAAATCGAGAAAACCGGAAAAATCACTTCGGCTGCAAAGACAAGGGTCTCCTCATGCAGGACGTCTCCTCAGCAAAATTCCACTCTTCCGTCAAGACCACTCTTTTGGACGGCCGCGTCTCCAATGAGGTCCCACGAGTCGGGCGCCAAACTGTGGAAATGTGCCTTCTAAAGAGCACACCGGTGCAGGGGTCACCCTTCTCTGTCCACGGGTCAGTAGACCAACAAAATAGAGATTGGCACTGAAGCTGGTATTCAAATAACACGTTTATTAATCACTCATGAGTGGGACCACGTCCATACAACACCCTCAATAGTTCCAGGAGGTAGTACATTGAATACACAGACCATGGTGCTTATATACAGAGTTTGTTGCAGACAAATAGGAGGTACAAGCATACACAAGAATAACTACTGACAAACATGGGCAGATGGGAGATCACTTAGTCAGCAAAGTGCGACGGGGAACAGAACTGCTTACAGCAGCCACAAATAGTCGACAGTTACATCTTGGACCAGGTGCATTCCAACAGCTGTGAGGGTCTAAGAAGGGTTTTTTGTAGGTTGTAAAAAGGGTGCACAGCTGGGTATTAACGCAATATTAATTTGTGAGTCTATGATAGGTATGAGGTGCAAAGATGGGGTAGGGGAAAAAGCCCTATAACCCCTCAATGTAGTGTTAGTTCAAACGGACACTGAATACAGTAATTAATTATACCCATGCACACTCTAAATAATAAACAAAACTGTCAGTGTGGACACTTTAGTACAGTCGGAGACAAAGCAAATGATTGTAAATGAGTAATCAAAGTTCTCGAACTCAATCTGGAGAAAAAGGATGTTTTTAATGTTCGAGGAAACCAGCCGACACGTGTTTAGTCGCGTCTGGGACAATCTTCCCGCGACTCCTCAGGGCTATGGCGTAAAGTAGAATAGTGTGGAGAGTCGCGGGAAGATTGTCCCAGACGCGGCTGGTTTCCTCGAACATTAAAAACATCCTTTTTCTCCAGATTGAGTTCAAGAACTTTGATTACTCATTTACAATCATTTGCTTTGTCTCCTATTGTACTAAAGTGTCCGCACTGACAGTTTTGTTTATTATTTAGAGTGTGCATGGGTATAATTAATTACTGCATTCCAACAGATACAGGCCTTTTCTTAGTACGTACATTGCTTTGGCTCAGTACAGAAGGAGTTAACTAAAGTTGATGGCACAAGCAGAATGGAAAGGCAAGCAACAGTGAAGACAGAAGAATTACATAGCTAACAAAATGGATGCCACAAACAAGATGGCTTCAGCTTATGCTAACGGAAATTATTTTCGATTTCCACATGCTGACTTCTCTTCCTCGGTGCTCTCACCACGCCCCCTCTGTGTTCCTCTCCCGTCTTCTTTCTCTCCGGTGCTCCCGATTGGTCTTTTTTCTCCCAGCCTGTTTAAAGACACAGGGGGATTTTAATACGGACCTTTCAGCGGTAAGGTGGGTATTTATTCTCTCTCTACATTAGCTTTTCTTTGATCCGGAGAAGTGGTAGTCCTGTCGCACTACTGGAGGGAAAACCCTCACACCCCATAATAAAAACGTGTGCAGGAGGCACGTCTGCCCGCCATGTTACCTACCTCGGACACCCCCTACACCCTCATTATCCCTCCAAGGGCCTGGCCTAGCTTGGTGCCCAAGCCCCACTGTGGGCATTGGCCGTAAAGGCTTGTTGGCAGCATGCACTTCCGCACCACTAAGCCAGTTACCGACTTAATGCCAGCACCCCCTGGAGGGCCCGGTGAGACCACTGTGCCACCTATCCCAAGTAAAAGGATGCCTTATAATGGCCCGAAGTGCCCCACCAATCATGACCTCACCCGCCAAAGGCCATCATAGTTCACCTACAATCTGGCCTCACTCCCACCACCCCAAGATGTTCATGGCCAGGCGGCTGATGTACTAAACATGCGAGAACATTTCAAAGAAATCTCATTACCCAGTTTAGAGAGGTGAACATCACTCTGGACAAAAAAGCACTCGTGCGGAATAGCCTGCAATTTTGGTGATCTAATCAGCTTATTGACCTTCTTGTTGATCCGCTTAACAGAGTTATTGAGGGACCTGACTGACTCACCCCTTGTCCATTGCAACCTCGGGATCATGTGGGACCAAGCGATGACTGCATGTGGGAGTTTCTTAGCTGAACCATCCCATTTCCATAACCAGTAATTCAAATAGCTCCCTTCTGCCTAAGTGCACCAAATCATTGCCACCTAGGTGCAACCCCCCCCCCCTCCCCCCCCCCCAGGGGACGTATACCCCCTGAGTAGCCAGGATTCAAGCTTTATCCCTCCAATTTACCAGACGTAGCTTTTCATGCCCATGGAAAGTCACATCATAGTCTGCCTGGTGAACCACTTTTGAAAACTACCTGTGGAGTACACCCGCTGAACACACCGTGCATAAGAATGGCCAATAACCAACACTTCTGTGAATTATTTCCCTTCATCGCACACCGTAGTCACACAGGAATTCTGCAAAATACTTAGAACTTCAGACTTTCCTCCCTGCATCACACGGCAGGAAATCTGTGAGAGAATCCAACAAGTGCAGCATACCATTTGTAACAATCAGAGGCCCATCTTCCAAGCCTCTGCACGGCCTGACACGAGAGCCCCATTGCTGTTGCCGCAGTCGCTGCCCTGATCCTGAAAGAATGAGAACTGAACTCCTTGGGGTCAAAAACCTGCAGCCCTGAGCACCAGACCATATATAAACATGATAATGTGTGGGAACAAATTAAAAGGATCACTGTAATAGGGAAAACATGAATTAATCTCTGTTGCTAGATATCACTATCCCAACCATCATATATATGCATAGTTCTAAAATCATGAGCAAACACCAATTCCAAGTATCAGATGTTGTTGCCAGACCAAACACCTTGGAGAGACTGCGCCCACATATGCACTGTGGTGCAATAGCAAGGGGGCAATTTTAGCAAAATGGCATAATCACTCAATGTGCGCATGATTTATAATGCAGATTTGGTCACTATGCACTGCTGTGCAAACTTTCCAGTGTTATGCCCTAGATGTGTGGCACGAGCCCACGTGGTTCTGGGTGAGTACTGCAAGCATAAGAGAGTGTTTGCTTTGAGTCCTGTTGTGAGAATGAAAATAGGTACTTATAAAGCACACGGCTACTCCACAGAGTGTCCCAACGCTAAAGGACCACCGAATAACAGGCAAACAGAGCCCAAAGGCCAAACCACCCAAAGAGAATTATTGCTGGAACAGCCAGGTTTTTAGCTGTCTCCTAAAGGTGAGCAGGTTCTGGACCTGTCTAAGAAGAAGAGGCAGACAATTCCATGAGCGGGCAGCCAGTACTTAACAGGAGCGACCGCCTACCCGGTAGCGGGCAAATTTAGGAATGAGCATCAGAGACTTCCCCGAGGACCTCAAGGCACGTTGCGGCTCGTAGTGCTGGACCCTTCTCCTGAGATATACAGCACCAGTGCCATGAAAGGCCCGAAAAGCCAAAACCAGAGCCTTAAACTGGATCCTCTTCCATACCGTTAGCCAGTGCAAGGCCTTCAGGTGGATCATCATATGTGCCCAGGTCCCACCATGAGAATGTCTCTGGCCGCAGCATTCTGAACCACCTGCAGACAGTTCAGTTAATACTCAGGCAGACCCAGATACAAAACATTGATGTAATCCAACCTGGATGTAATTAAGGCTTGTACTACAGTCTTTCAATACTCGACCGGTTGCAGGGGAAGGAAGATTTTTTTTTAAACTTTTATTTAGAATTTCACATGAATACAAATGACAAAAATGCAAAAATAATGTAAAGACATGAGGAAAAGAACATAAGAAAAACAATAAAAGCATAATCAAACAGACACAGTGCAATATATTATCAAATAATGACCATAATAATCGAGCAGCAAAGCATATCCATGAGGTAGGAATGCAAAAAATGATTATCAGGGTGAAGATCGAAAAGAGAGTACCATGATATCTCAACATTGCAGTAGAATGAAGACATCATACCGAGTGAGCCTCATTCCACGAACACAATCATTTGTATTGAGTAGTGCCAGCAGACAACAAACAGCAAGATAGTGATGCAGAGTCCGGCACTGTACCTCCCAGATGTAGAGAGGGAGGTAGTTCAACCCACCCCGGTCGGGGTGATGCGGGATAGTGTTAATGGGTCTTGGGTCACTTGTTGCCAGGAGATGTAGTTACGGTAGGGGCCCCATATATCAGTAGGCCTGGAAGAGGGGGGGAGTAAAGTGCTGAACTCCTCGCAGTTTGTGTTGCAGAAGGTTAAACTGTTTAGCCATGATCGGAGAGTGGGGACCCGTCTACTACCCCAGAGCAATGCAATTTCCCTTTAGGCCAACATGAAGCAGAGCGCTGCCAATCTACGAATGTTCCTAGGGAAATTTGTGACATATCCCAGCAGTGCAATCTCAGGAGTAGGCAGGAGTGGCATAGAGAGTATATCCCCCAATGTAGTGTGAACGTCTAACCAGTATTGATGTATCTTGGGGCAAGTCCATGACAAGTGCGCGAAATCTGCGAAAGGGGAAAGACATTTCCGACAGTGGTGGGGTCGGGAGTCATCTATGCTATGTGCACGGGCCGGGGTGAAATACATCCGCCGGAGAAATTTAAACTGTAGCAGCTTATGTCGACTGTTCAGGGAGACATCCGTCGTGGCTTTACAACAGTATGTCCATTGCTCATCTGAAATAGGACCCCCTAAGTCTCTCTCCCAATCGGCCCTGAGTTTGGAGTCATCACTAGGTTTAAACGTTACGCATTGTTTATATAGCTTGGAGATGGGCTCTGTATTATTAACGTGGGTGGGGACCTCTTCTGGGGCTAGCGGAAGGGAGGGGAAACATGCCCTCAACGCTGAGCGCAGTCGGGTGAGAATAAATGCGTCCATAAAGGAGCGGTCGGAGAAACGGGGTTCCTCTGTCATAGAAAATACATGACTATCAGGGAAAAGATCCCTGAGTGTAACGATCGTAAATTTCTGCAAGGTGTGTTTTACCAATGTCTCCTCTGTAATGGGAAGAAGGGAGGAATTTGGAAGGGGTAGTGCCGGTGAGTAGAGCACATCTAGCTCTAAAAGTTTACGAAGCTTAATCCAGGCCCAGCATGTGGTGGATACTGTTTGTATGTCCCGCTGGTCCCGAGGAAAGCCAGTGGGAAGAAGTGTGAGAAGCTGCCCAGGGAGAACCAAATCCGCCTCTGGGCGTAAGTATGGAATACGTGCGTCTGGGTGGATCCAAGAATAGGCATAGGTACATTGGGCAAGTAAATAATACAGATAAAAGTCCGGCACACCCAGCCCGCCCTTATCCGGTGGCATGGTCAAGACCTTTCAACTGACACGTGGTGTGCGGTCACCCCAGACCAATCGGAGTAGGAGTGAGCGAAGTTGCGTGAAGAAGGCTTTGGTGAGGGGAACTGGTATGTTCTTAAAATAATATAAAAACCGTGGAAGAACCACCATTTTAATAATCGCTACTCTCCCGGCCATAGAGAGGGGTAGATTAATCCAGAGGTTAATCTGTGACTCCAACCTAGAGACTGCAGAGCCATAGTTGAGGCGTATATTCGAAGCAGTGTCTCGGTGGATATGAATCCCTAAGTATTTAACGGAGTAATCGCACACTCTAGTGGAAAGTCAAACGACCAGGGTGTAGTGCTGGTAGTAAGTGGAAAAATGACAGATCTGTGCCAGTTGATATTTAGTCCCGAGAATGCGCCGAAACGGATAATTTCCCGTATTAATGGGGACAAATTACAGCGGGGATGCCGGACATACAGTATCATGTCGTCTGCGTACATGGACAACAATAAAGGTCCAGTACGAAACTTCAATCCGCGTTGAAGGTGGTTTTCCTGGAACTGCCGGGCTAAGGGATCCAGAGCTAAGATAAACAATAGTGGGGAAAGGGGGCAGCTCTGTCTCGTGCCCCACGATAGGGGGAAGGAATCAGACAATACTCCATTAAGTCACAGATGAGCAGTGGGCCTGGAATACAAAAGTGCAACCGTTTCAATAAAGCACTCCGGCATGCCCATACGGCGCATGACAGAGAGGAAGAACGGCCATTCCAGAGAGTCGAATGCTTTCTCCGCATCCAATAAAATTGCCACGGCTGGAGTAACGGGGTCGATACGGTGTAGGACCGTGAATAGGGTGCGGAGGTTAAGGGACGTAGACCTATGAGGAACAAATCCCGACTGTATGGGAGAGATGATGAATTCCATCAGAAGGGAGAGTCTGATCGATATCACTTTAGCTAGGATTTTGTAGTCCGTGTTCAGCAGTGACAGCGGTCTATATGAACCGCAGAGCATGGGGTCCTTCCCTGGTTTAGGCAAAAGAATGATCACTGCTTCACGAAGCGTCGGGGGGAGGATGCCAACCTCCAAGGCCTCCGCATAGACCTCAACCAGCCGAGGCACCAGAAGTTCTTTATATGTTTTATAAAAGTCGGCAGAGAAGCCGTCCAATCCGGGGGCCACGCAAAGCATCGATGGCTTCTATGATGCTGTCTGTAGTGATAGGGGCTAGAAGGAACTCTTGCATGTAGCGTTCCAGATACATAAGGGCCACCTCCGATAGATACTCTTCTTGGTCGGCCTGATTCCCGGGGAGGCGTGAGGTGTAAAGGGACTTATAGTACGTGAGGAAAAGCTCACAGACCGCCGGGGTAGATTGTACTGGGGTGCAGTCTAGACCAGACATGGAAATGATGCAAGTAGGGGCTCTAGGAGGGCGCAGGGTGTTCACTAATAGGCGACCAGGGCGCTCGCCTTTGCCATAACGCCTTGCCACGCAGTGCTTATTGAGAAAGGAAAGTTCTCTATTTGCCGCGTCTCGGAATTTAATGTTTAGCGTTAAGCGAGTGGCGGACAGGGCGTCTGAGGGGGCAGTAAGTAGATCGCGATCAACGGCGGCAATTTCATCTTCAATCTTGTTTAGGGTGAAACGCAGGTCTTGGAGGATCCCTGAGTGTTTTGAAATGCACAACCCTCTGATAAATGCCTTGAAGCCCTCCCACAGGACCGCCCAATTGTCAACAGTGCCAGTGTTCAAATCAAAGTAGTCTTCGATAGCCTGTCGTACCTCCTCGGTGAAGACGGGTCCAGCAACGCCCGGCTAGGGAAATGCCAACACCTCTCAAACCCCCCCTCTCTGGGGACAAACAGTTGGAGCAGAACCGGGGAGTGATTGGAAAGAGTGCGGGGGAGAGTGCGGACTGATCTCAACCACCTGGCAATCATGGGCGAGACTAGCCAGTAATCCAGTCTGGTCCATGTGTTGTGGAACCCGGAGTAGTGAGTGAACACAGGATTGATAGAGTGTAAACGTGCCTCAACGTCAACTAGGGGAAAGTGTGTGCAGATCTCTTGAAGGGCACGCCGGGAGTGGGGTTTGGTGTCGGGGTTGGAAGCAGTACTATCTCTATCATGATCCATGAGAAGGTTAAAGTCCCCGCGAATAATCAGGAGCCCAGTGTCAGTAGGAGGTGGGTGGAAAGGGATTGATAGAAAGAGGGAGAGTCAGTGTTCGGGCCGTAGACACAGACCAATGATACCCTATGGCCCAGGAGCTGACCAGTGACGATCAGGAAACGACCTTCAGGGTCGTGTTTTGTGGCGAAGTGTGCGAATTGGATGCGTTTATGCACAAGGATAGCCACCCCTCTTGAGTACGAGCTAAAACTGGAGAAGTACCTGTTCGGGCCCCACCCGGTCGCCAGGCCACCAGCCATGGCGTCCGACAAATGAGTTTCCTGCATGAAAAGGATGTCTACCTTATGACGTGCCACGTAGTTAAGGACGTGCCTCCGTTTCCTATTATCGTTCAGGCCCCGCACATTCCAAGTCATCAACGACAGTCCGGAGGGACCGGGCACAATACCTAGCACAACCATATCTGCAATGTTCTATAAATGGAGTCAATGCATCGATAAAACATAGCACTCAAAATCATCTTCATACTTTGCAGACTGCAATAATCATCAGAAAGAACAAAAATTAAAATTAAAAAACACAAAAAACCCTTCCCGCCCGCCACCCACCCTCTCCCTACCCAGAAAGAGGAATGCCCAAGTAACGTTCCCGCAAAAACAAACCATGGAGGTATTCACCATGGGGCATGCAACACCACGCCAGTCGGGCGAGTCAGCATTCAAATAACTAAAACAGTAGAATGGTAAATATGCATTAGAATGAGCAAGAACCAACAGACACATTGTGAACAAAGGAGTAGAACAAAACAGTCATTCAGCCACTTCCGGACTGGGGAAAGAGGTTCATGCTGGTTTGCGAGGACTGCTGTGGTTGGGAGTGTGGCCGTGAGCCCCCGGGTGAGCCGCTTTTGTTGTTCTTGAAGTTGCTGAAAAATTCCTGTACGGCGTTTGGGGTATCAAAAATTCTCGGTTTGCCATCAATGTCCACCCTGAGTCGGGCCGGGTAGAGCATACCATAAGGGAGGCCTAGATTTCTCAGCATGGCCTTGACGCTCTGGTACTTTTGCCTGGCTTCCTGTACCATGAACGTAAAGTCCGGGAAGAGGGATAGGCTGTTGCCCTGCAATTGGATGTCGCCTTTCTCACGGGCCGCTCGGAGGGCTGAGTCTCGATCGCGAAAGTTCATAAGCCTTGCAATGATCGGTCTGGGGGGCAAGCCCGGTTTGGGGCGAGGGCCCAGGGACCAATGCGCTCGTCAACCACGAAGCCCTGGGTAAAGGTTTCCCTACCAAAGAGGTCCGACAAGAGTTGTTCCACAAACGTGTCCAGTCGACCAGTGGGTGTCGTCTCCGGAACGCCAAGAAGGCGTATGTTGTTGCGGCACCCCCTTGCCTCCAAATCCTCGTTTTTCATAGCCACGTCCTTCAGGATTTTTTCGACTCTTTCCAGCCGTTTCAAGGAGGAAGAGGCGCCATCTTCGAGGTCGGAAACCCTGGACTCCACCACGTCAAGCCTGCGGTCGTGACCCTGGATTTTTGCGTTCATGGTGGCAAATTTTTTATCGAGGTTGTCAAAGCAGGCGTCTAGGGCCTTGAAGCCAGATCTCATTTCGGCTATCATGGTAGCAGCCAGGGAGTTCGAGTCAGATCCCTCCACAAGGGGGGCTGCCGCGGCAGCCGGATCCGCACTAGGGTCCGCCGAGGTGTCAGGAGGCTTTTCAAATTGGAGTTTAGGCTGTCTCAGGTCTTTTTTAACCATTGTGGAAAGTAAGCTGGTGCCCAGGGAGGGCGACACAGTTTGTGGCGTGCAGGCGTATAAATGAGCTGGTCAGCCGGAGCCGAGGTGAGCCCCCAGGTCAATGGGAGGATGCAGATGGTCAAACCGGGGCACTGTCGCGTGGATCAACCCGAATCTCAGGGTGCTCAGCATGCCAGGACCGGTCGAGTCGTTACCAGGACCAGGATGCCGTTGAGGGCCACACAGCGCCAAGCAGAGTCACTGCGCCAGAGAGGGTTCCCAAAAAGATGGTATGTGCAGGTCCACTGCGGCTGGCCACGAACAGGAGACAACCAGGTGCTAATGCAGCCAGCAGGCCTCCCTCTCAGGGCGGCTGGTAGGTTAGGCAGGATATTCGCAGTATTGCACAGCCGGGCGAGCCAGCCACGTGGGTGCTGCCGAGGGAGGGCCCGGGCCAGGAGGAGGGCGGGAAGCGGAGCCCAATATCCCCCACCGGTCACAGAGCACCCCCCGGTGTCGAAAGGGGGGGAAAAGCATCATCATCCTAACCCTACCGTCTCACCGCCACCTCCCGACACCCCACCACCCCAGGAAGCCGGACCCGCACCACATGCACCCCAGGCCAGCCTCCGATCCCACTGTGGGCCCCGGCTCCGAAAAACGCTGCAGGCCCGAAGGCCATCACCGCCACAACGGTCGCGGGGGGCCCAGCAGGGGAGGCCAGCCGGGAGACAGGGCGCCGGGATAGCCCTCAGAGCAGCGGTGCGCAGGACGAGGCCAGCGTTCGGGCAGAGCAACAGGCGAAGACTCACCCCAGCTCCGACGGCCCTAGCACGATGCCGGCGGTATCTCAATGCAGGCCCGGAGTCATCCGGCTCGACTGCCATCCTCAGGAGTGTCGTAGCCGCACCAAACAGGCATCCTCCGGTAGCTGAGCTCTCCGCGCATCAGGGGGAGAAGGAAGCGTGTGGTTCTGCTCGCTCCACGCCATGAAAAGGCAGCTGAAAACCCCCGACCGGCGGTGCTCTATGCGTGTGCGGCCATCTTGGTCGCCTCCGTAGCCACGCCCCCTCAAGGGAAGGAAGATTTTTAGCATTTTTAAGTGTCGGTGACAGTTTGAATTTGAGCCTTCATAGTTAGAGTGGCATCCCGCTTGACCCCCAAGTTCCTCACAGTACTAACTGGTGCAGTGGTAGGGGACATATAACGACATATCACAAGGCCACCATTGATGCTTTGATTCGCATGGCGGGCAACCAAAGAAGATAATCTTTGACTTTTCAGGGTTACACTTTAATTGGTTATGCCGTAACCATGAGAAAACCTCTGTCAGACAGATGTTGATCTCGTTGCCTCTAAAATCAGGGCCTGTGTCGCACGTAAACAACATTTGAGTATCATCAGCGTATGATACTATCTTGGCACCGTGTGGCTAAGAGTGCGAGAGGGGCATATAATTATTAAATAGTGACGGGCTCAAAATAGATCCCTGCGGAACCCCCACTTTCAAAGGCGGAATGGGGGCTGAGAAGGGGGGATCAGATTTCTTGCTGCCGATCATTCAAAAAAGAAGTGAACCACATGAGTACCATGCCCCTGATGCCGCAATCCAGTAGGCTCTGCAAGAGCCGGTCATGGGGCACGGTATCAAAGGCCGTGGACAGGTCCAGTAGTTTCAGCACTGCCCTTCCCCCTTTATAAAGCTGTGTTTTGATAGTTTCCGAAACTTCCAATAAATCTGTTTCAGTACTAAGATGGGTTTTGAAACCAGACTGACTGTCATGGAGTACGTGGTTAGCTTCCACGTACTCAGTCAATACTAGATTGACGTACTTTTTGAGGGCTTTGGAGAAAAAAGGCAGCAATGATCTAGGCCTGTAGTTAGAGGTTACTGCTGGGTCTGCAGAAGGTTTCTTCAATAATGGAATAATTGTGGCCTTTTTCCAGCTACTAGGTACCATCCCCTTTTGTAATGAAGTATTCAAGACCAGATTGACGGCTGGATTTATAGTCTCAGCAATAACCTACAGTATTTTTGCTGGGCAAGAGTCCGAAGGAGAGCCTGTCTTCAAGGTGTTCATAATCTCAAGGGATTTCTCTAAGGTGATGGGATGAAATTGAGTAAGAGAGGATCCAGCCCCAGAGCTGGCCAGGCAGAGGCGTAGCTAGAGCTTTTGGCGCCCGGGGCTATCCCCCAGTTTGCCGCCCATGGAGGTAGCGGCAGGGACGGGAGGATCTGGGGAAAAATTACGGTGAGCAGCAGGGGTGGATTGGCAGGGTTTAAGTTACGACGCCATTCTCTACTCTATTGCATAAGAAAGGGCGTGAAACTGCGGCGTAAGCATAGAGCAAACCTCGAAGGTCAAGTCTCACTTGATCAAGGCCCACCTGCACTAAAATGGTAGCTAAACGCATAAGTAAATGTATCCCTTCCTCCTCTTTACACCACTCCGTACTTAACTGCTACTACAAGACCACAGCTGTAAAACCACCCGCTAGACATCAAGCACAACACCAAGACAACTCCGACATAGATTACACTCTACACCCACACTCCACCAAACAACAACAGTATTTAGAAACATAAGCAAAGCTATAGCTATCTCCTTTTTGCTTCACATGCATGTCATTTAAGAAATACCCCTCAGGTCCTTATGCATGAAACCAATGTCACATAGGCCACACTATACACATTCATTCTCGAGAAGGCCACTGAAGTTGCACTGCGAGATAGTGCTCATGAGAAGGCCGCTGAAGTTGCACCCCTAGATAGCAGTGCTTGAAGTGCAGGGCTCCCAGGCCTGCCTGATCCGTGGGTAGTTTCAATTTGGAAAGGAAAGTGCTACTCTGCACAATTTATTATTTCAAATTAGATCCCCTAGCATGGCATCCAGCATGTGGAAGAGGCTCTTGGATCTGGGAATTGGCAAGTTTGAGAAACAGTACAGTGATCTTGACAGCATCACCATTTTAGTCAGGTATGCAACAGACCTATTATGTCTGCTAGGGTTTTTCACCCTCAAAATGGTTTTAAAAAGGGGGTAAAATAGTGCATTTTAAAGCAACAAGAAAAACATAGGTTCTATAGGGGCGATGATGAAATATTCCAGTACTTTCAGGGTATGCCTCAGCCCACTCAGTCACCCTCCTGTCAGCTTCAGAGGAAGCTGGTGATCTAAAGCAGACACCGGTGGCCTGACATGCACACTGCAGTGTTTCTTAAAAAAATCATAGTACCACCAACACTGATAATGAAAATATAGAGAAAATATGAGCAGTGGCCTGGGACAAAATGTGCCGACTTATAGGTGGCAGGGATTGACATTAATTGGTCCTTACAATTGCTTCTGCAGAAAATTAAAGTAGTCTCTACTTTGAATTAAAGTGCTGATGCCTCTAAGCAAGCAAAGCAAGTGAGCTGAACCCGCAATAGAACAGCTTTCTTGTCTCTTCCAGCCATGCATCTATCTATTCATTCTTTCACCCTTCCATCCCCCTACTGTCATCCACTATTTCACCTTTAGATTCTGTCATCCATTCATTCTTTCCTCCATCATTCAATATTTCCCCATTCTTTCCATCCATCCATCCATCCAATTTGCCATCCATCTGCCCACTCATACAGTCTAAAAACCAACCATCCACTCTGCCACCCATCGATCCATTCACTCTGCCATCCATTCTCTTTGCCATACATCCTCCACTCTGTTATCTTACCATCACCTCTGAAATTCATCGATCAACTGCCATCCTTTCATCAATTCATTAACTCTTCCATTCATCCACTCGGCCATCCATCAGCCTACTCTGCCATCCATACATCCTCCTATCCTCTCTTCCATCCTTCCATCAATCCAATCTGTCATTCACCCTCTCTGCCACTCATTCACCCTCCATCCACTCTGCCACCCATCCATTCATCAACTCTTCTATCTATCCAACCACCCATCCACTCTGCCATTCATTCATCCATCAATCCATCAACTCTGCTATTCAACCACCCACTCTCCACTCTGCCAGGCATCAATCCCCTCTGCCATCCATCCATCCGCTCGTCCATTTATCCATTCTGCCATTCATCCCCCCCTGGGGGGGAGGGGGTTCCCTTCCCAGCACACCACTCTTGTGGAGTTCCTGTCGGATCCTGCATGGCCTTAGCAACATCTCTGGATCTTCGCTTAACAGATTCCCAACACAGCCCAGGAGCCAGCCTCGCCCCTGCAATCAAGCAACGGTGCCACAGACCATGCACGCACCTCCCGGAGGAGCTTTCAGGGTAGCCTCCAGGCCTGTATCGCTTTTTTGCCGGCTTAACCCCCTGCCTCCAACTCACGAGGGGGCTAGCACGGCTGGAGCAGCGCAACCAATGCACACTCCTGCAGCCAACTGTCTCACGCACCTCCTACGGCCGGCAGGACCTCACCCCTTCACCCAGGGAATAATACCCCACCTAAGCCGCAGGGTCCTCAGGCCCTGGCCACCATCCTGCCAGATTTGTGCGGCCTATCATCTCAGTCTGTCTCTCTCAGGATCTCTGCTACCGATGCACTGCCAGGGGGACACCGCACCCCCTCTTCCTGGGTCGGGGCAGACACCCGGGGCTTCGTTCAGACCTCACCTCTCGCAGATCCGTCCATCACCGGAGCCGGGCGGGATTTCAGAAAAGCCCATACGTCATCTTTGCTCCTAACTAAAGTTTACCTGGGAATTCGGTGGTATTTCACTCTGGCCGATTCAAATCGCTAGGGCCTCCTTACTGGAGGCGGCTTGGAGCAGTAGCACCGCCGAGACTTCGAGAGCGCGTAGTGGTGGTGCGTGAGCGTGCGCATCACTGCTGCATTTAAACAGCACAGCGCGGGGGCTGGCCCAAAATGATGCCCAGGGCCCTGGGACCAGGAGCGCTTGCACTTATATACACGTGACTTGTGCAGTGCAGCTCGACTATGTGCCCAAATAAATCCTGGGCTGCCACCACAGTGCCACGCAGCTGCTGCCGGCCGCACTAGGAGATGAGAAGTCCTTGACAATTTTAAAGAGTTCTTTTCTCTTATGTGCAGCTACCTCCATTTTAGAGGAAAAAAACATTTATTTTCTTTGCGTACTTTATTATAGTGGGCTTTCAGAGCTTGCTTGTATATGGCTTTGTCCTCGGGATTAAACTTATTTCGCCACACTCTCTCCAACCGTTTGCAAGCACTTCTGCTTTTCCTAAGGGTTTCAGAAAACCACTGAGCAGAAGTGCGAGTCGATTTGACCACTCTAGTAGTAAGGTGAGCCAGCTCTGAGGCGCGGCCCTCAAGCCAAATCTCAAGGCTGAGTGCATCTATCTCAGGATCGCCACTAAAAGGAATCTGGTGCTGACTCATAGCTGCCATCATGGCATCTGGCGTAATCTAAGTGAAGAGTCTGAAGCTACACAGACGGGGATTTCCGCGAGATTGGGAGTGAGAGGGATCATGGGGGATTTTAAAACCTAAAAGAAAATGATCAGACCACACCACCAGTTTCTATTATAACATTAGAAAATATCTGATCTAAGATATGTCCCTTTTCATGGGTGGTAAGGTGAACATAGGGAGCCAGATTACAGATCTCCAAGGATTCCCGCAACCTCATTGACTCAGGCTCGGCTGGGTTATCCATGCCGATATTAAAATTTCCTAACACCAAGCAGTGCTTGTAATTGGTGGCTACCGCAGAAATAGCTTGGCTAAGTGACTCAGAAAACTTTCCTGCGTGCAGGAGGCCTGTAAATAAGAATGCCTGCTATTGTCTGATTAGCGGATGCGGTGAAATGAAAACCAAGGAATTCCGCACCATTGATATCCTCAGCAGGTAAAATAGAACATGAGTAAGTTTAAAAAAAAATTATGGTAATTCCACTGCCTCCACCCACTGGCTGGTCTGTCTTTATAATCAAGTAGCCTGGCGGGATGGCCCTAGCAATCATGTTGTTGGAGCCCTCGTTGAACCAGGTCTCTGTTACAAACATTAGATCGAGGTTGGTATCAAGTAGAAGGTCATATAGTTGTAACTCATGTTTTTTAATAGACCGAGTGTTTAAAAGTAGAGCCTTAAGATGGCCGCCCTCCCGAGAACACAAATCCAGAGGTGTGCCACCGGTCTGCCTAGTCACACTTTCCCCATTGAGTTCTCTAATGTAGGGGCCGACTGCCCAGTTACATAGGGTATGTGTAAGTAGTTTAGCTGCAGGGTTAATGGCTTTTGGAAAACAACAGCACACCCATTTACCAATGTCGCGCCATTCAGTTCTACTGTAGTACACATTACCACTATGAGCACAGGAAAAAACGGCAGCATGTCCAGCACCGGCTGCCTCCGGGACGCTGACGGGCGCAGACAGGCTTGCCTTAGGCGGGCCTTCGGTTGCCATCGGCGCAGTTGGGCAGCGTCCCTCCTTATGTATCCTGGGGCAATGACTAGCCCACTAACTTCCCTAAAATTGTGGTTCTAGTCGTCACACCTGTTGGAATGGGCGATCCCAGAGGGGCAAGATATGCTCTCCCGACCACTTCGTGACCCACCTCTCCCAGGAATACTGCCGAGTCCTAAAGTGCGGTCCTCGCCAGGGAGGACTTCGTGTCTAAGATCGTACACACTGAGCTCACACCAAACTTATGAACGGACACCACACCGTGGATTTCAGTAAAAAGGTTCTTTATCATACAGTAGAGTTTTGGCAAAATGAACACGTATTTACAAGCGATTGAGGGGATCGTAAAGTCTCAGTTGTAAGGAGTAGGGAAGCGGGACAGTCTCAGTATGGGGCCAGCACGAAGCGTACCCTGCGCACAGCTCTCAATCCTCGAGCCGGGGGATACGGAAGATGGTGGTCGTACTGGCTGCTCCACTCACTCCTCTCAAGCCAGGTCGTGTTGGTAACGTCGATGGTCCAGCCGGACCAAAGTACTCCTCGAGCCACGACGAGGTCAGCGGGCTCGATCCGGAGTGAACAGAGTGTCTGTTGGTTCTTGAGGAGCCGCGACGACGTCAGCAGGGCTCAGGGTGTTCCACGAATGTCCTTAGAGTTACTAGGATGAGCCGCGACGAGGTCATCAGGGCTCGGAGGTTCCAGTTTCTTCTTCACGAGGATGAGCCGCGACAACGTCAGCAGAGCTCGATAAGTTCCCAAGTTCGATCTTCTCCAAAATGGTTGAGCCGCGACCAGGTCAGCAGGGCTCTCTTGTCCAGGATTCAACTGCCCGCTAGTTCTTGGGCAGGCCTTGATATAGCGCAGTGGCCCTTTGATGTCCTGGCCCTCGCAGGTGGAGATCTCATGCCTCGGGGCTGGTCGTCGGAGTTTCCCGTCGGCTGGCCCTTTGATCCTTTTGAAGATGCGTCCGGGGATTCCCAGATGCCCAGGAGGGTCTGGAGCCAGCTCTCGGGGAGGCCAGAGGTGCGATCGAAACCTGCCCATAGGGGAAGGCCGGAGGTGTGAGAGAAACCAGTCTCCCAGGGGAGGCCGGAGGTGCAATCGAAACTCCTTGGTCTTATCTCACTCAGGAAGCCCTCTACCCCCCAGCCGGACATGGCGCGTCAGAAGCCTAAGGTTCGCTGGGGCCGGGGTCAGGCAAGGGCTATGGAGTCAGGGACCTCGGGAAGGGTAATGGCGGTCGGTGGCCCTGTGGGGTGATGCAGGTTCTGGGCGCCCGGTACCGGGAAAATGGGTGGCGGAAATGTGGGGATGGTCGCCCGTTGGCAGGGTCATGTAGGGAGCGGGGCAGACAGGGAACAGGATGACCAAGGTTTCTGTGTGCAGGGCTAGGCTAACGGGGTGCTGAGGAATGGGGGGAACCACGCCACGAGGCCAGGTCCAACAACACCGACATAAACAAGCGATGTTCAGTGTTGTGTATGTTGAAAATCTGCTTGTGACTGATGCACATGAAAGTATTTGTGGAGCCATAAACAATACGAACACATAATGATCGGGCCTCAGTGTGTGTCGGTGTGAGTGTACGCATCCAGGCAGTGGTTAGTTTGTAAAAATATAAGTACTGGGGCTCTCGCTAGGAAGCAGCTTGCACCAGCCCATTTCTCCTGTTAGTGCCACCTAAAACATCACCAACTACTAACCATGAAAGTGGGTAAAGAATCTGGCATAATGGCCAGAGCAGCCGACTTCTGAGCTGGGGAACCAGGTCTTGGCATCGGCTCAACATGCTGTGATTCTGTGTGAATCACTTAATCTTCTGTCCCTACCATAAATGAATGTGCCCTTAACTGGTGCTCATAGAAAGCGCCAGTGTTGATAATTAAGTGCCGGTGCTGAGCACCGGAAACCAGCAGCTCAAATTAAGCACCGCATCTAGGTGACCTGTCATAGGGTTGTGTGTTATGGAGGGTGCTCGCAGACTGAAGATCTGCACACTTTGGGTTTGTGTCTGTAGGAGATCTGTATACAATGCCACTAAAAGGACATTGTTTAAATCTCATTTCCTTGGTCTTTAAGATTATACATAATATACCGCCTCGCTTATCTCTCTTAAAATCTCACCCAATAATGCAAATTTCCCAAAATAGCATTCAGCTACTCTATAACAACTATCACTATCACTGTTACTGCATTCAACATTCTTGGATCACCTATCCTCTTGCCAAACCTCACAGTCATCTCTCTTTACTCAGCTGTCCCCTTCAAAATCACTGCATTCAGACTCCCTCAAACAAATATGTCCTTCCATAACATTGCATTCAGCTACCCACGATCAGTTATGGCATTACTGCATTCAACTAGCCCCAACCAGCCATCCCCTTCCCAAACACTGCATTCAGCTACTCACAAACATCTCCCTCCATAATACTGCATTCAGCTAGCCCCAAATAATTATACCCTTCCCAAACACTGCATTCAGTTACTCATAAACAAACATCTCCTTCGATAACAATACATTCAGCTAGCCCCAATCAAACACCCCTTTACAAACACTGTATTCAACTTCTCTCACACAAAAATCCTGTTCCCAAACACTACGTTCATCTACTCTCAATCAGGGATCTCCTTCCCCCACGCTGTAATAGTTACCCTAAATCGATTATCCCCTTCTGAAAAATAGCCTCTAGCTACCTTAAATCAATAGTCCCCTTCCCAAACACTGCATGTAGCCTCTTTCAATCAACCATCCCTTCACATACACTGCATTCAGCTTCTCTCACACAAAAACATCTCTTTCCCAAGTACTGCATACAGCTATCCTCCCTTAATTATCCCTCAATCAATTATCTAATTTTCAAACACTGCATTCAACTACCCTAGATGAATTATTCCCTTTCCCAATACAGCATTTACCTACCCTCCGTGAATGATCTTCCCAAACACTGCATTCAGCTACATATAAACAAACAAGCATCTCCTTCCATAATACTGCATTAAGCTACCATAAAGAAATGATCCTATTTCTCAACACTGCCTTCAGCTACCCTCACAAAGGTATCTTCTCAAGCACTGCATTCAGCCACTCACAAATAGTCACTTCCATATTACTTCATTCTGCTACCCTAGATAAGTCATCCAATTCCCAAACACTGCATTCAGGTAGCCTCCACCAACTATCTCCTTCACAAACACTGCATTTAGCTTCGCATACACAAAAACCCCATTCCCAAACATTGTATTCAGCTACCCTTGATAAATCATCCCATTCCCAAACACTGCATTCAGCTACCCTTCATCAACAAACTCCTTGGCAAACAGCATTTAGTTTATCACACATAAAAATCCCCTTCCCAAACACTGCATTCAGCTACCCTCAATCAACTACCTTCTTCCCAAACACTGCAATTAGCTTGTAACACACAAAAATTATCTTCTTAAACACTGCATTCAGCATCCCGAGTACATTATCCCCTTCCCAAACACTGCATTCAGCAACTCACCATCAACCACCTCCTTCACAAACACTGCATTTAGCTTCTTGCCCACACACATCTCTTTCCCAAAAGCTCCATTCTGCTTCCCTTTGTCCATTTTTCTATTACCAAGCTTTATTTCGGTCATTATAAACCATAAAAGCACAAAATATAATACATACATCACTGGATTTGGGCAATAAAAACATCAATATACAATATAAAATATAACCAGAATGCAAATGAATTGATCAAGTTTCATAACAGTTAAAAAGATGTTAAAATTTAAAAAGAAGTTAAAACAGCGATTTTATGACTTAATAGTGTTAAAACAGTGGTAAATACAAAGAGGGCGTTTAACATATGCGAGGGGAATTTAAAAACGTACGGCGCCTATGCCACATACAATTGAGGAAACGGTACACAGCAAAAACAATCGGAGGATGGGTGTCAGTTCTCAAAATTCTAAAGGCCTCCAGACACTGCCTATACCCCAAGTTCCTGCACAGTGGTATAATCCAATGCCTCCTGGCTACATTATAGCCAAGACAGAAGAAGAAATCAGCTGACTCTTCTTGGCTGTTACAAGCAGGACATCCAATGGGAGAAGCTTTTGACCATGTGTTTGTAAATGCATGAACCGGCAGGGAACCTAATCAGAATTGTGTGTATAGCTTCCTTGCCATGGATGGGTGAACCACATTAAGGAAAGACTCAAATAGATACTGGTCTTTAAAATTAAGGAAGGCAAAAGTTAGGCTAGGCCTAGTTTTGTGCTCCCTGAGTTTCAGCCAGTCTAAGTAGTCTGTACGCTTTAACTAGTTCTATCCGCGATTTTGTCGGGGACACTACTTCCTCAGGGAGAGTCCATAGGTTTGACCGGCCTAACCTGAAGCACATATCTCTTATGTGTACAAACCAGGATAGTTTTCCCACCCCTGGGAGTCCCAGAATCACCTTAAGTTCAGACTGGTAGACTGTTAATTCGGGGGTCGCCCATAGTCTACGCCAAAAAGTCAAGGGACCAATCTCCTCCTCTATGGGTCTAATCCCAAGGTCCATATGTAGGGGGATGAGAGGGGTACTTAGCCGTAGACCCAAGAGCCGCCTCATAAACTTATTCTCAGATTTGGCCAGTCCACCTGCAGGGAGATGACCCCAAAGTTCTGCCCCATACATTATAGCACTCCTGATCTGAACTTTATAAATCACGGCCAGCGGGCCCGGCAGTCTATATGATGAGTTCCTGAATGATTTTACTACTCCCCTAGCCATCTGTGCTAACCTTAAGCCTGCCTTTTCTTGCTGCGGGCCCCATCCAAATGTTTCTGACAGAGTAACACCAAGGTAATTGAAGACAGCTACCCTCTCTAGCTGGATGCCATTTGGAGCGGGATTTGGACAAGATGTTTTGCTTGGATTAAAAACCATATACTTGGTTTTTGATGTGTTGATCTCCAACCCCCTGTCTTTACAAAATAGAGAGAAACTGTCAAGAACCCTTTGGATGCCCACGGGAGCCTTGGTTAGTAACAAAGAGTCATCTGCAAACATCATAGCGGGCACCTTGTCACGGACCAGCTTTGGGGCATCATTGTTAGCTACCTCATTTAATTGGTCCACTAGAGCGTTAATAAAAAGACAGAACAGTGTAGGGGCCAGAATACACCCCTCCCACACACCTCTATTTACTTGGAAATGGGGGGTTAATTCCCCATATTTCCCGTATCACACCTGGGCAAAATTTCCAGTATGCAGGCGCTTAATCAAATACAGCAAGTAGGGCGGAATGCCCATTTGCTCAAGAACCACCCACAGTTCATCTCGAGGTACCAAATCAAAGGCTGATTTAAGATCAACGAAAATCAAATAGAGGCTCCCACCCTCTAATGACACTGTCTTCCAATATAATAATTGGAACCTAAAGATTTGGTCAATAGTGCAAATGTTTTTACAAAAACCAACCTGGTACGCACTCAGAATTTTGCGCTCGTCCACCCAGGACTGGAAACACTCCAGGACAATCCTGGCAAACAACTTCTGAGTAACGTCAATCAGGCTGATGGGCCTGTAATTAGTGGGCAGGAGGGGTGAGCCCTTTTTATATCCCAGACAATTTCAGCCCCTGAATAGGTATCCGGGATTTTCATGCCATTTAAAATGGCGTTAAATATTACCCAAAGATAGGGGCCCCAGATATTGGGTTGTTTCCGAAATAAATCCCCAGGGATTTTATCTAAACTGGGGGCCTTTCTAAGGGGAAGCTTCCTAATTGCACTCAACACTTCAGTCAGAGTGAACCTTTCAACAACTTCAAGGGTATTACCTTCTGAGGTTGACAAAGCTCCCCAATAAGCTCTAAAGTTTCCTGTGTGGAATACAACGATTGGAAATTAAATTTCCAGGCGTCTGCAGCGATGTTCCGCTCAATAGGTGAGTTCTCTGTGGAGCTATCTGTACGAACTAGGATCCAAAATGCCTTCATATCCTTTGTTATTGCGGGCAACTGCGGGGGCATTGACTATTGTACCTCTACCTTGCTCTTGGTTGCCCCTCTCCTCTCCCCGCACTGCTGGTCCTCTCGCCGCCGCTCAACGCCATCTTAGCGGCCACCGAGGAGAGGACCACAACACCCAGGCTCCTTAGCGGATCCCCAGCGGAACTCGCAACGTCATCTGTGCGCCCAGAGGCGCTTTAAAAACCGGACTGCCCCGGCGGAGCGGGTGTGACTCCTTTGTTTTTGCGGACAACTGCGGGGGCATTGACTAGCCCCCGCGTCGCTGGAACACGGGCGGGACCGCGCGCGGGCTAAGCCCGGGCAAAGGGCGGGCTCTCTGTGGCCCTCAGAGGCCTGAGGTGGCTGGGCTGGGCCACCACCTTAACGTTCCTGAGGCATGGACACAACATTTGGGAACTGTACTTAAGGTGCTTTCATTCCATATTTTATCTGGTCAATTGACTTATTACTTGTAACTATATAGTAGTAGTACGGTTGGATTTCAACACTTTATTCTTGTTACATGGGGTACAGGTATCGGGTTTAGTGCAGGGTAGGAGCTAGCGCCACATTTGTAATCATGTGGGACATGAGTAAATCGTCTAAGTCTACCTCTTCTCGTCGCATGACTAGGCTCCAGGCCGCCGCAGCACAACCCCTCCCAAGTCTTACTGCCATCGATAAGATGTTACAGAAGACTATTGGAGTGGTGGCTTCTGCAATTGAGAATACAGAGAGGTGAATGTCTATAACTCCTGCTATCTCCCCTCCCCAGGTTGGTGGGGATTTTTCACCTGGTACCAATAACCCCCCCGATTTTAGCTCTTCTATTGTGTGTTCTTTTGCGGAGTTACCCTGTGCGCAAATTGTACAAGATGTAAGCGTAACCCCAGCGGCTCCCGAGTCCCCTCTGAAATTTGCAGCCAGGAAAATCCCCAAACCTCGGTTGAGGAGTAAGAAGTGCAAATATATGAAATTAGCCAGAAGACACCAATTTGTAGCGGAGGCTGAGCTGACTCACATAGACCCCCCCTTTGCATAATATGGGGACTCCTGTCTGGGCCACACATCTTATATCTGACCTAGAAGCTCGTATCGAACAGATTATCAGTTCTTACTGCAAACCACTAACATCTAGACTTGACAGATTGATCTCTATGATCAATAATGCAGGGGGAGGGAGACCACAGCAGCGTAGGCCCTCAGGGAACTCTATCTCTATTGTGCCCACATTAATCCCTGACCCTAAAACTTTAACAGGTGATAAAAATCCACCAGCTGCTCCGGCCCAGGGTAATCAATCAATCAATCATGACACTTGTATAGCGCGCTACTCACCCGGAAGGGTCTCAAGGCGCTGGGATGGGGAGGGGTACGTTACTGCTCGAAGAGCCAGGTCTTGAGTTGCTTCCTGAAGGAGAGATGGTCCTGGGTTAGCCGGAGGTGGATGGGGAGGGAGTTACATGTCTTGGCTGCCAGGTAGGAGAAGGATCTTCCACCGGCGGTGGCTCTGTGGATGCGTGGAATGGCGGCGAGGGCGAGGCTGGTCGACCGTAGCTGGCAGGTGGGCGTGTAGAAGGTCAGGCGGTTGTTGAGGTACTTGGGGCCCTGGTCGTGGAGAGCCTTGTGTGCGTGGGTGAGGAGTCTGAACGTGATCCTCTTGCTGACGGGGAGCCAGTGCAGGTCTCTCAGGTGGTCGGAGATGTGGCTGTGTCGAGGGGTTGTCCAGGACGAGTCGTGCGGAGGCGTTCTGGATGCGTTGGAGTCTTTTCTGAAGTTTGGCTGTGGTTCCGGCGTAGAGGGTGTTTCCGTAGTCCAGTTGGCTGGTGACGAGCGCCTGGGTGACCGTCTTCCTGGTTTCAGTGGGGATCCATCGGAAGATCTTTCGGAGCATGCGCAGGGTGTTGAAGCACGATGATGAGACGGCGTTTACTTGTCTGGTCATTGAGAGGGAGGAATCCAGGATGAAGCCCAGGTTACGTGCGTGGTCCGTTGGCTTGGGAGTGGTGCCCAGGGCCGGGGGCCACCAGGAGTCATCCCAGGCGGAGGGGGATGATCCTAGGATGAGAACTTCCGTCTTTTCTGAGTTCAGTTTCAGGCGGCTGTTCTTCATCCACTCGGCGACGTCTTTCATCCCTTCGTGTAGGCTGGCTCTGGCGGTGGCTGGGTCGTTGGTGAGGGAGAGGATCAGCTGTGTGTCGTTGGCGTATGAGATGATGTTGAGGTTGTGTTTGCGTGCGATGGCTGCGAGGTGGCTCATGTAGACGTTGAAGAGGGTGGGGCTGAGTGATGATCTCTGTGGTACGCCACAGATGACTTCGGTGGCCTTGGATCTGAACGGGGGGAGGCGGACTCTCTGGGTTCTTCCGGCGAGGAACGAGATGATCCATTCCAGTGCCTTCTCTTGGATTCTGATGTTGCTGAGGCGTTGCACTAGGGTGCGGTGGCAGACAGTGTCGAACGCTGCGGAGAGGTCCAGGAGGATGAGGGCCGCTGTTTCCCCGTTGTCGAGCAGGGATCTGATGTCGTCAGTGGCTGCGATGAGGGTGGTCTCGGTGCTGTGGTTGGCGCGGAAGCCGGATTGCGAGTGGTCGAGGGATCCGTTCGTCTCGAGGAAGGTGGAAAGCTGTCTGTTGATGGTCTTCTCGATGACTTTGGCAGGAAAAGGGAGGAGCGAGATGGGGCGGAAGTTTTTGAGGTCGGTGGGGTCCGCTGTTGGTTTCTTCAGGAGGGCACTGAGCTCGGCATGCTTCCAGCTTTCCGGGAAGGTGGCGGTGTTGAAGGATGCGTTGATGATGTCCCGGAGATGGGGTGCGATGATGGAGTCGGCCTTGTTGAAGACGTGGTGGGGGCAGGGGTCGTTTTGGGATCCGGAGTGGATGGTGTAAATCGTGTGGGTGGTGTCTTCAGTGCTGACTGGGGTCCAGGCGCAGAGGGTGGTGCTGGGGGGCGAAGGTTCGGTCGTTGGGTGCGTGGTTGTTGCGCCGAAGCTGTTGTGTATTTCTAGCGATCTTGCAGTGGAAGAACGAGGCGAGAGAGTCTCAGAGGTCTTGCGAGGGAGTGATGTCGTTGTTCCCGGCGCTGGGGTTGGAGAGCTCTTTGACGATGCTGAAGAGTTCCTTGCTGTTGTGGGCGTTGTTGTCCAGTCGTTCTTTGAATGCTGTCTTCTTGGTGGTGCGGATCAGCTGGTGGTGTTTGTGGGTGGCGTGCTTGAGGGCAGTCATGTTGTCTGTGGTTTGGTTGTTGCGCCAGGCCTTCTCGAGGGTGCGGCAGTTTTTCTTGAAGTTCTTGAGGGTAGTGTATTACCTACCCAGGATTTATTTATTTATTTATTTATTTATATGCTTCTATAGCGCCTGAATAGACCCCCGAAGGGGTATCTCTGCGCTTTGCCATCCAGGGGAAACCTGCTGCTGTACCCGGACAGTGCTAATAGATAGTGGGGGAATGAAATTAAATGCTAGAGAAGAGGTGGGTTTTCAGGGTTTTTCGGAAGGACAGGTGGTCAGAGCTGAGCTTTAGTGAGAGGGGGAGGGTGTTCCACAGAACAGGCCCAGTGTAGGCCAGAGCCCTACCTCCTTGACGGGCTTTTTTAATTTTGGGAACCTTAAGGAGCTGGAGATTGCTCGATCGTAGTGAGCGGGCAGGCACATAGGGTGTGAAGGCTGTGCTGAGAAATTTCGGGCCTATCCCCAACAAGCATTTGTGAATTATACACAGGATTTTAAATTTGGTCCGCAGTCGCACTGGCAGCCAGTGCAGTTCCTTCAGCAGTGGCTGGGAGGGAGTCCTAGGTGGAACATTCTTGACTAACCTCGCGGCCGTGTTCTGGACCACCTGTAGTTTGTTAAAATGGCCTTCATTGGATGACAGAAGAAGGCCATTACAGTAGTCCAGTCTACTGACGACCAGAGCCTGGACCAAGGTCTTTCTGTGGTGATCTGGGAGAAAAGGAAACACCCTTCTCAACAGAGAGATAACCCCGAAACAGGTACCAGCAACCTGGTTGACATGATCTTTAAAAGTCAATGAGTGATCAAATAACACTCCCAGATTTCTTATGGTCTGTTTGGGGATGGGGGCGGGTCCCAGTTCACAAGGCCACCAATCGCTGGACCATGATGTTGCTGCTTCCCCATAGAGTACAACCTCTGTCTTGGTCACGTTGCACTGTAAGCAGTTGTTGGCCATCCATTTGGAAACTGCCCTCATTCCTTCTGCAAATGTTCGTTGTAAAGCAGGGGAGAAGGTCTTAAAGGGGAACAGAAGTTGGGTGTCAACGGCGTAGGACACCGGTATAAACCCAAATGATCTCACTAAGTCAGCCAGGGGGGCCACGTATACATTAAACAATGTAGGGCTCAAGCATGAGCCCTGTGGCACACCCCTGGTGAGCTCCCTGGCGGTGGATTTGTGGGAGCCCAATCTGACTTCTTGAGAACGACCCGAAAGAAAGCTCTCCATCCAGGACAGTGCCACGCCTCCCAACCCTATCTCTCTCAGACGGCAGAGAAGCAAATCGTGAGACACCGTGTCGAAGGCAGCGGATAAGTCCAATAGCACCAGAATCATCGACCCTCCACTGTCAAGCGTCATCCTGATGTTATTGGTGACAGCCAGTAGGGCGGATTCGGTGCTATGGTTGGGCCTAAAACCAGATTGTGAGGGATCTAGGCCATCCGCTGTCTCGATATAGTTGGAAAAGTGGGTGTTCACGTGCTTCTCTGTTAGCTTGCCGATGTAAGGCAGGAGAGAGATAGGTCGGAGGTTAGTTAGATCCGTCCAGGGTAGGGTCGCCTTCTTCCTGATTGGGTTTCTGCTTTCCGGATTCTGTGTTACCTCTGCCCAGGGATGGGGCGGCAGTGACTGGGTTAAGCGCTATACCGAGGGGAGCTACGGAAAGCAGTACCGCTTCATTAAATAACCAATCAAGACTCAAAAGAGATAACCCGAAGGAGGGGTCCCAACCAGCTCTGCCCAATCTCGATCTTCCGGTTGAGTCCCTACCATACGTCGTGGTCCTGGCTGGGGTCCCCTTATTAAGCCAGGGGAAAAGTGAGGATTACACTGAATTAAAAAATAAGTGTATTCAATGGCGTAATCTAAATATGCCCATCCCTCCCAATGTCTCTGGCGAAATACTGGGTGTAAGAAGGGTGGACTGGATAGGAACAGGGACCAAAACTATTGCGGGAAACTGCGTAGTGATCAATTTTAGGAGCCCCAGGGCAGTAGAATACATTTGTAGCAGGTCGCCATCCTGGGTACCCACGCAAATTGTCCCTCTGCACTTATCATTCTTTTACCCAACTCATCATCGGAGACTTGGTAAAACAAAAAGTGTTTTTCCAGGGGAGTGCATGAGTATTGTGCCACCAAAATTCGGACATAGTATATCACCCTGGGAGGTGTATCGCCCGTATTATCCTTCATTCTCCCACTTCCCACAGAGTAACAGGTACAGCGTGTTGGAGCAGGTTCATTGACGCCCGGTGTGGCAGAGACCCTCACCCCAAAAGAGTAGCGGTCATGGATTGTCAGGAGGGGAAGTGATAGGAAATGACGTGAGTTTCACCCCTAGGGATCAAATAAGATGTAGTGCAGATAGTGCAGCCCCTGGCCAATGTGGGAGGACTAAGAACATGGGAGATAAATCAGCTACCCCTGTAATAAACCGGAAGGTGATTCAAATGCTCTCTTGGAACATTGCGGGGCTACACAAAAAATTGATGTACCCGATTGGAACAACTTCATCGAGGAATTTGATGTTTGTATGTTCCAAGAGATATGGAGTTTGCTCCCCATATTTAAATCTGGGTACTCTACTTTTTATACTGCCGCAATAAGTTTAGGGAAGGGCAATAAGTTTAGGGAAGGGCAGACCAGCAGGGGGTCTTCATGTCTGGATCAAGATTGCACTAAACTGGAAAATAACTGTCCATATATCAGCTTCGGAGGATATCTTACATCTTTCAATCCAAGGGCACGAGAAAGATAGTAAGATAGATCTATATAATGTTTACGCAAGGGGATCTCCGGGGGCCCAAATGTCAGATACAATAACTACTCTGGAGCTAGAAATAGCCAATAAGCATCCTCTTTCTAAAATCATTGTAGGAGGTGACTTTAATTGCACCTTCGAACCCCTAAGCAGGGAAGATCCTCTGGGGTTAGAGGAGGAAGACTCTAAATACTGTATACCGTCTCTGACGTTAGAACCAATCAAAAAATGGTCACCAAGGGCAATTCAGATCAATGCCCTGACCCTGGAATACAACTTGAGAGCGCTTAATGGCAGGACAAGCTCAGATCCAGAAGGGGCAAATACATTTAATAGGCTAAATGGTCCATCAAGAATAGATTATATTTTATTGGACATAAAGCTCTGGCGTGATCTATTTGACATGGTGGTAACTCCATCCCAGGATAGTGATCATAACCCTTTGTGCATGAAGTTAAGGTGGGGTCCTAAAAATGGAGTTAGAAATAAAGCCCCTCTAATGCAAACGAAGGAGGTGGTCCCTTTTAACGCCAACAGCAGACTGAAATGGAATAGGGTTAAATCCCAGGAAGGGAATTTGAGTAAGATCAGGGAGCACTTAATAGAGATGACTATAGACCTAGAGCAACTGGCAGCTGATCCTGAAAGTCTTCGGGGCCCATCCTTCTCGTCAGTCTATAAGAACGCAATCGAGAAAGTGGGCCAATATTTCACTATTCATGGTAGCAGTGGTAGGCAGATCCATGCCCAGGTAAAATCAAGTAATCCCTGGTACACGGCTCAATGCAGCATAAAAAGGAAGGCGCTAACTGCAGCTTTACTTATAAAGAACCCTTCACTAGTTAGAGCGGCTAGGAAGGATTATGCTAGGTCCTTAGTGCAAGCAAAGGGTGACTGGGAAGAACAACACTGGCAGGATCATAAATCTGAGTCCCAGATGAAGAATTCTTCCTTATTCTGGGACTTAATAAATAAAGCCAGGAGAGGGGGAGCTGAGCCCATCACGTACCACATCACGGAACATCAATGGTACTCTCACTTTAATGAGTTGTACTGTGGAGGAGCAGAGCTATGTCCTCCACCACTAGTTAATGAGAATGGCGGTGGAGTATTTATAGCTCCCGAAGATCCTTTCTCCATTATGGAGGTAAAAACGGCCATTAAACACCTGACACCGGGAAAGGCGGCTGGGCCAGATGGGCTCCCTGGGGACTTTCTCTTAAATGATCCTGTATTTTTTTTTTTTTTTTGTAAAAACAGTTTTTATTGGCAGTCAAGTTCGAAATTAGTGCAGTATAAAGGATAAAACAATGCGGTAATAGCCGACATTTCAGGATAACAGTGCAGTTCCGACAAGACGCCTTTTATATAGAACATCCCCCCAAACCGTTCCCTCCCTGTGACCCACCCCCCTAGTCAGTGTGCCGTTGTCTTCTCTGTCAAGCATCCGAGCGCTAACAGAGTCACCTCCCTGATTGGAACAGTAGTAAAAGGTAAGTAGTGCATATCAATGGGGGATCTGATCTCTCAGAACCTCTATCGTTACTTGTAGTTAGTGTGTGCCTTGCCGGAAGTGGGGTACCCCTTAAAACTATACCCCTACAGTGTCGCCACTCCCTCATCCTCACTCAGTTTGCTCTCAGGCTGCTGGAGCGCAATCACCAGGGCCTCCCACGCTCTAGCCACCTCCAATGCCTTGTCGTTATCTAGGCGCCTGGCCTTTTGCAGCCGCAGCGTGCTCTCTGCTTTCGCCCACCGCACCAAAGTGGTCCTCCAACGCAAGTAGCTGGGTCCCTGGCTAGATTTCCAGTGCATGGTGATCTCTTGTTTGGCTAGTATCAAGCCCAAATCGTAAAACTTACTGGTAACGCGAGTACGGGGGGTGTGAGGGAACCATAACAATAGGCAAGCGCCCATTTCTGCGTCAATCTGCCGGTCCGTGACAGCATTCAGGCAGGTCATCACCGCCTCCCAGTAACCAGCTAGCTCACCGCAGGACCAAAACATGTGCGCGAAGTCCGCTTCCGCTGCCCTACACCTAGGACAGAGCGAAGAGGCACCTTCAAAATATTGCGAAATCTTAACTGGCGTTAGGTATGCTCGGTGTAGGGTGAAAAACTGGATCAACTGGAACCTGGCGTTCCTAGTGCCCTTCCACGCCCGCCGCAATAGCTGCGGCCATGTCGACTCAGGGATCGGTCGCCCGAGATCCCCTTCCCACTTGACTCTCAGCCCATCCAGGGGCTGCAGGGTTTCAGTCGACAGCCTCCGGTAAAGGCAGGTGACGGCCTTGTAAGTGCCAGCAGCCATGACCACATATTGACAGCACTCTGAGGTCGGTGGCTCGGTGAGCCCACTCTTCCAGTGTCTTCGAATACCGGCCACCAGTGAGGCGTGCAGCAGATAGTCACCTCTCGGGAGGTCGTAGGCGTCCCGCAGCTCTTGAAACGTGAGCAGCGACCCCTCTTTGTAAAGATCACTGAGCATCTGCAAGCCAAGCTCCTCCCATGTCGCCAGCGCAGACCAGTCGCCGCCGTGCGGAAAGGCCGTGCACATCCCTAGCGGGATCTCAGGGGCATATGGGCGAGTGGTACCGGAGCGCCTATGGCAACGAAGCCAGCAGCTACGAATCGTACGTTCCTCCAGTGTGAGCTGGGTGAGGTCCAATTTCTGGCCTAGGATTATAAAGGAGATGACATGTCTCGGAAATAGTCTGCCCACTACTCCCTCTGGACCTCGGAATTCTAAAGCCACTGCCTGGGTAAGCCACTGCAGCTGCGCCGCCAAGTAATACCACTCGAAATCCGGGGCCGCAAGTCCCCCGTCTGCCCTGGGGCGTATCAACGTGGCCAGCGCAACTCGCCGTCTGCCCGACCCCCAGACGAACCCAGAGGTTAGGGAGCGGAGTCTGTTAAAAACCGACGCAGGGATCCAGATCGGCAGAGTGCGAAACAGATATAATAATCGGGGAAGTGCTACCATTTTCAGTAACGCCACTCGTCCCGCGACCGAAAGTGGCAGTGTCCGCCAGAATCCCATGCAGCCCTGCAAACTCCGAATTGCTCTGTTGACGTTACCCTCCAAGAGGGCCAACGGCGAATGGTAGATGTGCGTACCTAGATAAGGGAGGCAATGGTATTCCCATCGTAGTTCGCCCTCCGGTTGGGAGTCATCCGTCCTCGGCGTCAGCGGGAAGAGGCAAGATTTCCTCCAGTTGACTCTCAGTCCTGAAAGGTGGCCAAAATCCGAGAGCAAGCGCTCGGCCCACGCAGGGAATCCTCAGTGTCCGCTAAAAACAGCAAACAGTCGTCTGCATAGAGAGAGATGTAGTGGGTGTCGTCTCTCAGTGGAAGGCCTTCATACGCTCAACCCATACGGGCGTGAGCTGCCAGGGGCTCAATAGCGAGCGCAAATAACAGGGGGGACAAGGAGCATCCCTGTCGAGTCCCCCGACCTACCTTGTATGGGGCAGAGATGGTGGCCCCCGTCTTGACTCGGGCAGTGGCCGCGGCATAAAGCAAGGCAGTCCACTTTACAAATCGTTCGCCCAGTCCAAAGGCCTCCAGTACCCGGAGCAGGTACGGCCACTCAACGCTGTCAAATGCTTTCTCGATGTCAATCGAAAGGACAGCGGCATCCGGGCGGCCAGCGGCATTGCCCCCCATGACCCGAAGCAGCCGACGCACACAGGTGGCGGTGGTGTGCTGGGGAATAAAGCCCGCCTGGTCGAAGTGTACCAAGGCGCGCATGTGGGTCAGAAGCCGCGTCACGAGAACCTTGCTCAGAATCTTATAGTCCGTCGTGAGCATGGAGAGTGGGCGGTAGGCCGAACGGCAGCCCGCATCGCCGTCACGCTTCAGTAAGGGTACCACCAAAGCCTCACGAGTAGTCGCAGGTAAGACCCCGGTGTCCCAGGCCTTCCGGTAAACCGCCTGCAATCGCGGAATCAGTACATCCGCGTAGGCTGCGTAAAATTCAATCGGCAGCCCATCTGTGCCAGGGGTCTTGCGGCGAGCCATGTGTTTGATGGCCACTCGGATCTCTCCCTCAGAGATATCCCCGCCCAGGCGGTCCGCGTGTTCCGGGTCGAGCCGGGGCAGCCGCACCGCTAGCAGGAACTCTTCCAGCTCCACCGGCGCACATGGCATCCTGCTCCTATAAAGGTGCGCATAATACGTGAGGAATTGATCGTTGATCTCCGATTGAGTATAAACCATGTGCCCCTCCGGGGCGGCCAGAGCCACAATCGGAGTGCCACGGGTCCCAGGACTGGCCAACCAAGTCAGCAGCGAGCCCACCTTGTCACGCTCAGCATGAGCTCGAACAAGAAACTCCTTATAGTCAAAGCAGCGCAGCTTCTCCATCGCTGACGCCACTTCCTCCCGTGCGGCCGAAACCGCTCCGTGAGCCTCAGGAGTCACGTGACCATTCCTTCTCGCGTAAGCGATTCTCGCTTCGCGCAACATCCTGCAGGAGGGTCTTACGGACTCCCGCGGTAGCCGAAATGCAGACGCCACGAACTACCACCTTAAAGGCGTCCCACTCTAGCGCCCTACTTGAAGCTGTGCCCACGTTAGCATCGAAATAGCCTTCCACCCCAATGCGTACATCGGCCTTAAATGCCACGTCCTCCAACGCCAACGGGTTTAACCGCCACGTCGGGATAGCTTGACGTCGCCTCATGCATTGGACCACTACCAAGCAAGGGTTATGGTCGGATATCGTTCTGGCCAGGTATTCGCTGTGGCGGACTAAGCACTGAGCATCCGGTGAGCAGAGAATGCTGTCAAGGCGAACATGCAGAGCGTGTGGGGGGAATAAAAGGAAAAATCCCTCTCTGTAGGGTGCTGAGTTCGCCATGCATCAACCAGGCCCCAGCTACTTTGCCACTCTCCCCTACTCTTCGCTAGTCTGTGAGCTGCCGCCTGCACCAGTGGTGGGTGAGACCTATCTAATTCCACATCCAATACAGAGTTAAAATCCCCCCCTAGCAGGACCGTATTGGCTAGGACTGTCGCCAATTTCCCAGACAATCGCACAAAAAAGGCAGGCTGTTCCACATTTGGGGCGTAGATGCTGCAAAGCGTCACATCCCTCCCATCTAGGCCGCCCTGTACAGCCACAAACCTCCCCTCAGGGTCGATCACTGTCACCAAGGGTTGGAAGGGAACCCCCGCCCGCACCCAAATCAAAACTCCCCTTGCAAAGGCCGAGTATACTGTGTAAAACAGTTGTCCCCGCCACCTGCGCTGTAGGGCCCGCCCCTCTGTTTGGTCAATATGGGTTTCCTGCAGGAAGGCTACCTGAATCCCCCTACGAACAAGATAGGCATGCACCTTATGACGTTTCAGCATGGAATTCAGTCCCCTCACATTCCAGGTCACACACTTCAGCTCAGGTAAGGTCCCCATTCACAATAGCAAGTACAGTTTTGAATAAAGAAAAAATCTTAGGCACACTGAGAACACCCCAAAACCAGAACCCTGAGACCACCCAACAGTCCCGCATCCCACCCATCCCCAGAATAGGTCCCAAACAGTAGAAACCCATCCAAAAATCTAAATCCCAAGAAGAACAGTCTCTGGTAACTACCAGAGTCCCACAATAGGTGTGAGATAGGGGGGGGGGTGGCCTGTCGCAATTTCCAACAGACCGCAAGCTACACATACCTCCCGATCAGCCCTCCCCAGCGCGCCCTAGGCGCCCCGCATCCCCACCCCGTCTATGGCAGGAGCCACTGCGCAAGGCAAACGCCCAACAACGGTTCCCCGCCCGCCCGGGTTACATGTCTCCACCCCAAACACAAATCAGGAACGCAGCAGCCTATACGATACCACTTCGGGGGGGGGGGGGGCATTAGGATCATTCGTCCAGCAAATCATCAGCAGTTCCAGGTGTGACATGGGGCGGCTCGGGGCCACCAGCACCCGACTCCTCTTAAGCCGCCTCCTCGGAACCCCCATGGGAGCCCGATTCCATCGCAGATGTCGATCCCACTGTCTTGGAAATGGTAGAGACTGCCCGGAGGGCATCCCTGCGTTCCAGCTCAGTCTGTGAGACAGAGGGTGTCCGAGGGTTCGGTGGTCGTCTCCTGGGTCTCCTGGTCCGCCTAGATCTCGGTGCCGTCCTCCGCGGCTCCCCAGACCTCAGATGAGCATCCGCGCCGGTCCTGTACAATTCCATCCAGTCCCATACTTCGTCGGGAGAATCGTAGAAGGAAGATTTACCGCCCACCATGATCCGCATGCGGCCTGGGAACAAGAGAGAGTAGCAGATACCCTCCTCCCGAAGAGCCTTCTTGACTGCCAGAAAGGTTGAACGCTGCCTCTGAACCTCAAGGGAATAGTCCGGGTAGATGGAAACCTGGGCGTTGTCCATCTTATAGGGCCCCAGTGCCCGCGCCTTTTGCAGGATAAGATCACGGTCCCTGTAGTGCAGCAAGCGCGCCACCACCGGCCGAGGAGGCCGACCCTCAGCTGGGGGCCGAGCCGGCACCCGGTGGGCGCGCTCCAGAGTGTAGAACGGCGTCAGACCCTCCGGGACCACCACGTCACGCAGCCAGGACTCCAGATAGCCCAACATGTCTGCCCCTTCAATCTTTTCAGGCAGGCCTACCACGCGTATATTATTGCGGCGGTTGCGTCCCTCTGCATCCTCCGCCCTCTGTTCCAGCAGGTGCACCCGTTGTTGCAGCTCCCCCAGCGAATCCTCCATCGCCTTGGCAGTGGGCTCCAGAGCGTCCATCCGAATCTCGGCCTGCTTGACCCGGTCCGCCAGTTTGCCGTGGTCCGCACGCAGAAGCCCCAAACTCGTGGACACCTGACCGATGTCATGGTGCAAGGCCTCTCTGGTGTCGGCGATGGCCTTCAAGATCTGCTCCAGTTGGCCCTGTGGTAGGCCCGTCGCCGATCCAGTGTCCGCAGTGGAGTCCTGACTGCTCGTCGTTCCCCCTACAGCGTCCAGAGGAGACTTTAGGCGCTTCCCCATGATGATAGCCGGTCACGGTTCTCCCCGATAGCAGGTGCAGGGCGTCCCCCCAGGTAAATCCGCCAAGGGTGCACGCCGCGCCGGCGGGCCAGCACACAAGCCCGCAAGCCCAAGGGACACTCCTCGTGTCACACACGTGTCGGCGCCGGGGGCCTCCAAGTCCAGCGGCCCACCACCAGCACCGGGCCGACGTGCCCCACAGCCCAGGAAAAAAGCTGCGAGGAGGCCCCCAGGGCGAGCCGCTCCTCCGGGTCCAGGAGAAATGCGCCCGGCAGGCGGCAGTCAGTGCGTCCACTGTGGTATGGCGACGTCAGTGGCGGGCAGCCCCGGTCCCAGCCACGGGAGGGCCGGGGATGAGCACGCCAGGCGAGAGCTGCCCCCGGGGTGCGGGTCCCGCTATGTTCTTAGGCCCCCAGGCCGGGCCCCAGCTCCCCACGCCAGCAGCAGTCAGTAGGGCACCGGAGGATCAGGCCACCTCGGGGGGTCCGCAGCGCCGGCCCGTCAGGCCTCCCGCCGTCGGCAGGGCACTCCGGCGTCACAGGGCAAGTGTTCAGTGCCGGCAAAGCACTCACCGCAAGGCTGTGCAGGATCGGGCCCGCCCCGATCCCGCGTCCCGCCTCTGGTGCCCAGCAGGCCCCCGGAGCCACAGGATATTTCCGGCCCTCTCACCTGCGGGCGCTTCTAGTCAGGCCCCTCCGGTGCACCACTTCAAGGCAGCCCAGGCTCCGCCGCCGCTGATAGCCCGCTAGTCCGGGGCTCCGACCTCCTTGGCGGCCGGCGGCCGGCCCGCCCTCACCGCAGGTCGGCCTCCTGCGCAATCGACGCCGGGGATGCGGCCGAGTGCACAGGCCGCAGAAGATGGCCGGCGCTGCCCGCGTGACCTCGTGTGCGGCGCGGCCCCACACCGCTGCAGGGTCGACTCCTCCACCACCGATCAGGCCACACTCTCCGCGGGGGGGGGATGCGGTTAACCCCAGGGCATCAGGGTCAGCAGGATAAAGAATAGCAGGATTATCGGGGAAGGCCGCCTCGGAGCTCAGAGCTCACCCGTCCATTATCTTCAACGGCCAAGCCACGCCCCCCTAAATGATCCTGTAACCTGGGCAAACCTCATCTCCCTAATTATGAACCTGATCTCCAGGGAACATCCAGTCCCGGACTCTTGGAAGGGAGCTGAGGTGGTAACTGTGTACAAAAAGGGGGCAAGAGATGACCCTGCCAACTACAGACCGATCAGTCTGATAGACGTGGTCCAGAAAGTGGTTGGCAGGGTTATTATCGCTCGGGTTGGGCTCTGGATGGAAGAGGAGAATATTCTCTCCCATCTCCAAGCGGGATTTAGACAAAAGGTGGGCACGATGGATCAGGTCTTCCGCTTTTTTGCTATTTATTGGAAGACCGTGACCATCGGGAAGGGTAGCCTGTACATGGCGTTTATAGATCTAAAAACAGCCTTTGATTTAGTGCCACGCCCTAAGTTATTACAAAAAATGGGTTTTCCCCCTTCTCTCCTGGAATTCACTATGAAATTACACGAGGGGAATTATGCAAGGGCCAGATGGGGCTCCCAGGGACAGCTCACAGAGAGGGTGGCTGTGAAGAGAGGAGTACGCCAGGGATGTGTAATGGCGCCGACTCTGTTCTCCCTCTATGTGAATGGGGTGGTGGACCACCTGAGGGAGGACCCAGCCGACGCCCCATCCCTGGCGGGGGAAAAACACCTACCCTGCTCTTTGCGGATGACACCCTCCTGATTTCGAAAACCCCTTCCGGGCTTCAAAGGTTGCTAGATCGTTTCAGCTCCTTCTGTGAGGATAGAGGCCTTACTATTAATACCTCTATGACAAAGCTTATGGCCTTCTCCCCTTCTAAGAGATTTAAGAATAATGTCTCCCTTAATGGTACCCCATTGGACTTGGTAGACTCATTCGTCTATTTGGGGGGTAAGGGTCAATAGTCGGATGAATTGGAAGGACCATCTAACCAAAATGCTTTTAAATCATAAGCGTGTCTCTGGAGTGATCCTTCGGGAGCAGCGAGAGTCGATGAGTAAACCTGTAGCCCCGGCCCTCTCGATGTATGAAGGTCAAGCATTGCCCTCGGCACTCTATGGTGTAGAGATGTGGGGGTTCGAGAATATACCTGACTTAGTGAAATCTGATAACAAGTTTCTGCGTGAATTGGTGTCCCTTCCCTTCTCCAACCCGTTAAAACCATTACGTCAAGACATGGGTAGGCGGTCTTTAGCAGACGTAGTTTGTCTGCGCCCGCTACTTTATTGGGTTCGTCTGAGGCGGACCCCAGAGCTTTCAAACTATGCGGCCGCCTTGGATGAAATAATCTCACTCAGTGTGGGTAACAAGATTAAGTGGCTAAACAGTCTTAGACAGCTGGTCCTAAAATTAGGTCTGAATGATGCATGGGCAGCCAAACACCACCCTCAAAGGATGTAATGAAGAAACTATACTGGGATTGGGTGCAGGAGGAGGGCTTACGCAGAGGTAATGGGGGTATCTTAACAGAGCGGTTCCTAGAGTTCAAGCCTGTAAGGAAACTTGAACCGTTCCTTGACTACATACAAAAACCCCTAGATAGAGCACTTTACTTAAAACTCAGGTTTGGGACTCTGCCGGTGAAGGAAATTACGGCAGGGTGGAATGCTTTAAGGTCTCCAGATAAATCCTGCCCCGGGTGTGCTGCCCCGAAGGAGTCCGTGGCTCACCTTCTTTTTGCTTGCCCAGCATATAGGGGAGCAAGAAAGACATGGTTAAAGCCGATATGTACGGAGTTGGGCCTTAGGTGTCATAAGATGGCTCTGAGGGTCTTTGTTACGGACTCCTCATCGCTAGTCTTGGTTTGCGGTGTGGCAAAATTTCTGGGTAGTGCGTGGCTGACTCGCTTGCGTAGGTTAAAACAAATGTCCTAACTGAAGATTATTTACGCACTTTATCCGCACCTCTTCATGATGTTTTTATGTTGCTAGGCTTTTATGTTTTTATTGTATATAGAAATTTTTAAACATAAAGTGTATTTGTGTACTTTTTAATACTGGTTGTTGTATGTATGGACTGATGAATACCAATGCTTATAAAGAATGTCTACTTTTATGATAAAAATATTTTATCGAATAAAGTATTACTACTACTACTACCTTCATATCCCTGCTGGTAAGTGCCTGTTTGATTGCATCCCATCTTTCAAGCTCCCAGTTCTTTTTGGCTAGCTTTATACTATCACTATATAGAGCCCTCTTTGTTTTTATCAGGGATCTATCTTTGGTTTTTATAGCGTTGATAAGGGTGCCCTTTGCCATTCGTCAATAATTATTAGACCAAGTAGATTTGGGGCTCCTCTTACCCTTGGAGTGCATCAGGGGATTGAGGTTGTTGGTCAAGCTAGTGGTCAGATCCACATGTAAAGCTGTGAGTTGAGTGATGGTATCAGGAGAATTGAGTGTCTGGGCAACCTCCTCCATCGCCATTAAAGGTGGAATAATTAAAGAATAAAGGGCAGCAGCCTTGCCTGGTGCCTGCTTCAGGGTTTCCCATCTAATTCTCCTTCTATTATTGGCTAGTGTTAGATTGCTGCCAGAGGAGGAGCTAGTAATTGAGGGACTGTAAAGATCCGGGAGCTTGAGGTCGAGTACCAGAGCATTATGGTCACTCTGGTGTCTCGGCAAGACAGCAAAGTCGACAACCCAGTGCCATATGCTTGCTTCCACTAGGATATAATCCAACAGGAATGATTGCCCTGGTCTATTAAAAGTAGGCTCTCCTGGTTGGTCTGACTTAGTACGACCATTGCATGCCCTCAGTGCATGATTTAGTGTTACTGCACTGATCTGGAGAACCAACGGAGTCCAGGCCTTTACGGAGGAATCTGCGGTTCGGGGATTAACCAAAAGGAACCCTCATCAGTAAGGGAGGAGTCAGTAGGAGTGGCTAGAGGCTCAAATTGACAATTGAAATCCCCCCTTTTAACCATTCTAGTATTTGGGGGAATTAGTTAGATAAATGTGGTTAGCGCATCTATGGTCAGAGATTCCTGTGCAAAAGTTACCGGGCGTGAATGGATGTTACTAAAGGCAATTTTAATACTGCTAGAAAAAGTAAGGAGGGTACACTGGATATAATCAGATGAAGTATTCAACTGTTCAACAGTACAGTTCAGATGTGTAGCAACCCACGTGCCTAAGCCCCCCGATGGTCTGCCTCTACCCCCCATAGTGGCTAGCACATTAAAAGTTACATAGCCCCTCATAACATGTCCTCTCTTGTCCAAGTCTCCTGGAACATACACAGGTCATAATCTTGTACAAATTGCCTCCAGTCAGGATTTTGGAGTTTACTTTTAATACCGACGATGTTCCAAGACAAGACCCTCAGTTTGTGGTCTAAGTTCAAAGTGGCAACATATACTTTATGGCCAGAGGGTTTGGGGGTTTCTGTAATCTCTGGCTCGGACCCGGAGTCCGATACACCCACGTTCCGTTAGGGAGCTATTCCTAACCATACTTGGAGGTATGAAATCAGGGGTAAAAAGGGCTAGATTGTTCGACACATCTATACTAACACCATCATAGTCTTGTGGTCCCTAATGAGGTTCAGGGCGAGACTCACCTGGGGCATTTTTAAACATGCCAAGAATACTCTGTGACTGGGTCCCAGTGTTTTTCGGTTTAAACTCTCTATTGGCCCCCGAGACCCTCGGCTAGGAGTAAGATCAGGTGGTAACATAAGTCAATCCACCTCTTCAAGGGCCCCAAATCTATTTGCTACCGCAACATTGTACTGGATTCTAGGGGTTTGGCCTATTGTTGGTTGAAACCAGTGTGTTGGAACTCTAGAACAAGGAGTCCTGGGTGGTAGATAAATACAAGAATAGAAAAAGTCCAGGGTATGTGGTTTAATCCCAGTAAGCGGTGCATAAAAACGGGAGAACTGGTCTGCCAGGATTTGGACTGTCTGGAGATTACTAAAAGTAATAACTATACAGTCTCCTTTAATTGATTTGGGGTTCTTACCAACCCAACCCACTCTTCGAACTAGTAATATCTCAACTGCCCTATCATAGGGAAACTGTCCATACCTGGTGAGCCAAAAAAGGCACTTATTCCTCAATTCCAACTGAGTTTCTCTCTGGCCTGGTTTAAATTCAGGTAAACCAGTTAGGAATATAACATAGGGGAGTGAGGCTGGGGGTAGATCTATTGTTGGAGTGGCCATTATAACTGGACCTGAGTTCTCGCTCTCTGCAGAGTTAAGCCTTTCCCTACCTAACATCTGCTCAGAATGGACAAGACTGCTTCTAAGTGGGCCTTCATTATTAGTAGCAGGATGGGAGCCCACATTCTCAGTGATGAGATTCCTGGGGCCAGAAGTAGCCCTCTGTACTTGGGCCTGGTGGATGCCAGGTTTCTCACAATGAGAGTGAGTGTTTCCCTCTTGTACAGTGCTGTGAGCCGTTGCCTGACAGCACTCGTTAGAACTGGACAAGATGGAGCACTAGAAGAGCCACATCTATCTAAAGGGGGTTGTCCTGCTCTATCTGTCTGTGAACTACAGCCTTTCCTCTCCACTACAGCAGGTAACATATTAGCGGTAGGATTGGCCTGTGAACTCAGGTCAGGCAACTGGCCTCTAGCTATATTCCCAAGGTGGAGCGGTAGTTCTTCCTTGAGAATGGCTCTCATCTCTGCCTCTACTTCCACTATCAGATTCCTCACCCATGAAAGGCACTCAGGATCTTTGTAAGAGTTGGAGGGTGGTTCTGCCACTCCCCCAAGGCTGACTGGTTCATCCTCACTGGAAATTATTTCTGGACTAATCCTTTTCTTGGTTCCTATCTCGTTACCCGTTTTACACCTAGCAGCCTTAGGTAGAGCAGTAGTCGTTCTACCTTTACAGGCTGTTGGTTTTACTGGGGAATGTTGTAAAGGTGGTGGGAATGTCTCACTTGGACCAGGCAAAGATTCTAGTGGATCCACAAAATCTGAAGGGGTACAGGGGGAGGGGAATGGGCGAGGCAGCCCCCCCACTCAAACAGTATTCAAACAATTAATGCCTCACTCATTAATACACATCCAAGTACAATCGTAGACCCGGTAGCAACACAATTTAAATGCTACCAGAAATAAATGTTATATAACATAAATTCCAAGGTCTGGACGTGTTCAATAAAAATACAATCACACAGGAACAGCACATTCACCTAGAAAAGTGTGAAGAATAGAGAGAGCACCTCACGGTAGAACAACCCGAGGGGGTTCCCGGTTGATGATTACCGGTGTACCCACTTCTCATCATTGGCAGCTCTCTCTATTGTGAAAAGACAAACGTGCACTCAACAGAAGAGTAGTGCGGACGTGAGAATAGTGAAGGAAAAACACAAATAGTGACCAACGTATCAAAACACTGATACCTGTTAGCAGTGTCAAAAGTACACTCAACAGAACCCCAAACAAACCACAACACCAAAAGAAAAATAAATCATTTGTGTAGTGGTGCTTTGCTTGCTATTGCCGTTTTATTCTGATGCAGCAGAGCACTACTTAATTAAAATGGATATTTCATATACCATAAAAGTTCCTTTCCTCAAGCCGACATGTTTCATCGCTCCTTCTATGGCGATTTCATCAGGGCATATGAGGGGTTTATTATTCTCAGTCTTTTCAACCTGTACTGGACCTGGAGTGCGCTACGTCAGCACATACCAGCGTCACTCCTCAGGACACCGTGTCAGCTGTCCACGTGTCCGAAACCGTGACTCGAGCTAGTCACAGTTACTGTAGCCGCGTCCCTCCGGCGCTTCCGACGGTCCACACACCGTGATGAAATCGCCATAGAAGGAGCGATGAAACATGTCGGCTTGAGGAAAGGAACTTTTATGGTATATGAAATATCCATTTTTAATTAAGTAGTGCTCTGCTGCATCAGAATAAAACGGCAATAGCAAGCAAAGCACCACTACACAAATGATTTATTTTTCTTTTGGTGTTGTGGTTTGTTTGGGGTTCTGTTGAGTGTACTTTTGACACTGCTAACAGGTATCAGTGTTTTGATACGTTGGTCACTATTTGTGTTTTTCCTTCACTATTCTCACGTCCGCACTACTCTTCTGTTGAGTGCACGTTTGTCTTTTCACAATAGAGAGAGCTGCCAATGATGAGAAGTGGGTACACCGGTAATCATCAACCGGGAACCCCCTCGGGTTGTTCTACCGTGAGGTGCTCTCTCTATTCTTCACACTTTTCTAGGTGAATGTGCTGTTCCTGTGTGATTGTATTTTTATTGAACACGTCCAGACCTTGGAATTTATGTTATATAACATTTATTTCTGGTAGCATTTAAATTGTGTTGCTACCGGGTCTACGATTGTACTTGGATGTGTATTAATGAGTGAGGCATTAATTGTTTGAATAAAGATTCTAGTGGACCAAAAATAGAGCTAGGACTAGATAGTTCAGAGATTGGTGGCTCAGAAGACTGAAGAAATATGTCTGGAGTTAGGGATAATCGCCTCTCTGTAAGCTCTATTTCAGTCGAGACTACCCCTATAGCTCTCTGAAGCATCCTATCAATCGAGGTTTGGGGAAGTGGTACCGGTATCATCACCGGAAGATGTTTTCTGCTACACAACCACGCTTCCCCTTGTCCACAGCAAAGGAAAAAAGTACCAATACCAAATTACCCCAAGGATAGATCCAGGGAGATCAGGCTACCCTAAGACACCCGATTGTAAGACACAGTACAAGAAGAGACAAAGGAAATACAGTCCCAAGGGTCGAATTAACAAATAACCAGTCTGTTGGTGGACAGCTGGGTGAAAGACTTAAACAATGTCCGCAAATTGTTTCAGGTGTATCGCCTGTTTGGAGTATCCCCAGATCCACCAGCTGCTCCCAATGAAGTTAAACGGTTCCCAGAAAGTCCTACCAGTGTTGTTGTCCCCAAAGCCCAAACTCAAGGGGGGTGGCCATGCCCTGCCACTTTCTGGCAAGGACAGGCCCGCCCTTGGCCCGGGAGTCGCCCTGGTGCCGCCCGTGCGCGTCCCGCACTGCGGGGGAGAGGCACCGCTATAAGCGCGATTACAGTGCCTCACCCTCGTTAGCAGCACCTGGGTGAGCAGCGGAGGATACTGGGACTTGTAGTCCCCTGTGGGCACAGCAGGCATCTGGTGGAATGGCGATACTGGCGTGAAGATGGACCCTGGGATTCCAATCCCACCAAGGTGCACGAAGAGGCAAAAGCAGCCCCCAGCAGAAGCAAAGAAAATGGCAACAGAAGGCGTCCCATGCTGTGAGGGGAGAGGCAGCGCTATAAGCGCGAGGACAGGCCCGTCCCCTCATTAGCCACTGGAGTCAAGCTATCCTGGCTGATAGCCAGAAACCGGTCCTAGGATGCTTGATTCCGGTCCAGGGAAGACATGGCTTGGCAGTTCGGGCTGGACTTTTCCCATGAGGCACAGGATCAAGACTGATTTGCATATGGCCATGTCTGAACTCCCTCCAGGGGCTCTGACAGTGACACTGCTTGTGAGAATCTAGAGAGGCGTATCTCCAATGCCCTCAATAAGGTGGCACTGCTGCTCCTGAATAAAGCTAGGGGCAGAGGGCATAAATCCGCTCCTTGGTTTACCCCCGCCTTACAACGGGTTAAAGCAGAATGTAAACGTTGGAGAGGCAGTGGAGAAAAGGATTTCGGAGCCAGGACAAACTAATATATAGGGAGGAACAGAGGAAATATCAAAGCTTGTTAAGACGGGCCAAAGCCACTCACTATAAAGCCAGAATAGGAATGGCTGAGAATTCCACAAAAGAACTTTTTAAAATCTACAAGGAAATATCTTCCCTGGCTGCTACGACAGTGCCTAGCAGGGGCTCCGCTGAAGAGTGCAATCGGATTGCTAATTACTTCTCGCAGAAGGTGAAGATAATTTACTCATCCTTCTTGGGAAATGTAATTGGCGGAACTGATTTTGAAGAACAGTTGGGAGAAAGTAAGACAGGGTTGAGACTGAACAACTTCACGGTCCCCCCTCCTGAGTCCCTAAGGAGTATCCGCCTTAGTGTAAAATCGGGC
Organism: Lissotriton helveticus; assembly: GCF_964261635.1. Classification (NCBI taxonomy): domain Eukaryota; kingdom Metazoa; phylum Chordata; class Amphibia; order Caudata; family Salamandridae; genus Lissotriton; species Lissotriton helveticus. Next base: position 1,071,713,973 of record NC_136068.1, read on the forward strand.
TCTCCTAGAGACCCTGCCCCACCTAAAGTGATGGGGGAAAGTTTGGATATTCTTGAGCCATTTATCAGACATGTGTTGGATACCTCGTTCATCCAACACACGCTGCCAGCTACCTGGAAACGAGCCATTGTTCTGCCTATCATGAAGAAAGCGAATGTTAGTCAAGGTATACTAGAAAACCTGCGACCCATCTCGCTTCTGCCATTCTTGGCTAAAGTAGCGGAGAAGGTGGCGAATCACCAACTTATGACTCACTTGGAAGACGCTAGTCTCCTTCATCCCTCACAATCAGGCTTTCGGGCTGGCCACTCTACGAAAACTGCTCTACTACGTGCCATGGAAATTATCAGACAGGGGGCTGATGCGGGGCACACCATGGCACTGATTATGTTAGATCTCAGTGCAGCTTTCGACACTGTGGCTCATTACACTCTGCTACAGTGTCTGAACAAAGGAGGCGTCTCGGGGTCGGCCCTGAGGTGGCTAAAATCTTTCCTAGTAGAGCGCAGTTTCCAGGTCAGACAGGGTGCACACTACTCCGATGATATTAAACTGGAGCAGGGAGTTCCTCAGGGCTCTGCCCTTAGTCCCACCCTGTTTAATCAATACATGTCCCCTCTGGCGGAGATAGTACAGGCCTTTGGAGTAGATGTAGTCTCCTATGCTGACGATACCGAGCTGTTGATCTCCCTATCCCAGGCACCAAAGGTTGCGGCATCTAATTTCAGAGCTTGCATGCAGGAGCTTGCCTCCTGGATGGATAAGAACTGCCTGAAATTGAACTGCAGCAAGACCGAGGTGCTGGTGGTGGGTGGTGACACCTCAAGCTGGACCTCGGAATGGTGGCCTCTGAGTCTGGGCCCTACCCCAACACCTTGTAACGAGGCAAACAATTTGGGGGTTTGGGTAGACTCCACTCTCTCCTATGACGGACACATTCAGCGCGTAGTAGGGAAATGTTGTGGAGTACTAAAAAAACTGCGGAAAACGCTGGATCTCCTCCCATTAGGGGCTAGGAAGACGATTATACATGCTCTTATTACATCTCGTCTTGACTATGGGAACATACTGTATCTGGGAGCCACGGCTAAGGGCCTTGGGAGATTACAGGTTCTACAGAATGCTGCCACACAGCTGGCCTTTATGCAGCCAAGGAGGGCGGCTTCAAAAAAGGCCCAGGACTCTTTGCATTGGCTCCCAGTCAAGAAAAGAGTTATGTTCAAGACACTACTGACCTGTCATCATATTTCTCAGAATGCTGGCCCGGCATATCTGAAAGACTTGGTCACCAGGTATGTTCCAAGAAGGTCTCTTAGATCCAGCGGGACTGGTCAGTTGGTAATCCCTATGGTAAAGAAGGCTAAAATGGGAGGTCGCTCTTTTCGGGTCCTGGCTGCTCAGAACTGGAATAAACTCCCTCTAACACTAAGGCTAGAACTAAGCTTGGAAGCTAAATTCAGAAAGCTGCTCAAAACATACCTGTTTACTGCTTAGCACCGTGTGGCGCACTGCTGTGGTAATTGCCACCCCCTCTCTCACTTAGCGCGGGGACAGGCCGAGATGGCGTAACCATGCGCTTTATACATTTCTTTATTATTATTATTGATCTGGGGTGGCTTGGTGAGCAAAATAACGATGGATTAAACCCAGATCTGTGACTGGGTTGAATGTTTTGCCATTGTGCAACATTGCGTCCATCATCTTGTGTGTTTTGCTGTTCACCCTATGTGGGAAGGGTATGCCCAGACGTGGGTCCTGTGCTCACTAAGCCACTGGAGTCAAGCTATCCTGGCTGAAGACGGCTGATAGCCAGAAACTGATCCTAGGATGCTTGATTCTGGTCCAGGGAAGACATGGCTTGGCAGTTCGGGCTGGACTGTTCCCATGAGGCACAGGGTCAAGACTGATTTTCATATGGCCATGTCTGAACTGGGGTGGTTTGGTGAGCAAAATAACGATGGATTAAACCCAGATCTGTGACTGGGGGTGAATGTTTTGCCATTGTGCAACATTCCGTCCATCAAATTGTGTGTTTTGCTGTCCCCTCATTAGCAGCACCTGGGTGAGCAGCAGAGGATGTTGGGACTTGTAGTCCCCTGTGGGCACAGCAGGCGTCTGGCGGAATGGTGGTGCTGGCGTGAAGAAGGACCCTGGGATTCTAATCCCACCAGGGTGCACAAACAGGCAAAAACAGCCTCCAACAGAAGCAAAGAAACTGGCAACAGAAGGCGTACCGCGCTGCGGGGGAAGAGGCAGTGCTATAAGCGCAATGACAGCGCCTCCCACTCGTTAGCAGCACCTGGGTGAGCAGCGGAGGATGCTGGGACTTGTAGTCCCGTGTGGGAACAACAGGCGTCCGGTGGAATGGCGGTGCTGGCGTGAAGATGGACCCTGGGATTCCATACCCACCAGGGTGCATGAAGAGGCAAAAGCAGCCCCCAGCAGAAACAAAGAAACTGGCAACAGAAGGTGTCCCCCTTGTCAATTATCCCCTTTCCAAACATGGCATTCATCTACCCCCAGTCAATGATCTCTTTCCAAACACTTCATTTAGCTACCCTCAGTCAATAGCCCCTACCAAACACTGCATTCAGGTACCCTAAATTAATTATCCTCTTTCCAATCATTGCATTGAGCTACCCTCAAATATTTGTTTCCAAAACAATGCATTAGATTAGATTAGATTAGATTAGATTTAGATTTATAGAGCGCATGGCTGCCCTGGAGCGTCCCAGCGCTGAAATTGACCTGAACATAGTGAACTAAAAAGGGACGGAATTAGGAAGTAGTAGGGAAGAGAAAGGTTTTGAGTGCTTTTCTGAATTTAAGGTGAACGGGTTCCATCCGGAGGTCTCTAGGAAGGGCGTTCCATTTGTTTGATGCATTCAGCGAGAACCGGCGGCCTCCCGTACGTGCCTTCCTCACTCTTGGGATGATGGCCAAATTTTCCCTATCTGAGCGGAGGGCCCTGGCCGACTTGTAGGGGCGAATCAGTCCTCTCAAGGCCGGGGGGCCTTTGCCCTGCAGAGTTTTGTGGGCGATGCAGAGTGACTTAAAAGTGATCCGCTCTTGGATAGGGAGCCAGTGAAGGGCTTTTAACAGTGGTTTGGCTGATGCCCGTCTCGGTGCCCCCATAAGCAACCTGGCTGCTGCATTCTGGGCTCGCTGGAGAGTATTAATAGTGGCCCGGGGAGCAGCGAGGAAGAGGGCATTGCCATAATCCAGTTTAGACAGAATCAAGCCCTGGATTAGCAGCTTTCTGGATTGAAAAGGAAGGAGGGGGAGAACCTTCCGGGCTGCTCGCAACAGACCGAAGCAGCCTCCTGCAACCTTCTGCGCATGGGTCTTGAAGGTTAGTTGGGGTTCGAACCAGATCCCCAAGCTCTTAATTTGCTCCTTGGGGGGAGGAAGGTCGCCCATACAGGGAGGCCACAGCTCAGGGGGCAGGGAGGTGAGTTGATTGCCTAAGAACATGATCTCTGTCTTAGTTCCATTCAATTTGAGTTTTGAGCTAGACATCCAGGAAGAAATGGCTGTGAGGCACTCCGGGAGGTCGGCCGGGCGGCCCCCTTGTTGTGACAGCGAGACGACGAGCTGAGTGTCGTCAGCATAGCTGATGGATTTAATCCCAAATGGGGCTACTACCTTCTCTAACGGGGCCATGTAGACATTAAACAGTGTGGGGCTGAGGGAGGAGCCCTGCGGCACCCCACACTAGAGGGGGGTGGAATTGGACATGGACCCATTTTCCCAAATCCTGAAGGATCGCTCTTCCAGGAAGGACTGCAGCCATCTAAGGGCTGATCCTGTAATGCCCAGCATGGACAGGCGATGGGCCAGAACTGCATGATCTACGGTATCGAATGCAGCGCTTAGATCCAGGAGGATCAGGGCAACCGATCCCCCTGAATCCAAGATGCATCTTACCTCTTCAGTCACCGCCAAGAGGGCGGTGTCTGTGCCCTGACCAGGGCGAAAGCCCGTTTGGGAGTCGCTTAGGAGATGGTTAGACTCCAGGAACTCTGAGATCTGCCTATTCACCACTTTTTCGGCCACTTTGCTCAATCCAGGTAAAAGAGAGATTGGGCGGAAGTTGGCCAGATCGGAGGTGTCTAGTCCCGGTTTCTTAAGGAGCGTTTTGACTCTGGCCTGCTTCCAATTTGGGGGCACTATGCCCGTAGATAGTGACATATTAAGTAGCTCGGTGGCTGCAGGGGCGATGGTATTCATGATTTGTTTTAGGATGTGCATCGGGATTGGGTCAGAGGGAGAGCCACTTTTTATGTTGGATAAGATGTTACAGAAGTCTTCCCTGGAAATGCAGCTAAATGCCTCAAACTGAGGGCAGGAAGGGGCAGAGGAAGGAGCCTCGATGGACCCTGTAGCGGAGGATTGAGGGAGGCTGTCAAGGATTTTCCGTATTTTAGCATCGAAAAATTCAGCTAGCTGATTGCATTTTAATACAGGGTCGTTATGAACCAGAGTTGGAGCCGGGACTTTGAGGAGCTGGTTGACAATTTTAAATGTTTCTCTGGCAGAGTTGGCCGACAGTCTAATTTTTTCCTCAAAATAGACAGCTTTAGAATTTTGCCGTGCCAGTTTGTAGAGTCTAAGGGCGGCTTTATATGCGGTTTTGTTAGTGGGTGCCCAGTCTTTCCGCCACGCGCGCTCCGCTCTTTTACAATCTTTTCTAAGTTCTCTTAGTTCGGGCGAGAACCAGGGGGATTTAAAAATATTGCTCTTTTTAGTACTAGGTTTAAGGGGCAGAACCGAGTCCAAGGACTTAATAAGCCAGTCGTGAAAGTTTATATCTGCTTGTAGGACATCAGATTCTGCAGGAGGTGTCGATTGTTCTAGAGCCATTGTCAGGTTCTCTACTGATAGCCTTGGCCACGGCCTTTGGAGTATGCGGGGACAGGATGCCTTGGTTTTTTCAGTATGGAACTCCCAAGAGAATGGTACTACGAAATGGTCTGACCATAGTAAGGGCAGTGGGGGTTTGGCTACGAGCTGGGGGATGTTGGAGAAGATCGGATCCAACAAATGGCCTTTGTTGTGGGTGACTTCCTTGCTTGCCAGCTCAAGGTCAAAGGAGTTAAGGTTGGTGATCAACTCCACAGCTAAGTTGTTCTTGGGGTCGTCGAAATGTAGATTCAAATCACCCAAGATCAGGAAATTAGGGGCCTGGGCGGCTGCTGATAAGGTAGTTTCTAGTAGGGAATCAGAGAAGTGTTTTAGGCTCCCCGGGGGTCTATAGATGAGGAGACCTGACAGAGAGTGAGTGGGTGAAAGCTGAATATTAAAGCTTGCGCTTTCAGCGTCTGAAATTCCACCCTCCTGCAGTCTGCAGGTCAGAGACTCCCTGTGGATTATAGCAAGCCCCCCACCCTTGCCTTTCTCCCTATTCAAACATTGAATATTAAAGCCACTGGGAAGCACAGAGATGATATCGAAGTCTGTATGGGGGGATAACCATGTCTCCGTCAGGAAGAGCAGGTCGATATTGCTGTCTTCTATCAGCAGGTTGATCTCGACCGCATGCTTAGGCAGCGATCTGCAGTTAAGGAGTGCCATCTGAAGTATTCGACCAGCCTTCTTAACATCTGTTTCCCCCCGGCTGGAAACGGGGCAGGCTGGGCAGCGACAAAAAGGGGAAATTGACCCGTCCCGCTGTAGACAACCTGGGTCGGCAGAACGCCGTAGTGACAAGAGTTCCTCCCTTGAGATCCTTGTGGGTCTGAGAGGGACCACGGGCATAGTAACTGGCCCTAGACCCGTTCTGGCCCGGACGGGCCCAGACGGGCTTGCCTCTGGCGCGCCTCCGGCGCGCCATCGGCGCGCCCGCTGCGCCCGCCCGCTGCGCGGACGGGAAACGGACTTCATTAAGTAACGCCCGGGCCGTGATTCGCCCGACCGCTAGAGCGCTGACCGTGCTTTTTCCCCAGCAATGGCGGCCAAACTCGTCGCCCTCTGGAAGCCTTTCTTCCACCGAGTGTGGCCCTAAAATCGGCCCCCGGTGTGTTTAAATGCAGGTAGGAGTAAGCCCCCGTCTGTCCCAGACAGCGTGAGTGCACAAATACAATTAAGCACAAAATTCGTTCCACAACACAATTTTTAAAAAGTAAAGTGCAATGGTGATATTAAAAAGTAAAGGCAGGAGGGGATTGCCTAACTCCCGGCTTTCCGCCTCAGGAGCGCTTAGAAGTTCGCTAGGTGCAATGTCAAGAAGATACCTGGCTTCAGCCTGCTGCTCTTATACGCCCGGGCCGAGATTCGCCCGACCGCTAGAGCGCTGACCGTGCTTTTTCCCCAGCAATGGCGGCCAAACTCGTCGCCCTCTGGAAGCCTTTCTTCCACCGAGTGTGGCCCTAAAATCGGCCCCCGGTGTGTTTAAATGCAGGTAGGAGTAAGCCCCCGTCTGTCCCAGACAGCGTGAGTGCACAAATACAATTAAGCACAAAATTCGTTCCACAACACAATTTTTAAAAAGTAAAGTGCAATGGTGATATTAAAAAGTAAAGGCAGGAGGGGATTGCCTAACTCCCGGCTTTCCGCCTCAGGAGCGCTTAGAAGTTCGCTAGGTGCAATGTCAAGAAGATACCTGGCTTCAGCCTGCTGCTCTTATACGCCCGGGCCGAGATTCGCCCGACCGCTAGAGCGCTGACCGTGCTTTTTCCCCAGCAATGGCGGCCAAACTCGTCACCCTCTGGAAGCCTTTCTTCCACCGAGTGTGGCCCTAAAATCGGCCCCCGGTGTGTTTAAATGCAGGTAGGAGTAAGCCCCCGTCTGTCCCAGACAGCGTGAGTGCACAAATACAATTAAGCACAAAATTCGTTCCACAACACAATTTTTAAAAAGTAAAGTGCAATGGTGATATTAAAAAGTAAAGGCAGGAGGGGATTGCCTAACTCCCGGCTTTCCGCCTCAGGAGCGCTTAGAAGTTCGCTAGGTGCAATGTCAATTCAACCTCTCCCAACCAACCATCCTTTTATAAACATTGGATTCAGCTACTCTCAAACAAAATACCATCTTCCATAACACTGCATTTGGCTGCCCCCAGTCAAATGTCCACTTCGCAAACACTGTATTCAGCTACCCATCATCAACCACCCCCTTCACAAGCACTGCATTCAACTACACTCAAATATTCCCTTGACAATTAATGCATTGAGCCGCCCTTAATTAACCATCTCCTTTACAAACACCGCATTCAGTTTCTCTTAAACAAATATCCATTCCCCAAACATTCCATTCAACTTCCTTTAATCAATTATTTCCACCCCCGCACTGTATTCAGTTACCCTAATACCCCCTTCCCAGGCACTGCATTCAGCTAACTTACCGGGACCCGTCTACGGACAACCCATCCAACCCAACTCTGACCCAAACCATCACGCCACACAGTCGAGTAAGGTCCTTAAAGTGTACCTCATCAGTTGCATCAGTTGGTCAAGAGGTCATCCTCATGGGTGACCTCCATCCCCTATTCAACCACTGACCCTATGCATATGCATGCCTGTAGTATAATGTGCATATCTGATCTATGGAATTGTCTATATGTTCGTTGTCCATGTTTTGCCCTATTTTTATCAATCAGCTGCAAAAAGTGTACCTTAATACTTAACTGCCTATCTCTTTATATGGTGCCTTAATACCTAACATAGTGCTTTTTAATGCTTTATTTAAAACAATCACAGTATTTTTATTTTCATCATGATTGTTCTTGTTTCCACTACGGTTATTGTTAACATTACTACTATTATATTTGGATTATTAGTATCATTTTTTATTTTTCGTTCTTCTGTAGCGCCCCCCTATTCGCGAGGTGTCAGTGTGCTTTACAGAGCAACACACTGTGGAGATATATGCGTTGATTATTATATTGTTGCAGCGTTAACTGACAAATTGAGCATGCATTGGGCATACTTTTACCAGTATGCCGGGGTGTGGGAGGTTTAGTTGTCCAGAGAAGTGTGGTTAGTTAGAGGGGGGACCTCAGAAAGGACAATGAGAGCAGAGAGAAAGGGAGAGGGCAGGTAGGAGATGGTGCACGTAGTAGTGGTAGAGGGCAAGCAACATGGGGAAACCCAGAATGCGACAGACAGCAGTGAGAGGGAGGTAGAGGCGATGACTTAGAGGCAGAGTGTAGGAGGATGGGAAGGGAGGAGAAGAGGGAAGAAGCAGCGATGAGGAAGAGAGGAGGACAGGGAAGGAGCGAAGATGAGGGAGCAGAGAAGAGGGTAAGGCATGGGAGAAGAGTAGGCATAAGGGAGGGTGAGGCGTTGATGTGATCTCATTTCAGCTGAGATTTGGGCTAATACTTCCAGCAATGTATCCTTGTATAATGTAACTGGTGCTCATGCAAAATGGCCTCAGTACCTTCGGGTGGAGTTTGAGCTGTATAAAACTGCAAAAAATAGCAAGCCTGAGGTTTACGTTTCGGGAAATGCATTCTCAAACTGTGGCAGCAAGACTAATTTGCAGCTTTAAGGAATAGGCAGAGTGGAGATGCAGGGGCTCTAGGAACAGGTGAAAAAACAACAAAGCCTCGTTATCAATTAAATGGTCTTTTGAAGAACTGTGAAATACTAGGGTGCGGCTGTGATAAGACACCAGACCAACCAGCCCACAGCAGCTTGAGAACTCTGTGTGTGTGGGGAAGCCATCTCAGCCCAGGCTGACACACACAATGGGAGGGTCTGAAGCCCTTTGAGCCGTATGGGCGTTGCACACCTGCCACAAGGGCTCATTTTTTCTACTACAGTTTGAGGATGCCATTATGAGATTTTTCTTACTTCCTAAGATTTTTCGGATGCACCAAAGGAAATTGGCCTCTGGAGAGTGAATGGCTTTAAATATGATGCATAACATCTTAATCTTAATTCTTTCCTGGGTAGGAGGGTGAATGGGGTGAGTGGTGGCAATCTAGTGCTTCCAGGACCAGAATGATGTGAGAACATTTTTGTGCTTCTGGATGCAGGCAGCCCGAGAGATGAGAGAGTGCTGACTTAGGAACTCTTTTGAAGATGGCATTACCATAGTCCACGGTTCTTCAAAGCCAGTCCTGGAGTGCTAGATCCATGCCAGATTTTTAAGATAACTACACTTATTTAAATGGGATTATCGGAAAATCTGGCATGGATTCAGCCCTCCAAGACCGACTTTGGAGAACCCTACCATAGTCAATGCAGGATACTACTATCGAGATGTTGATATTACATATGGGATAAAGTACCCTCTGCTTACATTGTAAGGTTATTTATTGTAAGTTAGTGATGATTTATGTGACCATCTAGAGTTACTAAGGAGTTGGCTAAAGGTAGAGTCCCTTATATGCCAATGGAACTCCTAGGTTACTTGCAATATCCCAATATCCAACAGAGAGTATTTTATTCCACGTAATATGTGATCACACCAATGCTAGAGATTTCTGCTTTCATGTAATGAACAATAGCTCTGCAAACAATAAATATGCTGACATAAATGGCTCCTTTCTGCTGAATGTTCATTTCAGTAAAAAAGCTCAGTAGAGCTGAAAAGCTGGTGCTTGTTTTCATTGTTGTAAACAGCAGTTGTAATTCTGCTCTTTGACCTCTTGTTCACATTGTCTGCTGCTGACGTTACAGTTCAACTACTATCAATTATTACAATTGAGCTGCTATATTTTTAAATACATGTGATTGGTAATGTTACAATTAAAGAGTAATATATGAGATAAAGTACGCCTGCCTACATTGTAAGGATATTGCAAGTCAGAAGGGGTTCCGTGGCAAAATAGAGAAATGAAGACGAAAGCCACGTTCCTTTATAAGGTCATGGAACTCTGAGGCATGTACAGCAGCGGGTACTTTATCCCTTCATCTTTCCCACTAACTACTCAAATCTTTGTTGTAGCTCTTTCATACCAAAAAGAGAGCATGTTTGCAAACATGAAGAATAAAAATAGAATCCCTAGTGCAAAATTAAACACAGCAAAAAAAGTTGTTAGCTAGGTGTTGATAAAATGTATGAAACGCAGTTGAATAGAAGTCAGTTTTAAAAAAAGGCACAGGAAAACATACAGAAAGAGTCTACATTTTGATAACGTTCCCATAGAGTGCAAAAACATGTTGCCATAAATATCTACTTTCTGCTAGGAACATGGCAAACATTTTTTTTTATTTCAGTAAATTTTTATTGAAAATTATATTTACATGGTGCAGAGGATATACAGGATATACATGGGAGATAACTGAAGACAAAGGAAAACGACCCCAGGGGGGGGGGTTAAGTAATCATTTGCAGCCGTTTGTCCCTTTTCTTCTTGCTTCTTCTTCCGTTTCTTTGGCGTTCCCCCTTCCCCCTTGCTGATTGTCCAAATGTCTTTTCGTTCCCCTGGTGGCGTGGAGAGAGAGGTATAGAGAAAGAGAGTAAGGAGAGTAGAGAGGCTCAGCTAGTTAACAAGGTAGGCGAGCTTAGTAGTCTATTCAGTGGTTAAACAGCAACCATAACGTGAACAGCCCATACAGGACACATTTTTCAGCACCGCCCACAAGCTCAACAGACCTCAGGCACAGAACCACATTTTTCCCTCAATATAAAAGTACAACTGTCTGAACTAGCAATTGCAAAAGTCATCATCAAAGGCAGGAGTGATGGTGCCCCTGGGCCAAATGGATTACCCCAAGCTATTTATAAACAAGACCCGTAGTACTGGGCAGGAAAACTGGCTCCTCTCTACTCTATCGTAGTCCACACAGGCTTTATACGTGACTCATGGCGAGGTGCAGTCATCACCTCACTCCATAAAGAAGGAGAAAAAACATTACCTTAAAACTACTGCCTCATCACGCTCCTAGACGACAAAGCAAAATACTTTGTATGTCCTGTCCTACACAATCAACTGACTGGGCGGACGCCAACCGGATAATACCAATAATTCAAACTGGTTTCAGGATGGGTTCTGGCACAATCACAAACTTCTTGGCCCTGTCCAGTCTACTGGACGGAATGGGAAATCTGAATCTCATGACTTATCTTTACTTTGGCGACTACAAGTTGGCTTTTGATTGTGTATTTCAAGGTTCCCTCCAGTCTCCTTTGTGCTATGAAGAAGGACCAGTTGAAGGCTCAGGAGGGATCTCCCATGCTAATACCTGGGCCAAGCAAGAGGTCACCCCATGCCAAAACTGCTGTAATGCCGTGCAGCTCCACACTGTGTGTTAAAAGGTACCCTATTCAGCATTACAGTGGAGACATGCAAGGGAGGGGCTCACTCCCATGCGCCATAAGCAGTGTCTAGTGTAGGCTCTATGTAGATATTTGAATTGGATTAGGCAATAGCGAGACGAAAGTGCAGCACCCCAGGGGGCTGCCAGGGCCTCAGCCCAGTCATCATCATTTAGGTCCTTAATACCTCCCTCCCAAGCCACCCGCAGTGTTGGTACAGTGGTATGGCTGTGTGTTACTAAGGCCTGGTATAGCTGTTGGATTTTGTGTGGGCCCATCTCCCCCAGTAGCGACTCACCCACCAATTGATTAAACTCCGGCTAATCGGCTAAACCCTGAACATAGGGAGCTAAGGCCTGTCATAACTGCAAGTACTTATAGAACTGACTGTGGTGTAGATAGTATTCCTCTTGCAGGCTTTGGAAAGGCCCAGGAAAGTCCCGTACCACAACCGGAGCTCCCTTATCAATCTACTACCCAACCCATGCGAAGAATGGTCTGCTGCCACATCTGAATAACCACCCATGTGGCGGGAGGCAAGTGCTCCACTCCCGTGCGACTATAGAGGAAGTCCAGGATCGAGCGGGCATCCATTGCCCACCTCTCCACGGCGTATGCGGGATCAGCCTGATCAATGTACCACCACTCATTGATAGTAAGGAGGGTGAGAAGTAGTGCAGTAGGAATGTACTTCAGTAGCTGCAATCCTTCCACAGAAGGTGGACTGGACATGTGCGGAGAGCCACTCGAAATGCACCACCCCCACCCCACAGGAAGTGATTGAGGACTGCGTTCACTTGTTGGAACCATGAGTCTGGGATGTTGTGTGGGTAATTTATTAACTTATATAGTAGCCTTGGTAAGGACACCATTTTGAAGATGGCGGACCGACCCACAGCGACAAGGGCAGAGGGGACCAAGTTTTCACTTCGTCTCGAACACAAGACAGCAAGAGACCAATGTTGTGCTGCCATGAGATAGTCGGGTCTGGGGACCCCCAGATATTGAATGCCCTCAACAGCCCAGGTCAGCTGTGAAGCCCATGCCGATCTCCCCTGGATAGTGCAAACCCGGAATATTACCAACTTCGTCTGGTTCATGTACAACCCTGAGGTCTCTCTGAAGACCCGCAAGATCTGCAAAATCCGTGGACCACAGAACACTGGGTCTGTAAGGAAAAATAGAACATTGTTCACGTATAAGGAGATTTTGTCCAATATTTCAGCAGTCCAGTCAAACCCATGCACCAGGGGGTCCCGCCTCACCCATGAGGCTAGTGGCTAGATTTCAAGTGCAAATATTAGGGGGGACAACAGGCACCCCTGTCTGGTGCCCCTGCTTACGGGAAATGAATCAGATACTTCACCCACCACATGGACAGACCCTGACAAGTTATGTTATGTTATGTTATGTTATTTGTATTTTTATAGCGCACAGCTGCCCCAGCAAAGGGGCGTCCTGGCGCTTTGACAGACGCTGTAACATAACACACAATAAAAAAAGAATTTAACTAGACACTAGAAACAGGAAAGTTTTAATCGCTTGCCTGAATGCGAGCAAATCCTCAAGAGCTCGGATGTGTACCGGGAGCGAATTCCATAGGCCTGCCGCTAACACCCTAAAGGAACGGCCACCCATTCTGCTCAACTTAAAGCGTGGACAGACAGCCAAATGAAGCCCCTCAGATCTCAAGGATCTCGAAGGTACATAGGGCGTGAGTAGATTGGCGAGTGCCGGCGGCGAAGAAGATTTCAAAATTTTGAAGGCCAGACACAGCGCCTTGAACTTAATTCGCTGTCTGACCGGGAGCCAATGCAAGGCCGTGATGGTACCAGACACTGAACAGTGTCTGGGAAGGCCCACAATGGCTCGTGCCGCGTCATTTTGTACTCTTTGGAGCCTAGAGGCCTCCGTTTGATTCACCCCTAACAACAGTGAACTGCCGTAGTCCAGCCGAGATAGTATCGAGGCCTGGACTACCAGCTGTCTGGTAGGGGGATCAAAGTACTTTAAAACCGGCCTAATACCACGCAATATTCCATAGCACGTGGCCGCCACCTTCTTGGTGTGGTCCCTGAAGTTGAGCGCAGAGTCCACCCAGACTCCTAGATTTCTCACTCCAGCAGCAGGAATAGGAGTGACACCAAACTCTGATGGCCACCACTGGTTACCCCATAGTCCTTAGTCCATGTATAAGAGACAATTATAAGCGAGGAAGTGTGAGCCAAAATTGAAGGTCTGCAGAAGGGTAAAGAGGTTCTGGGACTCGTTTGACAAAATCATGATAAACTGTGCCAGGCTGTCAGCCTAGGAACAGACACTGACATTAAAACCTCGGGCTAACCTGGTACCTTGGAAACTGTATTCTGACAAAGCTATGACAAACTGGGCCAGGCTGCTAGCCAACGTACAGACACTTACATTAGAACCTGGGCTATCCTGGACCACCAGAACCAATTGAAAAAGACTGGCTGTGCACCTTCATGATTCCATAACACAGATTGATAATACTTTAACCTGCATGCCCGCACTCCATGATTTACGAGTCAGTCTGATAAGATTCTAACCTGCACATTTTGCACTTGAAAAATATCTCTGGTTCCTAGGACCTACCAAAAAAGTTGTGACACCTGGGCTAAGCTACTAGCCTGCGAACAGACACTAGCAGCAAAACCACAAGCTATCCTGGCATATTCGAGCTCTCTGACAAAGTTGCACGCATGAGCCAAGAAGAGCTGTGTGACATTTTCAACCTTTTTGAAACAGCTTGTTAAAACTTTTTTACCTTGGACAATTGCACTTTAAATCAGGTCTTTGGGAGGCCTCCAGACATGTCACGTGCTTGACAACCTCCAGACAGCATTTGTGCACCTTAAAAAATCTAACCTCGTATGATTGGACTTTAAAACCACTTCCGGTCCCCTAGGACATTCCGAAAAAGTCATGATGCCTGGGCCAGATTCAGTGACAGCTGGCACGGATCGGGGGTGGAGGAAGGGTGAGAGGGGGTGTAAAAAAATCAACTTACCTTATAGTCGCTTCTCTCCTCCATCATCACTCACATCAGGCCTGAAACAGGAAGCACCAAGGCTCCCTTAAGATAATCACAACGCTGCAATGCTGCCTTGTGATTAGTCTGAGCACCGTGGTTCGAAGCTCAGCCAGAGAATGGGAGCCTGTGTATGGTCTCCACCCAGGCTGTAATCCAGCCTGGGAGGAGAATATGCACATTGCGTATGACTGTTGGTTAGCCCAAGACAGCCGGCCAAACATTCATGCACACTATAGCTCCGCACCGCTCCGGAAAGACATTTTTTACCTGGCGGCTGGCAGGGGCGAGAATGCAGCGATGGCTTCTCTGGTAATCTGGAGACCGGCAGTTTGCTGGGACACAGCAAAGAGGAGGCGGCGGCGGCTTGAGGACATCGCGGGGCTGCGCCTCTACCAATGCAAAATGGCAGCCTCCTTTGAGACGCGGGCCCGGAGATGAGGGAGCCCCCCCCAGGAGGAGTGTAGAGCACCGGTTGCCAGCGGATGATCGCGGTGTGAGAGACTGGGCCCCAGTGACTGCGATCATTGCGGGGGTGAACCTGTAAGCATCTGTGACCTCCTTGAGCCCTGGTGAGAGCGACCTCCCCAATGTGGTGGCACCTAAGCACTGTACCACAGAGGATTCCCCTGCCCAGTAGGCGCAATAGGGATATTGACTGCTTGGGGGGACATCGTGGGATCCTGGAGTGCACCAGAGGAAGTGGGGACCCCGGAGGGACCTCCCTGACCCCATGCCTGACCTAAAGATGGCGCCCAGGGTCATAGACACCAGAACACTGAGAGATCTGTTTATCTCAGTGCTCCTTTACCAACGGGGCAACCCGCTGCCGAAGAGTTCCGGAGAATCAGGGGGTCTACTCAGAGGATAGGGGGGAGTCTGAGTCCAGGAGCCCTCACAGCTATCCATATGACAATACGGCCCATCCTCTCCAAAGCGGGAGACACGTGCGTGAAAGGGAGAAGTGTGGGAGCTGACCATATGCCGCCCCAAAAAGTGCAGTCCAACAAGGTATTCAGCTACTTTGGGACCTCCAACACAGGGGACAGTCAGGAGCCAGAGCACAATCAGGAAGCGGGAGCCTCACTGAGGCTGCCATTTCGTCCTGATGCAAAGACAACGCCGGGCAAGATGGCCGGACGGCCGCAGCTTGAGGGTGCACTTCAGTCTCCAACTGGTCCCTCACCAGGCACGAACAAAAGCTCCGAGTGGCGAGATCGATGCCTTGCAGTGCTAGTTATGCCCGACCTGCCTCTCCGGACTGTCTGCCACCCTTGAGGCCTCATGCCCTGCGGGGCCCCACCGGCTCCCCTAGGAATGCAACAGAACTGGCGACTGCACAGAGTACAGCTCATCCGGTGAGTGCAGCTGCGCTTGCTCCTGTGCTCCCTCTTTCCAACTAGAGGCCTTGCTGATCCCTACCATGTCACCCCCAGTGGGACTTCTTTTACATCAACCCTCGTAGCCTATGTATCTATTAAAATCTGTTTTTACCGAACGTTGAGACCTGAGCAACATGGCTGATGCCCGGTGGAGTTGCTAGACAACTAATGATGGGATTGGCCCTGGTTTTCCCCCTCGTCCATCACCTACCCAGCCAGACATTAGAGACAGTTCTTCCTCGTCTCCCTGTTATTGCTCCTTATTCCCCTCCTTTCCCACAAATTTTCTCAACCTCGTTGTTTATTTACTGTACATTACTACGCTATTGTAACTGTTGTAATTGGTAACGCAATGTTCCTCTGTTACAGCGCTATGATACCTCCGGGTCTAGCCAGCGCTACATAATCCTTTTTGATGTACCCTGTAAAGCAACAATCCTCTGGTTAAGTGCTCTGATACCTCCGGGCCTAGACAGCGCCATATAACCTCCGCAGATCAAATGAACTAAAAATTGGTTTTCCTGAACGCTGAGACCTGAGCAACATGGCTGATGACCGGTGGAGCTGCTAGACAGCTAATGAGGAGATTGACCTTGGTTTCCCCCTTGACTATCACCTACCCAGCCGGACTTTGGGCACAGTTCCTCCTCGTCTCCCTGCTATTACTCCTTCCTCCCCTCCCTCCTACAAAGTCTTGAAACATTGTTTATGTGTACTGTATCTTATTATGCTCTTGTATCTGATGTAAATTTTAACGCAACAATCCTAAATGTAAAGCGCTCTGATACCCTCGGCTCAAGTTCGCGCTATAAAAAAACTTTATAAATACAATAAATAGAGCAGCCCTGCCCCGCAAAGCTGCTGTAGCAGGAAAAAATAAAATGATAATAATGTCGCAATATTATCATTTTATTTTTCCTTTTTTTACACTGCAAAAAGCAGTGAGGTGACGCCTATCCGCCTTCCCAGAGGAGCAGCCACTGGCCAGGTTGCTAGCCAATGAACAGGCGTTAATATCAAAATCATGGGTTATCCTGGCACCCTGGAACATTCCAACAAAGTTGCATGAATGAACAAAAGACTGCTGTGAGACTTTTTTAACCTAACGAAACAGCTTGCCAAAAATGTTACCCTGCATACTTGCACTTTCAACCAGGTCTATGGGAGGCCTTTAGACAAGTCACATGCTTGCCAACCTCCAGACAGCACTTACAAACTTTAAAACAGCTTTTAACTTGTTCGGGCCCATACCCACTAAATGGCATAAACGCTTGATGTTTCCTCTCTTCTGTTCTGTTTTATGAATTTTCATCACTGTTTTTCTCTATTGTAAGATTTTAATTAATCAATACAAATAAAGTTACTACCTCGCTTGGCACTGTAGAGTTAAAAGAAACAGAGCTGAAGAAAGAGAACAAACGTTTCCAGCTTCTTTAATTGTGCTCTGTGACCTGACCTGCCTTTCTCCTTGGCTGCTGCCTTTGACAGCAGGCATTGTGATATAAGAAAGTCGACTGCAATAACTTATTACAGTTGAGTTCTGTTGTCTTTTTTTTTATAATTGGTGACTATGTGCGTCACAAGTCACTGATTATAAAGAAATTAGAGACAGGTGTTTATACAGGGATTGCAGAATCCCATGTATTATAAGGCAAATAGAGACATGTTCAATACATGGATTGCAGGCTTCCATGCGTTATACTACAATAACAATGGCAATAATGATACTTACCCCCAGACCTAGCCTCACCCCTAGACCTAGCCTTGCCAAATTACCTGTGGCAACCAATTTAGTGGCTTTGACTGACAAACTAAGAGTGGTTTGGAAAGGTATCGATAACAAAAATCTGTTTTCCAACATGATAAAAGCCCATCCATTGCTCATTGACACCTGTCATTCAGCGACCGTAACCCAGAGGTCATTCATGCTTTTATGTGTCTGTGTGCTGGCATCAAACAAATTATCTCCAGGCCTGCATCAAACACCAGCCAGTACCCAAGTTCAATAGTGCTTGCTCACGAGCAAATAAAGTACTCCGTGCAGCCTTGATAGCAACACCAAGGGATGTAACCCTTGTTAAATCCTTGAGGTCCCATTACAAACAAGTTGCTAGACAATGAATAGATGAGCTCCTAAAGGCTTGTTGGGATAACCTTGCCTGTGCCACCACACTCAATGACGGAAATGGCTTCTGGGCAGCAGTTAAAGATTTGAGGTCTGTGGGCATCACCCTGACTTCCTTAAGCTGCAATATAACTAGCGAAGCCTGGGAGGCCCACTTTTCCAAGATCTACACTGCCCCACCCAAAAACGAGGATTGTTTAAATAACCCTGTTGTCACTCGGATCTCTATATCCGTGTTAGAAGTTGAGGAAGCCATCCACCAAAGCATAGGCAATAAGGCTCCTGGGCCTGACGGGCTCTCCATCAATCTCACTAAGTATAATCCTGAATTCTGGGCGCCTCTCTTACTTAATGTTTTTAATAATCTAACAAGCACTTTTATCCCGAGCACTTGGTCCACCAGCATCATTGTACCTATTTTTAAAAAAGGAGACCGATCCAACGCCAGTTGCTACAGACCGATCTTCCTGACTGATAACACACTGAAGATCCTCGGGAGGATCCTGTTTAACAAAATAAGGTCATGGGCAGAAAGGAAGCATATTTTAAATAAGTGTCAGCTAGGTTTCAGAAGCAAACTGGGAACAGTGGAACAATGCCTTAATTTAAATTTGATTGTTGGCAAATACACGATAGCCCGGAAGTCGCCCATCTACCTGGATTTTATGGACCTCACCTCAGCCTTCGACTTTGTCAACAGGTCACGTCTGTGGACGGCCCTTTTCAAATATGGGTTGGATCAGGTACTAGTTTATTTTTTTAACATATTTCCACAGGGACCTGAAGGCACAGGTAAGGATTAGTAATGACGGGGAGGTGTCAAAGGATATCGCTATTGGCAGAGGGGTCAGGCAGGGGTGCGTACTGGCCCCCCTCCTATTTATTCTTTATGTAAAGAAACTTCACAACATACTGTCAGAACTTACTACTGATGTACCGAGAATTAATGGTAACGTACTTTCCGCCCTATTATACGCGGACAATGCGGTCCTAATGGGCCGCACCCCGAACGCATTACGCACTTTAGTTAGGGGTTTTGTAATTTTTATGGCTGATTTAGATCTTTGTGCTAATTTTAAGAAATCCTACATAATGACCTGCGGCCCAAACAAGCATCGTTTTAATTCAATTACCTCAGGCTCTAACCAAATATTACGCACTTGCACTTTCCCATATCTGGGGTTAGTATTTTCCGATAATGGCTCTTGGACAGCTCACACTGCCCATAGCAGAAGTAAATTCATAAAAGCTATCAATTCAATTTTGAGCCTCCCACAACCAAAGCAAGCTGAGGTAATACTATCTATAACCAAAATCTATAATAACCAGTGTATCCCCACCGCCACATATGGCGAGGAACTTTGGGAGTTTACAAACTGTGGTGGAATACAGAGAGAGGAAAATAGATTTTGCCAAAAACTTCTCGGGGCACAAATCTCTTTGTCAAACTTTGTGTGCCACAAGGACTTGTATAACATAGAAGATTATATTAGGTCATGTCCTGCTATATTTTGGTTAAAGGTTTGGCAAAGCACGGCAGCAACCCTGACGAGGGATATAATAGTAGATTGTCTTAAATCTGATAAGGTAGGGAACACACCCTGGCTTGCTACCGTCAGAAAAAGTTTAAGTAGCGTGAACCTAGAACACGTCTTTCTTAACCCAACTGATCACGAGGGAATAAACAAAAAGATCTTGATGGATGCATTATATGAATCATATAATAACGCAAGATACGCCACACAGCTCCCAAAATCAACTGTTGCTAGGTACATGTTGTTAGTGGACGCTAACAGCCCCCGAAACCATATCCCATCCATGTATCTCCTGAAGAGCATAGGTCGTTGGGAGAGAAGCTTGCTTTTTCGCCTCACGGCCGGCACTTTAAATATACTCACTTTGTTTTCCTTTGGGTTTTAACATCAAACTCGAACAATTGCCCTTGTGGTATTAGTATCAACCAAACGATGTTACACTTTTTATTCTTTTGCAACTTTTATCAAATATACTCAAAACAAATTTGATCCCGTATTTTAAGGCAATCACCAATCTTGATTATAAAATAGCCTATTCGAAAATTCTTATGCTTGAGAGGGATGCATTGATTTTTCGAGTAAGTTCTTTTCTGAAAGTGGCAGTTCGCTCATTGTAATGAGGTTTGTTTATATTCTTTCTTATTGTAGTCTGTTCTTCATGTTTATTACTATGTCATATGGAACCTGGTATCCACTCCAGGTTCCTCGTGTCACATCGTTGCGGAGAGTGTATCTTCAAACATGATTATGTTTGAAGATGCATCTCTCGTGGTGCACTTCTCCAGTTGATCCAGCAGCTGTTGTAAACTCACTCCGCGTATGGATCTTCAGGAGAACGGCAGCACTCCCGTGATTTGCTGAACATAAAGAATAAATCTACTTTATTTGGATTTACAACTTCTTCAGCTTCATTCTTCATTCCAACATTTATTTACAAAAGCGATACTTTACACTCACGCACTTCCATGAGCACTTTGTAACACACTTAAGACCTTTTTCGAGCACATAACACCATTTTGTCATACGATCTTATGAATACTTCTTGGCATGAAACATCAATGGATAGTGTCATTCTTGGACCGTAATTAGTTTACGAAGCTTATACTTAACTGCACCCCTTGTCAACCCCATATCATGTTGCTAGAATTATTTACATTTGACTGCACTTCATCATAACAATATGCTGCCACCTGTTAGCTGTACATCTGATTGCACTTTACCATAATAATATGTTGCTATTCATTAGCTGTGCATTTGACTGTACAATGTTCCCAAATATTAGAGTTGTACATTTTTCATGATTCATTGTTATCCATGACACCACTGCATTGCACATTGAGCCCGAAACTTTCTAAATTACCTGGAAGTCTCTTTTTTCCATTGTTTTTATCCATTGTATTTACGTTGTATTTTTAATATCTTGTATTGTTGCTGGGATCTTCTTGATATGTGCTTTTATGGATGTTTATATCAGAATAAAGATTATTTGTATTGTTTTGATAATACTTATGATAACAATCAATACAATTATAGACAATAATAAACACAAAAACAGTCTGAGCAATAAGTACTATTAGTACATAATGTATCGTAATTATAGAAATATTTTTCATACGAGTCGAATATAAAATACATAGTAATAGTTCATACTAACAAAATTATTATCAGATACACACCATGATTAAGAGATTTCTGTGATTTTGGGTTATCATCAGGTCAGGCTTTCTACCAACACCGTGTAAAGCATGTCTGTGTTATGAATAAAGGTGAATCCTTGTGTCAACATACCTGTGTGATTGCGTTAATGCCTTGAAATGCTCCTCATTTCCTCTTGTACAGGTCTTGTCTTCTGATGTGTTTGTCTCTCAGGAGTGACATACGGTTATAATCAAACTTTATAAGTTCCAGACCATATTGGGAGTTAAAGATTATAGAAGTTATAGATATTTGCATACACTACTGACTGTTCTAGACATTGGAGACCATTATATACCAATGTATCAAAGTTATATAGAATGAGTTACAGAGGTTAAAGGTGTTTCAGACGTTTCAGACCATTATACAAGACTGATCATGGTACTAGAAGCTACCCTGCCTCTAGAAAGCTAGAAAGATTTGGATGATGCGACAAGGAAGAGTTTCATCAGAGAGAAGCTTTAGGATGAGGATGTGCGCAAGTGGAACCAAGCAGCTGCAGCCCGTGCAGATCACAGCGGTGGGGCCGGGTTGGGGGGTGTCCGACAGACGATGACGAGGGAAAAATAAATATTTATTTCATTTTCCCTCTGCATCGTCCCTCGAAATCCCCCTTGCCTCAGCCCCACCACCCCACCGCTGTTAGGTGGACGGACCCCGGCTGGAACTAAGGGTAAAACCTCGCACTTAAAGTTGCTAACACTGATGGAAGAGTTTTTAGGATTCCCTGTGGATTCCCCAATGAAGCTGAGGAGATTATTAAAGTAGTCTATATCCATGGATTAGCACCGTGAGTTCTAATGAAAGAAAATGCAAGTAGAGTCTGGTGACAGGGATGCATACCTCAGTTGGAAGACAGAAAAGTGATTGTTATAGTTCATTAGCATTGAATCTGTGAAGCAAGGCAGTGCTATGTTAGGAGGTATTGTCAGAACTCTGTTTAGCAAAGTGCTGGCCGGCATGTTGCAAGATGGCTACACTCTGAAAACACCTCTTACTCCCATTTCTACAAATTAAACATTAAACTGTTAAAATCCCATTTAGAGTCCCAAATCGCCTGGGTGTTATAGCAATATTTAAGGAGTTTTGACTGTACCTTAACTTCTCCAAAGTGACCCATATTGCCCAGCACGTCACTTCATGCTGCTGATCAATGGCTTCATTTTTAGGTCTCGCTGAGCCAGCGCATGCGCTGCTCTGCAAGACATTTAGTTAGTGGCTTTTCAAAGTGCTACCACAATCTTTTCCTGGCCTCAAGCTTGCGTTCCCGAGCGCGTTCACCCGTGCAGCCGCCATGTGGCTTTCATGGCTCATTAAGCCTTGCTCTCCCAAGCACCTCGCTCTGCCCCTCCCCCACCACAGAGCGCGTCCCTGCCATCACTTTCGCTTTCACGGCCGCACGGCCGCTTTACTTTCACGGCCGCAGGGCCAATGCTTGTTGCTCACTCTTCTTGTTTGGAGAACCGGTGAGTCTGGAAGTAATTTCTGTGGCTGTGATTAGACCTAAATCTTTTTCAGTGTTGTGGCCAAACTGTACGTTTAACTGCATGTAGAGTGGCTCTACCTTACACTGGTTGTCAAAGAGTTTGTGACTAGTACGTTTTTTGGTAGATCGACTGAAGAACGCCCTCAACGCGTATCCTTCTGTGCGTACTTGAAGCAGGTAGCCTTTATCGCTGTGTCCTGTGGCGCAGCATTGCAGCCGTGTTCAGATAACTGCTGGGCATAGTCTTACTCAGTAATATATTCTTTCCAGGCTGTGCGGCGCACCTGTCTCCAGTATCGGGTCACAATGCCAGCCCATTGCAGAGCCGGTCTCTCTGCGCTCTTCTCCACCTGCAGGTTCTCTCCCAAGGTCACTGCATTAATTCCATACCAGGCGGCACCTTATCGAGCAGCTCCTGTGTCACACTGCCTTTATCCTGGGAGATATTGGGTTCCGTGCAATTCGCTGATTTGAGTGGTGCTGGCACTTGACACACCCCCACCCCTAACCCTCTCTCCTACATCTACTCACATGCTGCTTCTCCCACATGCTCTGTACCACCTATTCCTGCTCCAAATACCATCTTCCCCGGCTCTGAACCTTACCTTCACGTCTCCGACTCTGCACTACTAGCCCCTCAGTACACCCAGTGTCCAGCATTGGGGCACGATAGCCGCTGGTTTCCATCGTAAATTGAGTGCCAATTGTGTGGATTGGTATAATCCTTCATTGTCCGCTTTGTCTGGGACTCCTTCAGTGCACTCAACTTCTACATCTGTACTGGGGATACAATACTTCCATACAACCTCTATAGTGAGGTTTGCTGCGTCTAGTGTGATGGGGGTGGGGGGCTGTGTGTCTGTCACCTAATGCATGCATTGAAGGATCTGTGTATGACGCGTGGCTACAGGTTCGAATGTCAGTGAGTCCAATCAGCCATTTGACTTTCAAGGTCGATAAAACGAGTAGCATTGAGTAACAGTATACAGACCTACAGGTGAGTGGAGCCACTATACCTCTTGAAGTGAAAATGTGCCTTTCCCTACATACATACCACTTATGCCCGCCACTTCAAATCCTTCCTATATAGTTTGTTTCCCATAGAGTTTGTTTTCTATAATGCACTGCTCTGTACACCACTCATTTTGAAGCTGTACTCCTTCGCCCACTCTTTTGAGTGCTTTGCACCTTAGTTATCGGGTGCTCTCCTCCGTGGAATGCCCCTCGAGTTCCCAATTCCCCTTAATTTAGATCTCTGTAGTTACTTTGAGCTTTTATGTAGAGTTCAATGTCAGCCTGTCAGTAATTTCAACACCTCCAAGTGATATCGAAATTGTGTGGGAGATCTTGGCGATTGCAGGACCCTCCACTACCTGTCACAGCTTGGGAACGTTTGGTGTGGGCAAGGGTTAAAGAGGAGTTTACGAATGCCTAAAAAACCTGGCAAGTTTGACGTTCTCAAATGACCATTAGCCAGCCTTTTCGTGAGGATTTACTATACCCTAATTGTACCCAGTAGTGGCATGTTATTACGCTGTGCTAAAGCCACTTATGCTTTCAAAGTATCCTTTTATGGATTCCTGGAAGGCTTTATGAACCCGTATCATGGTGTTTGCAGATGTACGGCTCAAATGACACTCTTCGTGTTGTTTTAAATCTTTGAAGTAGGTGGCTGAAACAGATACTAAGAGGAAGAGTAATGCAACGTGTGTGAGTCTATAAAAAGCACCAGGCTTCAAAACCAGGGTTTAGCTACTTAATATGTACTTCCAATCCCCAGAATCCATACTTTCGTTTTAATCTGTAACTGACAGTGAAATAGTTATAAGTCTGAATGCTCTTTCAGTGTTCCCCATATAGACAACACTACCTAAGCTGCTACTCTTCACCCTCCCTAGTCCTAACAAGCATTGGCATAGCCAATAGGTCTCACCTTTGGGACCTTATAAGTGTTTAGTTATCGAGCACAATATCCTTGGTGCAACAACATCAAGTGTTGCATGGCTACACACTTATAAGGTCCCAAAGGCGAGACCTACTGGCTATGCCAATGCTTGTTTTGCATGGCTTGACGATTTCGCCCTGTTTTCAGTCAGTCCACACCTACTATGATCTGCCTTTTTTATTATGTTCTGCTGGTGTCTCAACAGTTTGTGGCAAATTGCCAAGTTACACAAAGAAACAGTAAGAAAAGCAAAACCCTTTTAGCTGAAATAAAGTTAAGTATAACACTTACCAAGCTATGGGGATAAGACAGCATTCAGAAGAATCATTAACAATGCAACAGTGATAATTTCAGACATGGAAAGGAAAGAAAAGGCTATGACAATACTCCCAATACCATTATATCTGCTGCTAATGTAGTTTTATCAGTGAACATTTTCTTACAGAGATTAAAAATAACTGTAGATACTGCAACCTCCATATTTCTGGCCGGTGCATTGAAGTCAAATGATGAGGTTTTAAAGCAGAAGTTTGCCTGACTTTTTGAAGTTGACAACTCTCAATATATCTTCTCAGTCTTTATGCTTCTTCTCCCAAAATAAGTAAACTTATGTGATATGAAAATGTGCCCATGGTTTCAATAGTTCACTGTAAGGGTCCATCTTTGATAAAGGTTGTTGTAAATATTTCTTGATTCAAGACTTTGCAAAGAAAACAACATTTGCAAACAGTTTCAAGATATGCACCTAAGAATGATGTCACTTGGAATATAACTATGAAATATATACTCAAGATCTAATGAAGATTTCATGCAATGCACTCTTTTCTACATTATTGCAGACTTGCCTGTCTAACTGGATAAGAAACACCTGCTATAGATAACTACCGACCTGGTCACTTGCCAGTCTTCCCAACTCAATTCATGGATGCACCAAGATGCTTTCTTAAGATGCTTACTTAGTAGTCTATGTAGGAGATCACTGTTGCCTTGTCTGACGAACTGTTTCTTTTCCTTCAAAATATTTTTATTGGCATTTAAGAAAAAACAGTGTGGGTGTACAAGGTACGTCAAGCGTTCGCTTTTGTGCACTCCTCTCTTGATCATCTGTCCAATGTACATTATTACAGTACCATGGTATCAATAATCTGTTAAACAATTATCCAGTTAGTGCTGTAAGTTGATAGGTGCTTTCACCTATATATCAGCCATCTTTGTCAACATTATAATCTGTATTGGTGTGCATAATTTCATCGGACTCAAGTTGTTGTCCTGCTTATCTCCTACCCTTACATCCTCTTGTATCTGCAGCATGGCTTGGGAGCTCTGGGAGCCATGGTGCCGGAGACAGACATATTAATATTGTCAACACTGTATACAATAAAATACTATTCAAATTCTAATTCCATTGAGTAAAATTACAAATAAACATAAAAGAAACCATAATGTCTCCCGAAGAGTGTGTGTAGGTCGGCCTTCAGGGGAGTCCCCAACTGGATAATTAACCAGTAGTGTGTAGTAGGTGTCAAGCCGTGAGGAGGGGAGGGGTTTGTACGTGAGCAAAGTCTAGCTTGTCAATTCGGGTCACTACCACTCTTTCTTACAGTGGTTATTCAAGGGTGGATTCCACCCGGGTGCCTACTTGTAATGCATTCATCTGAGTTTCATCTGTCCTGGCAGTGAGGTGTGCATTCCATATCCTGAGCACCTCCATCCACAGCTCCGCCACTGGGCAGCGTCTGAGTCCTCAAGCAACCTCCCTTTTTAATGCCTTCTCCTCTGCCCTAGCCAATGCCTCTACATCTTTCTCCCATGCTACAGCCGTGGCACTCATCCTCAACATTCACTTTAGAGCTATGCAGTGTTTTGATAATATAAGTGCTAGATCTATGAATCTAGTGCCAACCGTATGTGCTTTGGGTCTAGGGAAGAGGCCAAGCAGACAGACCTTTGCCGTGCATGCAAGGAAGCGTTCCAGAACCCCAATAATCGTGTTGATGACTGCTTCCCAATTTCTCCTCAGCCCTGAGCAATCCCATGTCATGTGTGCAAATCCCACATCAGGTGTCCCGCATCTAGTGCCGGCCCTGGGTTCCCCTCCATGCATGACCCGGAGTCAGTGTTGGGTCAAATATATCATATGCAGGTAGTTGAATTGTATATATTTGAAACTGATGTTCTATAAATTTACGCTTAGAGCTTTTAACATATCTATTCCACTCTACGTCTGTCAGGTCTCTGCCGAGCAATGATATCCACTTGTCTCTTATCCTTGTTAGTGGCCCTGTGGCCAT
This sequence comes from Lissotriton helveticus, assembly GCF_964261635.1. NCBI lineage: Eukaryota > Metazoa > Chordata > Amphibia > Caudata > Salamandridae > Lissotriton > Lissotriton helveticus. Next base: position 1,071,740,689 of record NC_136068.1, read on the forward strand.
CTCTATTTGCGCCCGATAGAGCCATTTTAACAGATGTTGTGCTGAGCCCAGTGCCATCAACGCCTGTAGAACCGCATGGGCGTCTGGTTCTCCCTGATTCCCGGGTCATAGACTTTTATAAGTCCTGACTATCGCGTGATACATTAGGAATTGACCAGATGGCAGCCCACATTGTTCCACTAGATCATTAAATGGTAGAAACTTGGCTGTTTGGAAGCAGTCTCCAATTGTCACCAGTCCCGCCATCATCAAGTCAGCTAATTGGGCACTTCTGAATGTAGAGGAATGATCCCCATGTGGCAAACACACAAGCAACAAGTCTGGGTATTAAAGCGGCACCCCGTGCACGTGCCCCACACATTTCCTCCAGCATTGTAGGGCTATTCAAAGCAATACCCGGGGGTGGACATATTTGGGTGAATTAGCTTCGCCAGTAGTAATCCCTAATTTGTGGACTTTCCAATATGGACCACTAACTCAAGGTCTCTGTTGTCGAGCCAGTGAGCCAGCCACTGAAGCTGGGCCACTAAATTGTAAATTCAAAATATGGCACCCCCAACCCCCCCTTCTCCAAAGCTCTCCGCAGGACCGTCAGGGAGACCCTATGCCGCCCCCCATCCAAAATCAATTCCCGGGTAATGAGTCCAGGTCTTTAAACCAGGAGCATGGCAGCAAGATTGGGAGATTTACAAAGTATTATAGGAGTCTGGGAAGCATAATCATCTTGGAAAGTGAGAAACGCATCATCACTGATAGTTTTAAGGACCTTCTCGTCTGACAAACTTATTATTTTTTTGTTTTTATTTGATGAATGTCAGTTAGCTAAGGATTTGTGAGGGACTTTGCTAACCTTATTTTAAAGCAGAGCATTGCATCTCAAATACTATGTTAAAATATATATATATTAATTGTTATTCTAAAGCACCAAATACCATCATCGATTACCTTAACCTTATGGAATTAGATGGGGTAACCCTAACAGATGTTGCTTGGTGTCAGTTTGCGAAGATGTAGACCCACTTAAAACCCTGCTGTGTCGGAATACCTAGCTGAGTAAGCAGAGATGAACGTGTTGCTCACAACAGGAATCCAGGGAGAGACAGGGAAAGGGAGAGAAACACCAGACTCGAGCTCGCTCCCATCTTGAATTGTCTCAATCAAGAGAAAACACTGTGCAACCTTGATGGAAATACACTAGTTGCACCTGGCTGGAAGACAGCGACGGGCTGGTGGGCATATCAAATCAGCCAGAAGAAGATGTGAGCACACATAGATGTGCAAGCATACTCGTTTCAACATGGTATGTTGCGTGTTGAGTCTTGGGCTGACCAGAAATCCATCAGTAAGTCCCAGGATGCTGCCACTTCACACTGGTGAGTATGCTACAAGAAGCAAACCTACTGCCAAAATGTAGCGATGCAAAATGAACTCTGGGCTCAAGGAGGGAAAAGACGGAAGGAACCGAAAAAGGAAAATACAACAAACTGACAAACACACGTGCTCAACTGGTACATAAACAGAGAGGGCCAATGGAACTAGCAACACATTTCTGGGCAAAGAATCTAAGAGACGAATGATCTTAAAAAAGGATCTGCCGTTGTTGGCCAGGATGTGACCGTGACACCAAGACGCGAGCATGTGAATTCATGCAGTTAGAGGTCTAGGGTTCCTGTTCTCACGAGTTTCGACTGATATCCAGTCTCAGCCTTAGAGCATGTTATCCTGCTTGAGTTTGCCCTGAATCCTGACACCTTGCCACAGCAAATATAGAAATCGTCTGTTTGATCTGGATGCATAAGTCCTAGTTTTTTAGTGACAGAATATTTTAATGGATTGAAGCGTGAGATTTTCTTCTTTCACGAGATACACAAGGCTGTAGAGAAATATTCAGTTTACTAAAAGCCACGGGGCTTATGCATAGCCCCCCTCTTCTGAGTAATGTGATATAATGTAGCAGCCATTATGCTTCAGAAGTCAGTTACTACCAGACTCCTTGAAAAATCAGAAATGTGTATGTTACTTCTCTGTCTATTCTATGTCAAGATCACATGGATGACAGTATTGGGTTCACAAAAAATTACAAGAGGACTTCTATGAAGCTGTAGCTGTTGGATATCCTCGGAATGCTTGTACATTTTAGTATATATGCATTAGGAAATGTACAAGGTATACGTATTTCAACGTTGTTATTTTAAGCAACATGCACTTTAAGGTCATATCAACATTAATGGCTATTTTTGTCACATCCAATCTGGTTGCAACAATCTACAGAGCTGATGCATATGTGTTGCTGTCATGGGCATCCTAAATCCAGGCCACGTCTCCCCTTCTGCACTGTTGAATACCCCTTTTTCCACCAGAAATGCAGTGGTACTTCCTGGGTACACAACTGGTAGCTCCTGCAAGCTGGCTCCCAAGAGTTGGTATGATCATGTGGCCCCAGCTGATAATGCAGTTTAGATATTTACAGTGGGCCCCACCTGTTACCTGGTATTAAATTGAACATTGACCTCTGAAACTCTTTCGAGCTATCTGGAACTTTCTGGAACTCTCTGGCTCTTACCCGAACTTTCCAGAACATTGGGAGCCATCTTATGTCTTGGAGAAGTTGGTCCTTCTCTCTGCGAACTTACCTGACATACTACAGGGCGTCGCGGTTCATCTGTCCCGTTCCTCTTGGCCAGCGATAGCAGTAGCTGCATCTTGCCTCTTTTGCAGTGAGACATCTATTCGACGACCTTGGAAAAAGAGAAACGCAAGATAATGCTAAGTGTCTTAGAATCAAGCTTTGCCTGCGCGTGCATGGGAAAGAAAAAGAACAGTATCTAAGACAAACCCAAGGCTACAAGTAAGACTAAGGTTGTATGTTCTTACAACGCATTCCGTTGCAACGCATGCCTTTACCACGCATGCGTTACAACGGAATGTTTTTTTTACGCATAACCTTAAACTCGATTTCTTCCGTGGTGACGTCGGACGTCGTTAAGAGGAAACGGAAGTTCTTTTCCGTTTCCTCTTAAACGACGCCGTTTTCCTGCACATCTCGATGTTTCTTCTGGTGAGTTTTTTTATTGGGGGGGAAACCCCCCCAAGCCCCCCTTTTTTTTAACCCTTTACCACACATGCCTTTACTACGTACCTCGTAGTAAAGGTATGCGTGGTAAAAGCTTTCGTAGTAACCACGCATGCGTTGTAATGCATGCGTGGTTAAGGTATTCGTGGAAACGGCCTCGTTGTAGTGGCCGTTTCCCAGTGAAGGTACTGTGACTCATACTGTTTATCTTTACAGAGACACAAAACATGGTATTCAATAGATATTGAAGAAAGGATATTGGTGGTGAGACCATACCCGTCATCAACTACAGAGAGAGCTGGTTGGCTAGCTTTTATTGTTCTATCCCATCCCCATCAGTGACCTATCTGGGTGAGTGGTTCTATCGCTATCTCGGTCAAGCATCACAGGGAATGGATAGACCGGCTTTGTCCATTGCTCCAGCCGGGCCGTTCTCCCAGTTTAGTCGATCTAACAGTAGTGTTTCAATGATCCTTGTCAGGAAAAGGAAGATAGACTTTTTTTGTATTTGTTTATTGGCAGCTTATAAGAGGTATCTACAAGCCCCGCGCTGGGGGCTCAGCAATCAGATGTGGCATATATTCATTATAAGCAGTTTACTGTTAGAGAACAAACACTTCATTCAAATACTAACCCCCCTACCCCTACTTCCTCCCAACCCTGGCACTCACTTGTCCTGGAACTAGTTATGACATTTTGAAAACAAGAAGAAGCTGTTTACAGTAGCACTGATAGATCCGCTGCGACATTAGTGTAGTCCATAGTACATTGCCTACTGCAGATCAGGCTTGCTCAGCAGGTATCCTGTCAATGGAGCCCAGAAATCTTTAGGTCGCGAGGCTTCTGGCCGTTCCTATTCATATATTCTCAACTGGTCCCTGCAGTATAACAGGTCTTGGAGCCATCCCTACAGTGTTGGGCAAGTTTTATCCCCCCAGCATTTCGCAACAGCCCTTTTAGCAAACAGTGTGGAGATGGCTACTAGTCTACAATTGCATGGCTTAAGGAGTTTGACCCATCCAAGCAGACAAACATCAGGTGCACACCGCACATCCTCCAGCACCACTTCAACTAGTACCTTCATAACCTTGACCCAGAAGGACTGTATACGTGCGCAGCCACATGCTAGATGCAGGAAGTCCGCTTCATCCTGTCCACACCTCATGCAACAAACTTTCTCTTTCAAGCCAAATCTGTGCAGTTGTACCGGTGTGTAATAGAGTTCATGCAAGTATTTGAAATGAATGATGCGGAGGTTGAAGTTCGCTGTCAGGCGGCCCTTCAGTTCACAACAGAATGTCCAAGCCTCAGCGAACATATTGGCCCCAAGTGTCATATTCCATTTATTGTAGGAGAGACTATCAATGGGGTCCAGATCCCTCAGGTATGTATTATATAGTCGTGTTATCAGCCCCGTACAGGAGTCGTTTGTCACCACTGCATGTAGTGCCCAGAGCGGTCATGGTTCGGATGGCTATTCGGGGTAGTTTGCACGCATAGCTTGCTTCACCCGTACGTATGTGAAGACCAGCATTACATCCTGTCTCCATCCTTTCTGAACTTCTGAGAGCGGTCGGAACTGACCCCGCTGGTAGAGATCCCCGAGTTTGGTGATCCCCGCATGTTTCAGTGTGTGCAGTCCAGCCTTTTCCCATGCTGCAGAGATGTTGGGATGCACCGCAAGTGGTAGCGCCGGGGCGTATATGTAGTCTAGCTGTGCCCTACGTGCCACGGTCCTCCACGCCCACACAGTGCAGTGTACCGGGTTCATTTTGTCGAGCGGTCCACCTTGCCCACCCAGCAGAACGGCCGCCTTTAGGGGCACAGGCAGTACAGAGTTGGCCTCAATGGCAGTGTGTGGTTGGAAGGAAGATAGATATTGATCCCTTCTTTGATAGGGTGCTATATTTTCATTCAAACAGCTGTTCTATGATTTGATAGACTTGTAGAAGCGTATGTTTCCAATTGATAAGGATATCACAATATTGACAAATCTGATTCATACTTCACACATTAACAAGCTGCATGTTTCTAGGAACTGGGGTATCCTTCCCAATTATTGAGTCGTGCTTTGATCACACATTGAGCACTTTGTAGTTATCAACCTCTAGATCAAGTACCCTAGATGGAGGTGGTGAGTAAACGTGGTGGTCAACCTTTTACTGCACTGGACAAGGTCCTAGCTGATGACTTCCTAAGAATAAACCAGTTCATGTCTCTTATCTGAATAGGACACATTCAGGGTGACCCCAATAGGAGGGATTATCTCAGTTGTGACACACTATAACACATCATATATGCAGGATAAAACAGCTGGAGAAAGACAACAAGAGGAACCAAACATAACGGCTGGAGAAAAACATAAAATAAACTAAATGGCTATACAATTCTAGGGAGGATGACACCCACCTCTTTGCGCTGCACAAACTACAAAATAAGTATTATTTTCTTTTCAGACATCTAGAGAAAAAGCAGTGAGATTTGATTATTCCCGTAAGGCAGAAAGTATAATTGCTATCAGCTAGATTTAGAAAGGAAAGAGGAAGTATTCAGCAATAATGAAGACAGTGGTGGGTGACGCATATAAACAGTGGTGGGACGGATGGAGGGAGCACAGGGTGGGGGTAGGGGAGCACAGGGAGGGCTGGGGGGGTAGTGGACTGAAAAATGCATCTAATTGACTCCTAGCATTGTGCGAGTTAAGTTAGCATTTGCGGCACCATTTTGTATTGAGCCACCATTTTGTACTTTGAACGAAAATAAGCTTCTGCTTTATACTGTCTGCCTCAGCAGAAAACAGCCTCGATTGTTTCTCTTTATTGTTCAAGTTTGAGCTTCGCTGCACTAAGGAATAGATCGTTCTGTCACTGCATGCCTTTCCCAGTAGGTAGGCCTGCTCCCAATCTCAGAGAGACGGGCACGGGCAGAGAAACCTTGAAACCAAGATAACATGTACCCAGTCTCAGGATTGTAGCCCATCCTTCTGTACATTCTTTGTTCATCAGTGCCTACACTGGAAAATTTGAGTCTGGGCAGGTCTTCAGGGATGCTGAAAATGTATATCTTGTATTACCATGTTGGCGGGGGTCAGTCCCTCTGCCGCAATCCAAGGAGGCTGGTAAGTCGGACTTCACTCGAGTGTATGACTAATAAATAACTTTGGTTTGTAGTCTCTGTCTGACCGACTCTTCATTTGTATGGAAGGCTGAGAGGTGGTCGCGAGTGACCCGGGTGGCCCTAATCGGGTCACTTCCTTGATTTGGTGCCTGAACAGGTACCCCATCGGGTGAGTGACCCTTCCTTGCCTGCGGATGGGCGAGGGGGATGGGGCCATGTTGGGTCAGACGGGCAGACCGGGGATCCCTGCATGAGAGAGTCTGGTACTCGCATCTGCCCCGTCTGACTGAACGGGTGGTGCCTCGGGCAGAGGTCATCCCGGTCCTGAACGGGGAAACCCTTGGATCTGACCTTTTGGTCCGAAGAGTCGCAGTGGAGAATACATTTGTTTGACCTGTGTGCACCAGGTGTGTTTGCTTTGGTTTTGTTTTGTGGCTCTAGAGCCACATTGGTTTGTGTTTGGTACGGTCTGAGGCTCGTTTTTGAACAAGCGTGTGAATTTGTTTGAGTTCTTTGTGAACATGGTACCGCTTTGATTTGGATTTGGAGAGGTCTGAAGACCAACTTTAGTAAGATATTTGCAAATATCTGCTCGGCATAAATAGTGAACACGTTTTTGTTTGAAAAATGCCTTGTTTTAGTATGTTGTGCTATGTGAGTTGTCGTCATTGTTCTGCTGATGCTCGATTGGAAGAGAATCAGCCTGCACCTCCAGAAGACACGCCAAATTTTGAAATGTATGTTAAGTATGGCCTTGGCCCGATTACGTTTAGTACATTATGGCATAAATATACGAGGGACAATGCCGAGTTGCAGTGGCCGCTGACAGGCACTTTTGATGAGCAAAAGCATACATTTCTGCAGGATAAATTGTTTGCGAAAAGAAGTAGGCAGTCAATGTTTGATTCCCATAGAACATTTAAAAAGGAAGCTAAACAGAGACGAATGAAAGCAGACAGTGACTCAGAAAGCTGTTCCGTATGATACAGAAAAGACTGAGAAGGGGAGAGAGTGTGCCGATAGGAAGTTTTGATTGCAATGTGAAAAGTCTTATGTGGTTTGAGAAGAAAATGATATGTTTGTGGAGGAATTGTTAGACACCCGACCTACACCTATATACGCCCTGAAAAGAATATACCCTGCAGTGCCACAGCCCCAGGGTAAACAACCTTTACAACGCAACTTTTACCACGCAGTGCCTTTACAACGCAACTTTTACAACGCAAACCATTACAACGCATTGCGCTGGGGGGCGCTCTAGGATAGGGAATAGGTTTAATGTACTATCCAACACCTTCCCTACTATCTACGGGGACTGGAGTTGGAATAGTAAATTAAACAATTCACTATCCAGCGCCTAAAAGCATTATGCGTTGTAATGGTATGCGTTGTAAAAACCGCGTTGTAAAGGCATGCGATGTAAAAGCATGCGTTGTAATGTCATACATCCCAGCCCCAGTCGTCTGTCTCTTCTTCACCTGTTGTTTCTGTTTCTTCTGTTACCGACCCAGCTGATTTGGCCACTGCGCCTCCTGTCATTTCTGTGGCTTCGCCTTCTGTGCCTGCGATAACTGCTAGTCTCCCTGCAATGCCTATTGTGTCGACGTCTCTCCTCTCTCCAGCCCTTACACCCACAACATAGCCATTGACGACATTGGTGCCTGTTCCTTCTGTTACTACTCCTTCCATTTTCCTTCATTCCCCGACAGTACTGAGTAGCGGGTCGCCTGTACGTGTATCAGGGGATGGGGACTGGGAACTGCTAGGGAGCAACTGGTGTAGATATGGATACGATCTGATGTGGGAGAAGAAGAGAAAAGGGAGGTAGCCTATCAGGCCACTCAGTGGGCTCGCCATCCCATCTATAGTACAGAAGATGTGGGGAGTGTGATGAGAGATTATGAGCCGTTTGTGCAGCAGCATACCCTTAAGCACATGTCGGCTACACTAATTGAATTGTGGGAACAGTGCTGCAATGATGTAGCACCCCAGATTATTTATGATTTCAGAGACAATGTATATGCTGCTGGTATGGCGCCTGAGGAGGTTTACGGTAATGTTGCAACCTTGGCAGCTTATTGAAGTAAGCTGTTTGAGAAGAGCCCGGAGACAGTATCCCAGTTTCCGATGAGGGAAGTACATCCCATATAGCACCCTGAATTCCCAGAACTACGAGAGCAGCAGAATACTGTTATTAGACCAAGGGTAGAGGCCTGTTTCATAAATCAATGGGAGTACACGCCGTGGAAAAGAAGTGAGGTTTTGTCCCTTAAGACTCAGTTACCTGACCCTAGGAACAATCCCACTGCATTCTATAAGGAACTGACGGAGTCGGCTTCATAGACGGTAATGACGCTTGCGGATATTGAAATGTTCTTTGGTCTGCTGGTGCCCGTTGACATTTGAAGACAGGTGCACGTTGTGGAATTGGGTGGTACATATGATCAGATTAAAGCATGGGATAAGGAGAGGAAGCCTGGGGAAAACCCTAAGGCCGAGATACTAGCTTTGCCTGTCTGAATTATTACATATATGCACTTTCTCATTCCACCGAGAAGGGTAGATTGGGACAAGTTAATGGCATGTCGTCAGAAGAAAGATGAAAGTGTGTCATATTTCTTCACCCGGTTTGAGGGTGTCTTTTTGGATTTTAGTGGACAAGATTTGTCGATGGAAGGAGGTGTTTGATTGTGTGTTAATATATATGTTACAAACCTGCTTTCTGAGATAGCAACTCGTTTGCAGGCTTCGAAGAGCACTTGGAAGACATTCTCCCCTTCTGTTATATTGAGTATGGCACAGTATTATGAACACAGGGAGAACAAGGAGAAGGTAGTGAAGAAGCACAAGGAGTTGTAGACATATGTGTTGTTACAGCATGAGTCCAGGGAAAATGGAATGGGAGGTGGTGCTGGTCTGGCCCAGCAGCTTTTCCTTACTAGCAGGAGTGCTGCGCCCGTGGAGCCGAATCAGTGTGCGTACTGTAAGGAGGGGGGCACTGGTGTAGCGAGTGTCCGGTGTTGTTACAGAAAGTTGCGGCCCCCAGAGGACGGGATTCTTATGGACGGGGTGATGAAGAAAGTGATCAAGATAGGGTTTGGGAGGATATGACATCACAGGGTCGCACAGACAGAACTATTTTGATGACCCTCGAGGGAGACATTATTATCACGATGATTATGATCTGGATGAGGTGACAGGGATGTCTCACAGCTAGGACAGCCAGGGGCAGGGTGAGGGACCAGTCCAGGTACCTGTAGATCAGTGTGGTCCTTATATCACTGTAGATTTGCAAGGCTCAGTTAAGAAATTCTTTGTTGATACAGGTGCAATGAATAGCTTTGTTTCTCATTGCTGGTCCCCGGGGCAGCTCTGTCTGGCCAAAATAATGTTTCAGTAGGATTTTCTGGTGTGCCAGTTGTAAGCTCCATTTCCAAACCTCTTGCCTTGACTATCAGTCCTTTTACTGTGGATTCGCCATTTCTATTGACATCAAACTGTGGAGAAAATTTAATAGGCCTAGATTTATTAAAGAAGTTGCATGCAACCATTTATTGCTCTCTGGAAGGTGTTTACATTACAATGGGTCCGAATGTGGTCGGCTCTAAGCCCAGTCTGTCAAAAGATGCGTCCCTTCCTGCTGAGTTTATAGATGTGCCACCCACGTGAGTGGGCAACAGGTGACACAGATGTAGGACTATTACAAATTCCCCCAATTTAAATTGAAGTTAAAGACAATGCAATTTTTCCTCGTATTCCACAGTACAAAATTCCACAAGCGGGGGAGCAAGCTTTGCTGTGAATTATACAAGACCTGATTGAGTCGGAGGTAGTTGAAGAGACAGCACTGAATGTGTGTAACAGTCCTATTCTTCCCATTCTAAAAAAGGCATCTTCAGACTCTCCCGATGACCACCAAGATGTTTATCGTTTTGTGATTGATTTACACCCAGTTCATAAAATAGTGGTCTCTCAGCTTCCGGTGGTCCGTTACATTACTGCCCCTCTGACAATGATTCCTGCCACTGCTAAATTCTTGTCTGTCATTGATTTGAAGAATGCATTCTTTAGCATCCCGATCCATCCTGGCAGCCGACATTTGTTCGGTTTTACCCTAGTTGGCAGAAGCTTTAGATTCTGTGGCACTTCTCAGGGCTATACTGAGAGCCCTACTATATATAGCCAAGCCTTGAAAGCCCAATTGGACTCCCTCATGCTTACCCCAGGTAATGTATTGCTTCAATACATGGATGACATACTAATAGCTTCTGACACTGAATAGGGATGCAAAGACAGTACGGTTAAGTTGTTGCTACATTTGGCCCACCATGGACATAAAGTGTCCCTTTCTAAATTTAAATACTGTTGATAGGAGGTCACCTATTTAGGTCACCTACTGTCAATGGAGGGTAGAAGATTGACCCCTGAGCGCATCACACCATTGTTAAAATGCCTATCCCTAAAACTCAGAGGGATGTGCGTGCTTTTATTGGCCTTACTTCCTACTGTTACCATTGGATCCCTAATTATTCATTACTAATAAAGCCTTTGCTTGCGTTAACACACTAAAGATGTGCATGAGCCCCTGCCTTGGACGCCTGAATGCCAAGAGTCTTTTGAGCAATTAAAAGTTGCGCTTTGCTCTGCACCTGTGCTTGGTACACCTGACTACACAAAGCTGTTCGTGCAGTATGTACACAAGACGGCTGGTTGTGCTCTCTTTGTTTTAACATGGGCCTTTGGAGGTAAGCAACAGCCGTGTGCTTATTTTTCTGCTCTGCTTGATCCAGTCGCCAGAGCCCTCTGAGCTGTCTAAGAGCGGTCGCAGCTGTGGCCGTCTCCATAAGGCAATCAGTTGGGTTCGTACTTGATACTGACCTCACAGTCATGGTGCCCCATGCTGTAGACACCCTTTTGAATAAGACCAAGACGCAGCACCTTACTAGTGCACGTCTGACTGGGTATGACCTAACTCTCTTTGCGCACGACAAAAAGATGTGCCACTCTGAACCCTGTCATGTTACTACCCCCCTTCTGAGAGTGAGGAAATTGACATACATGATTGTATTTTTCGAACAGAGGAAGAGACGAAGGGACGGGTGAACCTGACTGATGTTCCCTTATCTGACCCCCAAGGGGAACTATATGTCGGTGGCTCTTGTTTCAAATTACCTGATGGCACCACCACTGCAGTGTCTGCGCTTACTACACTGCATACGGTAGTTGAGACCTCACGAATTCCCTATCAGTCTGCTCAGACAGCTGAACTGGTCGCCCTTATTAGAGCTTGTGAATTGAGCGAGGGACTAGTTGCTAATATTTATACTGACAACCAGTACGCCTTCGGGTTCGCCCATAATTTTAGGCGGCTCTGGGTAGAGAGAGGGTTCCTCACTTTCCATGGGACATTTATCCAGCATGGCCCTCTTATACATAGGCTTCTGTCCACCTTGACGCTTCCTAAGAAATTGGCCATAGTAAAGTATAGTGCCCACAAGGCAATTACTGATAATGTGGGAAGAGGGAATGCATTTGCAGACCAGACAGCTGAGGAGACAGCTCGAACAAAGATGAAGAGGATGTTTGTAGCGGGTCCCACTAGGTGGGTACCCGAGGTCAGTATATTTCGGGATACGCTGGACAATGTGAAGGAGATGCAAAGTGAGGCAACGATTGAAGAGGTAGCGGTATGGCAAGAAAGCACAGCGCGCTTAGGTGAGGATGGGTGTTGGACAGATCAGTTACCCGATGCATATGTCCTCCCTGTGGTCACTGTGGCACACAGGCCAGCCCACATTAGTGCAAAATGTATCTGTAGACTGTTAGATTCTGTATGGCAAAATGACAACATTCCCAAGGTTTTTCCTCATCTTGTTAAATACTGTATGGTGTGCATGATGTATAATCCTGGAAAAGGCACCCCTGCACCACCTCGTAATTTTGCGCCTCCTTCCTTCCCTTTCGAGGTCCTTCAGATCGATTTTATCTAAATGGAACGAGTGAACAATCTGAAATATATGTTAGTGGTTGTTTGTGCATTCAGTAAATGGGTTGAGGCTTACCCTACTAAAGAGAACACAGCCATGGCGACGGCGAAGGCACTCCTCAAGGAGTTCTTCCCTCAGTTCGGTTTGCCCCGTTTGATTTGGAGTGACAACAGAAGTCACTTCAATTCAAAGGTTATCCAGTTGATGTGTGATGGTCGGCACATCACACAAAAACTTCATGCTGCAAACCACCCCCAATCAGCAGGTCTGATTGAGAAGTGCAGTGGTACTCTCAAACTGAAAGTGGCAAAGATTCAGGAGAGCACAGGATTGCAGTGGCCAGATGCTTTACCATTAGCTCTTTTGACTACAAGAGCTACAGATCACTCTAGGACGGGGTTGTCACCGTACAAGGTTGTCTTCGGACGCCCGGCGAATGTCTGGGTCGTCCCATGACCTCAACAGTTTTCAGAAATTAAATACCCTTTGCTAGTGGATTACCTGTATGAGTTAATTAAAAGCTTGTGTTTTATTCACCAACAGATCCACAAAGCTTAACCATCAACACCCGAGGGGCCGGGCACCATATTCGGCCTCAAGATTTTGTGCTAACCAGACACTTCCAGAGGAAAGGAAGCTTGGAGCAGCAGTAGAAGGGGCCTGCGCAGGTGCTCCTCGCCACCCGCATCACCATGAAGGTGGCCGGTTGGAAGAATTGGATACATTCCCAACACTGCCGCAGGGTGCCCCTCCCTTTACCCTATGACCAATGGGTGCTTGATGGAGTGGGCAACTCTGAAACTAAGCAGGTGCCCTGTTTTGTTCCTTTCTCGGATGCCCAGCTGATGTGGGCATAAACGGAGGAAGAAAGCGACGCAGTGTTGAACGAGGCAGTGCCTCCTGAGATAAGGGCCATCCATGAGCCTCAGTCTGCTGGCCCATCTGAGCTTGAGCCCCAGTCCATTGGCTCCTCTGTGTCTGAGCCCCTTTTTGCAGACCCCTCTGTCCCTGGAGTAGCTAGGTATAATCTGCGCCCGATGGAGGAACAGTGCCCCAAAGGAAAAGTCAGATTAGCACTGATGGACTCGATCAGTCAAGCAACAATAGCACAGGGAGAGACGAGATTGGTGCATTGTTCAGACATTGGACAGGACTGATTGAGTGTGCTCCCCTGGGAAGGGGGGTGCCTCATTCGGAGCGACGTGGTATTCTTCAAGAGCTCGTCTGACACGGATGAACAAAAGGAGTCTCCCAGTGAGGCTCTGTAGGACACTGAGAACATTTGCCCCTTCTTGTTTTTTTTGTCATTGGCTCCATTGCATGTCCTTTCCTCTGGTTAAAATTTATCCATTTGGTCGCCCCATTATGGAGGAGGAACAGCCTTTTGCAGCCCCATGTTTTGGGCAGAAAAAGTCTGGTTGGTCCAGTTGGTCTACAAAGAGTAAAATACTTTTCATGGCAATTGCCCTAATTTCCCTGAGATCAGTACCTGGAATAGTATGATTCCTTGTGGAGACATATCCTGTGCACCCTTTGATTGGTACACCACCTGTTCCCCTGAACACATGGTTGTTACTTTGGCCCCCCATAAAGGTGAACACAAAAAAAGTACGTAGATAATATGTTTTCGCAAACGCTCCACCAAGCCCTTGAAACATCTAATGTTGCAAACTGTTGGATATGTGGACTGCAGCCTTCTGTTACACATAAGAGTGATAGCCTGTTGTTGCTGCCTATGATTTATTTAGGCAGTTGTGGGGGATGGTTTGAATTGTTCTCTAGGTATACATTCCTTATCATTCTTGTACTATGAATATGACATCTGCCGATTATCTCACGGTGTTAGAATATATACGTGTCCACCAAGGATTTACCCCAGGAGAACAAGGGACCCCATATACATTATCCCCAACAGCCTGCATGAATGTATATGAAAGAGAAAAATATTTAACATGGCTTCAAAATGAAATGTTGAATTTTCAGGGATTTAATAACAGTCAATACTTTCGCTCATTCCAGATGTACAATATTACTCAGGATGAGGCAATACTGGTGCCAGTAGTCAAGACAACAGCTGGGTTTTGTGTTTGTGGGTTTGGGAAGGTGAAAGTGGGTGAGAGTAATTGCAACTATACATATACATTGAGCACGAGTATTAACCCGCATTTGCTCCCACCGCATAATATCTACTTTGTTTGTGGATCTCAAGCTTATGTTTGGCTCCCTAAGGGATGGTCAGGTGTATATTATCTCTCTTTCCTCCTTCCCCCAGTGTACATAGCACTGTCCAATTATCATAAGGACCATCAATTGCAGCGTAGGAGTGCCCGTCTGTTCCCAATTAGAAGGGTTATTAACACAGACGGTATACACCAGACAGACTCCACTCTGCAGCAGTTCACAGATGCAATAAAGGGTATTTTACCCTTTTAGGTCCCTATGTCCAATAGCCGTAACATTCGTCGGCTCACCAGAGTTGCGGAACGGATCATTAACACCACAGCAGGGATTTTGACAAATATTACAGCTGAGCTCCAGGCTATGAGGCTTGTTGCTCTTCAGAACAGAATGGTGTTAGACGTCATCCTTGCTGATCGGGGAGGGGCCTGTTGCATCATTGGCAGCAGTTGCTGCGCTTACATACTGGACCACGCCCCTAATGTATACACTGCTATACAGAAGTTGCGTAGGCTCGCATCTGACATCCACCAAGAGAATTGTACCTGGACTCTTTCAGGTTGGTTCTTGGGTTTAATAACATCCTGGGGGTGGAAGATTCTTATCTTCCTGATAACAATTGCAGGTGTCATTTTAACATGTTGCCTATGCGTACATTGCCTTCCTGCTTGTTGTGTTTACTGTGTTGGAAAATTGACACTCACACGTAAGGCCGCAATAAGTGATGCTAAGTCTACTGCCATGATGATACAGGCTGTCCACGACCTAATGTCCATAGATGAAGGTATTTTTTAATATTAATAATGTGTGTATTAACATATAGTAGTGGTCTTTTTAATTTGTGAGCAGTTATTGGTTTCCTAGCATTAAATAAAATTGATAGCAAATTCTAAAAGGAGGGTCTGATGGACTGAAAAATGTGTCTAATCAACTCCTTTTAGCATTGTGCGTATTAAGTTAGCATTTGTGGCACCATTTTGTATTCAGCTGCCGTTTTGTACCATGAACGAAAATAAGCTCCTGCTTTATACTGCCTGCCTCAGCAGAAAACAGTCTTAAAGGTTTATCTTTATTGTTTCAGGTTGAGATTCGCTGCACTAGTGAATAGATTGTTCTGTCACTGCATGCCTTTCCCAGTAGGTAGGAGGCCTACTCCCACCTTCAGAGAGACGGGTACAGGCAGAGTAACCTTGAAACCATGATGGCATGTACCCAGTGTCAGGATTGTAGCCCATCCTTCAGTACCTTCTTTGTTCATCAGCGCCCAGACTAGAAAATTCCAGTCTGGGCAGGTCTTTAGGGGTGCTTGAAATGTATATCTTGTATTACCATGTTGGCGGGGGTCTGTCCCTCTGCCGCAATCCAAGGAGGCTGGTAAGACTGGACTCGAGTGTATGACTAATAAATAACTTTGGTTTGTATTCTCTATTGTCTGATCAACTCTGAGAGGTGGTCGTGAGTGACCCGGGTGGCCCTAATCAGGTCACTTACTTCAGGGTGGAATAATAAAAAAATCAAACTTAACTGAAGCAGCTTCTGCGATCTTGTGCCTCAGTGCTCCTCTACTTCCTGGTCCCAGCAGCCCATGAACCAGCAGCAGAGACTCCCTGTGAAATCCCTGCACTGCTCTCATGTGGCATGAGAGCAGCATTGGGATTGACCTGAGAGGGCTTGTGTAACGCTTGTTCAGACACAGGAAGTCTGTGCTGTTTTTAAAATCCGGCTGTGCAATACAGCTGGGTTGGAGAGACCCAACTGTGCATGTCTGTTTGGTCGGCCTAAGACGGCCAGCCAAACGGACATGCACAGTTAGCAGTGCACATCACTCCGCCCCATCTGCCTTGGGCTGGCCTTGCCCATGCTGGCTCAGCCAGCAGCTGAAAAATAAAATGATAATACATTTTTCTTCATTTTTCAGCTGCTGGCTCTGAGACAGTGGGGCAACGCTCCTCCGCCATTGTGGAAGAGCCGCCGCTGAATAAAGAGCTGACTACCGTGGCTGATGGCATCAATAGAAAATTCTAATATTTGTATTTCACTCAACACACAAGTGTAGGAGACGCAAGTGAAGAAGTCTTTCAATGCTTTGTGCCTGCATGACTGAATGAAGCTAAATAGTGGAACCAAACCCCTCATCCAAGAAGAATAACAGTTATTTTATAAATGCAGG
Source organism: Lissotriton helveticus (assembly GCF_964261635.1). Classification (NCBI taxonomy): domain Eukaryota; kingdom Metazoa; phylum Chordata; class Amphibia; order Caudata; family Salamandridae; genus Lissotriton; species Lissotriton helveticus. Next base: position 1,071,757,214 of record NC_136068.1, read on the forward strand.
GGAGACTCCAGTACAGGACAGTATTCTGGAAGATTTATACAAACCTTTAATAATTTATTATTGCAGCGCTTATGTGGTATAGACCAACAATTCATCCTAGAGGGAGAAGTCCCCAGATCTTTTAAACAGTTTATTGTGTACTTACAATATACACTGCCTTTCGCCCACAACCCGGAGGCCGGCGGCTATCTTCCAAGAATTCTTTATACACAGCTGTATTGTCAACAACCTCGGGGGCAGGCAGCGGAAGTATTACCATAACAGTGCATAGATGAAAGTAGAGCAAAGTGTGTGTAATCATAACATAACCCCAAACAACACCCAAACCCCTGGCTCCCTCCCCCCCGTCGTCCCAAGTCTCTGAGCCTTGTCCCCGCTGATGGGTTCTTGAGTCTGGCGCGCTCTGACTGTCTCACTCTCAATCGTCTACAGCATTTTGGGCCTAGGCATATCTTAAATTCCCAAACTAGTATATATTTTGCATCGTAATCCATCTACAATGTGCTACATTACCAAAATGCATGTCAATTATGCACGGCCTATTCAGCCTGGTAGTCCGCGCCTCCCGAGCGCAGCCACTCGGTGAATGGTGCCCATATATCAGATGGTCGAGATCTACTAGGCGAACAACAGACAAAGAACCAGGAGATACGTACAGGGAATTGAGGTGGCCCACCGCAGACTTGTGGCGATGCTGTTGCTAATGGCAAAAAGGCAGGTAGCACTTCATTGGAGGAAACAGAGACCGCCCAAGATAGCGGACTGGATTAGAGCAGTTACATATTGTAGGGACCAGTTAACGATCTTTTGGGAGATGACGCCTAGTAGATCTTGCAATAACACCACAGGGAGAGGAAGGGTCCGAGGGATATTTAAAGACCTGCCATGGTTCACATCCCCCAAAGTCAAGTAGAACAACAGACAAAGAACCAGGGGTCTAATACAGAAGAGCTAGGTGCGATAGATCCTACTCTAAATAACAGCCACTGTTAGTTTGGTTGTGAATACCAAATCACTATACAGTCTGTGAGTGTAAAGGGTACATACTTGTGCAGCTAAATCAAGACCACAGGTGAATGTCAGTGAGACTCAGAGAAATCATGATCATGGATTCCCATCAAACAATCTTACGATGATCTATATTCTCATTTGGTCATCCAGGAAGAATGGGGTGGCCTGTCCCTCGATCATTGGGACCATGTCCATACCCAATAGCTGGAAGAATCTCAGTGAGTCAAACCCACAAACACTGTGTTGACCATGAGATAGACAACAAAGTATGGGAATATGTGCAGTGCAAACTTAATAATAATGAGTGGTGAGATAAAATAGAGTGGTGAAAAGGTAATCAATGTATTTTATTCAAATGGTTATTTCACCCTCTAATTAAAACCAAGAACAGTGCAAACGACAAGGCAGACTTAACAAATAGCGACTGCCACAAAAAAGGCCAACATGTTTCAGCCACCAGGACAAGGGGTTCCACAGGCTTTCTACAGGGCCTCTGTTCTCAAAAGATTTGCTACCGCTTAATGTGAATAAACAGAAAATAAAAAGGTGAATCAGAAAAGGATATAGTTGGACATATTAGTCCATAAACAGCTTGCTCCGTGTCAGCAACTGGAGTGGTCTCACATCTAAAAAAAGGGGGACAAACACAAGGATCTCAAACCAAAATGCACCGTATGTATAACCCTCCATTTTGCACTAAAATAAATTTGATTAGTTCATCACTCACCCAGAAGGACTGGGGAATGTACCTCACCTCTCCTGGACCCTGCTCAGGAAGGCGGAGGCCCCGCTCTATGGGAGAAAGGTGCGAGGTGTCTTAAGTAAAACATTATGGTCCTAGAGCGACTCATGTTGCTACCTAATAAACACCAAATCGTTACACTTCTCTCATTCGTGCTCATTCAATGACATCTCAGCTCACTCTCTCGGAAAACCCCGCACAAGAAACAATGTAAATATGCGAGAACCATAGCTGTAAGTGGGGACACCTGGCGCAAAAAGCCTAAAGCGGCCTCACGACTGGGGCACTTCTTTTATTTCAGGTAACCAGTGAGACTCTGTTATCTGAATAGTAACCCTCGCATCGGTATGTGCTAGTCAAAGTATCGATTTCTTGTGGTGTTTTTTCGTAAGGTTGGAACACAGCCGTATTTAGCGGGAGCTGCGCTATTCTGTCAATTTCAATAGCCACGTGTGGTTGGAATGGCGTAGGATGTTGCCAAAAATTCAGAAATTGCGCCTGCGCGCTGTAGACAGCGCGTACTCCTGAGGCAGAAAGCCGGGAGCAATGAGGTTTTAACTAATTTCTTGTGTTTTTATTTGTGATTGCAGCAGCACTTTACTTCCCACTCTTGCCACATTACCCTCCCGCGCAGCCGATCTTAAACGCTGCTGCGGGGCCGCTACTGACACCGACGCCATTCCGGGGAAGCCCCCCCCCCGGCCAGGCCACGCCCACTCTGCACCAGGCCACGCCCCCGAGTCTTTTTAGCGCGCTCAACACATTGTGCAATCAGACAGCACGTACTCCTGAGGCGGAAAGCCGGGAGCAACGAGGTTTTAACTAATTTCTTGTGTTTTTATTTGTGATTGCAGCAGCACTTTACTTCCCACTCTTGCCACATTACCCTCCCGCGCAGCCGATCTTAAACGCTGCTGCGGGGCCGCTACTGACACCGACGCCATTCCGGGGAAGCCCCCCCGGCCAGGCCACGCCCACTCTGCGCCAGGCCACGCCCCGAGTCTTTTTAGCACGCTCAACACATTGTGCAATCAGACAGCATGTACTCCTGAGGCGGAAAGCCGGGAGCAACGAGGTTTTAACTAATTTCTTGTGTTTTTATTTGTGATTGCAGCAGCACTTTACTTCCCACTCTTGCCACATTACCCTCCCGCGCAGCCGATCTTAAACGCTGCTGCGGGGCCACTATTGACACCGACGCCATTCCGGGAAAGCCCCCCTGGCCAGGCCACGCCCACTCTGCGCCAGGCCACGCCCCGAGTCTTTTTAGCGCGCTCAACACATTGTGCAATCAGACAGCACGTACTCCTGAGGCGGAAAGCCGGGAGCAACGAGGTTTTAACTAATTTCTTGTGTTTTTATTTGTGATTGCAGCAGCACTTTACTTCCCACTCTTGCCACATTACCCTCCCGCGCAGCCGATCTTAAACGCTGCTGCGGGGCCACTATTGACACTGACGCCATTCCGGGAAAGTCCCCCTGGCCAGGCCACGCCCACTCTGCGCCAGGCCACGCCCCGAGTCTTTTTAGCGCGCTCAACACATTGTGCAATCAGACAGCACGTACTCCTGAGGCGGAAAGCCGGGAGCAACGAGGTTTTAACTAATTTCTTGTGTTTTTATTTGTGATTGCAGCAGCACTTTACTTCCCACTCTTGCCACATTACCCTCCCGCGCAGCCGATCTTAAACGCTGCTGCGGGGCCGCTACTGACACCGACGCCATTCCGGGGAAGCCCCCCCGGCCAGGCCATGCCCACTCTGCGCCAGGCCACGCCCCCCTAGTCTTTTTAGCGCGCTCAACACATTGTGCAATCAGACAGCACGTACTCCTGAGGCGGAAAGCCGGGAGCAACGAGGTTTTAACTAATTTCTTGTGTTTTTATTTGTGATTGCAGCAGCACTTTACTTCCCACTCTTGCCACATTACCCTCCCGCGCAGCCGATCTTAAACGCTGCTGCGGGGCCGCTACTGACACCGACGCCATTCTGGGGAAGCCCCCCCCCCCAGGCCAGGCCACGCCCACTCTGCGCCAGGCCACGCCCTTTCTGTTTCCTACTTAAGGCATGTGCCTTTTCCGGCCACGCAGCGGACGGGCGCAGCGGGCGCCCCGGCAGCGCCGAAGGCGCGCCAAAGGCAAGCCCGTCTGCGCCCGTCCGCGATCGGGCGCGGTCCAGGGCCAGACCCTATGTCCAGCAGGTGGGACATATACGATGGAGTAGACAAGAGCTGTTGAACTTCAGCAATACCACTGCCAACACATGCTTACATGCAATGCGAGTGGAGGACAAGATAGCCTGTGAATACTGCCACTTCTCCTATGATTTAGGTAGAAAGATGGCATCGGGAGACCTAACCCTTACCTGTGGTCTGCTCAACGTTCGCTCCCTGCGGAAGCACAGACTAGACCTCTACGACTACTCACTGAGAGACAGTGGGATCTTTTGTTTCTCACTGAGACGTGGCTGGATGAAGCTTCGACTCCTGATGCTTTAGAAGCACTACCAGAGGGCTATACCATGCATAGGCAGGATAGACCCACTGGTAGAGGAGGGGGTATCGCCATTATAGCTAAGCATAGCTTACGATGTCAACTGGATACTTCCCCCATCTTAGATAGTGAGACGGGGAGCTTCACCGTTAAAGTAAAAGAAGGATGTACGCTGAAGGGTTTCCTTATTTATAGACCCCCAGGCCCTATGGCTCGGTTTGGCGAGAGTCTAGTAGAAGGCATTATGGAGGCTGCGCTGTGCAGAGACAAAATCTTGGTACTAGGGGATCTTAATCTACATTTGATTAACCCCACTGACAACACCACCAAGGATCTCTGCCAGGCGCTAGCTAACCTCCAATTGAAGCAGATAGTAGGTGGTCCCACTCACCAGCTGGGACATTTGCTGGACCCCATATTTGTCAACTGGGGGGATGTAGAAGCAATGACTCCCATCCCTATCCCATGGTCGGACCACTATCTGGTACCATTCTCCGTACGCATTCCCGGGCAAGATAATTGGTGCCAACACCACGATACCACTCTAGGAGGAGATGGGCAAACTTCTCCCAAGTAAAGTTTTGTGTGGCACTCATCAAAGGGGGGAGTCCAGGGGGGGATGATGAAGATACCGCAAACTCCAACCTTTGCAAACGTATAACCGAGGCGCTTGATTGCAGGGCTCCACTCTCGCGTGCCAAAGTAGGTGGTCGCACTCAGAAAACTGCCCCGTGGTACAGTGATGAGCTGCGGGCTGCAAAGGCAGCACTAAAGCGAGTGGAAAGGCAATGGTGAGTAGCCTTTTCAACGGAAACCAGGGAAATTTATTTAACTGAGAGGCGACTCTATCATGGACTAATTAGGAAGTCCAAAGTTGCACACTATGCCACCAGAATCAGTGAGGCTGGCAACTCCACAAGGGATCTTTTTCTGCTTTATAAATCTCTCTCGGGTGGGACACCAGCTACTGCCCCAGATGAGTGTTCGGCGGAATCCTGTGATAAGATCGCGAACTTTTTCGCCGAGAAGGTAACTAAAATCTACTCGTCTTTTCCTAGTCACCTCATGGCAGGGACTGAGTTTGTGGAAATCCCGAGGGATTGGGGGAATAGACACAGATTGACCAACTTTGTTACCCCGCCCCCAGAGGACCTCCTAAAGATATGTAAATCGATCAAGTCCGGATCCCCTCGGGACCCCACTATGCCTAAAAGGCTAGCCGATAGCTTGCCAGTGCTGGAACCTTAGACCTGTCATTTAAGACTGGGATAGTGCCTGGAGACTGGAAGCAGGCGGTGGTTCTACCCCTGAGGAAGAAATCCAACATTAGTTTTGAAAAATTAGAGAACCTCCGACCTATCTCCCTTCTACCCTACCTGGCCAAAATTGCGGAGAAAGCGATTAATGTACAACTGATGGATTTCGTGGAGGAGGCTGACCTCCTGCATGACACCCAGTTTGGCTTTCGTCCCCACCACTCTACTGAATCAGCGCTCCTGATGGCAGTGGAGACCCTACGCCAGGGGGTGGATGAAGGACAGACCATGGCCCTTATCCTACTGGATCTAAGTGCGGCATTCGACACTGTAGCACATACCACCTTGCTACAGTGTCTGAATAATGGAGGAATATCGGGCACTGCACTTGGATGGTTCCAGTCCTTCCTGACGGGGAGAGGCTTCCAGGTCCGCCAGGGTGAATGCTATTCCGGGGAGATCTGTATGGGACAGGGCGTGCCCCAGGGCTCGTCCCTGAGTCCCACCCTGTTTAATTTATATGTCTCCCAGGTGGCCTCTATTGTGGAGAGCCATGGCCTGAATATACTATCCTACGCCGACGATACGCAGCTGGCGATCTCCCTATCACGGGCACCCGGTCTTGCGGCAGACCAATTCAGAACCTGCATGCAGGAGTTGGCAACCTGGATGTCCGCCAATTGCCTCAAATTGAATGGTAATAAGACCGAGGTGCTCGTGGTGGGGGGTGGCCCATCTGTGTGGTCGTTGGCATGGTGGCCTTCCTGTCTAGGCGAGGTTCCAACCCCCTGTCGGGAAGCCAAGAATCTTGGAGTCTTGCTTGATGCTGATTTGTCCTTTGGACCTCAGATAGGCCGTGTGGTGGGTGTCTGTTTCAGCGTCCTAAGAGGTCTGCGGAAGGTATTAGATCTACTTCCCATGTCGGCCCGCAGGACGCTGGTGCATGCTCTCGTCACATCGCGCCTGGATTACGGCAACCTACTGTACCTTGGAGCAACCAGTAAGGTGTTAAATCGTCTCCAGGTACTGCAGAATGCAGCAGCTTGCCTCATTCTGAAGCTTCCTAAAAGATCGGCCTCCAAAGCAGCCCTTCAGACCCTTCACTGGCTTCCAGTGAAGAGCAGGGTGGAGTTTAAGGCCCTCTGTACCTGTCACCGTATCCTTAATGGGAGGGCACCAGCACCACTCCAGAGTTTGGTCTCCAGATACGAACCTACACGAACGCTGCGCTCCTCCCATGGCGGCCTAATAAAGGTACCCAGGACGAGAAAGGCTCGCATGGGAGGCAGATCCTTTCGCTACTTGGTGGTGAAGGGCTGGAATGCTTTACCCTTGGACCTTCGCCTTGAAGTGTCTGAAGCCGACTTCAGGAAGAAGTTAAAAACACACCTTTATGCACGATAAACCTAGCTGATTCTGCGGCCCGTCTGTATGAGTTCTGTCTGTCTTAGCGCAGGGAGACGCTAGCTAGCGTAACCGCCCGCTTTATAAAACTCCCTTATTATTATTATATTATTATTATTAGGCAAAGTCTGGGGCTCCCAAGCCACCCTGTGAAAAAGGCAGTGTCAATATCTTCCACGAGACTCGGGGCTGTTTACACGCCCACAGCAACTCGATGATATAAGTGCGTAAGCGCTTGAAAAACTGCACATTTAACAGCATAGGAATGTTGACAAACAAATAAAGAAATTTGGGAAGAATTACCATTTTTACAATGGCGATGAGCCCCGTCAAGGACACTGGGAGGGTTTTCCACCTCGTGATCTTGCCTTCTAGCCAGTCCATTGCCCTACCATAATTTGCTGTCCACAGGTCTTGCATTGTCCTACTGATGTATATACCCAAGTAGCGCACCTCCCCACTTGCCAATTGAATCGGGAATTCCGAAGTGAAGGGTGTAGTGTCATCGGTAAGTGGGAGTATCGTGGACTTCTTCCAATTGATTTGGATTCCTGTTAGCCCCCCATATCTTATAAACTCCCTCATTAACACATCAAAGTTATCTCGGTGGTTGGTCAGATAGATCGTCATGTCATCTGCATACATTGAAACGAGGATGCCCCTCGTGGTGAACCCTATGCTTTTATTAGTGTGGTGTTGGCGGAGTTTCGCTGCACGCGGCTCTGTGGCGACTGTGAATAACAAGGGAGATAGTGGGCACCCCTGTCTTGTGCCCCTAGTTATGCTAAAAGGTTGGGAGATTTGACCATTTACCCGAACTCTTGCCGTCGGATCCGTGTATAGGACTTGGATCTGTCTAATAAAAACTGGGCTAAGGCCTAGTCGTGCAAGTAAGGCAAATAAGAACGTCCACTCTAAAGAGTGAAACGCCTTCGTGGCATCTAGAAGGGCAGCCGTGGCCTGCACCTGGGGCGCCAGGTAGTGGAGCACGCCAAATATGGTACGTAAGTTGTGGACAGTGGAGCAGCCCGGTATAAAACCGGATTGATCTGTCAGAACTATCTGTAGTAGCATGGGCTGTAGCCTGTTCACTATTAATTTGGCATATATCTTAGCATCTATGTTTATCAGAGACAAAGGAAGGTACGAGTCGGTCTTGGTAGGGTCCTTATCCGGCTTCAAAATAGTGATAATCGTAGCTTCGCGTAATGTGGGTGGCAGCACCCCCGTCTCCATGGCCTCCAGGTACACCTGCAAAAACCTGGGGGCTAAGATGTAAGCATATTCCTTATAAAAGGCCGCAGTCAATCCATCAGCCCCCGGGGCCTTATCCCCTGGCATGCCACTTATTACTTGCTTCACATCTTCCACTGTAATCGGCAGCTCCATGTATCTACGAGCCCCGTCATTGAACCAAGCTAGCCCTATGTCGTCTAGATAGTCTGTGATATCTGCCTGGGAGGGGGACGTTTTGGAAGTGTACAGGTCGGAATAATAATGTTTGAATTCCTCCAATATATCAGACGGTGTTCTGAGTACCTCTCCATCCTCTGTGTGAAGTTCAGGTATATATGTGGCACCTCTAGGTGTCCGGAGCAGTCACGCCAATGTCTTACCCGGCCTTCCGCTCTCTCCATAATACCTTGCCTGTGCATATTTATATAAATATGCCGTCTCTCTTTCGGCCTCTTCCTGGAATTCCGTAAGCTTGGTCCTTATTCTGGCCGCAATGTCCTGTGACGCATTTCGCATCTGCAGCCGTTCCAGTTCCCCAATTTCGAGCACTAGCCTGCCCAACGTGTTATGGATATCTCTAAGTACCCCGGTTTTAATTGCTATACAGTCTCCTCTCGTTACCGCCTTTAAGGCTTCCCATAGAACACCTGGCGAATCCACCGATCCCTCGTTTATAGCAAAGTACCCCTCAATCCTGTTACAGGACTCTTCTCGGAAAACTTGGTCTCTTAAGGCACCCAAGGAAAATTTCCAAGAGAAGGGCTGTGTATACGCCGGGTGAGGCGTAGTCTTATCTGGGCGGGCGCATGGTCCGACAGAGTACGGGCAAGATGCGTGGCATCCACCAGCCATGCGTGTAAGCAACCAGAAATCTAGCCGCGACCATGCATTTCTGTGATGCGTGATGCACGTCCCCTCTTTAGTCATTGGATGAGTGGCTCTCCAGGAGTCAATCAAGAACAGGTCGTCTATGATCGCATGAAGCGCTTCCGCTGCTTTCGGGTGATGTGTCCTTGACGGCCCCTGCCTATCAAGGGTAGTTGAGAGGGTTACATTAAAATCCCCCCCCACAGTATTGCGGTGTGTCCCAATTTGTTTAGGTTATGCCATATATGGTGGAAAAAATCCGGACTGTCAGTGTTCGGGCCATACGTGTTAACTAAGGTCAGAGGTGAATTGCATAGATCTCCTTGTAGTATTATGTACCTGCCCTCTCTATCAGTGATAGTGTTGGTTGTGCGCCAGTGCAGCCCCCTACGCATAAGTATTGCGATTCCTCTAGAATAACTGGAATATCCAGCCTCTACCACCGCCTCCCATCGTCTGTTTTTTAGCATCCCAGGCGCTGCGCCAGTCAGGTGCGTCTCCTGCAAAAAACAGATGTCGACCCTGTGTCTCGTCAGATAGGAGTGTATGAGCCTGGTCTTTCTACGATCGTTTAGGCTGCGCACATTCCACGTAATGCATGTCAGTGTGTCAATTTTATCTGGACTAGACATCATAAATAAAAGAGTAACAGTCTACCAACAGTTCTGAACATATGGTCGCAGTATCCCTGAAAACCATACAATGTACCTTTGGGCTATTACCAAGCAGCCATTGCTGATAGCAGCACAGACAGTGGCCCAAATATCTTCTCCATCTACGTAACAGAGCTTGGAACAACATTGCATTAAAGAGAAACAACACCCCCCCCTCCCTCCTCCCACACCAACCCCCAATCAGGTTGTGCATCCCCTCCTCCCCCCTCCCGTAACTGTCCCAAAATCAAAAAAATGCAACCAGACAAGGGGAATCATCCCAGGGGGTGCGTCGGGTCGCCGGCATCCTCCCCTGCACTTATGGCAGGGTGGCCAAGCCGCATCTGGTACACTCACACTCTCTGACCCCTACTGAATGTCCTTTTGCAGTCATTCAAGGTAGCCCCTAATGAGTGATCCAGATCTTACTCCTCACATCGCAATAGAGCGTTCATCTTACCCCAGGTAATTTTGTCAATATATCGCAGTCTACCGCAATCGCCGCCCGGCTCCTCATCTGTCTGTTTGCACCAGCTAAAGGTCTATCATTGTCGCTGAGTCTATCCTGTAATTGTCCATCGACCTGCGTCTTCTGTAATTTATGTTGCTATGCCATCTGTTTCGCAAATGTCAATGCAGCCTTGGCGTTGGTGAAGAAGGTGGGCTTTCCAGGGCCCTGCACCCTCAGTTTAGCCGGATATATCAAGGTGTATTTGGTTCCGATTTGCTAAAAGATCTTTTTGGCGGGGATGAACTCCCTCCTCGCCGCTTGGACTTGCAAAGTAAAATCCGGGAACAAAGCAATCTCGTTTCCTTTATACTGTATAGCTCCCTTTTCACATGCTAGATGGAGTATCGTGTCTCGATCTCTATAGTTCAATACTCTCACCAATATTGGTCTTGCAGGTGCCTCTGGTTTGGGTCTCGGGCCCAGGGTTCTGTGCGCCCTTTCTATGAGGAACATCTGGGACAAGCTGGGGCCGAAGAACTCTTTCAACATGCCTTCCACAAATAGCTCCATATTAGGGATGTCTGTGGATTCCGCAACTCCGGTAATGCGCACGTTGTTCCTCCTCGAGCGCGCTTCCAAATCCTCGTTTTTTTGATGTATGAGTTCCAGAACTTTATCCATACCTCGAATTTTCTTTTCCATCTCCGTTTGTCCCTCCTCTGTTTCTTTCACACGCGTTTCAAGGACACTCACCCGTCCCTCCTGTTTGTCCGTACACTGTGTGATTAAATCCATGCCCTCAGCCAGGGAGTCCATTTTGGAGTCTATGGTCTTCAGGCCAGTCTTTAGCTCCTGGAACATTACCTGGACGTCCTCCGCAGGGAGTTGGCTCGTGGCGCCCACTTCCATCTAATCGTGGCTGCCATCCTCTGCTTCAGTGGGTTTACTCCCCTTTTTCTCAAAGTTAATGCGGGGTTGTCGCATATCCGGTTTCCCCGTGATTCCACTGGTCCCGGCACTATCCTCCCCTCAAAATAGATAGGTCAGGTGTGTCAGCCGAGTTTCTCCTCTAGTGTTTCCCATGGCGTATTCCGCCCCGCACCGCAGCTCACTCCCTGCTCCACAAGCCCCAGCCGATCCTCTCAACACAAGTGTAGCGGGCTGTGAGGACTGACGCTGTCCTTTGTATCTGAGATCATGCAGCACTCCGTCCCTCCACAGTTTCTCCACAATCGGTCGTTTTCCGGTGCCTATGCTCAGAGGGATATATGTAGCTAGTAGTCGTAGGAAGATAGCAGCCGCGGCAGCGCATCAAGATGGTTTCTGGGTGTATGCCTTGGATGTATGGCCTTCCTTGCCACCAATCTCCGCACTGCTGTTCTCTGCTCCCTCAGTACAGGCCTTCGCGCACAGACTCGTCGCAGCCGCTACCCCTCACGGTAGGCCGTCAGTCTGTGCAGTGTGGCTGTCGTCACGCTCATGCCATGGGTTCGGGGCTCTCTCCCCCTGGTAGCTGGCCCTCGTAGCACCTGGATGTGCCGTCCTGGCAGCGCGCCGTCTCCTCCTCTCTGCTCATGTACCCACCTGGGCCTGGCCAACTCCCTCGCAGAGCCGCGCACAGTCTCCACTAGGCCTCTTAGTATGGCAGCCGATCCGGCCCACTGCACCACTCTGTGTCCCGCCAGCCGCCCAGCGATCAATGAAAGTCCCGCTATGGCAGGGGCTTATCAACCCACAAGCGCACGCCTCTACTCCGGGCTTACAGCCCTCTCTGTCAGGGTTGCGCTCCACAGCCGGGCGTTCAGGTCGGGATGTCCTTGGCAGGCATCTCATTCAATTCCGCATCAGCCTGGCACCTTAAGCGGGTGCCGCTATCTCCGGCGCCACCCCGCTTCCCGGCCGTCAGAAGTCGTGGCCAGCACCCGGGCCCCAGCTCGTCACACCTCCGGAGCAGCCGCCACTCCAGTCCCCGGCTGCACATGCGCCTCCAGGCCCCAGTCGCGCCGCGACCAGCAATCGCGATTCTCCTTTTTCCCCGCGCGCGCGGGCAGTCAAATTTCAAACCCGAGTTCTTTGGGGGCTACGTTGTCGTTTCCCGGGTAGGGAGCTATGTGCAGTGACCCTAAAAATGGATTTCTGGCGGATTACAGGGCTCGGCCGGCGGAGCAGCTTCAACTAGCGGCCATTCCGCTGCTCGGCTAAGCCACGCCCTCTCCCAATACATGAGATACCCCACTCTGTGAAGGAACATGCTCAACAGCACAATACAGACCCATTTCCCTGATCATTCAGTGATGCTAACTGTATGATACAAGTCTAGGGAAGCACTGAGCAGTGCCAGTAAAAATGAGTCCCTCAGAATTTCTCAAGCGACGCCTTGCCTTAGACAACTTGTGTCTTGTGTGTCATGTATTATGTATTCTTTTTTAATCCCAGAGACAAGCCATTTGTACTTTTCTGTTGAAAGCAATTAAAACGTTTGATGTTTCCTAGCTTTATAAAAAGAATGCAAGAGCTTTGGTTTCCAGAGATGACAAAATGTATATTATTTTGTGGACCAAGGCAGGAGTTCCACTTCTACCATTACGTCTGTTGCTCACTTTAGAACCAGTTCTGCTAACTACACAAGCACACACAAATTTTAGAGGGATCCTTATTGGCAACTTTGAAGTTAGGTTGCAGTTTATGCAGATGACATTGTATTATGAGCACCCGTAGTCATCAACCTCAGCGATTGTAGCTAGGATACAGGATTATGCCCTAGCCTCTGGGCATTTATGAACCCAATCTCAATTTTTTTTTTAGCACTCAATCTGTAGAGAGAAAGAAAACTCTTTGTTTGGCCAATTCCAGCCATAACAGTTCACATAAAAACATAGATAAAATGTTTACCTATATACAATAAAATGTGAAATACAATTGTGCAAGAAACTTAATTCTATGTCAGGACCGGAGCCGAGGATTATGCTCATTCTTTCTTCGCCCTTATTAACAAATTTTTCACAGAAGCTCATTATAAATTTAATAACTAACTATATTTCCCATAAGCAGGGAAAAGAAAAACAACAGTCTCTTCACAGTCCTTCCACACTGTCGACATCCCTCAGGCAATAAGTCATGCTGCCACTTCCTGTCCTTCCTCTTTCTTCGCTGCTCGGCACTTTGAGATAAAGGTTTTTTCCGTCTCTTCATTGTGGGGTAATTGCGTGCGCTTGTGGGTTTCCGTTCTAATTTTGACTTTTATTCGCAGATTCCCCTGCTTGGCCGCGGGAACACTAGTGCGCTCCTTTGCGGCTTTTTCTCCACCATTCGAGGCAGCGTGCGGTCCTCCGCCCGACAGAGGGCGCTGTGGGGGCGACGCGACGCGACTTGGTGCACAGGAGCGTGTTTTTCTGTCAGTCAAGCCAAAAGCGCTCCGGTCACCGTTCAGGTCCGGGCCCGACTTGGTCTGCCTGCTAAAATCGCCCAGCGCTGTAGACTGGGTCAGTACTAATTTCGTTCCCCTTGCACATGAATGCCCGCGTTGCGGGTCTGTAGTGGTGCGCTGCACATTAGGGTTTCCCTTTTGCACGCCCGGTACTCGGGCAAGTATCTTTGGTGTGGAGTTGGGCTACTGCCACACGGGCATGCAGTATTAGTCCCATTGTAGATGTTGGGTGCTTTGGTGTCCTAGGGGTTGACGGCCCGCTGAAATCTCTGCCTCTGGCAGTTAAAAGTTATCTGAGAGGCCCTCAGTTAAATTCACTTGCCTTGTGCGGGGTGGTGGTCCTGGGGTTACCCGGCCTTACCTGTAGTGCTTGTGCTAGCCTGGTTCATGATGGATAACACAGAGGAGCAGGGCTACTACAAAGAGGAAGACTCCTTAATTTACCTGCAGTGGGATGACGATTTCTATAATAAAGTTGATGATTCCATATATAGGGCAGTCACAGAAGTTATGACTCCCATGGAACAACGCCTGGCAGACATGATAGAGCAGTTGTGTGCCAAAGTAGTTCCCTCCAAGGCGACGGGACCCCCACCTGCAGAGGCGGTGGGGTCAACACCGGTAGAAGGTGAGGGTCCTCCTCCCCAAAGAAAAAGTGTACAGAGGGGGTTGATACTGACGCGTTTGAACGCCTTAAGCAGGTATACCTTGAGCACACTGCCCCCATTGTTGTGCCTCAACAGCCTACCCCACCTTCGGAGGCTCCACCACCAGTCTCCCCCCTTCCCAGCACGGAGATACTCCGGTCGACTCGGACGATGAGGCAGGTTCCTCAAGATCTTGGAGGCCTTCTGGGTCTACTGACCCTCTGAAGACGGGTATAGCGGATATGCTAGACCCAGATGACATAGTGCACCCTAGGTCAGCGGAATGGGCCCCCGCTGAGAAGGCGGCGCTGTATGTTGTGTCTCGTCTTAGGAAGCCCTTGGAAAATAAGGCAAGGAGTAGGTTGAGGGTGGAGTGTCCACGTCCCACTCTGGCTGGTAAGGTGTCAATAACCCCGGAAATAGAGGGTAAAATGGCTACGTTCCTGGCGAAGTTCATAAAAGACCCTAAGAAAGGGATAGATTGGTCGTGGCGTGCATGCCAGGACAAGTTGCTGGATGCCATTGGTCCAATGACTAAGATCTTGTACATGGCAGAGGAGTCCCGTAGCTCTGGTGCCCTTATTGATCCTGAGGTTCTGTCGGCTTGGGCGCAATTCGCCATCTGTTTTACGGGGAACGCGAATTGCGCTCTTTCGACAGAAAGGCGTAGGTCACTTCTCATAAAGGTGGATCCTAAGTTGGGTGACCTGGCCTGTTCGGAGGCAGGAGCGTCAGCGCAGGGAGGTTTGTTTGGTGAACCTTTTATAAAAGAACTTGGTAAAATTGTCGCAACATTCACATCCCTGGATAAAGCGCAGGCGAACATAAAGAGGGTCTTTAGCCCTCGGGTTTTCTGCGGGGCCGGTCGGGGCCGGAGCCACCCGCCCGGCCGAGGACAGCACCAGCACCAGCACCAGCACCAGCAACCCCAGGGAAGGGGGCAAGGCTCCGGACGTGGCCAGTACCAGACGGACCAGCAGTTTACTAACTTCTACCCCACAAGAGGGCAACGGTTCCGCGGCCGGGGAAGCTACAGAGGCCAAGATGGAGGTGTCAACGGTAAGTGTCTTACCAGCAGGGCAGTTGCGAGTGGGGGGCAGGTTGGCGTTGTTTTTTCCCACTTGGGAAGCTCTTACCGGAGAAGCTTGGGTGCTTCAGACGGTAAGGGGTTTCCAAATAGAATTCTTTGGGACTACCCGCCAAAAGTTCGGCCAATAGTGTTTTGCGCAGCGGACGTAGCCATGGTGGAAGAAGAAGTTGCCGGTTTGCTCCGGAAGGGAGCGGTGTGTCGGACAGAGGTTCATCCTACAGGCTTCCTCAGCAACGCCTTTTTAATGGACAAGACAGATGGAGGTCAGAGACCGGTCATCAACCTGAGGGAATTCAACGAGTGGCTGGTGTAAAGACACTTCAAGATGGAGGACATGCATCTGCTCAGAGATGTCCTCCAGCCACTCGATTGGATGGTGAGATTAGATCTGAGGGACGCGTACCTGGTGGTGCCGATCTTCCCTCCCCACAGGAGATTCCTCCAATTTCTTTGGAAGGGTCAAGCATACGAGTCTTGCTGTCTTCCGTTCGGCCTTTCCTCAGCCCCTTGGTGTTTCACCAAGGTTCTCCAACCGGCGGTCGAATACTTGAGAGCCAGAGGGGTCCAGTTGATTGTATACCTGGACGACATTCTCATTATGGCTCAGTGTCCCGTGCAGTTGCGGGTCCATCTACAGGCAGAGGTGGACTTGCTCCAACAGCTAGGGTTTGTGATCAACGAACAGAAGTCCCTCCTGTCCCCGACCCAGCGGGTTTCTTTCCTGGGGTTTGTGATAGATTCAGTTTCGGCCACACTCAGCCTACCTTCCAGGAAGGTGGCGAAGATCCGCCACGAGATTCGTCAAACCCTGGCCAAGCGGAGGACTTCCTTGCGACAGATTGCTCACCTGGTGGGCCTTTTCTCAGCCTCTATTCAGGCAATCTTCCCGGGCCCGCTGCATTTCAGGACCCTGCAGCGCCTGAAGGCGCAGCACCTGCCGAAAGGCCTAACCTACTCCCAAGTGGTTCCGCTTACGGACTAAGTGCGGGAGGAGCTGGAGTGGTGGCTCTCACACATGGAAGCTTGGAACGGAAGAGCAATCTTCGGCTCTGCTCCCGACTTAGTGATAGAGTCGGACGTAAGCAGGTCCGGCTGGGGAGCTCGGTGTTCTCCACAGGCGGAAGCTGGTCTCCTCAAAAACAACGGCTTCATATCAACTGCCTAGAGCTCCTTGCGGGCTCCTTTGCGGTTCGGTGTTGGACCAGGGACAGAGCCCAAGCGTCGGTCCTTCTGAAAATGGACAATGTGTCGGCAGTCAGGTATATCAATCACCTGGTCGGCACGCGATCCAAGGTCCTAGCAAACTTGTCGAAGCAGTTTTGGTAGTTTTGCCTCTCCTGTCGGTTACTGCGGAGGATCTTCCGGGGAAGGACAATTTGGTGGCAGACTGGCACTCCCGCCACCTCTGAGATGCCAGTGTTTTGAAACTGGACCCGGAGATTTTTCAGAATCTGCTGGACCGTTGGGGTCCTTTCTCTGTCGACCTTTTTGCCTGTTGACGGTCCAGTCGACAGGTCCTCGGTTCTTCAGTTGGAGGCCGGATCCGTTGGCGACGGCATCGAACGCGTTCAGTCAGGATTGGAGTCGGGAGAGCGGTTATGCGTTTCCTCCATTTGCCATGATAACACGGGTGGCAGCCCAGGTTTGCAGACAAAGGGCCTCGGTGGTCTTGATAACCCTGTTTTGGAGGTCGCAAGTTTGGTTTCCAGTTCTTCTGGAACTTTCTTGGGATTTTCCAATCCCACTCCCCCCCGACTCCCCACCGCTTGCTGAGTCCGAAGGAGACTCCTCACCGGCTGGTGGAGGAGCGCTCGCTCCAGTTGATGGCGTGGTGGATTACAGCCAACGTTGGAGACGGCCAGGCCTTTCGAGCCACGCTGAACTCCTGCTGTCCAGAGCATGGGCGGACAGCATGTCCAACCGTTATAGATCAGCCTGGACACGATGGGTATGTTGGTGTATGCGACGGGAGGTGGACCCCGTGGTCGCGGATTTGACACAGGTCCTGATGACTTTGGCAGATTTGGCGCAAAAAGGTCTATCGTACAGATCGATAAATACGGTCCGCTCTGCGATTTCTGTGGGGCATGCCCCTGTGGACGAAACCCCTTTGGGGGAACACCCCTTTGTTTGCAAACTTCTTAGGGGCATCAGGTTATCACTTCCACCAGAACCCCGTTATTCGGTGCTCTGGGTGGTGAATCAGGTATTGAATTTATTGTTGTCATGGCAACCAACTCGATTCCTCTCCAGGAAAGAGTTATCAGCCAAGTTAGCGATGTTGTTATGTTTGGTGTCATGTAGGAGAGTTTCAGATGTTCGAGCGCTGGATATAACAGCAAGAGTTTTCTCTCCTGACAGGGTTACCTGCACGGTGAGTAGGCATACCAAATCTAATACACGCACGATTTCTTACCCTGCTTTTTACGGAGACGCCGATGCTCTGTGTGGTACAATGCTTAAAAGCCTATGAGGAGGCCACAGAGGAAGTTCGACCCCCGGGCGAACGACAACTCCTTATCGCCCTCAAAAAGCCTTTCAGAGCAGTGTCCTTCCCCACTATAGCCCGTTGGGTGCGTTGGATTATGCAAGAGGCGGGAATTAACACAAGAGCTTTTGGTGCACATTCAGCTAGAGGGGCGATTGTTTCAAAGGCTTTTAGCCTGGGAGTGCGGCTGGAAGACCTCATGAAGGCAGTGGATTGGTCCTCGGACTCCACTTTTAAAAGGTTTTATTTTAAGTCGCTGCTGAATGTGTCTCAGGTGGTTGTTGATAAACTTTAAAGGAGCATAATCCTCACCTCCGGTCCTGACATAGAATAGAAATGTACCTAGCCTACTAGAAGGTAAGTTTCAATTCTATTAAGGACGCGGAGGCGAGGATTATCCCTCCCAGCAAGCACGTGGGTTGCTGTCCTGCCCCGTATGGTTGTAAGTAATCGCTTTTGTTTTTTTTGGAGTAAAGATATTGTTGCTTGCATAATATGATATAATGATGGTTGCCTTGTTTAGCATTCTGATGTCAACCGCAGGTCTTATGTCTGTATTTGATATGATTTTTACTCATGTTTGAGAAACGATGGTTGATAGTTATGGTTTCTTTCAGGAAACGAGATTTCGAAACAGTCTGGTTGAGCATGCGAGAGATCCTCCAGCGAAGAAAGAGGAAGGACAGGAAGTATCAGCATGACCTATTGCCTGAGGGATGTCGACAGCGTGGAAGGACTTTGAAGAGACTGTTGTTTTTCTTTTCCCTGCTTATGGGAAATGTAGTTTGTTATTAAATTTATAATGAGCTGCTGTGAAAAATGTGTTAATAAAGGCGAAGAAAGCATGAGCATAATCCTCGCCTCCGAGTCCTTAGTAGAATTGAAACTTACCTTCTCGTAGGCTAGGCACATTTCTATTGTAATACATATATATTAACAGATTTGCATTCTACTACAGATATCTATAAAAGATTTTCATGAGACTGTGTAACTTGAGTCTATCATCAGTGAACTCAGGTAGTATCTAATTATAATCTCATAAAAATGTGCAAAAGGCCTAGATGAAAAGATATAAGACTATTGCATATATGCCAAAGCGACACGCGATAAAATAAACAAAGCAACATTTGTGGCCCAGGTATTAAAATACAAAATAAACTTGTATTACTAAGATGGAGTGAATGAGAGGGCTTTTATCTGATAGAGTAATGTACACATTCCTGTCAACAAACATCTCTAAAATGGGTCCGTTATACTCGCAGGGAAGCAGAAGTCTACTTCTAAAAAACATCTGAAATTCATTTGATATATTCATTTATGTTCAAACACCTCCACTACCAGAGCATCACACACCAGTTCTTCCTAGTTCCTTGGGTGCAAAATTACTTTCCACAATACTTGTGCCTCACCCTCCAAGCATTATGCAAATATTTGGTCACAGCACAGGCATATAGATCATTGATATCTTTTTTTTAAATCCTAAGGCTACTTCAAAGTTCCTCATACCCAAATTCCTGCACACATTTGCCAGCCACAGTCTCCTAACATCAGCATAAACTGGACAGAAGAACATGACATGAGCTACTGTTTCGCATGGGAAAGCACACACTGCACACATTTAAGATGCTGGTGGCAGAGAGCACCACCTACTGAGAAACCTATTTACAGGAAGAATACCATATCGGAATTTCAAATATAGGGCTCTCGCTTCAGGGGGCTCAATCATGTCAAGAAACTCCATCTGTACGCCCCAAGTGTTATGCCATTCAAATATCTGCTTCTTAAAATCTTCAGTCAAGTATTTATGGGTCCACTTTGCTGCGGCTCTGGCAGACACATATGCCAACAAGATGGTCGTCACTAGCGTTTCTGCCGAGGTTGTGTTTAAGCTTTACTAGAACGATTGCCCTACAGGCAGTAGTTGCCATGTTAGCAATGCTCCCAGCTCAGAGTTTAGCTCAAGTGTTAAAGAAACTGGATTCCATAAACGTCCCCTTCATTTGCAAGGGGAAAAGACAAAACTAACTATGCAGAAGCCTAGATCAGCAAAACGCCGAGGGGGCACCCTGCTGCATTTTGATTCATTTCTAATCAGGCTGTGTCCTCAGATTTGATGAAAACGGTGCGAGCCTCCTAATCCCACTGTGGCTACTTATTGAGGGAAATCATTCCGTCCCTCTTACTTTAGGATAGTCTGAAAATGACCAGCATACTTCCTCTTCTTGCAACTCCGCACAAATCACTTCCACAAAAAAAGAATGACGAAAGTATGAGAGTATCCTATCCAGGCAGATGCAACAATCTTGTCTCATGTCTGTGGGAAAAACCCATTTTTTTTCATTCTGTCACTCAACTGCATAGCGAGATTGGGGAACTATCTGCTGAGATTAGGTTCTATAAAACATTCCAGACTATAAAGTATGTTAACTATTTAATCAGCATTGGATCCAATTCACTCTCACATTTCCACCATCCTGCAGTGCGGGGTGGAAAATAAACAATCCATTACACTTTCATGTTTGGTGTTTATCATTCCCACCAGCACATTGAAAACATGGACCTTTCTCTTCCCCAAACCCACTCTTCGGTCAGTATTTCTACAGGACCTAGGTGAGGCCTTGTTGCTCAACATAACATAGCAGGTCTATTGCTACCTTATCTCTGCTGTGTAACTTTGAAACTTCAGCTTTACCACGCAAGTTATGTTTCTTTGTGCATACCAATGTACGTCAGGTCCTCACAGTCACTGTAACTAAATTCCCACTGGCCACAATTGTCATTTTCTCCATGGCAAAGAACCCCATCTGTCTGCCTCTTCTAAGCATCTTTTTGAGGGTGAACCTTACTGCTGTTTGCACAAGCAGTCGTAAGGAGCTCCACCAGCCTGTGGCATTGTTAGTTCAGTGTATCAATTGTATTTTGCTTAAAGATTAAGACGGCATAGTTGCCTTCCAAGATGGTATTTTAGCATTTGTTAAAGACAGGAAGAGAAATGCAAAGCTGTAGAGAGTCTTGTACATTTTTATCATCATAGGTACTACACTAAGACAAGAAATAAAATACCTAGGAGTACAAATTGTTTACAATCTGGAAAAATTAACTCGGATAATTTTTCACAAACTAGTTACATCAGTTAAAAAAACAAAACTTCAAGCCTGGGAAGCGCTGCCATTGTCTTTTCTTGGCAGGTCAAATCTTTTTAAAATGTCGGTGCTCCCAAAGTTTACTTTTCTGTTCAACACCATCCCCCTAGAATTTAATAAAGTATGTTTTAAAAAAATACAAGGAGAGTTTACTAGCCTCATCTGGGGAAATACATGTCCCAGAATTGCTCTGAAGAAATTACGCAGGAAGAAAGAGCAAGGTAGTATAACCCCAGATTTACACCAATACTACTGAGCCTTCCATCTAAAGAATTTTCGTCTGCTTCTAAAGGACAGCTCCAGCTTAGCTCCTCATTTAAAGGCTCTTGTAAAGGATCCCCACGTCCAATCAGATTTTTTTTTTTTATTTGGCCACCCTAAATTAAAAAGAAAAGTCAAATTAAAGATTCTTCAGAGTGCAGCCAAGATCTAGTATCATATAAGACTCACATTGCAAATACCATATTACTGTGATTCTGCTCCTATTTGGGACTCTCCGGGTACCCCGTCTGTCTTTTGGACTCATTAGCAACTCCGCTGCGTGAGTGTGGGATTATTAATTGGGGGTAACTCCTGGAAAATTCTAAACTAATTTTGTGGCAGATATTTCGGATCTTTCCAGTAATTCTGTCTCCAAATTTAAATACTATCAACTAGTAAGCTGGGCAAGTACATTGGACAAACATGGTGAGGGGAACCTGGAGGCGGAGACTGGGATAAATCTTCGTCCCAAGCTGCGGAAAGAAATCGCAGAGTGGTATTGGTTGTTAATTCAGGCAAAAGAAGGGGCACAAAATCCACTGATGGAGAGCTAGAAAGAGAACTGCCGGACCAGGATCGCATTTATTATGCCAAGTATCTATGACTTATGTATGGCACTATGTGAGATCTGCCCACTAAGAAAAAACACATATTTTCACTGTCCATAAGGCTTACTGGACGCCTCTGAGGTTATCGAAGATGGGAAGACAGGCAGTAAAAAAATGCTCCAAATGTGGCAAAGAAAATGCGAACGAAGCACATATGTTCTGGCAGTGTCCCTCGATCCAGTCCTTCTGGGAGAAAGTGGGTAAGATCATATCAGAAGTCGTAGGTATAGAACTAAAGGTGAGCTTGGATGTAGTTCTAATTCTTCAGGCAAGAAGGGAGTTGTGCATCAAATGGATACTTCCATGTTTCCCCACAGAGGTGTAATGGATCCGTTCAGAACAAAGGGTTGCAACTCTTGATGGAGCTATTAAGAGGGTTAAGAGAACTACATTTTGGGAACTATGGGACATATGGTTGGCAGCATATGTAAATAATTTCAACTCCTTAACTTGATATACATCTATTATCTGGAATTTAAATTTCGACTGGGTAAAAGAGGGGGAAGGAGAGGAAGGGAAAGAAGAAAACAAAACTCTGAGGCCTGAAATCTCTCTTTTCCTTAAACACAGCCTTTTTTTCTGCTTTGCTAAATCTCTGGCCCTCTGATTAGTAATATGCTTCACAGGTTGGCCTGTTTGTCTCAGAGCCACTATTTCATTGACCTGTTTCAGTGAAGTTAGTCCTTTTGACCGGACAGGGGAGAAATTGCTCAAAAACCCGGGATGTTTACAACATCCCCTCCTAATGGAGAGGCCGGGTACCAGGGCCATAGCGGGCACCGGGCAATCCCCCGGTGTGCCGCACGGTTGGTGGCCATTTTTGGGCCACTGGGGGGCGTTTTTCTTACTGGGCCGTTTTTGCAGCATTGGCTGCAAAATCGGCCCTGTACCAAAATCTGCGAAAACTGGCCCCGGCAAAGAGCTCGGCGGCACCTCCACCCCCTCCCCCCGCCCCCCGAGTGGGGAGGGGGGCTGGCCAAGCACTTTGCCAGGGCCGGTTGTAGTTCCCAGTCCGGCCCTGCCGGGTACCCCTATTCCCAGTAGAATGGACCGTTTTTGACGTGTTTTGCATATTGACAAATGAGGACAAAAAAATAAATAAAAAATAGAAGCCAGTGGGCAGGGAACACAATTAAAAGCACAATGAAATACAATGTTTAAATATGAGCTCTAGTTTAATGGCCCTTATACAACTTTTATACATAGATCTTACGGCCTCGGTATGGATTGCCTTCTCAGCTGTTTCCGATTGGTCAAGGTACTTGGCAGGGTTGTGCTCTCTCCCCCCTCCTATCTGCTTTAGCCATCGAGCCATTGGCGGTAAGGGTCCAACGTGACACTGAAAGTGCGGATTCAGATGGACTCCCGATACATCATACCGTATTGCACTTTATGCGGATAATATCCTATTTCTTTTTATAGACCCACATAGCTCCGGACCAAGGATTCTCCTGATAATGCGAATCTTTGGGGAGACCTCTGGATTATGTATAAACAATCAAAAATCCCACATATGGCTGATCTGGGGCTCCCTATAACATGCTCACTGAATCCAAGAGGTAACTGTTGTAACAAGCGGGTTCATGTACCTTGGTGTATTTCATATACCTCACTGTATTTCTGTCTGATGCGCAACCTCTCTCCTGGGACCGGAACCTAGGTACTCTTACAGAACGGGTGCGGCAGAGGTCAAGGCGTGATCCAGCCTTCCATTATTGCCGTATGGTAGATCAGCCATCTTCAAAATGGTATCCCTCTGCGCCTCGCATCTCAACTGCAGTCTCATCCATACCCAATTCCGCAACATTGGTTTAAACAAATTGAGGTGATCCTGGGTCAATTCCTTTGGGGGGGAAACAGCTAAGAAAGCGTTTCACATCTCCTTTCAATCTACATACTGTAGTGGAACAGCAGCGGCAGATACCCGATCATATCATGCCGCCACCAATTTACAGGTGCTGAACGATTGGTGGTATGGCTGCAGGTCTGACCCGGCCTATAGGGTGGAACAATGGATATTAGGGGACTATTCCTCCTATTCCTACTTGTACAATAGATCAACCCCACTGACAACCCGCCAGCTACTAGAGTAGTGTTCATAGTATGGAGACAATTCCTTCATCGAATGGGGTGGTGAGGGCTAATCACCAGAGAGACCCCGTTATAGCATAATCATTTATTTCCGCAAATGGCAAGCTTGCAGGGATTTGGACAGTGGGACCCAATAGGAATATCCATGGTGGGAGACATAGTGCGTGGAGCAGTTCTCAAATCATTCCAAGACATACAGATTGAATATGTACTACACCGCAGCCAATTCTATAAATATCTACAGCTCAGCCACTCTATACACCTATACTTACAGAACCTCTCCGAGGTCCCTGAAATTAATATTTTAGAGGGCAAACTACTAATTGGTGTCCCAGCAGAACATAAGATCACCAAAATGTATCAGACCCTAACCACGAACAACCCTAGTACTATAAAATTACTATGCAGTAAGTGGGAAGTTCATGTAGGACCCTTGGAAGAGGAAGCCTGGACTGAAGCCCTCCAAACACCCAGAGGGGCCGCCATATCAACAAGTCTTAGACTTATACAGTTCAAATATCTTCACAGAACATACTACACCAGGCTCAAATTGTGGAGAGCCGGATTGATTACATCCCCTCAGTGCCTCCGCTGCAAATGAGAGGAGTTGTAACAGAAACAACGGTTACTGCGGAAAATAAACTATTATATATTGGTAATAATATGCACAATAGCAATAATAAAAGGGTTTTGGTGATGTCAGAAGGAAAGGATACCATGTACACCTCTGTTGTGTTTGTAATAATTCTTTTATATCATTCAAGGAATATACGATTATATACAGAAATGAAAAAAACGTTAGTGCTTTGTTTCCCCAGTGTAAATGGAACCTATAAACAAGAGTGATACATTTGGGACATTTAAAAACTAGGTTTCCACAATTTGAAAGGCGACCATTAACAACTTTACAATAATCCCAGCTGCTAGACGTAATCATCAGAGCTGGACAAATAGTTCGCTTTTAATTAGCTCTCGACAACGTTACGACCCTGTGTGCGATGTAGAGTCTCTTCAGGACCTATGAATATAGGGACATCTGTGATTCAAAAAAGAGGGGAGATTGATATCACCGAGAGTACTGAATTTAAGCTACCATATTTGTAGCAATTGAAGTGCACCATATAGTACCTGTCGGGGGTTGCGCAGCCATGTGACATAAGTGAACCTCCGGTAAAGTGATAAAAGATAGAAAAGATACTCACAATGGACCCAGCCGGGTATTACGAGAGGAGGGCACCTTCCTTCACACTACATGGTCATGTACGATTCTGCAACTTTCCTGGTTGAGAGTATTAGGATGTCTGGGGGAGGTGTTGGGGTGGGGCCTTCCAAGGTCTACAAAATGTATAATGCTCCACTGTAGTGAGGGAATTGGGGGAAACATCTGCAAGCAGCACTTGTTTTTAGGGCTGACAGTAGCAAAACAAGACATTGAAAGAATGTGTAAAGCTGAAACACCACCATGTATTGGAGCTTGGAAACGAGGTATGGACTTCAATATGGGGCTGGAAAGCCCTGTGTTTATGGCACCTGGATGCCCTCAGAAGCAGAAGAAAATTTGGCAGAGATGAGCCGATTATAGAGGTTAGCCTTTAGAAGTTTTGAATAAAGATCATCGACTTTCAGACAACAGGTCTATAAATGGGAGGGGGTGGGTCTGCGGATAAGGGTAAAATTATCCCACATACTAAATGAAGACATATGGGGTTTGTGTAGGGGGGCGGGGTACTTGAAAGCGTATTATTATACGTTTAGATTCTGTTTAAAACGGGGCATTTGTAGCAGTACAGCCAAGTTGTTGGCATACCTTGTGACATGTACAACCTTGGTATTCGACTATCATTTGTCTCACTGTGTATGATGTTTCTGGTATGAATTTTCTTAAATGCCAATAAAATCTGTTTTGAAAAGAAAAAAACTATGAAAAACAGGGAATGAATGCCTTGCGACACATCTTCCATTCATGTCTGCCTCCTTTATATAAAATTCAAACAGTCGCCACAAGAGCCCACAGACTTTATCTTGTTTTTTGAAAATTTCTGGTAAAGTTCTCTGGACAAACCAACATCATGGAAAGCGTTCTTCATAACCACGACCACATCCCTTTTCTCAGAATCAGTGTTGACTTGACATGCAAAGAAGAAGGACAGTGTAACGTCCTTTGTCTGCTGCCAGACTCTGCTGCTGCACTTGTGGATTAATGCTTCCACCTGATCGCAGAAGAGCACTTCCGGTGACTGCAGTCATGGAATTATGAGCTCCGTTCAGGACATATAGATGACTAGGCAGATGCTGAGCACGGCTTCCAGTCACATGCTGCTTAGGTGCACGATATGTGCATAGTCTCTTTTCTCCGTGGACAGCTTGGTAAGGCCTTGACACAGATGTGACGCACTCACAAAAGAGAAATGTCAGAATTGCTGTGATCATGTGCAATATTTGGGACACTGCACAAGAATAAAGTGTCTTCTGTTTTTGGTGAAGAATATCAAACTAGCCCAACCACTTCAAAAGCTTGATGAAATTAGATCTATATTAGGCTTGTGTGAATTTTACACAAAGGGGCTGATTCACAAAAAGCTTTTATGAGTACGGGAAGTAACACTACAGGAGCACTCCAAAAATAGAAGATTAGAGAAAGTAGCATGGCATAAATAAGGACAATAAAAACAACCAAAAATGAGTAGACCAGGATCTGGACTCCTTACTGGAATCTTGATGCCAAAGAAAACAACCTATGATAAACTGGAGATTCAACCTATGAAAAAAAAGAAAAATTCAATGGGATATACACCTAGGGCAAAGGTCAAAGATGCAGTGAAAAACACTTTTGACTCCATTGTGGCACACATCTCCCTGAACACAATGGCCTTATATAATGGATAAGCAGGAAATTAAATCAGAGGAATTGCAGACACCATCTTGGATTGGGATGTAGTCATATGAATCTGAAGCACCTACCATCCTAAATTTGAAAACTGACTAGCTTCTCCTCTTCTGGAACTTCTGAGGAGAGAGAGAAGGAAACATGGATGATTCCAGTGGGTTCCAGAAAGCAAGTGCAGGGCTTACTCCCACTAATGAGTCTTTCCATCCACCTCTAATAGCATTCTTTATGGAAACCTAGCCATATCAGGAAAAGTGATGCGCACGTTTGAGGTCCTGAGAGATGACTCTGTGAAACCAAACCTTCCAAAGAATCAAACAGGGTTTATTAAAGGCATGGGGACGATTATTAATATGCAAATGTTAGTTCTTATAATGGAAATGGACAGGCGCCGTTGGATGAATCTTCATTTGTGTTTTATTGATTTTAGCTCGGCTTTCAACACTGTGCACAGAAATATTCTTTGGAACAAATTATCGAAAATGGGAATAGCACCGAGCTTGCTGAGAGTGATACAATTGTTGTATACCAATAGTTGGACGAGAGTAAAATTGGGACAGGGCACAGTACTGTAAAAAAAAATGATGATAAAGGACGGGTTGAAGCAAGGATGTGTTTTGGCCCCTACCTTATTCAACTTGTATTTAGCTGATATATCATCAGGGCTTAATGATATTAATTCTCACTCCCCAACTGTGTCAGGTTTTAAGGTTTCGCATTTACTGTATGCCCAAGATATTGTATTAATAAGTTATACAAAGGTTGGGTTGCAGAGATTAATTTGTGAAAGTGCTCATTATGCCTCTACTCATGGGCTAAAGGTTAACTTAAAAAAGACAAAAACAATGCTGGTGACTAGGGGGTTGGCTGCAAGACCAACATTGAGAATTATTATTATTATTATTATTATTATTAATTGTATTAAGCGCACAGCTACCCAAAGGTTTCCCGGCGCTGACCAACAAGGTGTGAAAATTGCAACAATTACTGGTTGAATAGCCATGTCTTCAAATTCCTGCGGAACTTCAGATAGTTCGACTCAGTCCGGAGACAGAGAGGAAGAGAGTTCCACAGGGAGGGACCCAAGAAGGAAAATGAGCGGCCACCCATTCTTGCTCTCTTGATCCTAGGAATCAAAAGCTTAGATTGGGAGGATGATCTAAGAGTGCGGGAAGGGACATAAGAAGTAATAAAAGATTTAAGGTATTGGGGGGCATTGCCTGCAATAATTCTGTGTATAAAACACAGAGACTTAAACTTAACCCGACTCTCAATACGGAGCCAATGAAGACTACGTAGAAAGGGGGAGATAGGAGACCTGTTAGGGAGTTTGCCAAGAAGGCGAGCTGCCATGTTTTGAACAGTCTGAAGTTTCCGGACCATCTCCTTGCCGGCACCCAGAAAGAGAACATTCCCATAGTCCAGGCGGGAGGTGATTAGTGCCTGGACTACGGTTTTCTGGGTGTCAGGAGGGAGCATCCAGATGATTTTCTTTAACCACTTGAGAATGACCGTACAAGTGGCGCAGACTTTCACCGCATGGTCCCTCATTGATAATTGGTCGTCAAAAATGATGCCCAAATTTCGAGCGGTTCTGGAGGGCGAGGGAATAGTGCCCATTTGGTCAGGCCAATGAGAGGGGCCCCATAAATCACATTTAGTACCAAACAGAAGAAGCTCAGTTTTCCCTCCATTCAGTTTTAATTTGTTCTCGTACATCCAGGCAGAGATTTTACTAAGCCCGAGACGTAAGGAGGAAGGGAGGGATGTGTGACTGGTAGATAATGAAAAGATTAGCTGAGTGTCATCAGCATACGAGTAAATAGAGAGCCCCGCTTGCTCTGCAATCGTAGCCAAAGGTCTTACGTACAGATTGAAGAGAAGGGGGCTCAAGATGGAACCCTGTGGAACCCCGTATGCTGATGTATGAGTTTAGGATGCTGATGAGGCTGAAAAGACTTGGAACGTCCTATTACTCAGGAAACTAGTAAGCCATTCTAAGGCGCGGTGGGAGATGCCAATAGATCTGAGCGTGTTAATGAGGATAGAGTGGGAAACCGTGTCAAATGCGGCACTTAAATCCAGCAGGATAAGTGCCACGGTTTCCCCTCTATCTACCAGAAGCCTAATTGTTTCCGACACTCCCAATAGTGTAGATTCGGTGGAGAAGCCTGAACGAAAACCCGACTGAGAAGGGTGTAAGATAGTGTGGGCTTCGATATAATTAGTAAGTTGTTGATTAATGTGTTTCTCCAAGATTTTTGAGAAAACTGACAGAAGGGAGATAGGACGGAAATTAGTCAGATTATTCGGGTCAGCATTAGCTTTTTTTAACAGTGGTACAACCATCGCATGTTTCCATGATTGGGGAACCTTAGCCTCCCTAAGTGAGGTGTTAAGTAACTCCAGAATAAGATTAAGTGAAGGGGAATCAAGGATAGACAGAATTTGAGGGGGGATAGGATCTAAAGGAGAACCAGATTTGATGGTACTAATGATGTTGCGTAGAGTAAGTATGGTCAAGGGAGTCCAAGCGACAATTCCCGATTCTAATACTCCAAGATCCGGTTCTGGGGTTTGGGAATTAGACAAGGAGGGAAAGGTGGTAGGAACAACTGGAGTATTGGAGCCGAAATCAGAGTAAATGTTATTAATTTTAGAAACAAAGAAATCGGCTAAGGCATCACATTGCGTCTCATCTAAGCAGGGTGCCTTTGGTTGCTTAGTGGCGCCAGAGAGTTCTTGAACCACCTTAAACAAAGCTTTGGGGCGGTTCTGAGCATTAAGTATAGAGAGATTCACATATTCCGTTCGAGCATTTTTACAAAGGGCATGATAGCTGGATAGCGCAGCTTTATATTCTAATTTGACTAGAGGGTCATAGTTGGAGCGCCACTTCCGTTCAAGATGTTTGCAGCCGGATTAAGCTATTTTTAGCTGGTCATTAAACCAGGGGGCCGGGGGGTGATGTAAATTAAATTTTTGTTTTCGAAGAGGAAGACAGGAGTCAACAGCAGAGGTAAGCCAGTTATTCATAATGTCCGCCTGCGCAAGACAACTGACCTCACTAAGTGGTGTAGAGACCAAGAGGGCAGCATTCAGTTTGTTTGTATCTAAATTTTTCCAGTTTCTAGTCAATCTAGGTCTAGCTGGAACAACTGGGGTGGTTCGACCGGGTTCGGTACTGATAGAAAACTCCACAAGAAAGTGGTCAGACCAGGGAACCGGTAGAGCTGGCTTACACTCAATTGCCGCAAGATTGGATAAAACAGGATCAAGTAGATTACCTGCTTTGTGAGTTGGGCCAGTATTATGCAGGCTAATATTGAGGGCAGCTAAGTCAGCTATCAGAGTAGAGCTACTGGGACAAGCTTTGTCGTTAAAATGAATGTTAAAATCTCCAACGAGAACAAAGTTTGTTGAGTTCAGTAGTAGTGGAGCTATATACTCAGCAAGTGAAGACGCCCATGAACCAGCTGGGCCCGGGGGGCGATAAATAAGGACACCAGACAGCGTGAAGTTGGCAGATAAAGATATTTTAAACAACCCAGCTTCACAGTTGGGAATGTCTAGGTCCTCCCATTTGCATGAGTAGTGTTTTTTAAAAACGATCGCAATCCCTCCACCCTCCTTTTTTACTCTATTCCTGGAAACATAGGTATAATTATCCGGAAGAGATGCAGCAATGTCAGGACCGGAATGGTCATTTAACCAGGTTTCCGTCAGAAACAGAGCGTCCGGTTGAGATGAAACCAGGAGATCAAAAATATTTCTACAATGTTTTGGAAGAGATCTGCAGTTTAAGTTGATAAACTTCATTGTGTTAAAGGGGAGTTTCAGTTTGTTTTTACATGGAAACGTTGATGACGAAAAGTCTAACTGGGAGGGTAGTGCTAAGAGGCTGAAAGGACAGTCAGGACAGGAGCAGGGGGAGGATTGAGCATCCATGGGAGTAGTGTGCAAACATTGGGGAGAGTTAAGAGCCATAAGGATATCTCTGGAGTATGTCATAATACAGGCTGAGTTTTTACTAACAAGGGATGTGGCCCATGGCCGCGAATGGAAGGTTATGTATTAGAATCTGTTTCTGAGCATAGATAACTGGGTATTGTAATAGATGCTAGGGGTATGGGTAAAAATCAGTGTGCTGCACTAAAGAGAAGAAATAACTCATTAATTGCAGCATTTGCCACACTCCAGAATAATTTAAAAGGGCTTTCCCTCCATCCATTATTACAATTCTTGTCAGTTAAACATGCTCCATCTCTTGCATATGGAGTAGAGACTTTAAGAGGATGTGCTGATAACACCATAGACAAACTAGTGACAGGGACCTACTGACGCCTGTTTAATCTTCCTCTGCAGACTTCACCAGCGCAAATCCGACTTTCGTTCGGACTCAAACGACAGACCTAAACAGCTTAGGAGCATATTTAAATTTCTGCCATAAACTTAGAAGGGATAATAACTCCTCGCTTATGACAGTGGTCTGGGAGGCAATATGTGATAGTAAACATAAGCAGGCTCATGAATATTTTCAACTGGCGATAGACACATGTTAGGCGGAACAATTATGGGCGTTATCCCTCTCACAGGTGGCTTTTAATAAAGTTATAAATGGGTGCAGTAAAAAATTGTCCTCGTTATGGGATAAAGCAGTATTGGCAAAGAGATCCCATGCATGGACAGTTATTGCTTCGTGCGATAGGTTAAAACCTCAGAGCTATCTAGGACACTCAAATAGCCAAAGGGCAAAGTTGAAATTCATGAAGCTCCGATTTGGAAATAGCCAATTTCTTGGAGACGACCCTGCTTGAAAAATGATGAGTAGTAAGAGGATGTGTCGCCTCTGTAACAACAAGAGAGAAGATATTTGTCATATAATTTGTAGCTGTCCTGCTCTAATAGGTGAACGTAGGAGGCTGCTAAGGGCGGGCTTTAATAGTCAAATGATACGAACATGTCGACAAGCAGTCATAGCCAGTTTACAAGGAGATAGTTTGCAATTCACGGGCAGACTTTTGAAGTTTATAGAAATAGTGGAGAAAAAACTGGTTAACTGTGGACAATGAGCATTGTTTTATATATTCTTGGTTTTTAGGAATTGATGAAAAGTACTTTTTAATTATGCTGATTTTAAATAAGGATATGGAATTGATTATGGATGAAATGTAAGAAGTATTTGTATAAAGGTGTTTTTAATTGTAAGTTTTTACTAACTGAACAATACATTTTTCATTCATTCATTCATTCATTCATTCATTCATTCATTCAAAATGCCATTATTGCGCCTCAGAATCCTTGAGGAACAACATTTCTTTCAGTAACAGGGAACTGGATGTTTTGGGGCTGATTCTCAGACATGTATGAGCATGTAAAATATTTCTTTCTCCTGTAGTACAACTTCCCGTACTCATAAATGCATTTGTGAATCGGCCCCAAAGCGTATGCATACATTTGTTGGCAAAATGGCTGCTCTCAGAGACTTTTAAAGAAAAAATAGTGTTTTATGTTGATCAGACTTGCTGCACTTGTGCTTTAAATAGATCAAGTCTACCATAATTTCTGCACCCACCCTACATACTTTTAAAGTAGAAACATCGACTTAAATTGAAAAGATGAGTAGATTGTTGCATTAGTGACAAACAAGCTTTCATTTCAACATTATCACTAACAATGGGGTGCAGTTCCTTGTGGGATTCGATGTAGAAGAACTGCTGTATACCATCACCAGTCCAATGGTCCAGTGGAATGTGCCATACAGGATGATTTTCGAGTGCATCCAGTGTGTTATGTCTCCTAGTAGTAAATCTTTCATACCCTCCATAAGATCACTTTTCTGTGAGAGTTAATATCACTTCCATCTACTTAAAGGGAGATCAGCCAGTTCATATTTATGTTTTTCCTGGTGGAGAAACTGGCCAAGCAGAAATCTAGATATTGGCATGGTATGAGAAAAATATCTGAAACCATCAAATGTAATAAATCTAAGAAAAGATTGGTGTAAGATGGTAAAAGGTCTGTGTGAGAGGCTGGCTTAGTATATGAAGTCTGCTAATGTAAGTGGGCACCTTGCACCAGTCCAGACAACCTTTATGATGATTTAAGAGGTCTTAGACAACCTTAGAAAGCTATCCAAGTTGTAGCTGTGAAGAGCAGCCTTCAGGCTTAGTCTTGAAGGAGTATAAAGCAGCTTGTTTTACTAAAATGCAATCTTATAGTATAGATTAAATTGAAAGAACTACACAAAGTATTTATAAAAATATGTATTTATTATATAATACTCTCTAGTATGTTCCAATATCTCCAACACATACATAAACACAATGCAGACAATACTTTGGCAAAGTAACATAGTAAATAGCACAGTGGGCCCCAGGTGGGACCAAACTAAATACTAAGAAAGTGGTATAGGAACCACAACTCGAGAGGATGTAGAATTGTTGGGGACCCACAGAACCACCCAAGGTAAGTAGATAGGGACCCCACGGGGAGTGTGTGCGTTGTGTGAACACACCTGGGTGCTCCGTACAATTCTATGTGCAAGTCGCGGTTGGATTTTTAAAGATTTGGGACCCTTCCCAGTGGACCCTGAAGAAACTCCATGAAAGACAGAAGTTTGGAGATCCACCCCACCCGTGGATACCCTAGTTCCCACGTTAACTACACCAGGGAAGCCGGTTGCTTACGTGTGAAGTGGTGTCGGAAACCGCTGTCGAACCCAATGGACAAGAAAGTGCTGCTGCTGGAAGAGGAGAAAGTGTCCGTGGGAATCTGTACATGGATTCTTGAAACCTGAAAGAAGAGGGGACAGAATCTATGTCACTCAGGAGTGACCAGGAGACTTGAAGACGAATGCCCTCCGATGTTGGGTGCTTCAGGGGAGATGACGATGACCTTGACTCTGCAGCTGTGAGGACCAGGCGGCGCTAAGGAAGACCAGGACCCAGGTATGCACTGTCCCACGAAGGATGTTGAGTACTGAGGGGTCAGTATCTTGCGGGAGCACCAACAAGCCTTGCCAAATTCAACCCAGGCAGGAAGTCGAGAAGGTGCAAAGTTGGGACCAGGAAGGTCCAGGGGACTCACCACAAGCAGGAGAGTCAGGGCAGGCCCTGAGCAATCAGGGGAGCCCAAACAAAACAAGTGTCACCCTCAAGTGGACCCACAGGCTGGAGGCACTGGAGTCGCGAGAGGATTTCAAGCAGCTCACCAAAAGATGCTGGCCATGATGCACTCGATGCGGTGTGGCTGAAGATTCTTGTCACTGGAGGTCACTGGAGGTGCTCGCGGTTGGGCTACTTGGAGCCCGACGATCTTCTAGCAAGAATGCCAACAAGCCTTTTCAACTGCATGTTGGATGCGGTGCATAGGGGTTTGGTTATTGCAACTCCCACGAGGGATACTGGCCTCAAACTTGGTGAGAGGGCAGGCCTCTGGAGCTGTGGAAAACCCCCACCTGTGTTGCAGAGCCCACAGAGTCCGGATGAGCTCAGGATCTGCAGACTGGTTGACTTAGTTGCGGTGCCTGCAAATGCAGGGGAGTTACTCCTTCACTCTAAGGGAGATTACTTCAGGTGTCTTTGATGCTTCACAGGCCTTGGAAGGTTCCTGTATGATGCACAGGCACAGACGATGCAGCAGACTGGAAGGAGATGAAGTCAGGCCCAAAAGAAGATCAGCCAAGTCCAGAGTGCTCAGACAGTAGAAGTGCAATGGTGTCTGATATGAATCTTATCCCACGGCTAATTTAAGGACCGACATCCAGGTAAGCCCTTAAGTACCCTATGGAAAGGGTTGGGAAGATTCAGGGGGCCCTCCCAGGGGAGAGTCTGGACAGGGGGGGTTACTCCCATGTCCTTTGTCAACTTTCGCGACAGAGCGGGAGCCAACGGCTCCCAGGACTGGTTTAAACTGGATGATGCACAGGGACACCAAATGTGCCCCTCCTGTACACCATCTGATGCTGGCAAGAGCACCCACCCAGCCCTAATATGCTTAATCCTGTCTGGGAGGTGGTCACACCTCCCTGGGACAGGATCCCTATTGTTCATCCTTCCTCTGCTCGAGATCCGTCCATCATCCCCTTTTGTACGAGCTTGGCTCAGCAGCAGGAGAACAGATATGTGTCTCTGGTCGGGAGTAACCATTTTGTGCTATCCGGGACTGGAAGGCCAGTACCGGGAACACTGCAAGCCTAACAGAGGGCTCTACCGGTACTTGGAATCATACCTCCCACACCATTTGCAGTGTGGGGGTATGATTTCAACATGTTTGATTCCAAACATGATAGGATTAGTTGCAGCTGTGTTCGAGATGGTCATCGCGTAAGTACGCAGTGCCCCTCTATATAGTATATGGCTGACTCACTGGCAAACCGGGAGAATGGACTCCGTAGGGTGCAGGCGTGTCCTGCCCATGCAGGGGCACCCTCTTAATAAGAACCAAGCACCCTGCTTTCAGGATTGCAAAGGCCTGCTACAGGGTATAGGTTTTAAGTGCAGTGACCCTTAGATATAGTAAATCTATATCTTTAGTAAGTGATGCAAGCACCAACTTGCACAGGCTGCAATGGCAGGCCTGTAGTTCCATTGTCAAATGATCTCTCATGGGTGGCATAATACATGCTTCAGCCCATGGGAGATCTATGCCCTGGGTACATGGGTACCATATACTGGGACTTATAAGGGTACCCCAGTATCCAATCTGGGGTTTACCTAATTACTGAACACGACAATTTAGGGAGAAAGCAGATAGACTGGGGTCCTGATTAGCAGGCTCCCAGTCAGACTAGTCAAAATACAGCTTAGCACCAGGCAAAAAGTGGGGGTAACCATGCAGAAGGATTCTACCTTCCTACAGTCTGCATCTGACCACATCCACGATTCTAATTAGAGTTTTCACAAGCTGTGAGTCAAGTGACAACATTCCTCTGAGGAATGTGCCATAAATGCAGCTCAGGAATTAAGAATAAATAAGCCATTTTACTTTAATGCTTGAAGTTTATCATTTCAGTCATCACATGCTGTTATGTTACATTATTTACAGTTGCATAGCACACAGTCTGCCCTTGCTAAGGCACGGCAAGGCTTTTGTTAAATAGCTGTTATATAAAGAACTAAAGACATCGCACACATTAGTATAAATTCTATATACAGTACATCAATAAGTTATATATGTACTATAAAAATGACACCCCTTTATAGAGTGAGTTGTAAAAGTAAGCTAAAAATGAAGTAGAAAGGAATGTGGAAATTACAGATTACATTTCATTACAGGTTTAAAATAGGTTACATGTGTCAAGGAAGGAGTCACGATCAACTTAGAAGGAGTTCTAGGGGGCACATGTGCAACGGAAACATTTTGCAAGTTCCTAATTGCGACGTTTTGCGACTCTCAATTAGGAACTCCCGAAATGCGATGTACAACAATGTCTCAGACACTGTTTGTGATTCTCAATGGGGTCGCAATTGACCTGCCGCATCAATATTCATGAGGCAGGTCGCAATTTGTGATCCATTGGTAATGGCCTGTAATCACAGGAATGGTGGCCTGCTGGGTTCAGCAACCACCATGTCTGTGAGTGTTTTTTAAATAAAGCAATTTTTTTTATTGAAATGCTGCCTGTTTTCTTTAAAGGACAACGGAATGCATTTCAAAAATAAAAATGAAAAGATAACCTTTTCACTTGTTAAGAGTAGGCAGTGTTCTGTGGGCACACTGCCTGCTCTTAAAAAATGTTGGACCCAACATTCACAAAGGGGAAGGGGTCCCTTAAGGACCCCTTCCTGTTTCCGAATGGGTTACCACCTTCTTCACTAAGTCGGTAAAATATGAATGTTATACGACCTCATTCCAGTGGTAAAACATTCATACATGCCCCAGCGGCTTGCTATTAGGAAGGGATGCCCTTGAAACGCCCCTTCCAAATTTCAGCTCATAAACCTTAGTTTGCGACTCGGTAATAGGTTACTGACTTGCAAAATAGGGTTAGTACTGTAGTGTAGTTCCTATATTCCCAATAGGCTCTGCGCATTGGAATTACATAAACGATAGTTGAGACGTAGGACTGAGGTCGACTAGGTCTCTACTGAATATGTTAGACTTAATTATGAATGCCAGCTAGCTCAGAGGTCACTAGAAACTTTCTTGAGTAAACAGGAAGGTGTTAACTCTCCTGGATAGACAAGAAGGGATTAGCTTCTGACAACCGCATTAACATGACAACTTTGCTCCCTCCAGAATAAGGAGTATATCTCAAGAGTTGCGAAAACAATAGATAACTATTTTACTCAGTCAATCGTGCATGCTTAGTTTCACCAGGGGTGCAGAGAAATAGAGAGACGGGCGTTTTCAATAAAAGTGGTTATTATTGAGTAGTCTTCTTTCTCATGCAAGAGAAGTGAATTGCCACAATTGCAATACTTGTCATAAAGTAAAGTGCGTACAGTAAAAGGAGTATTATAAAATAATACTGTAAAAGCATTTATATGGTTTCTAAGCCATAAGATACTTAAAACGGATAAAATACATACAATGATAAAAGTTTGACTAAACGTACTCAACTGGTGCTTCTAAGATACGCCTACCGGTGTACCTAACCTAAGCCTAGTACGTGGGAAGGAGTAAGTGAGCTGCAGTTTAAGTTAAGTTAGTTTGTGCCAAGAATCTGAATCAAGAATTCTCTACGGATCTAATCAGCTCCGTA
The DNA here is from genome assembly GCF_964261635.1 of Lissotriton helveticus. Lineage (NCBI taxonomy): Eukaryota > Metazoa > Chordata > Amphibia > Caudata > Salamandridae > Lissotriton > Lissotriton helveticus. The sequence continues at coordinate 1,071,794,674 of NC_136068.1, forward strand.
CCTTGGTTATAGAATGAAGGAGGTCTTGTATCTCTTTCTCAGGACTCGATCTCCCAGTAACCCGCAAGGGTGACTGGAAACACTGGAGCTGGATTTCTTGGCAGGAGAAAAGACAGCGTCTCTCTCAGTGCGTCAATGGGAGGGTTGGCTTCCTTCGGCTCTCGTTACAGCTGGGCTTCGGTTAAGTAGATAGCCGATCTGCTCCAAACCACCGCGTGTTTGCTAAGGCAGATGCTGGTATATTTATACCTGGAAGGTGCCGAGTTTGACGTAAGATTGGACATAAGACGTCACTAAGAACTCGCAGTTCTTTTAGGACTCCAGGAGTTCTTGGACAAATCAAAACAGAAGCAGGGGGAATTCCCGGGCTGCTGGAGGCTTGGTTTGTTTAAAGAACGCGTTGTACTTTCTAGGAGTCTATGGGAGTAGCCTTGCCGTATTTGGACTGCATTGGCTATGACTAAATATGGATAAGATTCTTATGCCTTTATAAGGATAGGATTTGTTAGAACCACCGAAGGGCATAAATCGGGAATATTTAAATAGGGTTCTAGATACGTTCACAACACCCACTCCATGTATAATGTCCATCATTAATAAATACTAAGCAATACTAAACATATAACGATGCATGTGTTTTCCAACCCACCCCAAAATACAAAAAAATGCATTCGAAATGGTATATGGTATATACACGAAAGATGAGTAACATACTGTACGTTTTCAAGCAGTGGTAAAATTCAGATAATGCATGTATGGTACGTTGGCTGAATGATTTCCGAAAATTACATTTATGAAATGGCTCTTAATACAGAAAAGAAGGTCGAGACCATTTCATCACATATTTATACAAGACTGTACATGTGCTAGAGGCTAAATCAAAATATTGTCTCTAGAGTTTAAAAATAGAAATCTTGTTCTCTAAGAATAGTTCTACTTTAAGCAGAGTACCATGTGCCAAAAAAAAGGTAAATATTTTGGGAATGGGAAAAGCATTTCGCTTTCATGGTAAAAAATTGTTCAAAAAGTTTTTCAGGAGTTCTGTTTATCAAAACTGAAGGCCGAATTCAGAGTTCAGGGAATGCCGTGTGCTCTTGTTTTCAAAAGTTATTCAAAAATATTTCTCGTTGCTAGGAGAGAACATTAACTCAGATAGGCTGGCAAAGAATTCGTCTACAACAGTAGGTGAAAGTTGGACCAAGTCCGAAAAAGTGGAAATAGTGCATATGTGAGACTCATTGCCATCATCGATGTCTGGATCAGCAATGCTCACAGAAGGTTGTATCTGTGTGCCGCTTTCATCTCGTACCTCACCGCCACCTAATCGTAATGGTGAGGTCTCATTGAATGCCGTCATCAGAATAGGTAGCCGCTGGGGACAACACGTTGCATGAGCCATTACCAAACCAAGCAAAGTATCGATATCCATAGGTACTGCTGATGGTAGTGTAAGACAGACGTCCAACACGCATTCTTCTCCGCATAGCAGGCATCGTAGAACAGGTAAGATGCAATCTTGCCAGATTGGTCTGAATGAAAGAAACCAGGTAGTATTCAGATCTCGTAGCTTCGCCAAGCCGAGGACCTTAGTAATCCTTTCTCGGTATCTTATCGCTGGGATCTTTTCTTCCATTGTTGCCTGGGTTTTGTCTGTGACTTGACTTGCCATATCGGAGCAGAAGGAATAAAAATAAAATTCCTGCTACGAGCCCCAAAAGAAGAGGCAGGCCGCCGAACACAGAGTGCACGAAATTCAGGAAGATGTTCAGGACTGCTTCAAAGGGTGCTAATAGTCCCGAAAAAATTGTCTTAAATACATGTGCGATGCCACTGGTATCAGACATGTTTAAGATTTGACCTAACATTTCTACGAAATGCACGGGGCAATTTGTCGATAATAGTGTATGTATCTCTGCCGCTGTCCTTGCAACTTGCAGATCATACGTCTCTTTGGACGAGGTTAAAGGCACAGTTGTCTGTAAAAGGATAGACTTCATTCTGCTTAAAATATCAATTCGAATAGAAGAGATATTCATAGAAGGTCATATTGCTGCCTCCTTGTCTGGTTTGTTGTTTTGATACAATACTTGCATACAGCAAATGACCCTGGAAGTAACGCTCACGAGATAGGCTATTCCTGGCACCATGCCACAACAGCTGTGGTCACTTATTATAACGTAGCTGCAGTTGGAAAGCTGTCTAAAAAAAGGCTCTATCTGTGTTGCAGGTGACATGAAAGGTTATTTGATGAACCCTCGCAGGCTCCATGCAAGTTAATACCTTGACACAGAAGTGTACCGCTTAGTGATTTTTTACAGTTGTTACCACTAAGAAATACCTCTTTTTTCCCTTCACTATAACATCTATGTGTATAAGGTAAATTCCAGGTTGACTTGATGTATCCTTTACCCAACCTTTCATACAGGCCTGCTGGTATATACTTTTGGCAATATTGAAACTGAAAAGCCGTTATCGGAATTGTAATTGTACCATGAATTATCCATTCAATGACAGGTCGTTCTGACATTGTCAATGGTAAGTTTTTCAATGCTCAGTATCGTATAGTCTGCTCCTTTTTGTGCCAAAGAGATTTGTTTATCTGTAAGGTTAAAGATAGAAAATAATGACGTTTTGTTGATTAGACGCCATGGCACGTAGCCTGAACGGAGGTTTTGTAACATCCAGCCTAACTGTACAATAGAACGTAATTGGGACTGGCCATGTTGTAACATTAGAATATCCTGTTCTATTATATCAATAGCAGATGATACAATGCTGTCCAGTGAATACATTCTGGAGGACAGAGTCGTTAACCCATTGTCCACTACAGACAGTGATTTTTCCAAATTAATACGATCAATTTCTCGTATTTTTTCAGTAGTTTCAATTTGTATTACTTTCCAAGCTTCGTTGTAAGCAGCGTATATACCGGCGTATATGAAACGTTTTTGACGCTGTTTGCGAGGTCCCAAAATGAAATCTCGCAAGTCAGCACCTTCATGAAGTAAAGTCAAGTGTTGCTTAATTTCAGGCAGTGTGGATCTCTGTAGCCATTCGAGGCATAGCTTTCCTACACTGTATGTTGTAAATATCCCTGGATGTTGTCTCTGGGAATATCTTGGGTCTGGCCTGTTCTGTTTGAACCCCTGTGTTTTATTCAGGAATCTATCTTAACAGTTATTAGTGTCTGTGGGCCAGATCAACCATTTTCTCCAATCAGGTTTAGTTCTGTTTTGGTGTAAAATATGGGATACGTCTATCTCCATATCTGTAGTGCTATTACTATCAGGTATGGGTTTTGGAATAGACGGTTTGATTAGGTCTTTTCTCTTGGCTAGACCAAGACAGGTTGTTTGTTGAATGGTGTCATTCAGGAATATTATCTGTTCTGGGATCATGCAGGCTCTGAATAATGCTTCTAGACCTTGTACCTGCCATTATTTTATACCCCAGATGGTTTTTGTCTCAAAGTTGTTTTCCAAAATTCAAAACCAAATGTAGACATTTTTTCATAAAATTTTTCAGAATAAATCAGTTTAGTATTTGTCAACATGTTTTTCATTCCTGTCTTATTTAACATTCTAAAATAAAATGTTTCTGGATCAGTGTTGTTAAACCCTGAGAAGTATGGGAATTTCTCATAAAATGTTTTCGAACTGCCTTTTGGCGGTGTTGGACAATGTTCCCATTGATTATAAGTAAAAACATTTCTAGGATTAGCAGATTTATGCAAATAGTGATGACTATAATGATTAAAACAGTACATTTCTTCATAATTTGATGAACCTTGTAAATAATCATGTTCTGTAAATTGTGCTGACATTTCTAAATCTGACATCATATTATTAATATTTTCAAAGTCCCAATCATCAGAGAATGTACTAGGTGTCACAAAGTCACTTAATGAAACCTTGAACTGGTGTGGATATTTCAAGAGTTCGATCGGGCCATAGATTTCGTAATTGGTAGCGTCCCATGCTACACCACCAGGTATAGGAATGGCTGTGATGTTTACTGACGATAGTTCTCTTTTTTCAATGTGAGAAGATATGTGAGGCTTTAGGACCAAGTTGATGTTCTGACTTGCTGTGTCCATTGTACTATATTTTCTATCTATAAATCTACCCAAACTTAAAACCAAGATGAGCCACAGAAGGAGGAAAAGTACTCTTAACACAATCCAAAATTCAATCCATGGTGAAATCAGATATGTTTCTTTGAGTTGATGAAAGAGTTCCGTTATTTTTTCTTTGAAAGTTTTAGTTGCTGGCGTTTTTTCATGTTCACTTGGATCATCAGAAAAGTCATCGAAATTGATGAAGTAGCCAGATGCAGTTCTGTCAATTGTTGGAATTGCTTCCGGATTTTCATTTATCTTTGGATATGTATGTTCTGATGCTACATCATTGTAGACAGGTGTTTCTTGACAAACTGTTGCAATTTGGATTTCAAGAGGCACAAGTTCCATGGCTTTGTTGCATAGTCCTTTTTTATTCACTGCAGGTTTATCAAATGTGATTAGTCTCTCAGTTTGAACCTCTTGGATTGTAGCAAGGTTGGATCTTCTGCTACTTCTTGGGAGTCCACTGGGCCTACTACTTATTATTGGCCACATGATTGTGGTTTTACCAGGCCGATTGATACAACTCTGTTCTCCTTTTTACCAGCAAGGGGCGGTAGTACTACTGATCTTGTTCCGCTGACAGCTAAGACAGGTACTGCTTTTCTATAAGAAGGCCCAAATTCCTTCTTCACCGCGATCTTTTCTCTGACCAGATCCCCAATCTTTGAAATCCAGACAGGTCTTGCTGGGACAGGTGGTTTTTCTTCAGTGGCCGTTGGCTTTAGCTTTGTGTTACTTAGACTCCTTCTTGTTTCATTTAAGTCCTGTAAAACAGCCAAACGATCTTTGATATCGAAGGTTTTTTGTTCCACCACTGAAGTCTGACAATCGAGATCATGAATGATCATTCTAGTACCAAACAAAAGTTCGTATGGAGTGATACCTCCTGGAGAATTTCTTGGCAGATTATTAAGACTACGTTGGACACTTATTAGATGTTTGACCCACCGTCACCCGAACCTAATACCCTCGCTGTTATAGATTGCTTTATGTCACGGTTTTTTCTCTCCACTACCGCATTTCCCTCGGGATGGAATGGACTAGAGTACCGCAATGCAATGCCCATGCTGGTCATGGCCTCCATGTAAGCTCGAGAGCTAAACGCAGGACCCTGGTCAGAATGTAGCATGCCAATTGGGTATGTGCCGATAAAGACTCGCAAATCTTTTATAACAGTTTTTGCGTCAGCCGAGCGCTGGGGCCACATCCAAATGAATCTTGTGCAGGAATCCACTGCGACCATGATGTATTTATAGTTGCCATCCCTTTGTAAGGGACCACAGTGGTCCAGGTAAACACATGCTAATGGTTTATCTGAGATTAGAAGGGGCGTCTGTGCTGGTCATTTCACTGTTGATACTTTCATTCTTTGGCATATTTCACATTCTAGAACATAGTTCCTAGTTTGTTTTCTCATGCGCGGCCACCAATAACTCTGTTTTAATAATGATACTGTGGCGGAAACACCAGCATGTGCAGAAGCGAGCCCTTCATGTGCCGCTAAAATTAGTCCTAACCTGTGTTCCATGTTTGGAATTGCTCTATCCCCCACTCCAGGGATTTGAGCAAAAGGAACATTATTCGCATCAGTTTTGTATGAGTACTTTACTGGAAAGCCTTTCGGGAGTGTCTTACCGCTGTCTTTTACTGAAGCACTGACAGCTTGCATTATCTCGCTGTCTATTTTTGTTTTTGACCGGGTAATGGCAGCTACGGAAGCCGTTTGCACAGCTGCCTTCTCGGCCTCATCAGCCAATGAATTCCCTGCAACGTGAACGCTATCACGTTGATGACTCAGTGTATGTATCACGTGATTTGTAGTTCTTTCTGTAAAAGAACTACTTGTTCCCAAAGCATTTTATGCTTGATTGTGCCACCTTTTGCATCTTTGAAGCCGTTTTGAACCCAGTTCTGCAAGTATTCATTGTAAGACTGGACGCAGTAATATGAATCGCACACTATGAGTGTGGGGAATTCGCAATCGGTATTTTCAAGCGCCATCTTAAAAGCCTGCAGTTCAGCTCGCTGAGCTGTACAGTCTCCGAGTGATTGAGTTTTAGTGACCAATGGTCTAAATTTTCCTTCGTGCCAACGACCTTTAACAATCGCGCACACAGCACTATATGCTTGTTTACCCCCAACTGCGGGTTGTGCTGAACCGTCTGTATATATTATACAGCCGTAGTGTTCCAGAGGCAGAATTTCAGTCGGCAGAGGACATTCGTATTCGTATTGGAGAAATTCTTGTGTTTTTAAGTTAGGATCAAATTTGTATACTACGTCTGATGCAGCAAGAGAATTAAACCATTGTATCCATCTTGGATGTAAAGCTTTAGCATTTGGAATGCTGGCTCTTGTTACTGCTTCTAGGGCAGGTACCGGTGTAACGATTATTATACGTTTACCTTGTGCTAGGGCTCTTTCTTTTGCTACAGCAGTTTGAACCACAGTCAGAATTTTTTCAGTAGAACTGAATTTCATTTCAGCTTGTGTGTACAAGTGTGATTTATAAGCTATTGGTACCGTTTCTCCCTCATTAGAGGTCAGGTATGTGAATCCGCATCTTCCTGGGATGACTCGGATTACAAGGTTGCGTTCGTTTGCGCGTGTTTGCAGTTTTGTTCTAGTTAACATTTCTGTTTGTAATGATCCTAAAATTTCTGTGTGTTTTTGAGTCCAATTAATTGGTTTGAAATCAGGTTTTATTAATTCGTAGAGGGGTTTAACCCTCTCTGCATAATTTAGAATGTATGTTCTTCTGAAATTCAGGAGACCTAGAATTGATTGTAAGTTTTTCAGCATTTTTGGAGCTTGGAGTACTGCACACTTCTCTAAGAAGTTGTCTGCTAGGCTTTTGCCTTCACTTGATAATTCATATCCTAAAAATAGGACAGTAAGGTGGGAAATTCGTGACTTCTTAAAGTTGAATTTATACCCTTCAGCTGCGAACCCAAGTATAATGGTGTTCACTCTTTTCAAGTGTGTCTCCAGGTCATCGTCTGTAAGATAGATGTCATCGACATAAGATAATGCCTCATCATCATACATTTGTAGTAACTCTGTTACCCTTGCTGAGAATAATCCTGGGCTGTTCTTGAATCCCTGTAGGAGATGACAAAATTACTTTTGGGCCCCCATACAGGAGAAAGCGGTCAAATACCTGCTTTCTGATGCTATGTTTTGACAGAAGAAGCCATTTGAAATATCTAATGGCGTTTTATATTTTTTTGCGCACGATGTTATTTATTAGTGCTGCACTGTGTGAGTTTTGTACTGCAAATGTTTTGCAACAAGAGTTTAGATGTCTGTAATCCAAAACTAGACGATATGAATCGTCTGGCTTGGAGACAGGAAACAAAGGATTGTTAATTTGTGAGGTGCATGTTTCAATCACCCCCTGATATTCACGTTGATCTTAGATCTCCCTGACTTGTTTCTTAGCTTCTTGCTTAACAGGATACTGCCTCTGTGCAGTAGGTTGATTTTTTAACTGAATTTTATGGTGAGGAGAATCCTCATCCCATCCTACATGATTTTTATATAATGCAGGGGCTTGGGCCACTGCCCATTTTCTAGCAAATGTGTTTTTTTTATGAATTGGAATGTGATTTGAGAAGGCAGGCATAATCATTTCTTCGCCATGTGGGCACTCCCTGACAAACTCTGGTGGCCAGTCTTTTTCTGCTAGCAGGATATCAAAGCCTTTAGATAGGTTCTCCCAAAAGAGACCTCTTATTTTCCTAGTTTTGTCCCCCTCTATACGCAATGTTATTTCATATAATTTATGGGGTATGCTAACTCTGGTGTCTGCAGTTTCCACCTGAATGTACTCATTCGTGTCCACTGTCTCCAGAAGATTCATCAGGATCTTGCGAGCTATGGTCACTTCTGCTGCGCTGTCTAGCATTGTCTGGGCCCATTCTCCGTTTTTCACTTGTTTCCTCAGAATCCTCAGCATGTCTTATTTTAATACTAGCTACCTTCTTTTTTGGAAATTGTAATTTTTTACTTTGATGAGCAGGTTCCTTGTCTTTGGACTTGACGTGCTCTTCCTTGTGTTCTGACCGTCCTCTTCATTCCGATTTCTGTGAGGAAGTCTGAAAAGATCGAGAGGGACGTGTATCAATATCTTGATATCTGTCAGGTTTTCTCAAATTGTCCCTATTTCCAAGGTTGTATCTTTTTTCAGAGGGCTCCCGTTGTGGAGACTTGCCCCCCTCGTTCTGGAGATCTATCTCTCCGTTGAGGAGACCTTCCTCTGGACTGGAACAGTTTTTCTCTGGGAGTGGTTTGTTTATTACCCTCCCACTTCTTTTTTGAAGTATTGAGATTATTCTTGATAAAAGTTTTTTCAGGATTTTCAGTTAGTTGTGGTTTTAGTGGTTTCCCACCCAAACTATCTCTACCTAGTTCTTCATAGGATTTTTCAATTATTCTGGCAAGTTCAAAAGGTTGTTCTGCTATATCTGTTTCTTTCAATTTTTGGCGGATCGCCACAGATGCTGCTTCTCCTTTTATGTTGGCTAATAGTATAGCCGAGACTTGCTTAAAGACTTTCAGTAATTTCATACCTAGAGTTAAAGCAGGTTCTGGACCGTATTCATTTTGAATCTGTCTTAGTACGTCTGGTATAACTGCCATAGACGGAACACCATGTGTCTTTGTGTATATCGTAGTAAAAACTGTGCCCCAAGTGTCACAGTCCTCTATTTGTGGTGCGATCCCCATTGGAAGACAGATTGTCAGAATTCTGTGTTTCTCATTAGGTGTAGTATCAGGAACTACTGCCTCTATTTGAGTGATTTTTTGAGCTAACCAGAATGAAATTTGTTCCTGTTTTGCTGGTAATTTGCCAATGACTGATTGTATAGTCTGCGGAGTAATTTTATTTGTGTTCCCCTGGTAAGGGGTGTGCTGTGGAATTCTTATTGCTGGTTGGACTGTTAAAGTCCGCATGACATATTGGACCAATTGACTATGTATTTTAATTAGTTGTTTTAGTTGAACTAAAAGTTCTCCGCTTGACATTTTTTCAATGTCGGGATGTGGTGTGTAGCTGGCTAGAACCGGCCATGTGGCTCCTGGTCTACCTAGTGGACCGAGCCTGGTGAAGTGATTTTGATGTTTTAGGGCACCATTAAACCAGAGCTGATGCTCTTGGTATGTTAGTGGAATTTCAACGTCCTCAAAAGGAGCGTATTCCGTTGGAGATTCCCCTATTTTGTAATAGTGGAACTCGTGTGTCACAGCGTGTGCTGCTGGAAAATGTATCCAGGAATAGAATACCTCTGTCTGCCGATATTCATGGGCCTCTACCACAAATATGACTGTACCACCTCTTGGTGATACTCCATTTTCTATCAGTTTGTATGTTACACTCTTCCTTACATTAACTGGTATTAGTATAGCCCCCGGGTCTTCTTCCCGGAGACTTGTGTCTTCCGCTAAGAGTTGAGCTGCTAATTTAGCTCTCTCTCTTTCGTCGTCACTTTCTGACATGTTTTCTGACAGAAAGTTTTTTTGTTGCAGAGCAAGTTTCAAGGAAACAAAGATTAGGGCACAATATTTTGGAACACTGTATCCTTCAACGATGACTAAACCAAAAACTAATACATAGGATTCTTATCCCACTAAGTTTTGGCGGATATTAACCTTCCACCCACTCCAGACGTCTATTGGAGTATTTATGGGAAAAAGGGGTTTGTGTGAAAAGCACGACTGAGTTACTCTAGCATCTAGCATTAAATTATCGCCTTACCAAACGTTGGGCGCCATGTAGTGTAGTTCCTATATTCCCAATAGGCTCTGCGCATTGGAATAACATAAACGATAGTTTAGACGTAGGACTGAGGTCGACTAGGTCTCTATTGAATATGTTAGACTTAATTATGAATGCCAGCTAGCTCAGAGGTCACTAGAAACTTTCTCAAGTAAACAGGAAGGTGTTAACTCTCCTGGATAGACAAGAAGGGATTAGCTTCTGACAACCGCATTAACATGACAACTTTGCTCCCTCCAGAATAAGGAGTATATCTCCAAGAGTCGCGGAAACAATAGATAACTATTTTACTCAGTCAATCGTGCATGCTTAGTTTCACCAGGAGTGCAGAGAAATAGAGAGACGGGCGTTTTCAATAAAAGTGGTTATTTATTGAGCAGTCTTCTTTCTCATGCAAGAGAAGTGAATTGCCACAATTGCAATACTTGTCATAAAGTAAAGTCCGTACAGTAAAAGGAGTATTATAAAATAATACTGTAAAAGCATTTATATGGTTTCTAAGCCATAAGATACTTAAAACGGATAAAATACATACAATGATAAAAGTTTGACTAAACGTACTCAACTGGTGCTTCTAAGATATGCCTACCCCGGTGTACCTAACCTAAGCCTAGTACGTGGGAAGGAGTAAGTGAGCTGCAGTTTAAATTAAGTTAGTTTTTGCCAAGAATCTTAATCAAGAATTATCTAAGGATCTAAACAGCTCCGTACCTTGGTTATAGAATGAAAGAGGTCTTGCATCCCTTACTCAGGACTCGATTTCCCAGTAACCCGCAAGGGTGACTGGAAACACTGGAGCTGGATTTCTCGGCAGGAGAAAAGACAGCGTCTCTCTCAGTGCGTCAATGGGAGGGTCGGCTTCCTTCGGCTCTCGTTACAGCTGGGCTTCGGGTAAGTAGATAGCCGATCTATTTATCGAAAAGACAAGTTTTGTATATACAAGGTGCAGTATACAGGGGGTACAGACACAAAAAAGAGCGCCCCGGGGGCGGGGGTAGAGACATAGCGAGAGGTCGCATCGACATTCTGGACTGGTGGGGTTACATATTGTTCGTATGGTCGGCGATTGTTCTTGTCTTGGGCCCCTGACCATCTCCCCCGGCGTCGAGAAAGGAAAGAAAGAGAGTAGAGGAGGAGAGATGTATGGCTGTGATGTTGATAGGAGCACAGTGCGCTCGGGAGTTTATGGAGTGACTAAGCGGCTAGTTGTCTACGGTGGCTTGTGTGAGGACAGATAGTTATCCAGGGAGAGCCACAATTCGCACTTAGTGTGGGTTTTGGGAGTATGGTTGGAGGTTATGGTGTCTGCTCCTCGTAGGAAGGTGACCCAGTTAAACCAGGTCTTAAAGGACGCCTTCCCTGTGTCTTTCCAGTTGTTCAGGACCGTCTTGACCGCCGCTGTGAGTAAGAGGTCTGTCAGGTCTCTTTCTTCTCTGGATTGGATTTGTGGGGCCATGAAGGCTGTGGCTAAGCTGTGGAATTCTAGTTGTAGGGGGATGCCCAACACGCTGTTCATGAATTCGCTTATTTTGTGCCAGAATCTTTTAACTTTGGGGCAGTGGAAAATTAGGTGGGCCAGGTCGCCTTTCTGCCTGTTGCAGTTCCAGTATGCGTCGCTTTCACGGATGCCGATGGATGCCAGGCGGGCGGGGGTCCAGTATGCTTTGTGTATGAGCCAGAATTTGGTTTGGGCTAGGGTGGTGGTGACTTTCTTGTTTGAGGTTGACGTGCAGAGGTTCGCCTTTTCTCTCCCGCTAAGTTTCCTGTCTAGGAGTGATTCCCAGTATGCTATGGCCTTGTTGTTTAGTTTGGATGTTGCTGGGCTCAGTAGTTTGTAGATGTGTGACGTTTGGTGTCCTGTTTTGTTTAGATTAGTGGCATATTGTAGGATTGATGGGGCCTGCTTGTTGAGGTCTGCCTTTTTGATCGCCACTTTTATCTTAAGGAAGTTATATCGCTCGATATTTTCTAGCTTTTATTTGTTCTTAAGTGAGTCAAAGGTGGTGTGTGTCCCTAGGGTATACAGTTGATTAGCAGTGGGGATGCTGTGCTTGTACCAGGAGAGCATGTCTAGCGTTCTCCCCCGGTATTTAATCTTGGGGTTGAACCATTTAGACTCCCACTCAGTATTCCTAATGCCTGTGTCCCTTCTCTTATCTAATTTGAGGAGGGCGGACCTGGTGTTCTTGAGTATGGGGTTAATGGCGATCTCGGGGTGTTTGGTCGCCGTGAGGAGGGCGATGGGTTCGAGCCCTTTCAATAGTCTCTTCTCTAGTGAGAGCCATGCTGGGGTGTGTTCTTGTTCGGGGGTTAGCCAGTACAGTCCTTGTTTAGCTATACAGGCAGTTTGGAAGGTTTTAAAGTTTGTTATGTTTAGGCCTCCTAGGCTTTTGCCCAGCCTGAGTTTTTGTAGGCTAATTCGGGGCTTTTTGTCTTTCCATAAGAACTTTTTTATTAGTTTATCTAGTCGCTTGTGGAATTCATCTGTGTTGGTCAGCGGGAGCATATTGAGCATGTAGTTCACCATAGGCGCAGCATCATTTTGACTGTCTCTACTCTGCCCCACCATGTGATGAATTTGGGTGACCAAGCCTCTATTTTTTCTTTCAGTTTGTTTAGTAGCGTCGATTCATTCTGATCGAGTGTGTTCTTGAGGTCTCTTCCAAATAGCAGGCCTAGGTACTTTAGGGATTTTTTCTGCCAGGCTAGCCCCGAATTACCCAGCACCACTCTGGTTGTGTGCACGTTTAGGGGTTTGCACTCTGATTTATCTTTGTTGAGTTAGTATCCTGATTCGAGCGCGTACAGCTCTATGGTGGCCATAAGTGCGGTTATTGACTGGTCTGGGTTCTCGGTTGTGATTAGGATGTCATCCGCATATGCTGCCAGCTTGACCGTGTCCCCCCCTATCGGGATTCCTGTGATGTCTTTGTTGGCTCTTATCATAGTTAGGAGTAGTTCAAGGACAAGTAGGAAGAGGGCCGGTGATAGCGGGCAGCCTTGTCTGGTGCCTCGTTCCAAAGTGAAAGGTTCTGATGTGCCGCCATTGACTACTACGCATGCCTTTGGTTCTTTGTAGAGTGCTAGCACCATCTTCCTATAGTTAGGTCCCAGACCGAATTTTTGCATACAGTGGTCCAGGAATGGCCAGGATACTCTGTCGAATGCCTTTTCCGCGTCCAAGGCGATCATGACTGCCGCGTTACTGCTTCTGGATGCATGAGTAATTAGGTGGCAGAGCAGTCTGGTGTTGTCGTGGGGCATCCTATTTTTGAGGTAGCCTACCTGCGAGCAGTGTATGAGTTTGGGTAGGAATGTGTTGAGTCTGGTCGCTAGTATTTTCGCATAGATTTTGCAGTCTACATTTATCAAGGAAATGGGCCTGTAGTTCTTGGGATATTGTGTGCCCTTCCCTTCTTTTGGGATTACTATGATGTTGGCTTCTGCCATTGTGGGTGTCATGCGTCCTTTTTGGATGCAGTTTGAGAAGACTTCTGTCATTGTGGGTCTGATTAACGGTAGGAATTGCTTATAGAATCTCACTGTGTACCCATCTGGGCCTGGGGCTTTGTTGTCTTTGAGGCTCGCCATTGCCTTTTCTATTTCGTCGCCTGTGATATCTGATTCAAGTGTCTCCCTCTGTGTGTCTGTGAGTTTGGGCATTGTGATCTTATCTAGGAGAGCCGCTCCGCCGTCTTTGCTTAGGGTCTGGTCTACCTTGTAGAGCTGCTCATAGAAGTCTTTGAACACTTTGAGGATTTCTTTGTTGGCGGTCTGTGACTTGCCCTTGGCGTCTGTCACTGCCGTTACTGCGTGTTGTCTTTGCTTGCTTTTAAGGTATGAGGCAAGCGTTTTCCCTGCTTTGTTGGCGGTGCATAGGTTGATGGCTTTATATTTGTTTAGCCATGTTCCCGCTCTTTCGCTAAGAATTTTGTTCAGCTCATATTTCTTTTTCGTCAGAGTTGTGAGGGTGTTCCTGTCTCTTAGATTAGCTATGTGGCCTGTCTCCAGGCCTTTTATCTCCTTTTCTAGGTTTGAGATCTTACTGTTCCTCTCTCTATTTATCCGCCCTTTGATGGAGAGTATTTTACCCCTGATCGTTGCTTTTAGGGCGTCCCAAAGGGGTCTTCTATCTGTTTCTGGGTTGTCATTGAGCTCGAGGTACTCTCTTATGGCTTTTTCTATTTCTGCCGTTACGGATATGTTTTTGAGGAGGTCATCGTCAAACCTCCATCTGCGCTTTAATCTTTCGTTATGTCTGCATGATAGAGTCAGGCTGATGTGTGAGTGGTCTGAGATGGACCTCGGGGCTATTTCCGTTTGGTCTATGAGGTGGGTGTGTGACTCTGAAATTAGAATGCAGTCAATCCTACTGTAGGAGTTATGAGGGTACGAGTAGAAAGTGTAGTCTCTGCCGTCTGGATTCTGGAGTCTCCAGGGGTCTTTGAGTTTGAACCTGGCGCACATGTTTTTCAGAATATTACCCCTTTGTGAGCTGTGGCTATGTCTTAGTGGGTGTCTGTCTGTGGCTTGGTCAAGGACCTGGTTTAGGTCGCCCGCCACTACTAGGAGGTCCTCTTGCGGCAGTGTGCTCAGTTGGTCTTCTACCCTCTCCCAGAAGTGTTTGTCTTCCGTGTTAGGCCCATAGATGTTGGCTACGTGTATTGTTTCCTCTCCCCTGGATAGGCTAGTTATCAGGACTCTCCCGTCCTCGTCTGCGTATGAGTCTTTTATTGCTAGCTTTGCCCTCTTGTTAATTAGAGTAATGACCCCACTTTTTTTTTTTTGCGTGCTGGTGAGCCTATTACCTTCCCTATTCAGTTTGCTTTGAGCCGGCCTATGTCACCGCAGAGAGTTTTGTCTCTTGGAGGACATACACATCGCTTTTTAGTTTGGCAAGGTACTCAAGGACCTTCCTTCTTTTTACCGGATGGTTGAGACCCTTAACGTTGAAAGAAACTACTTTGATATTGGCTGAGAGATGGCTTTGCAGGTTGTGTGTCATTCTATGTGTTGTGGGGTTCGCCTTCTGCTTGGTGCTTTCTTGGTGGTGTTTTGGGTCTGACTCGTGTACCGAGCTCCGTTTGTCATAGTGTCCTCTCCTCTGTTGCGTTGTTGGCCGTCTGTGCTTGTTAGTAGCTGCGTGTGTTCTCCCCTTAGTGGAGGGTAGTGTTCAGGCAATGAAGAAAGGAAAGAAAAAGAGTAGAAGATATAGAGCTCCCCATATGTCTATGTCTGCACCCGCCCCCCCTCCCGACTCCCCTGCCCCCTCCCTCTCCTCCCCCCTCCCCCGTCTCTTGCTGAGTGGGTGTGCGACAGCAAAGTTCCCTTGCTCCAAAGGAATCCCCGAGGCTTAGTATTAAGTTCTTCCCGCTTTGTGTCCCAGAATGCCTCGTTAATGATGGCGTGTATTAACATAATCATAAACATAAAGGATATGGTTGGTTTTATGGCAGCTTTCCGTGGTTGGTTTATTTCCACTCGTTGGTCGTTCTTCATTATTCCGGGCTTCTTGGTGTATCCGAGGTAGGTTGTTGTGATAGAGGCCACCTGTGTGTATAGATTAGTGTGTCCTAAGGAAGGTGGCTGTAAACGATAAAAAGTTGAGGTAGATAGTCAGTGAGGTAGCAATGTTGTTTGGAGGCTTGAATCGTAGTAAGCTTTTATACAGTTTTAGTCTGACTTCACTGCGTTGTCCGGTGATGCACTTTTTTTTGCTGCTCCTGGGCTCTTGGTTTCCATGTCTTCTGCTGGTGGTCCTTGCAAGTATCTCCTTAGTTCTTCCGGATCATCGAAAAACAGTGTCTTCCAGTTGTCTGTGATTTTGAAGCGTGCAGGTCCTGCAAAGCTGAAGGTGAAGTTCTTCCTGCGTAGAGCGTCTCTTAGCGATAGAAAACTTTTTCTGGTTTCCACCGTTGGTTTCGAGAAGTCCTGTGTGAGGATTATTTTGTTGCCCTCCCACTTCAGATTCTGGTTTTTCCGGGCGAAGGTGAAGATGGCTTCTGTGTGGTTTGATCTGAGCGGGCTGCAGATGATCGGTCTTGGTCCTTTGCCTTGTAGTGGTTTTGCGGCTGGCACTCGATAGGCCTTGTCAATTTCAAACTGCCTGTCAAATCTCAGGCCAGTCAGCTGTGGCAGCATTTCCTCTAGCATGGCTGTGCAAGTTCCAGCTTTGTCCTCTGCGCCCTCTGGGATCCCTAGGATACGGATGTTCCCCCTTCTTGCCCGATCGTCCTGTTCGGCCAGCTGTTTTTGTAGGGCTCTTGTGGTCTTGGAGTTTTCTGTTAGGGCTTTGTTGTTCTTGATGGTTACATCCTCGATTGATGCTAGGGCCTTGGCTGGTTCAGTCTTTTGTGCGGGGACTGTGTGGTGCGTTCTGTACCTGCTAGGTTCTCTGATGTTCCTTGTCCTCGTTTTCGCTTTTGCTCCTTCCAGCATTTTATTGTAGTGCCCCCTTTTCCCTTGGTGGTGGTTATTGGGCCTTACTTGTTTTGCTACCAGTGTGTTTTGTTGTACCCTTCGTTCCCCCTTAGCGCGGGTCGTCGGCGCGTCTGCTGGTCCCCCGCCTGGGCGGTTCTTGGTTTAGTACTTTCGCTTGTCTTGTGATTGTGGGGTGGCCTTTCTTTTCCCTCCTTATTGTGTTGTCCCTCGCTGGTGGCGCTTTGTGCTTAGAGTCATTCCGCTCCCCGCTCCGGTCTTTCGGTGTGAGCAGGCGGTTTCGGGGCCACGTATGTGTGGGGTCCGCCGGCCTGCGTATGGCCGCCGCTTCCAGTGCTTTTGCCTGGGCCTGGCGAGGTGCTGGGGTTGCAGGCGCTCCGCGCTCGGCGCTTCCTTGTTATGTGTGCACTTCTGATCCGCCTTATGTGGTGCTCCCTAAGATGGCGGCGCCCAGCGCCGAGTTTCGTTTTCGTTCCTAGCTTGGTGGCTAGGTTCCCTGCCTTCGGCTGCGGCGCGCCGCTCGTGCAACTCCGCCTGTTGCGTGTGGACCGTGGGTGCTGCTTGGGAGTTGGTGCCCTGCGGCAGGGTTGCCCTGCTTCGCTAGGTGTTCCGGACTTTCCGCTTCCAGCTCTCTTCCGCCCCTTGTTGTTTGGCTCTAAAATGGCCGCGCCTTACGTTAAGCTTCACTTTCGTTTTTGCTACCGTAGCCCGGTATAGTCGGGCGGTTGCAGGAGCTAGTTCGTGCGCTCTGGCTATGGTTGCGTATTGGTCGCTGGCCCTTGTGGGCTTTGCTGGAGGGTCGGAGGGGATGTGTGGGGCTCTTTTCCGCTGGATCAGCGCTCACCTCGTAGTTCCTTCACTTGCGCTTGCCGTCCGCCATCTTGTTTGGGCTTCTAATTTCTTCGTTTCGGGAGGGGAAAGTTGCCGATGTTGCGCCGTTGGCCGTTTGTCTGGGATATCGCTAGGCTCATTTCCTTCCCGCGATGTTCCGACTTCCTTTTCTGTGTGTTTGTCCTGGGATGAACTTGTTTGGCTGTCTGTAGTCACGGTTAAAAACCTCGGGGCTCTGGAGGCATCGGGGCTAGACGTCCGTCCGCATTGCCGTCCAAGCCACGCCCCATATTTTGAGGTTTTTATAGAAAAGACGACCATGACAGACAAGGCATTCTTCCACACAATGGCTCCAGGGCCGGACTGGCTACTGGGCAGTTTGGAATGCTGCTGAGCTGGGGGGTGATTTCGTTGATAGGGACCTGCGTGTACTAAACGAAATTCGTTTTGCATTAATTATTTCGAAGCACACGCAGGTCTCCATGAACGAAATCAGCCCCCACCGCAGTGAAATCAGCCCCTAGCTCGGCAGCTTTCTAAACTGCCCGGTAGCCAGTCCGGCCCTGAATGGCTCACCTGTACATTAGTGTGGACCAGGCCCGCCACTCTAAAGGCTGCAGCCAGTCCATCGCTTGAGATGGGGTATTCACCTATCTAGGAGCATGTCGCTTTTCCGCCATCTTTAAATATAGCCATAGGAAACAGATGTAAAGGAGGGTGTGATGTAAACTACAAGCGGGACTGCCGTTGTTCAGGAAGTGACACAACACCATAGAACCTACGGAAGGTAAAGGCCGATCTGGAAGTCTTTTTAGCTGTTCTAAAGTTATCAATTGTTCCTGTATTATGACTGGATGATGTGAGTAAATACCGAGCTCTATGCTTAGACAGCCATCACTTTTTTGTAGGTAATGTTTTATTGAATTATAAAATGAACTTTTCATGACAATCGGCAAATCAGTGAATTCACGATGTAAAAGACATGCCCTGCTCTAAATTGAAACAATTATATCCGTGCAACGCCTCTGTTCATCCCTAGGGGTACCACCCAGAAAGAAAGCAGTGACGGGGGATGGAGGGGGGAGGGGGCGGCGAGGCGATGGTGATCTACATGTTCTGGTGGCCGTGCAAAAGCAGAGCTGCATTTATCGACCTGCACAGTTTATCGATCCTAACCATTGTGCGATCGATGAATCTGCCCCTGTCCTTCCCTGTTCCTATTTATAGCTGAATAAACACCAGCGCTGGGTGCCCACGAGCAGGGTGCAGGGTGCAGCCAGCAGACGCCCACCCTTGGGCGAACACCGCCAGAAACCCAACAAGGGTCAGGGGAGGGCAACTAGCACGAAGCAAAACATATTCTGCGGAAATCGCGGAAAATGCACACTAATTAGCAAATGTATGCAGAATACAGTGCGCACTGCACTTCAAACACTGGAGTAATGAAGATGTCAACGCATAATGCACATTTAACCAGTAAATAATTACGAAAAGAGGAATAATTGCACATTAACAAAGACATGAGGTAGAATGAAGCTCATTAACACAGAAGTAATACAAAGTTAAGCAAGCACTGCACATTAATCATGAATAATGCGCAATACAGCAGACCTTGAAGAAATCATTACAAGGAAGTGGTTGTGAGTATTGTTGCGCACCCCGTGCCAGATGAGTATATTTTTGTTAATGTTAGGGTGCGGAACCTGGCATGACACGCTGCTACCTAAGGGTGTCAGATGTGTGGTTGAGATGTGTGCTACACTACCCTGTGCCCTCAACAGCAAACACAGCAAACTAGATACTTTAAGGTAGCACTGCCATGCTAAATCATAGCAGTCTTTACAATATTGTGTAAGCATAAATATTTAACAGCTCGGGCCTGTAGCAACAGACACTATCTATTGTACAATCTAATTGAATCTGCACCCACCAGGAAAAACCTCATTCCAAAAAAACCTATAGAGCCGACACTTGTTTCGTCCATATAATAGAACTTAAGCCTCAACTGTACTTGTAGAGCAGATGAAAAACAATCACGCTCCTGCGGTGAATGGAAATGGCCATTGCAAGAAGAAAGACTAACACGAGTTGATGTCATCAGGTCCAGGCTTTGGTCAAGGTAGCCAGCAACAGAACCTGTAGTGACGGAGCACGATTATCCTACAAGTTTTGTGCTTCTTCTGGGCGTGTGCTCTCAAGTGAAGTTAATGGCAACCAGACAGTCACTGGATTCTCAAAAACAGAGTGTCCCACAGATCAGCATGGACTGCACATCAACCCAGAAATAATGCAGAATCCCATGAACACTGGATATTATTCTAAAACGAATCATCCAGAATAAAAGCACTGCATATTAATGCAGGAATAATTAAGAATACAGCCAAACAAGGAGTGTTAATTCGGAAGTAAAAAACAAGCGTTGCACGTTAAGAAATAATGCAGAATTCAGCAAAAAATGCATGTTAACCTAGACATAAAGCAAAACTTCACACCATAATCCAATATAAAGTAGCATTAAAGCAGCATTGCACATCAATTCCAAATATTGCAGAAAATAGCAAGCTTTGTATATTGACCCCAAAAATATTCAGAATGGAGATAAATGTGTACATTAATCCAGAAACAAGCAGAATACTGTGACAACTGCACATTTCATGCTTATGACTGAGGACCTTGTTTATTTTTAACCCCTGGTTAAACCCCTCTTTTTAGTGTGGTTTATCGTCTATGACCTATGGAACAAATATATGTGTATTTTCCTAACCTGGGGATAACATAAAGTCATTATATGATGTATGACATGTTGTGAATCAATGAAAGATATGAGTGAGTGATGTCTAAAATTTGGTTCTGGGGCTTGTGACAATGAGATGTGTTTTAACATTGAATTATATGTGAACATTGTAATTTACATATTTCTTTTACTATGAATTGCGAAATTAAACCTATATTTGTTATGCAATAGTTAAATAAAGAAAACATATTTAATATAGATATGTGTTAAATTCGGATCATTCGGTGGATACATTTCCTAGTCCAAGCAACACAGGTTGTGCTGGAATTTTTCATATGATATATATAGTTACTTGCCTCGTTTCCCGAACCTGAAAGTCATTTATGAGATTACCCATTGTGGCTAGTTTAATAATACAGAATGCAACAAGCATTGCACTTGAAACTAGAAACGATTCCAATAAAAATAAGCATTGCACAATAGCGTGGACTAGACCAAGAATGCACCCAAATGTGGAATGATGCAAAACACAGGACTGGAGGCAGTGCATTGTACAAACCACCCCACTCCACGAACCTATAAATTATACATAACATTGCACACTAATCCCAGAATTAATACTGCACAGTAATTCAACACAATTCAGAATACAGCCAGTAATGCATATACAAGGCTCTAGCAAACGTCACTTGCGAGAAAACAAAATGATTCCTATATGATCCACACTGAGTCTCACTTGGTAAAACACCGAGGCCCTAAGACTCTTCTCCAACATTACACCCCACTCTGTCAGTTACCTTTCCCACAGCAGGGTATCTGGGCGCAAGTCAGGAAAGACCAAAAGGCATCTAATTTCAGAGAGGAGTTAGGTATCAGCATTAAATACTCTCTCGATGGTCCTGTGGCCTCCTTACCATTCCTGTGGTCCTTCCGTGAAATTCTGTAGGCCTGAGTGATTAACTCCATCTCATCAGCATATGGAGAGCCCGTCAAGTCCTGCAGAACCCTTTTAAAATCTTTAGCCAGAGACTCCACTGGAATAGATGTTTGAACCCCTGGGACATGAGGGTGGGCACCACTCAGATGGTTATACAGAACTTTCAGCCTGGCATCTACCTTCAGGATAGAAGATCTCACACAGGATTTTTGGGAAGCCTAGTTTTCCACCCTGGAGTGCATGTTTTTTCCAGTGTATGTGTCTTATACTTCAACTGCTAGAGACCTGATTCCACATTGCATACCCTCTATATAAGAGTTTCCAGTGTTCGGTCTACTTCAATCCTCAATGCTATTTCAATATCCGTTGATCTGTCAGCCAAACCATTGTGTAGGGCATTTATAGAACACATCAAACCCATTTCTTCATTTATTAGGTTGCTTAATCAGTGGTAGGCACCCCTTCTTTAAAACCATTTTTCTTCTTCCTTATCACTTCTCTTTTCTGTGCCATTAGGACTATTCAACAATCGGCTCTCAGTGTATTCAGGGACTGGATAAACCCTCTGTTAAGAATCCACCAAGTTCCTTTTCAGAGGGTGCCACAGGGAAAGGTAGAGGAGTACGCACCCTTCTCCCAGTAGCTCACCTTCAGTACGAGTCACCGTCTGATCCTGGGACAGCAGTCATCTCCTCAGCAATTTCTGTCCCTCGTCCATCTCCATGGTCATCAGTCTTCTACACAGCAATTCCAGACAACTGTTGGCCTCTACGGCTCTCTGCCATAGGTCGATAGGCCACCTCACACCACTGGAGTGGGCCAAGTCGAAGACACCTCTCCCAAGGTACGCGTGAGCACACCTCATAAACTGAACTGGGCTTGACATCTGTGGAGGCCTCAGATGGTACTGCTTCACTAGTTTGGCCAATGTATTAAATCAACACTCACCACTCTCAAAATGCTTGCTGTCTATCCCATAGAGTCTCTGATACTCAGGCCGGTGAAGGGGAATCTTGCAAGAGTTCCAAGGAATATCGGCCATCTGGGGCTCTGGCGGGCCCAGTCCGTTCAGGGGCTGTACTTTAAACAACATTACTGCAAAATGTAGCATGGCTTGCTTATTCCACAATATGAATGCAACGTACAGTAAGTAGTCAGTGCATATTGAACTGGAATAATGCAGAGTGCAACTAACATTGCAAAATAACCAATAAATAATGCAGAATATGTAAGTGATATACACCGAGAAAAAATGCAGAATACATCAAACATTTCATGATAACCAGAAAATAATGCTGAATACGACATGCATTGTGCAATAACCCAGAAAACATCCATAATGCAGTAAGCATTGTACAGTAACCCACCTATTATGCAAATATAGCAAGCATATAAAGCATTTCACAATAAGCCTAAATAACGGAAGCTTCAATGAGCATTACACATTAGCCCCAGAGAGA
The DNA here is from genome assembly GCF_964261635.1 of Lissotriton helveticus. Taxonomy (NCBI): domain Eukaryota; kingdom Metazoa; phylum Chordata; class Amphibia; order Caudata; family Salamandridae; genus Lissotriton; species Lissotriton helveticus. The sequence goes on from NC_136068.1 coordinate 1,071,816,976, forward strand.
ATATATAATGCAGCAAAGAGTACACATTTATCTTCAATGAGGAATAATCAAACAATGCATATAACAGGGCAATTGAAATTATGTAATTTTGCAGCCGGAGCGTTTTCTGAATAATTGAGAAGTCGCCCCACTTGCCACATAACCCACCATCTGTATAATTTGCACATTTTAACAAAAAAAGATTAAATTTCTTGCTCAATTAGATCAAAAGTTACAAAAAATGCTAGCATGTGTTGTCACACAGTGGCAGTCTTCTGTTGCACAAACAGGTCACCTTTCAGTTGCTGATTGCTGTATTTAGGTATAACATTAATGTTAATAAGGTGAAACATTCTCCCTTACAGTCTTGATATGTGTGACAATGAAAAAATAGAGAAGCAATACTGTTTCAAAATGTGCCGCCTTATGTTGCATAATTAGCTTTTTATTTCTGCAAAATTATGGAGCTAATTTGATTCTTGGCAGAAAAGTAATTACCGTCACTGCGCCATGGTGCGGGTATTCTACCTGCCGTATTTATAGATGTCCAGTGCCCCTGTGGACATCTCTTGCATTTCCAGGTACCGCCGCCATAGAAATGCATTGTAAATTTGGCGATGGCTCCATCATAATGACGGAGCTGTAAGCCAAGCTTACAATTTGTTTTTCAAAAAGAAAATCCCAAAGCGCGATTTTCTTTTAAAAGTTTTCATGGCCTTTACTACCACGTTTTTCATGGCACTGATGAGCAGTGTGAACTGGCCATGTGCCCAGGCAAACACATGGCCAAACCTCTGATGGCCCTTACTCTATCTGGCCATCAGAGATGTGTGTAGGTGAGGGAAACAGAGTAGTCTACCCACCAAAGGTCCACCTGACTCTAAATGAAGCGGACAAACATTCAATTTGGTGGAAAAAGTACTCCGTCACCATTGCAAAGGAGTACCCTTTCCGCCAACATATAGATCAGGCATTTAGTCATAATTAGGTCTCCCCTGAAACATATTTCCAGCAGCCGTGACATTGACTGTACAAATAACATAAACTATAGCATGTATTCCACATTAACTTACCTATACGTATTTGTAATGATGATGAATACAACGAGCGTTGCAAAATCCTTTGGAAATTTTGCATTAGCAAACGAGGAGTAATGCAAACATCTTTTACATGACTCTAAAAATGCTACAGAATACAGCAAACTTTGCACCTTAACCCGTTGAGATATCCCTAGGCAACAGTTAATAATGCACATTTTCTTAGTAATGCAAAATAAAGCAAATATTGCACATAATCTATAATAGTGAAAAAAATTATATTCATTATATGAGCCTGTAATAAGGTAAAATACAGCAAACAATGCACATTCTCTCCAGCATAATGTAAAAGTGTATAATTCATTCCGTCTTAACTCAAATCAATGTAGAATACAACGAACACAGCAGCATACTAACCTGTAAAATTGCTTATGACAGCAAACAATATATAATCACAGAAATAATGAAGACTACAGTAAGAATATCACATTCACTCGGAAACAATACGCAAAGGGATTCACACACTTAAGCTGAATTTAAGGACACAAATATCTTCATGTACGAGTTTAATTTCACATTTGGAATTTACAAAGCTTGAATTTACATTCCCAAAGTGATTTACTCTCCTCTCAGAATGCCCAGGTATACTGAAATTTCACATGCGAGGAGATACAATCACAGTGGCAGATTGTAGATATTCGTGGGTAGGGATTCCTGCCTCAGAAAGTGATCAGTCACAAACCTGCAAATGTATAAGTATTCCAAATAAACTGCCAGGCGCAGTGCATGCAGTGAGTTGGATACTTCCTCTTTGTTGGAACTGGTCAGGAACGTCTTCAAGAAACAGGTGGTGGTCTAGGAGAGAGGGGGATTCTTCACTATGAGATATCAAAATGTATAGCAGTGATGTGGGAACTTCCTCAGACGCCCCAAGACAATTAGGTTTCTGGGCTCAGATTGTATCAATGAGAGCCTTTTATTATTGGTGTCCTGAGGCTTTGCCTTACTGCTGGATCCAAAACTGATCACCAAATACACCCCTTGACCTTCAAGGTAGCGAAGCTGAGCTGTCCAAGCCATACACAGGCGAGGTAAAAGCTTAGAACTCAATCAGTAATTACCAACAGTCAATAACTTAGTATCCAACCAATGCTTTTACTTGAGAAAAAAGTACTTTAATCATAACACTCAGCTCTATACTATACAAAAAAATTAGAAGGCACAGAAATGTGAGACTCTGTAAGGCTTAAGGTATTGTAGTAATAATGTCAATTCAAGGCAAAACCAATTGCTGCTGGGGAAATTGTTACGTTGTAATTTCCTGGCACTCGTCTGAAATAGTAGCTAACCCTAGGTATAGGCTGGTGTGGCGCCGCGGCCAGGTTGACTGGGGGTGATTTATGAGCTGTGCAAGTACTGTATTTACATTTATCTAGTAAAATATGTAATTGCTCCAGTCCCCGCAGTGTCTCTATTTCACACTGTCCCTTTAAGTAGTTGGATATGGGCTGTACCCACTTCATTAGGCCAGGGGTTGGAGTGGCAACGCTTCTATGGGTGAACATCAGGTTGCAAACCACAAAGAGTGGCTGTTTCGTGTCTGCTTCACTCCTAAAGATGTCCCCTTTACCCCGCTGCTATGCCCAGATGCACACATGCAGGCAGGAAAGGGGGAGACTGCGTGGGCACAGGTAGGGGTAGACACTTCAATCTGGGACAGATGAACCTCTTTCATGGAGCTTCCTCAGGCTCAAACACAAGCCCACCGCACAGAAACGTCCCTTCCTGGGTTGCAGTGGGGATCAGGTTTGAGGTAGAGATGAGTACTGCTCCACGGGGTTGCGATCCTTCATAAAGCCAAGCTGTTCAAAACACTTTTGGGTCCTGATGTAAAATGCCAACCACAGCTGCGATTGTTCTCCGCGCCCAAACACCTGGTCATCGCGTCTGTCTTTCATAGTTCACTGGGGACGGCACCACTTGATTTTCATAGGTCCCTGTGTTCTGGTTTAAGGCAGATACTCCAAATGCACAGTTGTAAACACTGTTGCAAGGAACGGGTGATCTCACTCTGGGGTTTCACTGTGAGAGATCCAGCATCAAAAGGCCTCATCACAAACCTGGAGGGGCAGATACTTCTGGGGTTACAGCAAGCCAGCGTCAGTGCTTGTTACACATCTCCTCACAGCCCCTCTCTTGTAAAGAAACTTTAGTTCATGCAATGGTGCCTTTACTATCCCCCACTAGCAGCTAGTGAGCTCCTTCCTTCAAGGTGTTTCCAAGGTGGCTCCTCCCACCAGAATGCAGCACGTCTAGGTTCCTGTCCTGGATCAGGAAAGAAGAGTTCGCAGTCAGTGACCCCAACCCTGGAGCTCAAAGGCCTTTCTCAGTCTCCACAGTTGTGGGACCATTGGCACTGGCTGATGGGAAATCCTGGCGCAAGACTGAGAGTTTCTGACTCATATCGATACCATTTTTGCAGATAGACATTGTCTATGACACAGGTCCACCTATGGTAGAGATTTCAAGCAATTCCTAAATATGGCATATTCCTCCCAAGCTAGTCAAGCAACAGTCTTTGTCCACTAGTGTCAGAAGGAAAGAGAGATGGAACTGAATGCTTCCTCGCCAAATCAAAGGAGAGAGGACTAGGTAAGCTAGTCCGGATCCCCAGGATTATATGTAGATATCAATAAGGACTAGCTAGGTAGTGAGAGGAAGACTCAATTAGGTACGTGTGCTAGTAAACCATTTGGTTTGTTCATGAAGCCCCTACCCACCAACCTAGTTGGTAACATGCTTCATCATCGGGCCCACCACAGTGACACCGAATGTGTCCCGGGTGTGTTTCAACGCCAGAAATACTGCAGAGCTGGTATAATTGCTGAGTGTGCGGTGTGATGAGTGAGTAAGTGAAGGTTTAAAAGCTATACAGTGGGTCCCAGTACCCGAGGGTAAATAGATAAACTTTAATCACTGGGCCCCTGTTAGCAACTAAAAGGCAGTCGGACGTGCTGGAGTGCAGATTATGACCTCCTGCGTCCTGTGTGGTCTACATGTTTCAGCCAGGCCTTTGAAACTGGCTTTCCTCAGGACCATAGAGTATGTGAAAAAGGTGCAAGTAAATAATACCACTCGGGCACCGCAGAAGGACGACAGGTCCAAGGAGGATCCAGACCGGCAATTCCGGTCTTTTTCTCTGCCAAGTGACCCAAGGAGGCTTTACAGACCACTAGCCTGTTAAAGCAAGAGGGAATCCCCCTCTAACATATAACGCACCTTAGGGAGTGCGACACATTTATAAATAAACAACACAATCACCTTAATTTAGTATTTTATTATTTACTTGCACCTTTTTCACATACTCTATGGTCCTGAGGAAAGCCAGTTTCAAAGGCCTGGCTGAAACATGTAGACCACACAGGACGCAGGAGGTCATAATCTGCACTCCAGCACGTCCGACTGCCTTTTAGTTGCTAACAGGGGCCCAGTGATTAAAGTTTATCTATTTACCCTCAGGTACTGGGACCCACTGTATAGCTTTTAAACCTTCACTTACTCACTCATCACACCGCACACTCAGCAATTATACCAGCTCCGCAGTATTTCTGGCGTTGAAGCACACCCGGGACACATTCGATGTCACTGTGGTGGGCCCGATGATGAATCATGCCACCAACTAGGTTGGTGGGTGAGGGCTTCATGAACAAACCAAATGGTTTACTAGCACACATACCTAATTGAGTCTTCCTCTCACTACCTAGCTAGTCCTTATTGATATCTACACTGAATGCTTCCTGTCAGGGGAACTCTAAAGAGAAGCTTCCTCACTTAGGTAATGCTTAACCTTTTTGCGGGTAACACCTGTGGACAACAATGAAGCAAGAAGGGGCAAGCGCTGTCCCCATGCTCCATCTGTCTCTCATCCACCACACCCTAAAGTCTAGTCCAGTACAATGGACCTCAGGAATGCTTTGGAGGATCCATGCAATTTACATTATTGTTTGGCAGGTTCTCTCCAACCTCTCCATTCACATACAGAAATCCAAAATGGATTCCTGGGCTGACAAGTTCACGCACAGCATACATGCTCCATGCTTATCCCATGACACATACTTGGTCAAACTTACATGGAGGCGTGCACGTGTTCCTGGGCTATGCAAGAGACCATTTCTGTCCCACGAAACATGAATGCAATTCTGCATTGTATTTCAGTATGTGTATCAGAAAACTTTATTTCGGTTTTTGTTCAAACCATAAAAGTACATTTACGATAATAACAAAATTAAAAATACATTTGTTATAGAAACATATCTGATAAAGTGCAAAGAGTGCAAGTGTACTATCTTCGTTACATAAGGATCGAAAAAAAAAAAAAAAAAATTCATTGCAAGGATCCACTACTGATCCAGACAATTTCTCAGTTTAACACATAATTTTAAAAATTCAGTAATTTGGAGAATACTATCACTGTGCAACAGTTGTAAGTAAATTAACGCCGGTCTGATCTGAATAAAATTGAGTTTTTTTTAAAAGAAACACCAGATAGCGCTTGCGGGGGTATTCATAAAACCTACATAAAAATATAAAATGCAGCATGTCCTGCGGAGACTTCCCGTCGCAGCCGCAAGGTACTGCAGTCTTATTAAAATTAACAGTTTTTGGCCTAACCAGTAGATGATGGAAAAGATTCAACCTAAACCTTGTTAGCAGGAACTTTTCATGAGAGGTCATGGAGCCCAATAAATATGGCTCGGTGGTTACACACGTTTTCAACATGACAAATTTTCTCACACTTTGTTTCTGGAGCTCCACTCCTTCCCTCTGGATCTTCCTATCCATAAGGAAGTCCCGTTTGATTACCTCCAGATCCCCCTTGGCAATCCGGCTTGGATGTTCAAACAAATCAGGACGCCCCAGCCTGGCAAAGCTGGATATCAGGTATTTTATCCATGGGATACCCAATGCATTGTCCTGGGACAGACAGTCCCTCACAATCAAATGTGTCAAAGGAATATCCGGATTCAGCCACAGTTTTATCCAGCAAGTCAACGGGCGTAAGGAAAAAATGTCACATAACTATTGCATTCCCAATTCTTCGTGTACTGCAAGATTGGACGTGCCTACGGGGACACACAGGAGACGCTTCATAAAAGAGTTTTCAGCAATCTGCAGCTGCTCACCACCGACAAGCCCCCATATTTCACTACCGTATGTAGCCGTGGCCACGGATTTAGCGTTGTAAAGGTTCAGCATGGCACTGGTAGGTTTTTTCCCCAGTTTCGAGGCAAAGTTAAAAATGGAGGTATTCACCCTGACCAATTCTCCTTTCTTTTTAGCAAGATGCAGACCCCAGTTTAGTTTAGTATCAAAAAGAACCCCAAGATAGGGGAATGTTTTTGATATCAGGATTACCGCTTCATCAATTTTAAATAAGAAGTTCCTACTCGGTTGTTGCCCAACTTGCATGACAAATGATTTCGAGTTATTAATCATAAGGTCTCTATCTGTCATGAAGATTTTAAAAGCATTTAATAAAGCTTGGAGGCCCCTTTCAGTTCTGGATATTAAAACTGCATCATCTGCATATACAAGTACTGGAAATCCCCGCCTGCCGACTCTAGGACAGTCAGCCGGTACCTTCTGCAAAACACTATCAAGATCATTGATATAAAAATTAAAAAGGAAGAGGGCCAAAATGCATCCTTGGCGAACACCCTTTCTAATGTCAAAATTGTTTGTTACGCTCAAGTCTGACATTAGCTCTGGTATTGCTGTGAAGATCTGTAAGGAAATTAACAATACCACCGTCCACCCCCTTCGCCCTCATGAACTGCCACAACTTCCCCCTGTTCACGCAGTCGAAAGCTGAGGACAAGTCCATGAAGGCGAGGTGGACGGTGCCCCTATGAGCCACTGTGTACTTGCTTAGGATTAAAAATAGGTTAAGGCATTGGGTTATTGTTGAGCAACCACTGCAGAATCCATACTGGGAGATGGACATGATGTTGTTTTCCACCACCCAGTCTGAGAGTCTCTGCAGTAGTATCCTTCCTATTATTTTAACCATAGAGTCTATTAATGAAATAGGTCTGTAGCAGTGTGGACTACAGTTGTCACCCTTTTTAAAGACCGGGACAATCGTGGAGACCCCCCACGATTGTGGGCAACCACTTTTCACTGCAGCGTTAAAAACAGACTCTAGTATAGGAGCCCAAAAGGTTGGTTCAGACTTAAATAAGTCAGGAGGGATCCCATCCGGACCGGGTGCTTTCCCGGCTGTTAATCCCATAATACCCTCAATGACTTCACCCCTATCAATACTAATCTGCTCCCCGGTAGTACACTGTGGTAGGTTAGAAGTTTCATCCATCGGGCAACAGTATAATTGCTTGAAATGTGCTTCCCACTCCCCCTTTGGTATGTAACATTCTCAGCCATCACCGGGCTCATGAACCAGAAAAGGATTTTTCATTACAGCCCAGAATCTTGAGCTGCACCTCAAAACAGTGGGATCAAGGATCTCATCCCAGGCCTCTTCCCTTAGGAGTTCTTTGCGTTTGGCAATAGTAGATTTATATTCTTTTCGACAAACTTGAACAGTCGCCTGTATTCTTGGTTTAGCTACTAGAGCCAACCTACGGTTACTTGCTGCTTTGGAACAGTCATGGTTAAACCACTTTGGTCCCACATTGACTACATTTTTTGCTGGTACCGACAGCAGCTTAGAGACCTTATCCGAGAGTCCTTGGAACGCACAAAGTACCTTACTCGGCTGTACGTCTTCTTGAGTGCAGGTAGTGATTTCATCTGCACAAATAACTTTAACATCTTAATACAGCAGATCAGGGGTGATCTTAGACCATCTCAGTCGGCGTCTCCCATCAGTTGTGCTCACCCTACCCTGAGTATAATTCGGCCCTTCTTTGGCTATCCACGGCCCCGACAAGTGCACAGTGAGCGGATTGTGGCCACTGAATTCACTGACTTCTATAATAAAAGAGTCCACAAAGGACTGCATTGGTAATGAGATTAATATATAGTCAATGAAAGTTACCCTCCCATGCCCCTTAAAGGTCGGGATCTCAAAACACTTAACAGGATCCATCAGGGCCATGGTCGGTGTCACATCCAGATCATTCAATAAGTCATTAAAAAGTTCCCCCTCAGTCGTATGTTCTAAATGTACACCATTAGATCGTACACAATTCAGATCCAGAATACATTTAAAAAGGGGGTCACCACAGGGGTGGACATTAAAGTCGCCCATAATCATAAGGTTATGAACGCTCTGTTTCATCGACGTGCTAATGAAAACATTTAACGCAGATACTTGGCTAGATTCTGAGCATAGATTAACAGAATTATAAAAATTAACCAGACCAGCTATACAGTTTTTTCCAGTTAAAATTAGACCGATAATTCCATGGTTGGCAGATAGTACTCTACGTACTTTACAAATCAATGCAACCGAAATGTACGTAACCATCCCCCCCTTAGGTCTTCCCCTGGTGGTTGCAATGGCGGGAACGTAAAATGCCTTGTAACCTTCTAAAAAATGATTGCATTCAATGGACCAGGTCTCCTGCAAACAAATTATATGATACTGTTTTATGTACCTAATGCAATTACAATCCTGCATCTTAGCACCCAAACCCGCAATGTTGCATGAAATTACATTATTATGACTCTTCTTTACCCGTGTGGCTTCTATGCCTCCCAAGTCAGTCGCTATCTCCCTACCCTGTTCCACAGAGTCCTCACGTCAATCACACGCCCCTAGGCCTGAAAGTAGGTAAAATTTATTTTGCGTCACAACATTAAACCCATTCCTACAGTAGTTATCAGGATTGTTAAGTTGTGTTACTTCAGGGGCAAGACGGTGAATAGGAGTAAATGGTTTACTTCTACTAGGATCAGCAGGCACTTTAATGAGATGAGTGTAGAAGTAGCCGAGTGGTCGTACACATATACTATTCACATCATAGACTAGGGAGGCTGCTCTTAACAAGGCTGTTGCAACATGTTGCGGGTGTTTGCAATTAACAATAACGCAATCCCCACTACATGTCTTTCTAGACGGGCCAATCCAATTTACTCTTCTGGTGGACAGTATTTGCTCAGAGTAAGTAATTGGGAAGCCACATCTCTTGTTCAGCCACGACACTGTTTTGTTTTTAAGTGATTCATGAGATTCCTCATGGGGTTGAGCAGGATGATGATCAATAGGCGGGACATTGGTTAGGACAACCACATAGGGTGCACAGTCAGGGGGAAGATTAATAAAGCGGCTTTTCCTTACCTCTCTAAGACCCAATTTACCTTCTGGTACTGCTATAGCCTGTTTGTTCTGACAACCTGGTAAGGTTGGATCAGGCAAAGCAGTTTCAATTGCTGGTATTAGCTGGGTAGATTGATGTGGAATACTTTTACTAGTACCCTGCCCCTCTCCAGCAGGACCCTTAGCGACAATCTTAGTCCTTTCAGCAGAGGCCAGATGTGATGCTATCAAACCTCCTAGTTTGTTAACTTCTAGAGCAACAGTATCCAATTTGAGAACTAGGGGTTTAATCATCTCTTCCATCTTAGCCTCTATCTTGGCTTCTATGGCAGAGACTAGTAATTCAAATTGCTCAGGGTTTATATTTACACTGGCTGCGATTTTTCTTTCCTGTGGGTCAATTCCACCAGAGGGGCTATTATGGGGTAATTGGGTTGTTTCTACTCTTTTTTTACTACGATTCACCCCTCGTTTAGTTTGTAATTTCCTACAAGCCCTCACTGCTCTGGGGACTGGCAGGTACTGCTCCGTTGCCTCAATAGATGTGTCCGGGATATCCTGATAAAGCTCAGAGTGAACCTGCGCTTCAGTCATTACGGGAACCCGATTACCCAGATCAAACTTATCATCCACTGGTAGTTCCACCAGTGGGATAGGAGTGACTGGGTGTAAAGCAGGGGGGCTCCCCCATCCTAGCGAGGCTCTCCGGTCATTATTGATTTTGTTGACCACTTTCACTAAGTTATTGTCTATGGTGGCCAACCCAGAGGCGGTTTTATCAGATTTAGCTTTAGACATGATCAAATCATTCATTAAATACTTAAATATTTAGATGTTTCAATAACAAAGCAGACATAAAATGCGAATTACCCTAATACTAGGGTTACAAACATATGTCCTAAGATACTGCCCAAAGTAAAAAATTAAAAGTCTCACTTGGGGCATATGAATCCACAGCTGCAAAACCAAAATCCGTGGCCCAGCCCAGCCTCGTCTGGCCCCGGACGGCCACAGACGGCCCGCCCTTTGCCCGGGCTTAGCCCGGCGAGTCCCGCGCGTGTCCCGCGACGCGGAGGGAGCCTCTCCTCTTTAGTAGCGCCTCCGGGCGCGATGTTAGTGGAAACCGGAAGTGTCCGCTAAGCTACCTGGGAGCTGTAGTCTCCGTTCGCAAGGTGGAGGGAAGCGGCGGCAGGGAGACACACAGCATTAGCCCCCCAGATGCAGCAGGCCAAGTCAGCGGACCAACAGGTGAGTGCACACTCCAGTCTTCGTGCAAGAATGCCCCCCGCTCCACCAAGGGAGCCTCTCCTCTTTAGCATCGCCTCCGGGCGCGTTGTTAGTGGGAACCGGAAGTGTCCGCTATGCTACCTGGGAGCTGTAGTCTCTGGCCGCGAGGTGGAGGGAAGCGGCGGCAGGGAGACACACAGCGTTAGCCCCCCAGATGCAGCAGGCCAAGTCAGCGGACCAACAGGTGAGTGCACGCTCCAGTCTTCGTGCAAGAATGCCCCCCAGTATGTGCAAATGAACACCTACTGCAAATCTCAACTAAGCAGGTGTAACTAACTACATATGTGATTAATCCTGGAAAACAGCGGCAACCACTGCTTCCTAAAAAATATTCATGAGAGTGTGCTGTGAATTTCAGATACCTCAGAAATATACCGCATATATTGCATGAGTATTCAAGAGCAAATTCCTATTTATTGCGTGCATTCACCAGACATTAATAGTCATTTCACATTTATTCTGAATAATGCAATCCAGTAAATGTTGCACATTAGACCATACAACTTGAGGAGTACACCAGTATCGCACATTAATCTCAGAACATTTAGAATACATCACGTTTAGACGAATGTGAAATACAGCAAACACTGCAAAGTAGGGTATGAATAATGCAGAAAAACTGCAGCGTCGACTAACTGGAACCATGCTGAATACAGCACAGATTGTAGATTAATAAAGAATTGAGTAAACACTACACTCTAACCTGGAAGTAATGCAAAAGAGAGCAATCATTACAAATTAACCTTAAAAGTAATGCTGCCAGGAGCAAGCACTGCAAGCTAACCCAAGCATAATGAAGAATACATCAGGCATTGTAAGGTAGCCTGGAATAGTGCTGAAATAGCAAGCATCGTGCACTACCTTGCAACAATGCACACAACAAAACACAGTGCAATTCAGAAACAAAGCACATTACAGTAAACACAGCAAGCTCACTCAGCCAAAAAAGCGAATACAGTAACAGTAATCCAAGCATATTATAGAATACAAGAATTGTACATGTAGCCCATCATTATGCGAAATAAATAATGCAGAATGCAGCAAACATTGCACATTATCCCCCACTATATCGCAAAATACAGCATATATTGCATACAAACTTGGAATAAGGAGTAACACAGAAACACTGCACATTAACCTATCGTGCATATTACAAGCACCAAATAACCTGAAAAATGCACTACACAGCCTGCATTGCATTGCCACATAGAAGATTGCAGAATACAGACTGCGTTGCATTTTACCCCAGCATAACAGAATGTAGAAGGACTAGCATAACCACAGAAACAGTGGAGATTACAGTAAACGTTGCATATTATCCGGGAAATAATGCAAACTGCAATATCTATTCCATGGTAATTTAGACGAATGCAATACAAAACACATTGCACATTATCTCCATAAATAATAGGGAATACATCAGCGTTCTAACTGAACTATATAAACAATTTAAACTCCATCAAACCTCGGCTATTAGGTCAGAATAATGCAGACCACAGCTAGTGAGGCAGAAGACAGCAGTACAGGCTAATTGGGATTAGGGAAAAATGTGCAAGGATTGCACAGTAACCTACAAATAATGCAGTAAAGAGAAAGCATTGCATGCTTACTCAGGTACAACACAGAATTCATTTTCTTCTGAGCATTGACCTCAACAGATGCAGCAAAGTGCAAGCACTGCGGGCTTACTCAGGGACAACACAGAATCCATAATTCGCTGAGCATTAACCTTAACGAAGGCAGCAAAGAGCAACCACAGCGCGCTTACTCAGGGACATCACAGAATCCATCACTGGCTATGCATTAACCTCAAATAATGATGCAAAGAGCAAGAATTGCGAGCTTACTCAGGGACAACACAGAATCCCATGCACTGTGCATTAACCTCGATTAATGCAGCAAAGAGCAAGCATTGCACGTTTACTGAGGGACAACACAGAATTCAACATGCGCTGAGCATTAACCTCAACTAATACACCAAAGAGCAAGCATTGCGTGCTTACTCAGGGCAACACAGAATCCATCATGCGCTGTGCATTAACCACAGCGAATGCAGCAAAGTGCAAGCATTGCGCCCTTAGTCAGGACAACACAGAATCCATCACGCGCTAAGCATTAACCTCAACTAAGACAGCAAAGAGCAAGCATTGTATGCTTACTCATGGACAACACCAAATCGATCATGCGCTGTGTATTAACCTGAACAGATGCAGCAAAGAGCAAGCACTGTACACTTACTCAGGGACAACACAGACTCCATCATCCTGTGAGCATTAACCTCAACTAATGCTGCAAAGAGCAAGTACATTGCACGTTTACTCAGGGACAACACAGAATCCATCATGTGCTGTGCATTAACCTCATCGAATGCACCAAAGAGCAAGCACTGCGCATTTACTCTGACAACACAGAATTCCTCATGCACTGACCATTAACCTCAACTAATACAGCAAAGCATTGTGCCCTTACTCAGGGACAACACAGAATCCATCATGCGCTGTGCATTAACCTCAATGAATGCAGCAAAGAGTAAGCATTGTGTGCTTACTCAGGGACAACACAGAATACATCATGCGCTGTGGATTAACCTCAACTACTACTGTAAAGAGCAAGCACTGAGCGCTTACTCTGATAACACAGGATCCATCACGCGCTGTGCATTAACCTCAACGAATGCAGCAAAGAGCAATCTTTGCATGTTTACTCAGGGACAATACAGAAACCATCATGCCTGGGCAGTAAACTCAATGAATGCAGCAAAGAGCAAGCAATGCGCGCTTACTCAGGGACAACACAGAATCCATCATACGCTGTGCATTAACCTCAACAAATGCAGCAAAGAACAAGCATTGCATGCTTACCCACAGACAACACAGAATCCATCAAGTACTGTGCATTAACCTCAACTAAAACAGCAAAGAGAAAGCACTGCACGCTTACTCTGACAACTAAGAATCCATCATGCGCTGAACATTAACCTCAACTAATGCAGCAAACAGCAAGCATTGCGCCCTTACTCAGGTGCATTAACCTCAATGAATGCAGCAAAGAGTAAGCATTGTGCGCTTACTCAGGGACAACACAGAATCCATCATGCGCTGTGTATTAACCTCAACTAATACAGCAAAGAGCAAGCACTACGCGCTTACTCTGACAACACAGAATTCATCATGCAGTGTGCTTTAACCTCAACGAATGCAGCAAAGAGCAAGCACTACATGCTTACTCAGGGATAACAATGGGCCCGATTCACAGAACTAACTTAAGACAAAATGCTAAACTTACTACCATTTTAGTATTCACAGAAGGCACTTACTCATTTCGATATTCAGAGAAGTGTGAATCGGGCCCACAGAATCTATCATGTGCTGTGCATTGACCTCAACGAATGAGGCAAAGAGCAAACGTTGTGCGCTTATTTAGGGACAACACAAATTCCATCATGCGCTGTGCATTTACCTTAACTAATACAGCAAAGTGTAAGCACTGCACGCTTACCCTGACAACACAGAATCCATCATGCACTGTGCATTAACCTCAACTAATACAGCAAAGAGCAAGCACTGTGCGCTTACTCCGACAACACAGAATCCATCATGCGCTGTGCATTAACCTCAATGAATGCAGTAAAGAGCAAGCACTGCATGCTTACTCAGGGATAACACATAATCTATCACAGGTTGTGCAATAACCTCAAATAATGGTACAAAGAGCAGGCATGACACGCTTACTCAGGGACAACACAGAATCCATCATGCACTCGGCATCAACCTCAACTAATACAGCAAAGAGCAAGCAATGCACGCTTCCTCTGACAACATAGAATCCATCATGCGCTGAGCACTAACCTCAACTAATACACCAAAGAGCAAGCATTGCTTGCTTACTCAGGGCAACACAGAATCCATCACATGCTGTGCATTAACCTCAATGAATGCAGGAAAGAGCAAGCTTTGTGCGCTTACTCAGGGACAACACAGAATCCATCATGCGCTGTGCATTAACATCAACTAATACAGCAAAGATCAAGCATTGCACACTTACTCTGACAACACAGAATCCATCATGCGTTGTGCATTAACCACAACTAATGCAGACAAGGGCAAGCATTGCGCACTTACTCGGAGACAACACAGAATCCATCACGCGCTAAGCATTAACCTCAACTAAGACAGCAAAGAGCAAGCATTGCACGCTTACTCATGGACAACACTGAATCCATCATGCGCTGTGCATTAACCTCAAGAGATGCAGCAAAGAGCAAGCACTGTACATTTACTCAGGGACAACACAGAATCCATCTTCCACTGAGCATTAACCTCAACTAATGCCGCAAAGAGCAAGTACACTGCACGTTTACTCAGGAACAACACAGAATCCATCATGTGATGTGCATTAACCTCGTCGAATGCACCAAAGAGCAAGCACTGCGTTCTTACTCTGACAACACAGAATTCATCATGCGCTGACATTTAACTTCAACTAATACAGCAAAGCATTGTGCCCTTACTCAGGGACAACACAGAATCCATCATGCGCTGTGCATTAACCTCAATAAATGCAGGAAAGAGTAAGCATTGCGCGCTTACTCGGGGACAACACAGAATCCATCATGCGCTGTGGATTAACCTCAACTACTAAAGTAAATAGCATGCACTGCCCGCTTACTCTGATAACACAGGATCCATCACGCGCTGTGCATTAACCTCAACGAATGCAGCAAAGAGGAATCATTGCATGTTTACTCAGGGACAATACAGAAACCAACATGCCTGGGCATTAACCTCAATGAATGCAGCGAAGAGCAAGCAATGCGCACTTACTCAGGGACAACACAGAATCCATCATGCGCTGTGCATTAACCTCTACAAATGCAGAAAAGAACAAGCATTGCGTGCTTACTCACGGGCAACACAGAATCCATCATGTGCTGTGCATTAACCTCAACTAATACAGCAAAGAGAAAGCACTGCACGCTTACTCTGACAACTAAGAATCCATCATGCGTTGTGCATTAACCACAATGTATGCAGCAAAGAGCAAGCACTGTACACTTACTCAGGGACAACACAGAATCCATCATCCACTGAGCATTAACCTCAACTAATGCTGCGAAGAGCAAGCACACTGCACGTTTACTCAAGGACAACACATAATCCATCATGTGCTGTGCATTAACCTCATCGAATGCACCAAAGAGCAAGCACTGCGCTCTTACTCTGACAACACAGAATTCATCATGCGCTGACCATTAACCTCAACTAATACAGCAAAGCATTGTGCCCTTACTCAGGGACAACACAGAATCCATCATGCGCTGTGCATTAACCTCAATGAATGCAGCAAAGAGTAAGCATTGCGCGCTTACTCAGGGACAACACAGAATCCATCATGCGCTGTGGATTAACCTCAACTACTACAGTAAAGAGCAAGCACTGCGCGCTTACTCTGATAACACAGGATCCACCACTCGCTGTGCATTAACCTCAACTAATGCAAACAGCAAACATTGCACGCTTACGTGCATTACCTCAAGTAATGCAAAGAGCAAACATTGCACGCTTACTCCGGGACAACACAGAATCCATCATGTGCTGAGCATTATCTATTACCCCCAGGTCCCTCCTGTCCTCGTCCCCTTCATACTCACAAGTGAGATAATCTATCTAATCGACAGAAAAAAGAAAAGAAGGAATGCTGGTACACCCCTCCCCCTACTGTGAGTACATAACCGTACTCTACCCAGCATTCTTCCTGTTCTTTTTTCTGTCTTTCGACAGTATGATGTGGACCAGGAGTCGGGAGGCTCTTGGGGGCTTACCTGTTGCTGGGCTTCAGGTTGCCGCTGGATTCCTGGTCTCCCCTATGCCGGGCTTGGGGGGAGTCCTGCTGACACCTCCGGCGGTTCCTGCGGATGTTCTTCACGTTGTGGGGCTTTGTTTGGCTACGCCTCCCGGGTTGCTGGGCACGTTGGGCGCAGTGGTTCGTGCTTGGTCCTCGTGGAGTGCTGCGGCCCCCACGTGGCTGCGGCGCTTCCTTCCGGGGCTTGCCTGACTTCCTTGGTTTCGAGGCAGGAAGTCAGGCGTTTTTCCTACAGCGGCTGGCGGTTGTGCTCTGGGGTGTTTGCCGGCTCTCGTGTAAGTACTGCATAGCGTATTTTTGTTCCTTTAAAAGAGCTGGCTTCTTGCTGTGGGCGTGTGCTGTTTTCTGTGGCTGGGTCCGCTGTTGGGGCATTTTTTGCATTCTGGGCTAATTAGTGGTGCCTGATTTGGGTCGGTCCACTTCTCTCCGGCCTCCTATTGCTGTCGGGTTGCCTGCTGGTGGTGTCCTGAGGATTCCAGCTTGATGTCCTTCTGGTGGGCTGATTCAACTGTGGCCCTCCTTCACCAGTCTTCTTGCTTGCCTGCTGGGCTTCTTCCTATGGTACAGTCCCTGTTTACCATGGGGAAACATGCCAGGAAGAGTAGGCATGTTGATGCCTCCTCCTCTTCTTTGTCTTTCTCTTCACGCTCTCCTGTTCGTGACCGGAGACGTAGGTGGGTTGGCGATGCCCAGATTAGGCACCTCATTAAGGAGACCTTATTGGAGATGGGTGGTGCTCCTCGGGCTAAATCCTCTGGTCGGGCCCGCCGCCTTCTTCTTCTGCTTCTGAGGATGAGTGGTTGAGGAGTGATCTGCTGAAAGGCAAATATGTCGACAAAGACATGTTGCCGGACTTGTTGAAGCATGTGAAGGAGAGTATGGGGTTTCCGGCCGATGATGCCAGAGCACTTCTGGGAGTTCTTTGCTTCACCAGTTCCAGTGCGCTGCTGCTGTGGATATGCCGGTTCATCCAGATATCTGGGAGGTGCTTGACCGGGAATGAAAGGATCCGATCGCATTATGCTTCCTCATTTCATGGCAAAACGCTATCCTCTTCATATGGCCAAGGACATGCCGGTCTACATTCCTCTTGATTCTTTTGTGGCCAGTCTCGTGGGGCGCACTTCTTTGGCTGAGGATGCAGTGGTGCGGGATCCTGTGGAAAAAAAGGTGGACGCTTCCCTGCGGAAGGGGATATTCTGGTTCCCATCTGGCACTCAGGGCTGGCATTTATGGGACTTATGTGGCTCAGTCTCTGCTTTCAGATTTGAAGTCCTTGTATGGGTCTATGGATGATGCCACTGTCAAGTCAAGTCAAGTATTTCTTTATTCCGTGTTTATCATGAAAAAAAAACATAAAAGCTTTATCACAAGTAAATTTCATTTTCACATTCTACATTAAAGCGAAATACTACCAGTATAAAAACTTTTATTATAAAACGTATACAATTCTAAAAAAGACATATTTACAATATAATCTATACAACATTTCTTTAAAAAAGTACTGGCTATGTACATAAAACCGTAGAATGGGACATCATCTCACTTTTTACTGGCATAATCGGTTTGTTTATTACAGGTTTATTCAATGTCGAAAAATACATTTCAGGAATTTGACAATATACTTCGATATCCACTCTTCACCCAAATACTGTAAAGAAAGCAAGTCCGGACGGCATCTTCTAATGCCCATAAGTTTTAGTATCGGAATCAGCCAGATCTTTCTATGTTCAATGTAATATTTACAGAAAAATAGAGTGTGAATGGTTGCCTGAATAGAAATATTGTCACACGGACATGATGGTAATTCTAATTCCCAGTTATATCTCTTTGGGAAGGCAACCAAACGATGAAAAACATTTAACCTAAATCTGGTCAAAAGAAATCTCTCAAACGTGGAGAAATCATGAGTTAAATAAGGCTGAATAAAAAAGGTAGTTTGAACGGCCATACAGTGTTGTACAGATGGTTTAATGGCCTCTTTAGTCATCCTTATTTCTTCTAGGTGTGAGAGGCACAACACCTGTAGTGCTTTCCTTGTTAGTGACCGAATTGAGGATGGTACAAGATAATATTTTTCCAACCTTAGGTCATTCAAAAAACGTTTTATATATAGAAGCCAGCCGATTTTATGAGAGTGATCCAAAGACATACAATCTAAAATGATTCCCTGTGTAAAAACATTTTTATCTGAAGACCAGATTCGATGCCATAGAAGGCGTGGTTGTATTTTGGCTATATCTGATAAATGTGAAATCCCCAATTCCGTGTGGCATGAAAAAGTAGCTGTGCTCCTTGGTACTGCTAATAGAAACCTCAGGAAGGCATTTTCGACCACTTGCAAAATGTTGGTATTTACGTACCCCCACACACCAGCCCCGTACAGTGCAACTGTTTGACATTTGGCTTTATATATCTGTAGAAGATCCACCGGGGGCCTCTTTCCCAGTTTTTTTAAAAAGTTTACCAGGGCCATAGTCGCTCTCATAAGATGGAGTTTCCTAGACTCAATTGCTGGTTTGCAATTGAGTCTGTGGTCGATAATAATTCCCAGGTATGGATACTGATCTGTCGTAGCCAATTTCTCTTTTTCTAAATAGATGTTCTTTATCCTTTTTATCCCCGGTCCTGCTGTCATGACAAAAGTTTTTGTTATATTTATACGTAAGTCCAGATTACCCATGAATTGGGAGTATCTATTTAGCGCCTTTTGTAGTTCTATGGGGGTACGGGCCAGTATCACCGCATCATCAGCGTAGAGTAGAGCTGGAATCGGACGGTTGTTTATTAAAGGAAGGTCCCGGCTCCCTTTTATCATATCCCTCTCCAAACCGTTGGTACAAAGCGTGAAGAGGAAGGGAGCCAAGACACAACCTTGTCTAACGCCTCTCTCCACTCCAAACGGTGCGGTTAACTCGCCCTGTACCCCGAACCTCACCCTAGCAGATGCGTTAGAATATAATTCACGCAAAAAGTTCACCAGTGGTAAATCCACCCCCATTTCCAATAGAATGGACCAAAGTTTGGTATGGCAGACGCAGTCGAAGGCTGCTGACAGATCTACGTATACCATGTACATAGAACCTGCCTTAGCACTTACATATTTGCCTAGTAGCATTGTCAGGTTTAGGGCCTGTTCAATAGTTCCTAGGACTTCCCGAAACCCAAATTGGAGATCCGAGAGAATCCCGCCATCGACCGCCCACTGCTGGAGGCGGTCAAGAATGACTCTACCCGCCACTTTGCCCAGAGAGTCCAGCAGTGAGATCGGTCGATAGCAAGATACCTCCTGACGGTCCCCCTTTTTGAAAATAGGGACCATAATTGATTTAGACCATGAGTCCAATAGCCCCACCTCACAATATGCCTTAAGTATCCTAGTCACGAATGGGGCCCACAGATCTAAGTTTGATTTAAATAGATCTATTGGTACCCCATCGGGGCCAGGGGCCTTACCGTTTTTACTAGATATCAGGGCCTGAACTACCTCTTCAATAGTAATATCTAGAACAATTGGATAAAAATGTGCAGGTTGAGCTAAAGTTGTAATTTCTTGCCCCCCGATATTAACTGGACCTTTCGCAAAGATCTTTGAAAAGTGCTCCACCCAAACCGTTTCGTCTAAGGCCACGTCAATGGTAGGTAAGTCTTTGTTGTCAATTAGGTATGGGGATTTAACCACTGCCCAAAAGGCAGAGTTATTTTTTTGTGTGCAGCTTTTATGTAGCTGATCCCATAGTGCCTGTTTTAATTCAGATTTCCTTTCCTTAATCGCAGTGTTGTATTCCCTCCTAAGAATTGCTATTTCTTGAGGGACCCTGTTCGATTTTTGCAGGGCTATTTTCAATTTGGAGTTGGCTGCTGTGCACCTATGATTAAACCACCCCCTTTTATTTGATTGAATGTTTTTTAATTTTACAAAAAGTACCTCTTTTATTGCATTTAAGACCACCCTGAAATTACTTAATACTTCCTCAACTGGAGTAGACAAATCTAAACATTTAAGAATTGGAAGTAATGCTGTGTTTATAACTCTCCTGGTGATCTCTGGAGGATCGACTTTCTCCCATTTTATGGAGAATCCATTGAGTCTATCCAGGTGAAGGGTGTTTTGCTTCAATACACTGACTATGCTTTGCGTGCTGTGCTTATAGAGCGGTCGAAATGTTATACTGAGCGCACAATGATCGCTCAGTACATTTATGTATATTGCAAAATTTGTGGCACGTTCACCAGCTATATTGGATATGAGGATAAAATCTATGGTGCTCTGCCTGCCCCTACCAAGGAAGGTTGGATCCAACAGCAGAGAGGAAGCATTCTTTTATTAGCGATTACAAGATGCAAATCAAAAAGTATTTCATTTAAACAATTTCCAATAATTGAATGAGAAAAATGGGCTATTGGATCATCATTTTCGTCTGCTATCCCACAAAGAATGGGGTTACTATAATGGCATGGATGCTGGTTAAAATCGCCACCCCAGATTATTGTTGCGCCTTTTACAAGTCCCCTTGTCTGGTCAGATAATTCAAGATGCAACTGTCGCAATACTGTCAACAGTTCTCCATCTGGAAGGTTGTTATAAAAGTTCACCAAGAGAACTGTGTCCGCTTTATTAAAACAAAGACTAAGTATCTGGAAATTGGCCTCCAATTTTATAGGGGTTATTTCCAGTCCCCCTATCAGATTAGAAATATATATAATTAAACCACCTTTTGCTCTCCCAGATGCTACAGATAGAGCGGAGGAAAAGTAAGTTTTATAGCCTACCAGATGGATTTCGGTGGTGGTCCATGTTTCCTGTGGACATATTATACCCAAATTCTGAATAAATTCCAGCCAGGTACTATTGTCTACCTTAGGGCGAAGTCCGGCTATGTTCCAGAAAAGTATCCCAATTGAGGAATTATCTATGCCTGAGTTCTTGTCCGATGCCACTATAACCGACTTCAATCGCAAATCGGCATTCGGTCTAAGTTCCACAACCATTTCCTGAGGAGGGGCGACTGGCACTGTTTCTATTGACCGGATCTGTTTACTGCCTGTTTCAGAGTTGCTTCTGGCCCATTCAGAGGGTTTTATTTCCACATACGCTTTCTTGGGGTCCGTTGGATTAATCAGTTTGCCTTGAAGGCCAGCCTTTGGGACCGCTGACATTTCTGGTTGTTTAAGTGTATAGTGGTCCCTGGGCAGCTGGTTGGGGAGTCAATCTACTCCTTCCAACCGGAAAGCATGGAAAAACGGTTAAAGGTGGGGATGTTATAGCTAAAGTTACACCTATATGGGATCCGGGATCTTGGAGGATTTGTCAATAAAGATTGAGGGTAGAAATAACTTAGGTCGCGTGTCGAAATTTCCTCCCCGCATCTCTCGATGTACCAATCTCCAATGTGTGTAATTACTCTACGGTCCCTAAAGTTGATGGTAAAAACGTCCCCCTTTATATCCTTCGGTCTATGCCCCACCCAGTCAAGTCTTCTTACATGAAGGATTTCGCCATTGATGTTAGGAGGTAATGGCCTGTTATTTCTCAACCAATATACAACTTTATTTTTAAGTTCTTGATAACCTTCAGTTTTTCCAACCTCCAATCCCGGGACCCCAGTTAGTACCACGACATAGGGTGCCGCCTCCGGTGGCAAGTCAATTTTTTGCACGTTTACTCTTAATTTGTTAACAGAAGGGGGCGTCTTAGTGGCGATTGCGTGGGAGCTATCTGGTTTATTAACTTGCCCTCCCGCTCTTACTCCCCTGACAGTCGAAATGGCTTTCTCTGTAATCGGAGGGTCCAGAATGTTCTCATCGGGGACGGATGGTGGAACCTCACTGTTCATTTCGTTTGTTGGTGTCGGCCCTAATGATATGATGTGTGTGGGCTAGTTCTGCCTGTAGGTTGTCAGTTTCCTAGTTAAATCATTATTGGTTGCAATTGCCTTTTCTATAGACCCCAGTTGTTCTGCCATTCTTTTCACCCTCTCAACAAGAGGTAGTAAGAGAGATTTAACTAATTGCTCAATGCTTCCCATTAGGTCTTGGGTGTGGTGAGAGGGTGAGGGAAGATGGTCTGACATGGTCTTCCTCACAGCTGGTCTTAAGTTGTTTCGGGGCTTGGAAGTACTTTCGATGTTTTTGCACATCTACCGTTATGGCTATTCCCCCTGCGCTTTCTTTTCTTTGATATATGCGCTGATCCTGTTGTTTTATTATATGTTTTCTTTCTCTGGATGTGCTTAGGGGAGTTTATGGGTGAATGCTCTTCAGATGTGATTTTTAGTAGTGAATCTATGTTTGGATTATTTGTGTAGAGGTCCCTATTTAATTCAAATGAGTCTGTTTTGTCTTGTAGCTGTAAGGGAATGCTAATGTCCCCAGATAGATCTTTTACCGTGCTGTCAACAGGTGGGGTGATCGCTAGCTGGATGGGACCCCGGGACGAACGTTTATTATATAGGTGTTCCGAGGACAGGCGCCGTTCCGTGATAGCTATTTCACGTTCCAGCACCGAAGCGGCCCAGGTTATGAATTGGTCTAATGTCCCTCTGACAGACCCTCCCACCAGCGATTTCCTGCCTTTGCTAAGGCGTGAACTCATGTTCCTATACAATATGTTTACAGAGACAGAAATCCAATGCAAATGAGGAAGAAAAAAATAGATTAATGGAAAAAACAAAATAACATGAGAGAATGTTTTAGCACTATGTATTGCACAGTGCAACGTAATATAAGTCCAATTAATAGAGACACTAAGGAGATACTGCAAGCTTACTGTAAGTATCTGAGTCCACCGATATAAGGGGGGTGGCCCAGCCCAGCCTCGTCTGGCCTCGGACGGCCACAGACGGCCCGCCCTTTGCCCGGGCTTGGCCCGGCGCCACCCGTGCGCGTCCCCGTGGGACGAGGAAGCAAACGGACCTTTATGCGCCTCCTGGCGCTGGATGGTGATGCAATCGGCGTTCTCGCCTCAATCAGGGCATGCGTGATTGCTGAGAGATGTAGTTGAAGGAAGGCTCCTAGCGCCTCGGCGGAGCTAAGCCCGGCCGGCGCTAGGATAAGAGAGAGTTGAGCCTGCAAAGCCCAGCCAGCATGAATGTCCCCAAAAAACAAAGTAACATGGGGTCCTCGGCAGCAAACGGACCTTTATGCGCCTCCTGGCGCTGGATAGTGATGCAATCGGCGTCCTCGCCTCAATCAGGGCATGCGTGATTGCTGGGAGATGTAGTTGAAGGAAGGCTCCTAGCGCCTCGGCGGAGCTAAGATCGACCGGCGCTAGGATAAGAGAGAGTTGAGCCTGCAAAGCCCAGCCAGCATGAATGTCCCCAAAAAACAAAGTAACACAGGGTCCTCGGCAGCAAACGGACCTTTATGCGCCTCCTGGCGCTGGATGGTGATGCAATCGGCGTCCTCGCCTCAATCAGGGCATGCGTGATTGCTGGGAGATGTAGTTGAAGGAAGGCTCCTAGCGCCTCGGCGGAGCTAAGCCCGGCCGGCGCTAGGATAAGAGAGAGTTGAGCCTGCAAAGTCCAGCCAGCATGAATGTCCCCAAAAAACAAAGTAACACGGGGTTCTCGGCAGCAAACGGACCTTTATGCCCCTCCTGGCGCTGGATGGTGATGCAATCGGCGTCCTCGCCTCAATCAAGGTATGCGTGATTGCTGGGAGATGTAGTTGAAGGAAGGCTCCTAGCGCCTCGGCGGAGCTAAGCCTGGCCGGCGCTAGGATAAGAGAGAGTTGAGCCTGCAAAGCCCAGCCAGTATGAATGTCCCCAAAAAACAAAGTAATGATGCCACTGACTGTTCGGGGCTTCTGGCTCATTTTGAGAGGCAGGTGGAATTCTTGTCTGATGTTTCCTTCGACATTGTGCGTGCCTCGGCCCTCTCTGGGGGTGCTTGTGTGGCTGCTTGTCGTAACTTGGTCCTGAAGGACTGGAAGACGGATTTGGCCCATAAGTCTTCTGCGCTGCGCTTGCCCTTTCAGGGTAACATGTTATTTGGTGAGGAGTTGGAGGGCAGATTGCATTGTCTGTTTAAGGAGAAGAAGCATTCTTCTTCTTTCAAACAGTCTTCTTCGGTGCTGGTTTCTTCTAAGCCCAAAACATTCTTCCATCCTCCCTCTCGCAGGCGGTTTACCCGTGGCAGGGGTTGATTTCAGTATGGGGAGGGTCAGGACCAGAAGGCAGAGTCCCCTCCTGCGAAGCCTCGTTCCTAACTATTTGGCAGCCAACGCCGGATCCTTTGTTGGAGGTCGGTTTCGGTTCTTTCTTCCAGCCTGGATGTCCTCCTGTTCAGACTTGTGGGTGCTGGACATTGTGCGGTTGGGGTACCTTATAGACTTAGATGTTCCTCCGAGCACCCATTCACTGTCACAAAGTCTTTAAACAGTTATCACTTTCTTTTATTGTCCAGTTCTTCAATCGAATTCAAATAAAGTTAATCAAATGATATTTCGCAGCCAACACGTGTTTCGTCTAGTCAGTAAGAAAATGACTTCTTCAGGGCTGCAACCCAAAATATTTACAATAAATCAATGTTAAAAATATATATTATAGCCTCAACCAGTACATGCTCTACAATTTCTATTTTTAAAAGGAGCATTGAAAGAGGAAAAGCCCTCAAACCATAGTTTATACAACAGTATATCAATTTCACATTGTGACTGTTGAGAGAAGGAACATGTAAACCAAATTCGTGCTCATATCAACATGTAACACGTAACATTGATTAATAACACCACAAGAACTGTCGTTCTAAAAAATTCCAAATTCATGGTTGTGATCACCGTTAGCCCCACAGGTGTCAGGTTCACGCGTCGTAAGAATTACCCAATCATATCAAAGTTAATATCTCACCAATCGGTAAGGTGGATGTATCCCAGTTTAAAGGACAAATTCCAGCAATTATATTCAAATATGATCGTTAGAACAAGGAATCATATTGTCCACGGCGGGCACTAACGTCCCTATTCCTACAAATAAGCCATTATTACTGTCAGTAACATATGTTAATTATGTGTCGGCAATCAAAAATCATTCCTCGTACATTAGAAAACCATAACAGATAATCATAACTCACCAACTTTAAAGTTGATGTATCCGTACTCAATAGTCGAGTTCCACCGTTATATTCCAATATGATCATCAGATCAGGGTGTCTCAATATCCAAAAGGCGAAAGTAGTGCGTACACAATCCTACAAGTGAGCCAATATTGCTGTCAGTAACATATATTATGTACATGGCAGCAGAAAAGTCACCTAATACAAATGTTCGTAACAATATTTAAATTAATCATGTAGTATCTTTATATACTATCATTGATCACAATCTGGGTATACGTGCTTTGGATCACTTTCTCAGCCGGAGATCGGCTGATATGTATGATCATACCCAAATGATATTACAGATGACCCAATTGGTACTTGAGAATAATGTTTTTTTATTTGATGGACAGTGGTTCAGGCAGCGCCTTGGGACAGCGATGGGCTCACGATTTGCTCCGTCTTTCGCCAACCTGTTCATGGGTTGGTTCGAGGCGGAGCGGATCTGGGGTCCAGAAGGAAGAGAATGGACCCAATACATACATTATTGGGGTCGATTTATCGACGACTGCCTTTTAATATGGACTGGAACAGTAGAGAGACTGAAAGGCTTCTTTGATTATCTTAATGACAATGCATATAACTTGAGGTTTACTACTTCATATGACAAACAAAGTATCACATTTCTAGATGTGGAGCTGTTCATTGAGGGAGACAAGATAAGGAGCAGGATGTATAGAAAACCTACGAGTTGTAATGCAATTCTGCATGCAGGGAGCTGTCACCCTAGCTGTCAGAAAAGGGCAATACCTTATGGCGAGCTAATTAGGGCCCGTAGGAACTGTGCAATTGATAAGGATTTCGAGAGCAACCTTGCTGATATGTCAACTAGATTTCTGAACCGAGGTTATAATCCGGAGACAATTAAAGTAGCTGTATCAAGAGTCAAGAGAGTGAAAAGGGAATCTACATTAAAGAAACAGAGTAAAGATGGCAAAGCTAATGATCAGAAGGTTAGATTAATAACAAATTACGGTTTGGACAGTTCCAAATTATTCACGATTTTGAATAAACACTAGCATCTTGTTTCTATGGATCAGGATTTGAGACCGTACCTCTATGACAGACCAAGCTTGACATTTAGGACAGGAACAACTCTGAGGAATTTATTGAGTCCCAGTTATCCTAACAAATCAAACAAAACTGACTGGTTGAACAGTTTTAAAGGTTTTTATAAATGTGGGAGATGCATCTCTTGTAGATGTGCTGAAAAGAAGATATTGAGTTTTGAATATAATAATTCTGGAGAATATACTATTGGAACATTTATTAATTGTGATACTACATTTGTAGTATATGTGATTGTGTGCTCCTGTGGTAAAATCTATGTGGGGAGCACGATTAGGAGGCTTAAGGACAGGATTGCTGAGCCACTTCAGAGCATTGAAAAATGCTGATACACGGTATCCAATTGCATCTCATCTGGTACAAAACTTTGAGAATAAGGATCAACACGTTTTCTCCTACCATGGGATCGACCACATAAAACCTGATCCGCGTGGGGGAAATAGACTCTTAACATTAAGAAGACGTGAAGTACTTTGGCTGATTAAATTGAAAGCCGTAGAATGTGGTCTCAATGTTGATCATGAGTACGAGTTTTACCTGGGAAACTGAAATAATATAATTGTTACAATTGCGATACTGTAAATGGAAAAATTAGGAAAGTTTGGAATAGATTGCATACTGTTGTTAACTTGTCCCCTCTATAATGAGATAATGTTTACTTCAGTTTCTGTTTATCTTTATATAGTGTACAATTTTACAGGCAAGAAACTGTTCTAATATACGATGTGCGAGAGTATGGATTACTATTTATATGTCTATTTAAATACTCTACTAACAGTAAATATAAATATAAATATAATTATCGTCCGACCCACTACCCCTCGTAGTGTTTTTGCAATTGACAATATGATATTATGATTATTGGTTGTGGTCAACCTGGGGGTTCCGCGGGTTTCCAGGTTCACGCATGGATGTGGCTTTATTTATTTTTCACAAGAGAACGCGATATACTATTGGGACGTTACAACATTTTCGTAACTACGTTACGATGGTATTTATCTATATTAGGAGTCTAAGAGATGATGTTGCAATTATTGTTACTTGAGACAAGTGGATATACGTAGATTGTAACTTACCATAATGCGTAAGGTGGGGTGTTTATATTAAGAAAGAAATACATGGCTTTCTCTAATTATAGAATTTTTTATATTTACGGGACACATTATAAAGCAATATGTTTAAAACTATATACAGATAGCCATTACAAGATGGCGCTGAGAAAAACGGCGGATTCAGTGTTAAACCATGTAGCTTGAGATAATCTATAAAAAGCCATTACAAGATGGCGCGGGTGCAGAACGCCAATATACGCTAGTCGACACACATAGATCGGTAAGTGTGGGAACTTG